>NC_047087.1:196030917-196674755 GCF_902459505.1 Geotrypetes seraphini
GTATAAAACAATCACATCTAAAAGACCTTAACATATCATAAAAATTTTTTTACATTGTATTACCTGGTATAATTAATATGCCTGGGCTATAATTGTAATCGTGAAATTAAAAATTAGCAATAAAACTATAGTGTACTTAAAATTTTTTTTGCAGGAAACATGATCAAACAACTCCTAAGTAAAAAATAATTAATATAACATGAAGAGGTATATTCTAGATATATTGTGTGATGATAAGAGTAAAAAGCAAAAAATTAATGTCATAAAAGGATTTGCCATAAGGAATAAATAAACAGACAGATCATCTTATGTTTGAAGGACACCATACATAATCAGAAGTGAAAAATAACCAAAGGGTGGCTCAAAAACATAACAATATAAGACAATAAAGCATGCAGCCAAGGGACATATCCGATTTTAACTTTAAAGTGAGAATAATAATCCTGCCTTTTTCTTAAACAATATATATAGAGAAGATAAAATAATATATCATAAAAATTTTGACAATATATATGCAAAGGATAAAATATTAGTAAGTAAAATTTTACTAAATCTTGTTAAAGGCTAAATCATAAGTAGACATTAATGATAGATAATAATGACAGTGAATAATACATAATAAAACTTAATAGATCACCAGTGTACAACACTTAATAACTAAACAGTGAATCATAAAAAAGGACGGTAATCAATTTCTAAATTAAGACCTGCTGGTGTAATAGTATTCAGTTCAAAAATAATCCTTTGTTCTGTACGTAGCAGCAGGTCTTAATTTAGAAATTGATTACCATCCTTTTTTATGATTCACCGTTTAGTTATTAAGTGTTGTACACTGGTTCAACTTATGATTTAGCTTAATAACTAAATGGTGAATCATAAAAAAGGACGGTAATCAATTTCTAAATTAAGATCTGTTGGTGTAATAGTATTCAGTTCAAAAATAGTCCTTTGTTCTGTACATAGCAGCAGGTCTTAATTTAGAAATTGATTACCGTCCTTTTTTATGATTCACTGTTTAGTTATTAAGTGTTGTACACTGGTGATCTATTAAGTTTTATTATGTATTATTCACTGTCATTATTATCTATCATTAATGTCTACTTATGATTTAGCCTTTAACAAGATTTAGTAATATTTTACTTACTAATATTTTATCCTTTGCATATATATTGTCAAAATTTTTATGATATATTATTTTATCTTCTCTATATATATTGTTTAATATCTTTTAAACTTTTTATGACTTATATCATTTTTAGCTATTTATATCGTGCATATATGTATATGGCTCATTATTATGATATTTGTTCATATAAGGCAGGGGTGTCCAATGTAGGTCCTCGAGGGCCACAATCCAGTCGGGTTTTCGGGATTTCCCCAATGAATATTCATTGAAAGCAGTGCATGCAAATAGATCTCATGCATATTCATTGGGGAAATCCTGAAAACCCGACTGGATTGCGGCCCTCGAGGACCGACATTGGACACCCCTGATATAAGGATTTACCTTTTATGCAGTCATTAGTTATGTTCCCTTATTACGATCAAGTCATATTTATTAACAGATATACACTATGTTTTCAGATTCTTTAATGAGGTTCGCTTTGGGTCACTATTTTTTTTTTTTATATTATTTATCCCCTTTTGCCTTTTAACATCATAATTCATTTTATTTTTTTATTATTATTTCATATATATATTTTTTCTCCGACGCTGTAGGGACACGCCCACCCCTCCGTTGATTGGATCGGTTGCCCTTCAATCACTGTTTGTTTTTCCTTGGACCTTTTTCGACATTTTGCCACTACTGCTTTACGTTTTTCAAAAGGTCTCTTTACGTCTCTGACTCATTCATATTCCCTGGTATCTTTTCAGCAACTTTACTTTAGTGAGTTTTCACAATTATTTGTGACGCTCAGCGATTCATATAGTCCGGTAAGTCTTGATTTCTTGTTACTTTTCTACCCGATTTTATTGATTCCTGTTTCTCCGGCGTTTTTTATATATTTTCCTGCATTTCTCCATGTTTCACCTTTTCCAGCTTTAGCCTGCATTTCGATTTCTCTCCCCCTCATTTCTCCGGGTTCGGTCCCTATTTTTCATTTTTTATTTTTCACTCGCATTTAACCACGCTGGTTTGGTTGCATTTGTATTTCAGTTTAATCACATATTTTGATTCAGCAGACCTGTTTTTTAAGTTAATATAACCATTGTGGCGTACAATACCTAGGTTTGATTTGTACATGTCTTCATATATATTCTTTCCAAGATTCTCCCTACATTCAATTATATAACAAACGTTTACTTTTAATTTTATTTCCATCAGTGACCCTCTATCAACACATTTTTTTAAGTGACTTAATTTTGCTTTCAAGTTCGACAGCCCTGTCTCCAAGGTTCATTAGTGTTCTTCTTCATAGGGTACTCATGGGTGTATACAGTCAGCGCTAATGCCGATACCTTTTCTTTCTCTTTAAGAAAAAGGCAGCATTATTATTCTCACTTTTAAAGTTAAAATCGGATATGTCCCTTGGCTGCATGCTTTATTGTCTTATATTGTTATGTTTTTGAGCCACCCTTTGGTCATTTTTCACTTCTGATTATGTATGGTGTCCTTCAAACATAAGATGATCTGTCTGTTTATTTATTCCTTATGGCAAATCCTTTTATGACATTAATTTTTTGCTTTTTACTCTTATCATCACACAATATATCTAGAATATACCTCTTCATGTTATATTAATTATTTTTTACTTAGGAGTTGTTTGATCATGTTTCCTGCAAAAAAAATTTTAAGTACACTATAGTTTTATTGCTAATTTTTAATTTCACGATTACAATTATAGCCCAGGCAAATTAATTATACCAGGTAATACAATGTAAAAAATTTTTTATGATATGTTAAGGTCTTTTAGATGTGATTGTTTTATACGTTCCTGATATATGTTATATATATATATATATTATTTATTAAATTTACTTCAATCAAAATTATATATAAAACTTCATTTCAACTTGTACATATCTTTGGGTTCATATATTAATTCTCTGTTTTATGTTTTTTGATAGTTTTTTTCTACTGAATTTTGTCCATAGCTATTTTTTGTGACATTTGTTTTTTTCCTTTTCTACCATGGTATGTATTCTGGATCTTTTTTCCTTTTTATATTCTTTATTTTTTCTCTTTCCCCAGTTTCTATCACGCCAATATCTGATTCTACCACTATTATCTTATATCCCTTTCTCACCTCTATAGAGCACATAGGCTTCTATATAATCTTAACTCATTATCGTGGTTTGTTTGATCTATCTGATGCATGCCGTTCATCAATATTGCATGCATCTTTGTCACTATAAAACATACACACCGATCCCGATATTCTTAAATCACAACAATTTGATTTTAAGGTCACATAAGATCATCTCGTCTTTTTATTTCACCATTATTGTTTTAATATGTTGTTTTATCATATATTTTTATCAGTTTTTTAATTATTGTTTCTCATATGATTTTAATATCAGTATCTTGTGTTACATTTTGTACTCAAATAGGACCCCTGATGAAAGTTGTTCGAAACACGGACCATGTTGGGTCCCCTGTTTGGTAAAAAGGTTTTAAATATTAACTTTTTGTCACAATAAATTTTGCCTACGTTGTTGTACATGTCTGCAGTTTTGTTTGTTTGTTCCTGTATAGAGATGGATGACTTAGCGGTCTGGGCGATCAGACAGTTGGATGTACAGTTGGACGATTTTTGAAAAAAAAAAAAAATGCTGGATGTATTTTTTCGAAAATGGATCTTTTCCCGTGTCTGACTTTGGGTGACTTGCGACTTAGGCCAAAATGGACTTAGACGTTTCTTTTGATTATGTCTCTCCACGTATCTTTCCCCCCTCCCCTTTTTTACAAAGTCATGTTAGGCTTTTTTATCGCCGGCCACAATAGTATTAGCTCCAACGCTCATAGAATTCCTGTGGATGTCAGAGCTAATACCACCACAGCCGGCGATAAAAAAGCCTAATGTGGTTTTGTAATGGGGGGGTTTATTATGTAGGTTATATTTAACATCTTTTTTGCCCTCTCAGTCTAGGTAAATTTTCATCAAATAACTACCCCTCTTATTGAAATATTCTACATACTGAGAGGAATTCATTCTTTTGGCAGGTTATTCTGTGTCATTTTGCTTAACAAATTCAAAGGACATGACTTGCTGTAACCCATGATCTGAATGCACTGTAATATCAAAATACTTGACATGTGCCTATTGTTACAGCCTTAGAACACAATCCTAGATTTATTTTTTTTTTCACAGTATCATATAAAGTTAAAACTAAGAACAAAGTATTATCAATTCATGGAGCTTAAATATATTTTGACTAACAACTTATTTCTAATCTGTTATTAATAATTCTGTTCTATTATTTTTAGGGTATCAGACAGACTGACTCTGAAGCAGAGTCCTCAGATCCTTCTGGAAGTGAATGGCACACCTTCTAACCTTCTGGACATGGAGAATGGATCCCTCCTGTCTCTCAGGGAGCTAGACTCTGCCTTCTCGCAATACAGGAGCCACCTGAAGAATGTCACCTGGCAGCTGGGAGACAGCCAAACAGCCACCAAAGTCCAACTCAAAGGACCTCGAAGACATGTGCTTCTGATGGCAACCACCCGCACTGGATCCTCCTTTGTGGGTGAATTCTTCAATCAACAGCGCAATATTTTCTACCTCTTTGAGCCACTGTGGCACGTTGAAAAGATGGTGCCAATTATAACTGGTAGTGCCAGTACAGTAAGTTCTACTATTGTCTATAGAGATGTCCTGCATCAGCTGTTTCTTTGTGACCTTCACATCATGGAGAATTTCATCACCCCACGTCCTGAAGATCACCTAACCCCATTCATGTTCCGAAGAGGCTCAAGCCAGTCTTTGTGTGAGGACCCTGTCTGTACCCCATTTGTCAAGAAGGTTTTTGAAAAGTACCGTTGCAGAAACCGGCAGTGTGGCCCCCTGAATATAACACTAGCTGGGGAGGCATGTCTGCAGAAGGAATACGTAGCATTTAAAACAGTACGGCTCCGTCAGCTGGAGTTCCTGCGTCCTCTCATTGAAGACCCCCGATTGGACATGAGGATCATCCAACTGGTTCGTGACCCCAGGGCAGTACTGGCCTCACGCATGATTGCATTCTCTTCCAAATATAAGATATGGAATAAGTGGGCTTTGCAAGATGCAGCATCTATGGATAAGGACGAGGTTCTGAAACTGAAGGGAAATTGTGAAAGCATCCGTCTTTCAGCAGAGCTGGGACTGAGGCAACCGGCATGGTTACGGGGACGCTACATGCTTGTCCGCTATGAGGACATTGCCAGATCTCCTCTCCAGAAGGCCAGAGAAATGTACAGCTTTGCTGGCATTACCATCACACCACAGGTAGAAGAGTGGATTATCAAGAATACCCAGGCCCCGCAGGACAACAGTGGTATTTTTTCCACCCAAAAAAACTCCTCAGTGCAGTTTGAGAAATGGCGCTTCAGTGTTCCCTTTAAGCTGGCTCAGTTTGTTCAGAATGTCTGCGAGCCAGCCATGAAATTGTTTGGCTACAAGCCAGCAACTGACCCAGAGACTTTAACAAACCGTTTCATTAGTTTAGTAGAGGAGAGAGAAAGCTTCCAGGTCACATAACTCATTATTTATTTAAATTGAAAGAGGGTGTGTGGCAGAGTCCAGTCTGGATTTTCCTGGACCCTGTGCCCACTCACACAAACAGCCTGGACACTCTTGCAGGTATAATAGTTTTTTATATTAAGTAAAGACCTGAGCCTGTTACCTCACAGGTTCTAGTAAGATAAAATCCATTCTCAACTCAAGGATAAACGGTTTGTCTTAAGCAAGGTTCAAGGGCTGGTCCCAGCCAGACCCAAACATAGTAATACACAATCATCAGTATAACAAGGTTGGCTTACCTTGTTCAGCCATGTACCAAAAGTGTCACACCGTCAGCTCTTCTAACAGTCCTTGCCAGATTTCTTGATTTCCCAGGGCTTTACCTCAGCCAATAGGTAGAGAAGGATTCTCTCTCTCTCATTCTCATAAGAATCCCTCTACTTCCCAAGGTTTTCCTCAATCCACGACTAGGGAAGGGTTCTCTAGTGGAAGTCTCTTGCTTGAGACTTCCTCTCTCAGGGACCTCTCCTAATGATTACGATCTGCGGCAGGATACTCCTCCCTACCCAAGTCCCACCCCTCTGACTCAGCAGGGCTATATCCCTTCCCCTAATGGATCTCAGCCCTGAGCTGTAAAACTCATGGCATTCTGGGACAGGTAGTTTTCCCCAATTTGTCTGCTGTCCAATGGCATAAGTGCAGTCTTGGTGAGAGGAAACCCCTTAATCCCTCACAAGGGGAATATTAAAGGTGGAGGAAGAAAAATTTGAGGATGGATGACCTGCTGACCACATTCTACCCTTTGTAGAAAGACCTGTTTAAAGTTTCCATTGAATTGCTTCTTAAGTTCAGAAGCTTGTCTGGCACTCCATGCTAGGGGGCAAAATGTAGCTCCTTTATTGTTAAGGCTACGCAGTATTAGCAAATAATTTTATCTTCAGCGAGGTTCCTGTATACACACTGTTCATCAAAATCTCACTGGGCAAATATCATCAAACTTTCTTACTCATTTATAATAAATTTACCCCAATGACCTCAGCAGCACTACTCAAGACTCAAAAAGGTTTCACTGCCTCCAAGCTTTATGTGTCCAGTCGTCATCGGTCTTACTTTCAGTACTTTCTCTTTTTAAACAATTACTTTAAATATATTTAAATTTCTTAAATATCTTCATATCATTAAAGACAAAGACTTAGCTTTAAGGCTCAATTGTATGGTTTGTTCCATTAGCCAAGGGTACTGTATATCCATCTGCTTTATCAAGGATATCCCCCTATCAAACAAAAAAGGCTATCATTATTTTACAACCTACACCTATCAAACACACAGCTTAAAATTGTACTTAGTCTTTTTGTTATTATTATTATTATCATTTTACCTCTCTGTGCCACAGATGCCATTCATATCTCTATTTTCTTTGAAAAAAAAAATGGTGTCAGTGCATTGTTGCTTTTTAAAAACTATCGGTTGACTTCTCCTTCCTCAGAGAAAAGTGACTCTAAAGCAGAGATTTTTATTTTTTTATATTTATTTAATTTAATTCTTATATACCGCTATAACCGTGAGGTTTCTAAGCGGTTTACAAAAATGATGCATTCTAATTCTCCATTTAGCCCACCAACGTTGTTCTTAATAGTTTAATAACTTTTATAGGTTATCATCCACCCATCCTACTTGTACCTGATCTATAATCCTCCACTGCAACTATCCAACAGTAAGACCTCTCTCCACCCAATACTCAACTAAAGGTGCTTATAGATTTTGTGTACTAATTTTTGATTTATATTCATGTAAATGGACTAAAAAGGGAGCCCAAGGAGGCCTCGATGACGAGACAATCAAGGCACAACAAAGGAGTCGTGAGGATGAGATGTCAATAATTCAGCCACGGGTGTAAAGTTCAAAGTTCACTTTATTGATAGTAGCACTGTGAGGACTCAAAGACTCGACACTGACAGTGTTTTGGCATCTATGCCTTTGTCAAGAGTCTATTGAGCCGTGACAAGTTAAAAACAATAAATAAAAATAATATGAAACACATAATATAAATGAATAAAATCATAACTAATAAAATCACATCAAGCAAAAAAAAAAATTATTAAACAGAAAATGATAAGATCAGTTAGCAAAGACAAATAGACCAATACATGAAATTTTGAAAACAAGATTTTATTCATTTATATTATGTGTCACGGCTCAGTAGATGCTTGACAAAGGTATAGATGCCAAAACACTGTCAGTCCTCGCAGTACTATTATCAATAAAGTGAACTTTGAACTTTATACCCGTGGCTGTATTATTGACATCTCTTCCTCATGACTCCTTTGTTGTGCATTTAAATGGACTTTCATGGGTGACTCATCCCTCCATTCATTCAGGCAGGACATAGACACACGCTGAAGCTGTTTTGCAACTAATATATGCTCTATATTTGTAATAAGCCTGTTCTTTTATTACTGTATTTATCACTCTATAAGACACACCTGACCATAAGATGCACCCTAGATTTAGAGGAGGAAAAACCAAGAAAAAAATATTCTGAACCAGATTTTTTCACAAACAGAATGTTGGTGATACATTCAATAATATGTCCTTGAAATTTAATTTATATTGGAAGGACGAGCTGCCCAATGAAAGTCCACTTAAATAAACATAAATCAAGAATTAATACATAAAATCTGCAAGCACCTTTAGTTGAGCATTGGGTGGAGAAGTCATACTGTTGGATATTTGCAGAGGAGGATTATAGATCAGGTGCAAGTAGGGAAGGTGGATGGTAACCTAGAAAAGTTATAAAACTATAAGGAACGTTGGATGCATATGTTGACACCTGGTGGGCTAAATGCAGAATTAGAATGGTCATCTCTGGCTTTAGAGTCACGTTTCTCTGATTGGGGGAGGAGAAGTCAGCTGATAGTTTTAAAAAAGCAACAACGCGCTGATGCCATTTTTATTCTGAGAAAATAGAGGTATGAATGGCCTTTGTGGTACAGAGAAGTAAAATGTTAATAATAATAAAATAAGACTAAGTACATTTTAAGATGTGTGTTTTATAAATGTGGGTTGTAAGATATTGATAGCCTTTTTTTGTTTTATAGGGGGAGATCCTTCATAAAGCAGGTTGTGAAACCTTTTGGATACACAGTACCCCTGGCTAATAGAATAGACCATACAAATGAGTCTTAAGCTAAGTCTTTAATTATATGATGGTATTTAAAGATATTTTTAAAAAGTATTGAAATCAAGACCGATGACGAATGGACTCAAAAAGCTTGGAGGCAGTGAAAACTTTTCGAGTCTCGAGTGGTGTTACTGAGTTCGTTGGGGTAAACTGATTATAAATGGAGCAAGAAAGTTTGATGATATTTGCCCAATGAGATTTTATCGTTAAGGCTGTCATTCTATGGAGGTGCTTTGCACATGGAAACCAAATGCGTTCTTGCTTGCTTTACTTTCCCCTCTAAAGCATCATTCCCTGGATAAAATACTCCATTCTGTGACTGATGGGAGGTTCTATGCACTAAATACACAAAATGAAAACTGTGTTCCAGGGACTGAACCCTCACCTATAAAAATGCTGCACACTCAGACTGTAACGCTCGCTCCTAGGTAGCAGTGGTGCAAGCTTTACCTTTAAAGTCCATTGGAGAATCTGTGGCATTTCATGACGGTTGCCTGACAAAGGAGTAGAAGAGTGGTGGCTTGTTCTTTAGTTTCTATATAGGTTGCAAAAACTTTCTAAGGCGTTGACTCCTCTTCTCATCAGATGGGGAGACCTTTACTATTTCTGGGAATATACGGTTAATCTGATCCCAGACACTTGGGATGTGTTGTATAGATTCTTTTGAAATTTGAGCTGGGATTCAGGGTTCATAGACAGTAATGCGGAAGACAAAGGCGCGCGCCGACAACTGAGCGCAAGACGGAGGCGCACGCCGAAGAAAAAGACTGTTTTTAGGGGCTGCGACGGGGGGTTTTGTTGGAGAGCCCCCCCATTTTACTTAATACATATAGCAGCGGTGTTGTGGGGGGTTTGAGGGGTTGTAACCCCCACATTTTAGTGAAAATGTAACTTTTTCCCTAAAAACAGGGACAAAGTTAAGTTTTCAGTAAAATGTGGGGGGTTACAACCCCACAACACCCCCCACAACACCCCCACAATGCGGCGTGATCTGTATAAAGTAAAATGGGGGGGTTCCCCCCACACCCCCCATCGTAGCCCCTAAAAACAGTCTTTTTCTTCGGTGCGCACCTCCACGCTGCGCTCAGTTGTCTGCTCGCGCCTTTGTCCCGGCGCGCTTTTGACCTGACACCGGGATTCAGCATGAGCCTCTTTCAGCTGCAAATTAAGAAAACAGTGCATAAGGATAGTCTGCTTGCTCCTTATGCTTCTGTTTTCCTTGTCAAATAGCAGCAAAACCAGCAGCAGCTATTCTAGGGTTGGATTTACTCCTGCACATTAAGGCGAGTTATGTGCACTGTTAGCAAATAACACATGCATTAAACAGTACATGTTAAAGCACATTAACTCTTATTAGGAAATCATTAAACATGGTTTAAGGACATAATAATTAAAGCCTGTTGATTTTAGATGCTTTGGGTGGCATCATCTGCTAAATAATTCCAGCACACCATACCAGGGGCGTAGCCAGACATCCTATTTAGGTTGGGCCTGGGCCCCAGTTGGGTGGGCAGAAAATCCCATCCCTCCCTCTGCAGGCGAGGTGAGGCAGTCTGGTCCCTCCCCTCTACTGCTGTCTACCTTTTGAAGAGCCTATCTTTGCCGGTAGTGAGCAGTGTAACTGATTCACACTGCTCACGCCAGCCCCAGAGCCTTCTTTCTGACACAACTTCCTGTTTCTGCAGAGGCAGAGTACATCAGAAGGAAGGTGGTTGGGCCGGTGTGAGCAGCATATATCAGTCATGCTGTTCACTGCAGGCAAAGATATACCCCTTAAAGGTACATGGAGGAAAGGTTTCTGGAGTTTTTAGTTGGTGGGGCTTGGGGATCCCCACCAGCTGCTTCACAGATGTGCTGCCAGTGCCAAAGTGGATGGGCCCAGGGCCCACCTGTGTCTACTTTAATGCATCATACTGTGAGCATAAGTCTCAGAAATAGCTCGTATCTTAGGATAGGGTCTATAAATAGATTGTGAATGCTTTCAAGTCTGGTTTTTAATTTTTGTTAATAATTTTTCTTCATACCTTTGAAACAAGCTGGTTAGGAGTGTATCCAGTCTTTTTGCACAGGGAGGGAAAAGAATACTTGAGAGCAGTTTTTGTTGAGATAAACAAAACATTGGGAAAGATAACTAAGGGCTAGATTCACAAAGCAAACCGATCGTGTACCAATCGGTTTGCAACCCCATTCGGTTTGCGACCAGATTTCCCTCGGGCCCCATTCACTAACTTCTCCTACGATCCGCTTTGAAGCCATGCATGCAAATGAGGAGAAATACATGCAAAGTAAACAGGGATGCGATTCACCAACCAAATTTTCCAAACCAACTGTGCTGGCCGATCATCCCATGAAGCAACTGCTGGGAACCAGTCGAAAACATCTTTCCGACTCTCCGAAGCCCTGCTCTCTGCATGCCCTGCTCTCTAATCTCTCCTGCCTGATGCCCCGATGTTCTTCTCCTGCCTGTTCTGCCCCGATCTCTCCTGTCTACAGCCCCGATTCTCCCGCTGCCCTGATCTGCTTTCCCCAAATGCCTCCTGCAGCCCGACTCTCCCGCCTGCCCCAAACGCCTGCCTGCCTGCCCCGACTCTCCCACCCTTCCCCGCAGTGCAAGCCCGGGCTTAAACGGGTTAAAACCAAAGGTTCAATTAAAAAAAGAAAAGAAAAAATCTCTGCAGGGGCCTGGAGGTCCAACACATGTGCAGACCATCTACAGATGGTGTGTGCATGCGCTGGGATCGCTATAGAGCGATCCGGGCAGGCAAATGGGGGCTTTCCTCCGATAGCCCTCATCTCCATATTGTCGTTTTGAGAATTCATCGGACCTGCCCGGATTGGGCCCGCAGATTCGTGAATCTAGCCCTAAGTAAGGGAAACATGCATGAAAAAGGAATAGGTGTGACTTTAAGCAAAAGACCTAATTAACTAGAAAACCAATTACAGGAAATTGGATACTGCAACAACCCCCAAATTCTGTATATGGTGCCTTAAGTTGTGCACACAGCTGATAATTGCTAATGATTGGTAATTAACACCTTATAATTTACACTGATTGACAATAATTGAAATTTATGTGCACAACTTGGTAGGCATATTCTATAAAGTGCTGAATGCCAGTTCTAGTGCACAAATCTGTAAATGATTGTGGCCAGAGGAGGAGCCTGGACGGATCATGGGTGTTCCTAAGATTTATGCACACTGTTATAGAATACGTCCGATCTGTGCACAAGTTAGGCACAGGTATTTAGGCCTGGTTTTCCTTGGCCTAAATGGGTGTGCATAAAAGTTATGACACGCCCTGGTGTTTAACTCGATTCTATAAGGTGCTTGTACTTTTTATAGAATTCTACTAAGGGCTCCTTTTACTAAGCTGCGGTAGCATTTTTAGCGCACGCTGCAGATTAGCACATGCTGACCCCCCCTGCGCTATGTGGAAAAACTAACGCCAGCTCAATGGAGGCGTTAGCGTCTAGCGTGCGCGCCAAAACCGCTAGTGCAGCTTAGTAAAAGGAGCCCTAAGTGTTGTTGTAGGTGACGCTGATTTTTTGGAAGCCAAATATAGAATATGAACCCCAAGTGGTATTTCACTACGGAATGAGTATTTGGAAGAGATGTGCATAAGGCAAAACTTATGGGTTGTGGTTTTTGGGCCTTTTTCCAGTTAATTTCACATATTTAATTTTAAAAATATTGGCACACAGAGCATTTTAACGTGCACTAGTTCACTTAGGAGTTAATTCTATAACTGCATACCTATATTCTTTTATAGACTAGTAACAAAACTGGGAATTTATTTGTGTATTCTGCTAGGAGTGAGCAGTGACAGTCATAGCTGGAATAAGTGTGTGCACCTAAGTCACATGCGAATTAATAGACTTTCATTAGTTACATGTCTAAATGTGTGCCCCACCCACGTTCCACTATGAAGGATATGCACGTATTTACAGAATAGAACATAGGTGCATATCTGGTATGTATATGCTTATGTGCACACATACATGTGTGTGCTTGTGTTCCAGATATTTATGTGTTTAACTGTTTTATATAATTTCTCCATCAATACCCATTCTTTCAGTTAATGCATACTTAATTGACAACGTGCATTAAACATTTTAAAGTATGTTAAAAACCAAATGCATGCTCCTAGTGCGTGTTATTAAAGATGGGCTGGGTCACCACATCCAGCATTGTACAGCTACAGTAACGTAAGGGGGGGTGGGGTGGTCTGCCCCAGGCGCCATCTTGGTGAGGGCACTGGCACCCTTCCTACTCTCCGACCCTCCCTCCCCGGCTCCTTCCGATTCCTGCTCCTGCTGTATGCACACCTTAACCATCCCCCCATCGTGCCTCTATCTCTTCGACCTGCTGCTCGCACTAGTGTCGGCTCTCCTCTGATGTCACTTCTGGGTTCTGCACCTTGGAAGTGACTTTAGAGGGTAGAGTTGCTGCTCCCGCCAAAAAAGTTAAAAGAGGTACTGGTCACGGAAGGGGTGCACGTGTGCGTAGTAGGGGGGGGGTGCAGAGAAGTGGGCACCATTGCCCCAGGCATCTATCACCCTCGCTATGCCAGTGCACAGCTAGGTTCTTATGTAGCCTGAACTGGGGATATGTAACCATTTAAAATGACATAGGAAACACAAACTGTGCTTGATGTTTCATGTCATTTATAATCCATAATGAATCCCCCCCTCCTCCAAATATTCATTCCATTTTTGCACATGCAAAATGCAGAAATGAAACAAAAATCTCAAGAAAAAGGTACTAGGCCAAAAAATCAACTGGACAAGGCAAGCTTAGCATTTCCTGGCCTAAACTCGATATTCAGCAGCGGTTAGCTGGCTGGAGTAGCTCCTGCCTAATTAACTCTTGCTGATTGGTCCTGAGATAACAACATAGGGCTCCTTTTACAAAGGTGCACTGGCGGTCTTAGCACATACTACAATACCGCATGCGCTAAACGCTAACGTCTCCATAGAGCTTGCGTTAGTATTTTTCGTTTAGCGCGTGTTTAGCGCGCACTAATCTTTAGTAAAAGAAGCCCATAGTAATTTGTCTGACCACCACAGCTGTATCTAATTGGTACCAGGTCTGGGGCAAAGAATCAGCAAGACTGGAAATTTTCCAGGCACTGCCAATAATACCAGTGCATAGGACAAGTAGGTCCACATAAATGTCAGTGCTAACTTGCCCCTGGGGGGTGGGGGGTGGGATGGCATTTCTGTTTCTTGGTCTGATTTCAGGATTACAGTCAGGTACCAGGAAAGTGCTCTTTTCCTTCACATTGTTTGTGAGAGTTTTTAATGAGACTCATGATTTGATGTTGTCACTGTGAGGTAAATTAATTAATTTATTTTATTTGAAGAGAGAGAGCGAGAGAAAAAAAAAAAGATTTTGTTTGCAGGGAACTTTAGCAGTACCAAAAAAGCTTGTATAAAGGAGTAGGCTAAAATAGTTGTCAAAGTGTCAGATCTTGGAATTAGGGAATATGCAACATTTTTTTAAAGTTTTTACTTCCAACATCTGTGTGGATTGTTCTTTTTCAGCAAATACAACAACAAAGGTGACCAATTGGTGTTCAGTCTCTTTATTGATAAATAGACTCGACACGAGGCAGCTGTAGTGGGCATTCCTCTTGCTCAACTTTTCTACAAAAAAAGGTTTTTCAGTTTATTATAGTATGTATTGAAGTTCTCTTGGGAAACTGGAAAATTTTATTACAAGACTCCTGAGGCAGGCCCTTTGTGGGCCGAAACACGATCGTATTGAGTCTATTTACCAATAAAGAGGTTGAACACCAACTGGTCACCTTTGTTGTTGTATTTGCTATTCACCGCTGTGAGGGCAGTTTCTCCTGTTTGTATCCAAGATTGTGCTTTTTCAACATTTTCTTAGGGCTCCTTTTACAAAGGTGCGCTAGCGTTTTTAGCACACGCACCGGATTAGCACATGCTACCTGAAAAACAACCGCCTGCTCAAGAGGAGGCGGTAGCGGCTAGCGCACGCAGCACTTTAGCGTGCACTATTCCGCACGTTAAGGCCCTAACGCACCTTTGTAAAAAGAGCCTTATTTTATTAAATAGAAAGACTGAGTTTTAACAGTATGTGATTTTAAAGGAGAAATTGTACAGAGAATCAGTGCAAAGAGTGTCTTCCAGTGCATTAGTCAGTAATTTTAGCGGCTTTGTTTGATATCATTATAAAAGTGTCTCATACAAGAGTAAATAGCCACAAGACAGAGCCAAAGAGCCCCTGAGCTGAGACAAAGGTCATTTCTACGATGATATGAATAGGTGCAGTGACCACATACCTCCATATATTTAGGGACTTATGATACTCGGGATCTTTGGAAATGGAGGCTGACACCAATAATAGGTTTGGGTGAAAGTTTGGAAAAATAGGACTCTATTTACAAAGCATCTTTCCCATAGACATAAAGGCCCCAATTTTATAAATGGCACCTAATTGCTAGGCACTTTTGAGAGGAAATCATCCGCTAGGTGCCATTTATAGAATTGCACTGGTAGGCATTGAATCCTTAGGCACATTGCCATTTAGGCCAGGGTTTTCTTTTTTTTTTCTTCACAAATATTTTATTAAGTTTCAAAAATTTAATAGTGCAATGTATAGGTTGATAACAGACAATAAAGCGTGACAGCACATACAACTTACAAGTATTTATGCATAATCAATTTATCCCACCCTCCCTTCCAATAAATAATCATCCTAAATAACAAACATTTTCACCCCCCCCCACCCTCCCCTGGATGTGCATAGAAATAACCAAATTAAATTAAACTATCTTGATGTAATAAAAGATGCCAATGGGCCCCAAATCAATTTAAATATATTACCATGCCCCAATATATCCGCATTTATCTTCTCATTCCTATATGTGGAACATAAATTTGCCCACCAGAAAGAGAAGTTAAAACAATCATAATTCTTCCAATTTTGTGTTATCATTTGCATTGCTACTCCAGTCATAATTATGAGGAGACAACCTTTATAGCGATCTATGGGGGGTTTAATATGTAACAACATACCACATATGACCATCTTATATGTTAACGGAAATAACAACTCAAGTATCACATTAATCTGCCCACAAAGCCACGGTTTCTTGGTCTAGATGAGTGTGTATAAGTTAGGTGCTTACTGGTGTCTAAGTCAAACCATACCCAAAATCCGCCTTGAATTTGCTCCTAACCACGCCTACTTACTGATGGGCACCTCATTGTAGACGCCTACTTTGAAGTGGTAGGTGCCTACCTAGTTAAGCGCCTACCAGCTAATTAATTTTTAATCTTTTTTAAATTGTTTTTTAATGGTGCTTTCAATTAATGGCACCAATTAAGCCAATTAAAAAAATTAAGTTAGGCACCTAGATCAGCTATGCACGCTGATCTAGGCATCTAACTTAAAGCACCATTTATAGAATCTGGGCCAAAATGAGAGAAAAACAATAGTAAATAAGCCCATAGTTTACAAATTCTAATTTCAGACCAAACTATATTAGGTTCATAAAATTCTGCCCCAAAATTAAGCGGACCTTTTATGAAAGCTTAGAGCATGCAAGCTAAATTCTAAGAAGCCCATTTTATATCTATGGGCTTCTTAGTATTTAGCGTGCACTAATTCTATTAGTATGCGTCAAGCTTTAGGAAAAGGGCCCCAAGTGACTAACAAATCCCAACTACATGTATTATTTGAAGACATGTTTTGATGAGTGAAAACCTTGAGAGAGGCTGAAAAGCTAATACATAGTACTGTCTTGAACTACTGTATATACTTGAATTTAAACCTAGATTTTTGGGCCAAAAAAGAGCCCAAAATGGAGGTCTCGGTTTATATTCGAGTCCTCCCCCTCTCAGACCCATTGCAGGCCTACCTTAGGCCTGCTGGTCCAGTGGTGAGCAAGAGTGATCCTCCTGTGCTCCAGCTGTCTCACTACTCAAGATGGCTGATGTAAATTTATTTATTTGGTTTTATTAACTGCCTAGGCATGAAGAGATCACCCAAAGTGGCTTACAATACATTGAATAGTTATCAGGTACTCTTTATTATTCTTCCTATCTGTTTTGACAGACTCACAATCTAACTGTGGTCCCTTGGGTAATGGAGGGATTAAGTGAGCTCCCAGAGTCACAAGGAGCATGCTGGAATTGAACTCACAACCTCAGGGTGCTGAAGCAGCAGCTTTAACCACTAGGCCACCCCTTCACATCGCAGTAACCTCAAGAGACTGCCATGGATTTGGTTTATATTTGAGTCAACCTTTTTTCCCCCTTTTTGAGGGGGAAAAAGTTACCTTGGTTTATATTTCAGATGGGCTTATATTCGAGTATATACAGTAAACAGTTTGACAGTTCTGATATTATTATCTTGTCTCTCCTAAAAGCACCTTGAAAGAGTGAGACATTCTTAGGGGCACTAGAAAAGTGCGGAAACAAGAAATGGATACATTCTACAATTTCCTGTTCTGAGCAATTTTAGGGCTTTCCCTCAGTTTCTGCGGTTCTTGTGTAGTTGGGATTTTGTAGAAGAGTGGTCAGTAGTCCTGCTTACTCCTTTTTGCCCCTGACGGAGTGACATCTTAATTCCTTTTTAACTGAGAAACTAGCCCTACTGGCCTGCAGTTATCTGTGCAGAGGCCGAGACTCAGCGAGACGCCTTCCCTACACTGCGCTTGCCAAATCCATACAGCTGTAACCTTAAACCTGGAGCAGGTCCTGCTTACCTAGCTGCTTTTGCTTTCACACCTCTTTCTTAGAAACCAGGGCTGTGGAGTCGGTAGATAAATGTTCCGACTCCGACTCCTCAGTTTTTTGTACTTCAGACTCCGACTCCAGGTACCCGAAATTTCCTCCGACTCCGACTCCACAGCACTGGTTAATTTTCAGATTGTTAAAATGGAATGTCAAGTTGAGAGAAATGAGCATTTTCGACACCACCTTCTTTTTGCTTTTAATCAAGGTTCTAAGACCGCAAAAGCTGCTCGCAACATTTGTGCTGTGTATATAATGGGTGCTATAGCTGAAAGAATCGCTCGTGATTGGTATGCCAAGTTCAAAAATGGAGTCGGTAGATAAATGTTCCGACTCCGACTCTTCAGTTTTTTGTACTTCTGACTCTGACTCCAGGTACCCGAAATTTCCTCCAACTCCGACTCCACAGCCCTGTTAGAAACCCTTGTCCTGTAGACCAGGACACCTGAAATTCTGAAGAAGGGAGGCCCTTGCAGCCTCAACGTCACAATTTCTAGGGATGTGATGTCATTCTTAAATGACAGGGAAATCTCAATTATACTGTTTGATTTAGTTGTTATTTTCAATCTGAAGTGTTACAGAAATAACAAAGCTTCTTTGGTTTCATTTCTGCCTTTTAGTGCATATTAAATGTTGGGGTTTTTTATAGCATGTTGCAAAGTAAATAACATTAAAGCAATTCAGCACCTGCCAAAAATGCAGAAATGAAACAAAAACCTGGATGACATTAGTAAATGAAACAAATCCTTTTCCCATTTACACCTTTAATAATTTCTCTGTCATTTGGTGGTGGCACAGCAAACAGTTGAGACAAAGCTCACACTACTTCACTCTCAGGATGGAGATGATCACTGTCGAGACAGAGAGAGTCCCTGATATTCAGATTGCGGAAGGCAGCCCGGCTATATACCTCCTGCTATTTGTGGCGACCCCAGATATTCAATGATAGGGCTGTATCCAGCCTCCGGCATTGAATATCCAGGTTAAAGTTTGCCACCTTGAACTTAGCCGATATTCAGTGGCTGGCTAAGGCCAAACGGCAAAAAAATAGACCTGCCTTAGCCGGCCATTTGCTGAATATTGGTAATAACTAGCTATGTCGTTTAATAAAACTGGTCACCGGCCAATCTGGCAAACTGGATTTTCAGCACCTAGTGCACTTACATGTGAAACTGGCAATTAAAGGGAGTTTTGATGTGTAAATGGCATGTAACCAAGCATAAACTTACAGAATTGTCTGCCAAATGTAGAACTATGCAAGTATGAATTGTAAAATGTATAGCCTGAAGTGTCTCTAAGCCCGGCTGGGACATTTTTTTCAGGGTACGATTATGAATTTTGGGTGGAGAAAAGGATGATAAATCCAGAATTCAGGACACAGGGAGAATGGCTTCTGCCTGAACTTTACAACTGAACTTTACAACTTTAAACCTCCTGGAATTCTAATCACTTTGCTTGGAATGTACAATACCCTTCACTGTTGCTTGTTTCCAGGGTTCTCTATGTCTGACCTTGTCTACAAGGCAGAGAGGTTTGAGGAGGAGTGCTTATGAGAAGGGTGATTTGGGGGAAATCTTGCACAGAGAATTTATCTGTGGCAGGAGGTGCAGATGGTCCTGAGGGGGTGAAAGGGAACTTTCTTTCTTTTTGTTGAAGAAAACTCTGTTATAAGCGCAGCCAGCTTGCAGCTTTAAAAACGAACTATAGCAAAACCAAAAGAAAATTTTAAAAAAATACACTGGCTTGTTTTGTGCCATTATGGAGTCTTGAACTCAAGGCTTAAGAGTGCTAGCTGCTGCAACAATTGTCTATGATTGTCCTGCTAGCCCATCCCTCAGTTTATGGTCCCATCCTCAGAGGACAGGTTACCTGCAGTTTCATTAACACACCATTCCCATTCCCATTCTTTTTGATGACATAATTGAACATATCAGCAAGGTTAAATGTGAACCTTGAGCTCTCTTGGAAGATTTACTTGACTTATTTAATTAAAACAAGAACATGCAAAACTGCTGTGGTGTATGTTTTCTTTGTGATTCACATCTCCTTTCTGTTTTCACTATATACCTGCTGAAAGTTAAGCCTAGATTCCAAATTCCAACTTTAAATAAATCTGCTGGATTTTGTAAAACAGTTTCTGGCATGTTTCTCAGGGATGTTATCTATTATCAAGTTTTTTCTAGGTGCATTTCTTTCTGCTGTTCTCCTTTTATACATATCCTAGTGAATTTAATAGCAGTGCTGGGTTGACAGTACTGGAATGTAAAATTTTCCATGTACAGGCCAAATATGATGCAAACTGCAGCTGTGCAAATTTCCCTCAATGTTATCTTGCCAGTATAATTCTGCCCAGCTCTGGAAGGGCCACAACATGAAATAAGAGGGGAACAGCTTTACCGATCATTTTATTCTGGTCTTCTCTCTTGAGATTTCCAGCTTATGGAATGCCAGCACAAATTAAGGTCTAGGTATGATGGTTAAGAAATGCAATGACTATCCCCAGAGAACAGATTCAGTTCAGAAGAAGGGCTTAGGTTACCAATTGGTCACAATTGACTGCAGCTAGAATTGCAGACAAGATAGAAGCAAAGAGCTCTAGATCTTGCCAATCAATGGAGATGTCCTAGGCCTCATATTTTTGGTAGACTTTTTTTCTCCCTGTTGAAATCAGTGTAATAACTGATATATTTGATTTTTTTCTAGAGTAACATAACCAGTTCAAAATGTTCCTGCATGCTCTAATACCATCACAAAATTGGTGCTATATTATAAAATGAAGGAAAAAGGATCTCAGAAATCCAAACCATAGACCAGTTGATTGTGTATTGGTAATCAATTGATTGTGATATCTTTCGTTGATCCTAAATAACCTTCAATCTTTTCATTGCATTTATTATTTTTAAATTTCCAATTTTAATCCCATTTAGAAGAAAACATTCGTAAGTGGTATAATGTGTAGAAAAAACCTTTGGCAAAACAATATGGGGCTCATAATAAAAAAACAACATTCAAAAGTGGCCTAAATCGGTACTTGAGCGATCAAAAAGACAGATCGTCCAAGTACCGATAAAGCTGGTTTTAGATGTATCTAAAACCAGCTTAGGCCTTTACCCTGCCTCTGAACACCTAGAGTGAAAAGAGGTGTTTTTGGAGGAGGGGAAGGACAGGAGGTGGGTCGACCTAGATTTAGTCGTACTGCAAGTATAACCAAAAGTCTAGGGAGATTGTGAGTCGAAACTTTTACGTTTTGAGTTAGACTAAGTCAAAACGGGTATAAGTTCCAAATAGGGGCTGCTGAGCTGATCACGGCTGCCGTGATCAGCTCAGCAGCCCAGGCAACCTGTCCACCCCCCCCCCCCCACCGCAACGCCTAATCTCTCCTGCTGCCCCCCCCAAACTCCTGCAAACTGGCAGGAGAGATGCCCAATCTCTCCTGCCGGAAAGAACTCCCCCCCACCCAAAGCTCTAACAGCTGACCGGCATGAGGGATCCTAAGCCCTCCTGCTGGAAACCACTAAATCCCCCCCCCCTGAAGCCCTAACAGCTGACCAGCAGGAGGGATCCCAAGCCCTCCTGCTGAAGGTGCACCTCCCCCCTGAATACCGGCAGGAGGGATCCCAAGCCCTCTTACTGAA
Source organism: Geotrypetes seraphini (assembly GCF_902459505.1). Lineage (NCBI taxonomy): Eukaryota > Metazoa > Chordata > Amphibia > Gymnophiona > Dermophiidae > Geotrypetes > Geotrypetes seraphini. The sequence continues at coordinate 196,052,165 of NC_047087.1, forward strand.
GGCGCACCCCCCCCCCCCTCGAATGCCTGAACATGCCCCCCCACTACCTGAAAGTTGGCCGGCCAGACGGGTCCTCTGTCCATCCTGCAGACCCGCCATTCTCAGAATGGCGGGCCTGCCCCTTTCCAGTGCATTATGTGATGCACCAGGGAACAACCTAGGGCCTGATTAGCCTAGAAGGGGCCTTAGGCACATGGGCCAACCGAATCTGTTAATATTCGAGCCATCACCTGACCACTTTGGTACAGCTGTCCTCTTCTTGCTGAACTACAGTGGTGCCTTCCCCTCCGAGCTGCTATCCACAATATATGCAGCCCCCCTGGAGCCACTATTCACATACTTGCCTCATCCCCCTGATCACTGATTCCCATGTACTCATTGGTGCTGTGGCCACAGATTCGTTGACCTCCATACACTCGTGGATTGTGCTGCCGCCGATCTGCTATATGTTGAACCAGGCTAGGCCTTGAGCATCTGTGCGTGCCTTCTCTGAGAATCTCAGAAATGTGGGACTTGAAAACCCTGACCCACATTTTTGGCACCTACCTTTCACGAAGCCACGATTCTACAGTCAGTGTCAGTGCGTGACTGACACTCAATTGGCTGCTGTTTTTTAGGTGGCCACTTATACCAGCGCTGTTTGTAGAATCTGGCCCATTGTGCCCAACATTCAGAAGATGCTCAGAGCCTAAGCCCAGTATAGGCTCTTTAATTGTGGGCTGAATATCAGAATTAAACAAAAAAATAACCATACAGGGTCACACCTATAGTCTATCTAGCCCGGTATCTTGTTTTCACAGTGGGCAATCCAGGTCACAAGTACCTGGCAGAAACCCAAATAGTAGCAACATTCCATGCTACTGATCCCAGGGAAATCAGTGGCAGACTATGGACTTTTCCTCCAGGAACTTTTCCAAACCTTTTTTTAAAATCCAGCTACATTAACCGCTCTTACCACATCCTTTGGCAATGAGTTTCAGAGCTTAACTATTCATTCAGTGAAAAAAATATTTCTTCCTCGCTATTTTAAAGGTATTTCCATGTAACTTCATTGAGTGTCCTGATATTGGCCGTATGTTACCTAAAATGGACGTTCCTACCAAATCTTGCCAACATTAACTTTGTGTCTCACTACACATTACATAAGGCAGACAAAACCATTTATGGCCACGTTAACAGATTTTTATAAGGAGGAAAAACAAATGAAAAATGTAGAGCTAGTGAAGCAATTGGAATATGAAACTATCCTAGAGCAGTGATGGTATTCAAATTAAATATGAGCCACTGGTGATCAAAATGAATACATAAAAACACAAAGCTCATTGCAATTCTTTTAGTGCAACTGTCATTCTGTGAAGGTAGAAAAAACAGTGGGAATGATTTTTAAAAAAACCAACCAAAAAAAAACCCTGATGATCCAGGAATCTCCAAGATAAAAGCTTTTATTATAAAACACCTTATGATGTATAGTGGTTGAGTGGTATGCACTAGAGCAGGGGTGTCAAACTCAATCACATAAGGGGCCGAAATCTAAAACACAGGCTAAGTCAAGAGCCGAATTTTCTATTAAGATACTTAGGCCCTCTTTTACTAAGGTGCGCTAACCGATTAGTGTACGCTAAACGCTAATGCGTGCATGTTAAGTCTATGGACGCGTTAGCGTTTAGCGCATGCTAATTCGATTAGCACGCGCTAATCGGTTAGCGTACGGTCAGGCAGTTCTGTGGAGCGCCCTGCTCCAACCTTGCTTTTACACTGGAACTGGATCCTTCTGCCTGCAAATGGGTACTGAGGCAACATGGTGAGGAGCTTGAAGCGTCACTGGGACCGGGACTGCACAGTTAGGCACTTAGATGCAACACAGTTACCAAGGGCCACATAAAACAGCCAGGCGGGCCGAATTTGGCCCCCCAGGCCTTGTATTTGACATATGTGCACTAGAGAATGACACAGGGACAAATTTTTCCCCCCTCCCTGCAGTAACTCAATTTCCCTGACCCATCCCCGCAAGTTTTGTTGCTGTCCTTGCCCCTGCCCCATTCCTGTAATCTCTGCCTTAAACACACAAGCATTGAACACTTATGATTTTAAAATGTTTAAATTAGATGCCATAGTTTCTTAATCTAACTTTCTGTACAAGATATTGAATGCTTGGTGTATTATGTTGAAATTATAAAATACATTTTTTTAAGTGTTTGAGACTTGTACAGATGCGAACAGAGCTTGCAGGAATGGGGTAGGGACAGGAAAAGAACTCACCAGGATGGGAAAATCAGTAGTCCAAAGAACAACCAATAAAGGTGGTAAAGTGCAGAGATAATGCAAGTAATCTACTGTATATAGCAACAGAGTGGGAAGTCTCTGCAGCAAAAATGATCATTAGAGAAGCTATTTTTTGTTTTGTAGAAATTGTATCATTTTTTTTGAAGGTATCCATTAAGGAAAGAAACTGAACTGCATAGACTATTTTTATCTGGTTGGGTCAAGCTCCCATCAGGGTTAACATCTTCCAAAATATCTCGGCTCTGAGGCTTCAACCTTGGATTCTAATTAAAATGCATGGGGGGGGGGGGGGGAGGAGGGTTCTGTTTTTCGTTCAGAGTCTATGTTGATGGATTCTGCTGAGTTTCTGCTGCTTGAAGGGTTTGGAATGTTTTCCTGACCCATCTTGGCAACCGATTGAAATATTTTGCAGGATAGAATGAACAGAACAATTCCCACCTTCTAAAAAGTAATGAGTAATGCTGGAACATTTGAGGTTATCCTGAGTCTGAAGAATTCATAACGTATCCATGACTCACAGGAAGGAAGAATCATGTCCTTGGATTTCTCCAGTTACTGCACGCTAAAGAGAGCAAATGTTTGGGTTTTTTTATGACACAAGGAGAAAAAGAAAATTCAACAAATCTGCAATAAGATATGGTGAAGAAGAGACAAAAATACAACACATTACTGCCTAAGTACACAACACACAGATCAGGCATTTGTTGTGTGGTCTTTGTTACCACTACTTTTTGGGGTCCCTGAAGAAGACGTGTTTGTTTGAAATACAGACTGTGTCAGGTCACAGATTTTACATAAAATGGTCCTTTTGTACGCAACGATCCGTTTGTTTAAAAATAAACTTTGTCTGCATCTTGTGCATCTGTCTACAGTATTTTACTTTGTCTCTTTTTTTCTGTGTGACACACTATAATTGAAATTATAAAATTGCAGAACCAACAAAATTTAAATTTGAGAATTATTTAAAGTTCTTTAAGCTAAAGATTCCGGAACTTGACTGCAACAGGAATGGCTGTGTAGCTGCTGAGCTCCTCCCTTGGGCACACAAACTGAATATTTATTACACTGATTCCCTTCAGACTGACTTTTTTTTATCTCTAATGTCCTCAGGAAAAACAACAAAGCTTGGAATCTGCATTTGCTTCTCAGGAGAAAGGCAAAAGATTGAAACCAACTCCTCTGACTCCTTCAAAAGTGCCTTCTATGGAAGTACTTGAACAACTGGTGGAAGGAATTAAAAAAATGTGCAAATGATGTTGCAAGATAACTCTCAAAAGTTATAGGATAACTCTCTAAAGTTAACCTCACTTCAGGAAGAACTGACAAATTTAACTAATCAAATACAAATATCCAATTCCAGATTGGATAGTTGCGAGCAGCGAATTTCAGCCTGTGAAACACAGCTGGTCCAGTCTCAGCCGGATCATAAATCTATCATTACCTTAACAACAAAACTGGAAGATTTGGAAAATTGGGAAAGAAGAAATAATATCAGAATTCTGGGACTTCCTGAAAATATTGAGCGGCAAGATATGGCAAAAAACATTAAAAAGGGAGACAAATCCTTCTTCAGGTATATTAGTGACAGAAAAAGGAACACAGGCGGGATAGTACGCCTTAGAAGACCGGACGGAAGTTACATGGAAGCAGATTCCGATAAAGCCGAACTACTGAATGAATACTTCAGTCTTCACCTGTGAGGCACCGGGACACGGTCCGCAGTTGAAGGCAACACAAAGCACAGAAGACCCGTTTCAGAATTTTGAGTTCACACCAGGTGAAGTTTACAGTGAACTGGCAAGACTCAAGGTGAACAAAGCCATGGGACCAGACAATTTGCACCCAAGAGTGTTCAGAGAATTGAGTGATGCCCTGGCGAAACCGTTGGCTGAGCTATTCAATCTCTCCCTAAGTAAGGGGAAAGTTCCCCTGGACTGGAAATTAGCTAATGTCGTTCCTCTGCATAAAAAGGGTTGCAGGGCAGAGGTTGCGAATTATAGACCGGTGAGTCTCACATCAATAGTGTGCAAACTCATGGAAACACTAATTAAAAGCAAATTGGACACGATCTTGAATGAAGGGAATCTTCGGGATCCCAGTCAGCATGGATTCACCAAGGGTAGGTCCAGCCAATCCAATCTCATCAGCTTCTTTGACTGGGTAACAAGAAAGTTGGACTTGGGAGAGTCTTTGGACGTCGTGTACCTGGACTCCAGTAAAGCTTTTGACAGTGTCCCACACCGCAGGCTGCTAAGCATGGGTCAATGATTGGCTGAGTGGCAGACTTCAGAGGGTGGTGGTTAATGGTACCCTTTCTAAAACATCGGAGGTGACCAGTGGAGTACCGCAGGGCTCGGTCCTGGGTCCACTCCTTTTCAACATATTCATAGGGGATCTGACTCAAGGGCTTCATGGTAAAATAACACTATTCGCCGATGACGCCAAACTATGTAATATAGTAAGTGGATGCAGTTTACAGAATTATATGGCGCAGGACCTGCTTACATTGGAAAGTTGGTCCTCAACCTGGCAGCTAGGCTTCAATGCTAAGAAATGTAAGGTCATGCACCTCGAAAGCAGAAATCCATGCAGGATGTACTTCTTGAACGGAGAAACTTTAACTAGGACTTCAGCAGAATGAGATTTAGGAGTAATCATCAGTGCAGACATGAAAACTGCCAATCAAGTGGAGAAGGCTTCATCTAAGGCAAGGCAGATATTGGGTTGTATCAATAGAAGTTTCGTCAGCCAAAAGCCTGAAGTCATAATGCCGTTGTGAGACCTCATCTGGAGTACTGTGTGCAATTCTGGAGGCCACATTACAGTAAAGATGTGCGCAGAATTGAATCGGTTCAGCGGACGGCCACCAGGATGATCTCGGGGCTCAAGGGTCTCTCGTACGAAGAGAGACTGAACAAATTGCAGCTCTACACTCTCGAGGAACGTAGGGAGAGGGGAGACATGATCGAAACATTTACATGTTTCTATGTTTCATCTTCTATGTTTCTATGTTTCCTGAAGGAAAGATATCAAAACCATACTATTCAAAAAACACATCCCAACAACCTAATCTCCCCTCATTCCCTATCCCTACCGCACTTTCCTTGCAAATTCCTCCCTTTCAGGCAACATCTAATCAAGTCTCTATGACGATACTTCAATACATACCCGGAAACATTGTAACCAGTGTTCCCGCTAAGCTGCGTTGACGTGCGCACGCGCACAAAATATTACCTCGCAGCGCACAAGTTTCTCGTCGCAGCGCACACAGTGTAGAGCACAGTTCTTCAACCGCCGGTCCGCAAACAAAATCTTGCCGGTCCACGAAGGATTCGGTCCCCGCCGCAACGAAAGGCCGGCGTCAGCTGACTTGCAACTTCCTGTTGCAGTCGCTGTGCCGGGACTCCTGCCTTCGCCGGGACTCCTGCCTTCCACCGCGTTTGCCTCCTGCCTTGTCTCCGCACCTCCAGACCAGCAGCGGCAGCTGTGTATGCTTTTAACTTCGGCACAGAGCTGCCCCTAATCAATAGTTTAGCGCGGTTTCATAAGGCAGCCTCGGGGCCTTTGCTAGGCCGGCCCACATCGCATCATCGAAGCGGGCCGGCTATCAAAGGCCCCGAGGCTGTCTCATGAAACCGCGCTAAACTATTGATTAGGGGCAGCTCTGTGCCGAAGTTAAAAGCATACAGAGCTGCCGCTGCTGGTCTGAACTCTTGGGCCGCTGAAGGAGGGCAAAAAGCAGCTGTCCTGGAGGTTTCCCTTCCTCTCGCCTTTACAGGTTCCTTTTTTCCACCTTTTTTTTTTCCTTCAAACGGCAACGGGCCCCAGCATCGACATCAATCAAGTAAGTTCCACTGTCAATCAAGCGGTTCTGCTCGGCCAAAGCTTCCCCTGTGACATGAGCCACCCTCAGGGGAAAGAAAGTGACCCACAAAGGTGAGGGGAAGGGGGGCAGATGATGGAAGTTGGGGGGGGGGAGAGAGAGAGAGAAGGGGCAGATGATGGAATGGAGGAGATGAGAGAGAGAGAGAAGGGGACAGATGATGGAAGTGAGAAGAAGGGAGAGAGAGCAGAAGGCAGATGGATGTCAGTTGAGAAGGGAGAGCAGATGCTGAATGGAAGTGGGGAAAGAACACATACTGGATGGAAGGAGGAGATAAATAAAGGGGGAAGAAAATAGTAAGATAATGGAGGGGTGAGGGAAAGGGGTGACAAGCTGTGTGTAGACACAGTGAAAAGAGGGAAACGGGACTAAATAGTAAGAAAGAATTTAATTTAGATGGAGGCAGAAAATAGAGAAGGAAGACCAGAGAAGAAAAGGGAAGAGAGAGCAGAGAATGATCAGATCTGAGTGGAGGAAATGAGAAGAGAGATATGCTAAAAACCACAGGGGGGAGGGAAGGATAGAGATGCCAGACCATGAGGGGAACAGAAGGAAGATGATGGATGCTAGACCAAATTGGGGGGGGGGGGGGGGCAGGAGGAGAGATGGCAGGGAAAGACAGACAGTGAATGGAAGGGGCAGATGCTGGACTGAAGAGACAGAGAAGGTTATCATGCTGCTGTACCGGGCCATGGTACGCCCTCACCTGGAGTACTGCGTCCAGCACTGGTACTTTAAGAAGGACACGGTACTACTCGAAAGGATCCAGAGAAGAGCAACTAAAATGGTTAAGGGGCTGGAGGAGTTGCCGTACAGCGAAAGATTAGAGAAACTGGGCCTCTTCTCCCTTGAGCAGAGGAGATTGAGAGGGGACATGATAGAAACATTCAAGGTACTGAAGGGAATAGACTTAGTAGCTAAGGCAGGGAGAACGAGAGGGCACTCTCTAAAGTTGAAAGGGGATAGATTCCATACAAACGTAAGGAAGTTCTGTGGTAGAAAGCAACATATTTATTTGGCTCATAACTTGCTGGCGCCTGATATTTTTAGCTCACAGTGAAAAAAGTTTGCTCACAACACCCGCCCGCTTAGAGGGAACACTGATTGTAACCACTAAATATCTCAAAACGTCCGATACCTCTACTTATAAACTGAATCTAGCTTTCTGTAACTTAAAAGTTATGCTATATAAAATAATGTAATGTAAAGTTATGTAAGTACTGTAAGGTAATGTAAAGTAATGCAAAGTAAATCTACGTAAATCTATGTAAAGTAATGTATGTAAAGTTATGTAAAGTAAGGTATGCAAAGTTTGTAAAGTAATGTAAAGTACTGTATTGTCATCGCCTGGAAATGACCAGCCATCTTCTAATGTAATCCGCTTAGATCCGCAAGGTACAAGCGGAATAGAAATCACTAATGTAATGTAATGTAATGTAATTTATTCTCAAAGTTCTGTCTGTGAAGTTTTCTCCATCTCTAGAATTTGAGAGGGCTCATAGAATACCTTCCAAGAAAAATAACAGTGCTACTGGACTCATACCTGTAATTTTTAAGTTACTGAGATTCACACAAGTGATGGAAATTTTAAAAGTAGCCAAGGAGAAAAAAAGCATAAAGTGGCAGGATTCTAAACTGTTTTTTTTCCTGATTATGCCAAGGCTATGGCTGACAAAAGAAAACAATTTTTGGCACTTCGCCCCCAGCTGAAACAAATGGGGGTGTTGTATGGATTATTTTTCCTTGCAAAGATGAAGGTCACTCACTGCAACAAAACAATATACTACGAGGCTCCATTAAAGTTACAAGAATATATTAGTTAACATGAAAATGTAATGTCCTAAGAATAAGAATAGAGATGTGATTTTCAATAATTACTTATTTTCCTTCTTTTTGATTTTAAGTTGGCAATATTTGTTTTATATAAAGTTGGTTTTTGGTTGGAGGTTTTTTTTTTTTGGTTTTTTTTTGCTGTTTTGGTCTTAAATGGCTTAGTCAGTTGCAACTTGAATTAAGTTCTTTTTACTCTGAACACTCTAAAGAACTGAACTGAACTGAACATTCTAAAGAACACTGAACACTCTAAAGAATGACTGATTATCAGAAAGAGGCTTGGAACACTGGGAGGTTATACCATTTACCTCTGCTATTCCTCAAACTGTTTTTGTCCTGCTGCTGGATTGGTTGGTGTTCTGCTCTCCTCTGCAGGAGATTTTCATGGATTTGGATGATTCTGGCTCACAGAGATTTTGCCTCCATGGTGTTTTTTCTATATGCTGGGGCTCTCCTTCTTTTAGGGCTGAATTCTGAACACTGTGCATATGCGGCAGTCGGGAGGATGCATACGAATGTTTGATGCCGATTGGTGGGGCCTCCGGATTGGCTTGTGTAGTCCGAGACCTGCTGACATCGAGAGGGATGGTATTTCCGGCAGACATTTTTAGCTGTGAAGAGGGAGCAGTGACGTGACCTCAATGCCCCAGAAACAATTGTCCTTATCAACGGTGTCCAGTGGAAAAGAGGCATTATTAAAACAAATCTGGATGGGATGCTTGTCACTCAGATGCATAGTGGAGTAGAGTGAGCACGTCACTCGCGTGTTCTTTTGGCGTCTCCATTCGTTGCATGCGAGGCATGGCGGCAGCCGTTTGATGAGCGGAGCCAGGCGCCATGGAAACCGCTACCGACTGGATCAGAAGATAGGCAACGGCTCCTTCAGTGACATCTATCTATGTAACTAACATTGCTGCAGGAGCGGGGATTTGTCATCAAATTAGAATATGTAAAAACAAAACATCCCAGCTTCATATAGAAATGTAAAATCTACAACAGGGGTGTCCAACCTTTTGGCTTCCCTGGGCCACATTGGCCAAAAAAATTTTTCTGGGCCCGCACAAACACTAACAATAGCCAATGAGCCAAAAAAGGTTGAGCAGGTCCCAAATTTGCAATCACTAATATAGAAGATGTATGTATCTAATAATAAACCTTCATTAAAGGGACACTGTGGAAAGGAATCCTAAAAAGCAATAATACTTACCCTGACTGAATGATCCTCCACGTGCACCGCTGACAGTGGGAGCAGCCACAAGCTTCCACATCCCCACTCTGATGAGCAGGGATGCACGCTTCTGTTTCTCCCATTCACTTCTATTACAGCTACGGTGAGCCTCTTCAGAGGTGAGCATCATCAGAGTGGGGATGCTGAATCAGCTTTCAGGAGCGCATGTGGAGGATTGTTTAATCAGGGTAAATATTACAGCTTTTTTGGGCTTCCCACTTGAAGCTTAGGCTCCCTCAAAATAAACATCTCCCCTTACAGCCACCTCCTCCTCCTCCTCCAACTTCCCAAGTTCTGCAGCTGGCAGCAATATTGCAGATCTGCTGCCTTCCCTCCTCCCTGCCCCCCCCCCCTTTGGCTTTCATGCATGCATGAAAGCAGGAGCAGCTTGAGGATATTGCCATTGGCTACAAAGCTTGGAGATTTTGAGTTGCCAGACTGGAGGAAGATCTCTTCAGTTGGCAGGGCTTGGGAATCCCCACTAGCTCAAGTATTTATAAATTGCACTAAGGCAGGGAGAAACTTTGGTGCCCATCCGCTAATTTTAGGCTCGTCCCTCCCCCAAATCAACTGAATACAAAAATAATTGTGATGCACATATCCCAAAGCTAACATATTCCAGTTAATAAATTCAAAATAAAACCATTTTTTTTCTACCTTGTTGACTGGATGTTTTGTTTTTCCATCATCTTGGTCCCAGTTTCTCTTTCTGTTTTTTTTTCTATCTTCAACTAATTCTCTTTCCAGTGTCTGCTGTCCATTTTTTTCTCCTCTTCTCTCGTTCCATTTCCTTCTTATGCCTGTCTCCAGCGTATTGATTTTTCCCTTTCAGCTTTCTTAACTTTTTCTTTTGACTCTGTCTACTCAAATCTTGCCTTCTTTCTCACCCTTCTTCTTTTTAAATGTTCAGCTATCTCTCAATTCTCCATCTTCTCTGTCTCTAGCTCTCCCATTTTCCATCTCACTCCTTTCTCAGCCTCCTATTCCCTTCTATCTACTCCCCATTACCACATTTCTACCACTGTACTCACTGCTCTCTCACTCATCTTGTAATCTCCATTTTGACCTCATCCACATGGCTCAACACTTTCAGAATCCCCCTCCCTCTCTCCACTGGACAGGCTATAATGCCGTCCCTTTCTTTCCATCCCCTTGCATCATCTTATCCCAGCTCTCTTCCCTCCTGCCCTCCCATGGTTCCATCTCTCCTCCTCTATCTCCATGGTCCAACAATTTGCTCCCTCTCTCTTCTGTTTTTCTTCTTCCCTCCCCCTTGATGCTGAACAATGAAATGGAGGAAAAAAGAGAGATGCTGCATCTCTCTGCCTTCCATCCACAGGCCTAACATTTCTCCCTCCCTCCCATCCCCAGATCCAACTTCTCTCCCTTTCTCTTCCCAACTTTCCCCCATCCCATCTCTCCCCCTGCCTGCCTGCCTCCCTTCTCCAGGTCCACCATTTCTTTCTCTTCCCAACAGTTCTCCCTTCAAGTATCTTTCCCTCTTTCTCCGCACTACCCCAGGTCTAACATTTCTCCCTTCAGACCATTGCCTACCATCTCTCTGTCCTCTGTTTCTGGTCCCATAAGCTCTCCCCCCTATGCCCAATCTTGAACTTCTTTTAATACCCTCCCACCCAAAAAAAACCCATCTCTGAACAAATCCCACTTGCTTTAATGATCTTATCGTCACTCTCTTCTTTCTAGACAGCATCTGTCCTCTCTGTCTTCCATGCAGTATCAGCCCCTTCCATCCACTGTCTGCCATCTCTCTCTCTGCCCCTTCCATTTCTCTCTGCTCTCTCCCTGTTCCATATGATATCTTCCCTCTTTCTATGCTCCTTCCATAAACTGTCTATCCTGTGCCCCTTCTCTCCTTTGTATATGATTCAGTTCAGCTTCACCCCCTCTTCATTTTTCTGTCTCCACCCCTCCCCTATGCTCTGACATCTCTTTCTTCTCCTTTCCTTCCCTCCCCCATGCCCTGGTACCTCCTCTGTGGCACCTCTTCTCCCTCTGGTCTGGCATTTGTCTCCTTAGTTTTCCTCCCCTCCCCCCATGCCCTGGCATCTCTCCTCTCCTTCCAACTTCCCCTTCCCCATTCCTTTCTCTCCTTCCTTCCTTTCCCATGGCCTGGCATCTGTCTCCTTCCCTCCCCTCCCATGCCCTGGCATTTCTCCCTCCCATGGACTTGACATCTCTCATTCCTCTCCCTTTTCCTTCTCCATCCTTCTCTCTCTCTCTCCCCAATTGAGTGCAGCAGCAGCATTTTTCTTCCCCCTTTCCTTCCCTGTGCAGAAGCAGCATTTCTCCCCCTCACACACCCATCAGCAGCGCAGCATTCACCCCCAAATTACCCCTCAGGGCCAAGTGAAGCATTTGCTTAATACCGCTGATCCCTTACCTGTTCTCCAGCAGGATCATGCAGAGCACTGGGTTGTTGGCCTTGTCCATGGAGCAGCTTGTAGGTTCCACATGGCCATGCGCAGCAAGGTCAGCACTTGTGCATGCCGGGGAAGGGCTCAAAGGGTGCATGTGCAGGATAGCCGGCAGGGTCATCAGCTCCTCAGTGGCCGCATTGATGTTCGGTCACTATGGGCTCCCCAGGATCAGGCTGAAGTTACAGGCAGCACTGAACTTGTGGCTCTTGGAGCAAAAGCTCTGCCTGCAGCGTTTGCTCAAAGCCGCGGGCAGTGTGCGGCTGATCTGGAAGCGTTCCCTCTGATGTCGCAATGTTAGAGGGAACACTTCCGGGTCAGCCGCAAGAGGCACAAAGAATCTGCTGCTCGCGGCTTTAAGCAAAGGCGACAGCAAGACAGAGGAGGGAGCCGGCAGAGGAAAACACTGCATCATGAGCGGGGCCGCACAGAATTCTTCACAGGGCTGCATGTGGCCCATGGGCTGCGGGTTGGACACCCCTGATCTACAAAATGATGCAAGAGGAGATTAGTCAAATTGAATACCTTCATTCAAAGAATTTCATCCACCGTGATGTGAAGCCAGATAACTTTTTGATGGGGCTGGGAAAGAACAGGAACCTAGTCTACATCATAGATTTTGGACTGGCAAAGAAATATCAAGATGCTTGAACTCACCAACATATTCCCTATCATGAAAATAAGAACCTGACAGGAACTACCTGTTATGCATCTATCAGTACTCATATTGGAATTGAGTAATCACGCAGGAATGACTTGGAGTCCTTGGGTTAAGTGTTAATGTACTTCAATCTGGGTTCCCTTCCATGGCAAGGACCAAAGGCAGTGACAAGGTGGCTTTAAAAATATTTTCACTGAATGTCAACGGGCTCAATCATCCCATTAAGAGGAAAAAAACACTCAATTTTTTAAAACAGCAGGAGGTGGATATATATTTTATCCTGGAAACTTATTTATCTGCTAGTGAATAGGCCAAGTTAGAAGGGGGGGTTGGTCAAGCATAGTTTTTTCACTCCTGCAGTGGTAAAGAAGGCTGGGATGGCTATCCTAGTGAATAAAATATGCTCAGCTGCATTTAATGTAGTTTCAGCAGATCCTATGGGAAGATGGATTCAGGTACACATGAGCTCGGGAAAAGATATTCTGAAGCTTTTTAATATTTATGCCCCTAATTCAAATCAGGCTAAATTTTTCAAAACTTTTCAACAGTTGATTCTCCCACTGGCTTCTTTCTAATGTATTAGTAGCTGGAGATTTTAATGCTGTTATGGATCCATTGTTGGACAAACAACCCAGTAAGCTAATCATGGGTTTAGATAATTTAGTACAGTCCTGTGGTTTGAAAGATATTTGGTGAATTCTTCATTTTAATGCTCGGGAATTTTCTTTCTGCTCTCATGTACATAAATCATTTTCAAGAATAGATTACATTTTCATTTCATACCCATTAATTCAACAGGTTACAAAAGCCAGCATAGACCAAATTATTTTATCCAATCATGCTGGAGTTTTGATTGAATTTAAATTTCCTGAACAAGATTGTTATAGACCTGTTTAGACATTCAATAATACATTGCTTGCAGATTCAAACTTTCTTGAGGAATTTCAATTAAAAATGAATGAATATTTTCAACTTAATACCTCAGAGGAAATCTCTTTAGAAACATTGTGGGATGCTTTCAAAGCTACTATGAGAGGGAAAATCATTTCGTATTCGGCACACATTAGGAAATAGTTTAAAATGGAATTTTCTACGTTGGAACAAAATATTAAGGATTTGGAGTCACAATTGGCCTTGAAATGGGAACAAATTACTTTACAGGCCCTCTTAAAAGCTAAATATAAATATAGTGAGATTTCCTCTCAACTGGCTAGGAAAGATTTGTTTTCTCAACAGACTCTGTATTATGGAAACTTGACTAAAGCAGGAAGATTATTGGCTAATTACCTCAAAGCTAAAAAAAAGAAAAGTTAAGATTGTGGCTATTGAAGATGAGAAGGGTGAAACTTCTTCTCAAATTGGAAATATTTTTAAACCATTTTTGAAATATTATAAAGCTTTATAGTCTTCTGAGCTTTATTCAAATAAAGAACTTGAGGGTGTAGAGTTTTTAAAGTTAATTAAGGGGCCAAAAATCCCCGAGCATATAAAGGGAGATCTTGAGGCGCCTATATCATTGAAAGAACTTCAGACAGCATTGAAGTTCCTTAGAGTTGGATCCTCTCCAGTTGGTGATGGATTTACTGTGGAGTTTTACAAATCATTCCAAATTATATTATTACCTCATCTTTTAAATTTATATCAGGCTAAACTAACTACAGGTGGTATTTCGGGTACTATGGCAGAATCTTTAACTATTGTTTTACCAAAGCCAAATAAAGATCCCATGTTGGCTTCAAATTAGAGGCTTATTTCTTTGATTAATTTAGATGGAAAACTTCTGGCTAAATTATTGGCTTTACGCCTGGCCAAGGCTCTCCCTTATATTATTGGTATACACCAAATGGGTTTTGTTGCTCAAAGACATTCATCAAACACCAGACTGGCTTTTCATATGTTAAATTTAACAAAAGCTATGGAAGATCCAGCCTTCTCTATCTTTGGATGCAGAGAAGGCCTTTGATCATGTGGAATGGACCTTTATGTATCAAGCAATGGATTAGTTTGGTATTGGTTCAGGATTTATACAAATGATTCAAACCTTGTATAGTTCCCCTTCTGCCAGATTATATATTAATAATACTTTTTCAGAATGTTTTTGACTGGAAAGGGGAGTTAGACAAGGATGTCCATTATTTCCTTTGCTTTCTGATATTGTTTTGGAACCCTTGTTATTGGCTATTCAACAGGCAAGGGAGATTCAGGGTATTCCTTATGCAGGTCGGGAATATAAAGTCTCTGCTTATGCAGTTGACATTTTGCTTTATTTGAGGAATCCTGGATCTGCCATCCTGCATTTACATTACATTACATTAGGGATTTCTATTCTGCCATTACCTTGCGGTTCAAGGTGGATTACAAAAGAATTATCAAGGATGTATTACAAAAAGATCTTACCAAAAAGATATCTGGTCATTTTCAAAGAGAGTAAGAAATGAGTATAGCTAGTTGTTTTGGGTAGGGGGCTTTAGTGAGAGGCGATATTTGAAACTTGCAGTGTTATTTCTTTTTCAGGAATTTCTTGAAGAGTATGGTCTTTATTTCTTTTCTCAATGTTTTGTAGTCTGGGGATGCCGTCAGTAGATTGGTGATTTGGTTGTCTAGTTTGGGTGCTTGAGTGGCTAGAAGGCCATCATATAGTTTTTTCCATTTGACCTCCTTAATTGGGGGGTATGAGAATGGGGTGTGAGTTTTCCTATGTCTGGTTGAGGTGTTGTGGATGAGGCGGTTGTTCAGGTAGTTTGGGTTGTCTCCGTATAAAGTCTTAAATAGTAGACAGTAGAATTTAGGTTGTACTGTATTCTTGCTGGATTTAATTGACCGATTTTGCAAATTTTCTGGATATAAAATAAATTGGAGTAAATCGGCGGTTCTTCCGCTAAATGTACACTGTCCAAAATAATTATTTGACTCATTCCCTTTCCTTTGGAAAGAAGATGGTATAAAATATTTAGGCATATGGATTCAAAAAACATTGGAAGACACAATAAAGTAAATGAAAAATCTTTATTGCTAAAGGTCTCAGAAATGTGTGAGCAATGGAACCCCTTACATCTGTCTTGGAGAGGGAGAGTTCAAATGGTTAAAATGATGATTTTTGCCTGTGGTTTGCTATCAAATGGGTATATTGCCAATTTATTTTCAGGGGTCCTTTTATAAGAAATTGAATAGTATTCTCACTAAATTTATTTTTACTTTTATAGGTACCATTGGGTCTATATACTGCATCAGGGTATGTATTGGATCCTTCCTGAGCTCATGGAGCATCTTCTGAACTGGCTTTACTTGGAATAGCAACTCATGTCTCCATTGCATTTGTAAGCTTACAATCCGTGTGGCCAAAGTGATTGTTTGGTATAATCCAGACTAATAGTAATCTATATGTGTCTCAGATATGTCTAGATTGCATTTAATTTTTCAAAACCTGACGCCTCAGCCCCACCACTCCACCGCAATATTCAATTTAAAGAGCGGGAAGTTTTATGTGGGCGCCTCATCATTGGCTGCCGGGTTTGTAACGTTATTCCAATCGTTATAATCTTTGTTTTTTATTTTTTCTTATAACGATTATAACGATTGGAATAACGTTACAAACCCGGCAGCCAATGATGAGGCGCCCACATAAAACTTCCCGCTCTTTAAATTGAATATTGCGGTGGAGTGGTGGGGCTGAGGCGTCAGGTTTTGAAAAATTAAATGCAATCTAGACATATCTGAGACACATATCCATTGCATTTGTGTCATGTTTTAAGTATCAAGTTACCTAGGCTTTAAAAGGACAATAGAATTTTAGTTTCCACATGGCAAACATTAAAGGCTCCTTTTACTAAGGTGCGCTAGCATTTATAGCGCGTTAAAGATTAGCATGCGCTAACCGCACACTAAATGAAAAATACTAATGCAAGTTCGATGGAAGCGTTAGCATTTAGAACGCGTGGCATTGTAGTGCACGCTAAGCGCACGCTAAAACCGCTAGCGCACCTTAGTAAAAGGAACCCTAAAATTTATTAATAACCTAACACCTATTCCGATTCATCAATCCACATGTCAGTCCTTATGGTTGAACTCCAACATTCAAATTGGTGGGTTTAAGACCGTCTGGAAGCATTGGATGCAGGCAGATATACGTACCCTGGATGATGTGTTATCAAATGGGAGACTGCTTGAATTTTCACAACTGCAACTATCATTTGGCATTGCAAAGTCTCAAAAATATAAGTGGTTGCAGTTGAAGCAGGCCATTCAGAAGGGGTTCCCTGATTGGCGAAACTTGAAAACTCAGTATAGTTTGCCAGGCCTTTGCTTCCAGACAGAATATTCGAATAAAAACCCCAAAACGGGCTTAAAAAATATTTGGAGCATTGAGATTAAGCAGCAGATTTCTGCGTCTCAATGGCCACGAATTTGGACTTGGTGGATGAGATGTACAGCGTCAGCACCTATGAGACAAACATGGGGTTTTTTTGTTGCATAGAAGTTTTTGAACCCTTATTAGATTACAAAAGTTAGATAATTCTAAGTCAAATAGATACTGGCACTGTCATCTCGATATAGGGACACTGGATCATCTGCTTTTCTTTTGTCCCTTGATACTTAAATTTTGGCAGTCCAATCAATAGAATACTGGAAAATCCAGTGGCACTTATATATGATACAGTGCTGTTTGGCACATTAATGAGGACCAAGAGTCCAATAAGAACATAAGAATTGCCGCTGCTGGGTCAGACCCAGGGTCCATCGTGCCCAGCAGTCCGCTCACGCGGCGGCCTTCTGGTCAAAGACCAGCGCCATAACTGAGACTAGCCCTACCTGCGTACATTCTAGTTCAGCATAACAACAAATTACTTTTCATCATGACGGGAGTCGCTATACAACTTATTCTGAAAAACTGGAAAAATTGGGATTAAACTATAGTTTTTGGTGGGCATCCTTGTGCCAAACTTATAAATTTGAACATATGAGAGCAATACAATTGGGACATTATAAAAAAAATTAAAGATGTTTGGGATCCATTGACAAAATTTTGTAAAGATTGATTATTGGATTTATCCCTTTGATTGTATGCATCCAGGATGGATGGGGGGGTATGTAATTAATTTATTATTGGATTGAAGTTTGTTTATCTTGTTCATTTGCATTATATAATAAATGTTTTTACACTTTTAGGAAAGTTGGGTGGGGATGGGGAGGGGGTTATGTATTTATTATATCATTAGAAGGAATTGAGTGCTGTCTATTGAGTTGTTGCACTTTATGCTGGTTTTAAAATGAATAAATATTTAAAAAAAGAGTTCTTTAAGCTATGTATGGGTAATTGTAAGAATGGTGAAACAAAGTAGATAGAATAAAATTACTATCCAATGTAACATAGTAACATTGACGGCAGATAAAGACCCGAATGGTCCATCCAGTCTGCCCAACCCGATTCAATTTAAATTTTTTAATTTTTTGTTCTTTGCTATTTCTGGGCAAGAATCCAAAGCTCTACCCGGTACTGTGCTTGGGTTCCTACTGCCAAAATCTCCGTTGAAACCTACTCCAGTCCATCTACACCCTCCCAGCCATTGAAGCCCTTCCCAGCCCATCCTCCACCAAATGGCCATATACAGACATAGACCGTGCAAGTCTGCCCAGTACTGGCCTTAGTTCAATTTTTAATATTATTTTCCGATTCTAGATCCTCTGTGTTCATCCCACGCTTCTTTAAACTCAGTCACAGTTTTACTCTCCACCACCTCTCTCGGGAGCGCATTCCAGGCATCCACCACCCTCTCCGTAAAGTAGTAATAGAATGTAATAGATTAGCTTGGTTTTGAGTACAAATTAACTCAAAATGTAGCTTGATAGTTGACAAATAAACATGCATTTCATCATCCAACATCTGCAGTCTTTTTTTATTTTTTAATTTAGTTTCTGTCAGAGCTGAAAATCCAAGTTCGCAAAGATACAATCCAAATGGTAACAAAGCCTTGATTGCTTTGTTGTTCAAGTTAGGATAACTACTGCATAAGAAAATAAAACTAAAATTATTTGCCGTTAGTTTTCAAGGACCAATAACATCAAGGAATGATGCTTGTCTGGGCAGTTGTATCCTTTCATACACAGACTCTCATAACATTGACAGACTCTTGCATACGTGACATATATAGCATCTATTTTAGTATATACTTATGAAAGGATTTTTAAAAAAATAAAGTAAAATTCCGGAATCTCTTTGGGGCACACCACTGTGCAGTGGCACACAGTTTGAGAGACACTTATATAGGGTGATGCCAATGATCTCACAGAATGTCCCCAAGATCAGTGCCCCATACATTCTTGGATATTTTTGAATAATCTATCAGGGCTTCAGACATGCCATTTGGTCACCTCATGTTTTTCTGGTAACCCAATGTTTCTTAATGGCTATGGCTTCTTCATTTGCCCTCTCTATGTGTTAATTTTCCTTGTTTTCTGTTTTTATATTAATTTTTCTTATACTTTAAAGTGCTTAATGAATTATAATAACTTAATCTTCGTGACTAAAAACTTATCTTAAATATTTGCATTGTTCGTTTCTCTCTCTCTTATCACGTCGGGAAAGGGACCTGTCACATCGACATGTTTCGCCGTCAGGCTGCTTCAAGAAAAAGTCCCCCTTTACAAACTTGTCTGCACCATCCCGATCTGCATAGTTTCTGGAATGATCTCAAAGAAGCATAAGTGACAGAAATGACTCCTAAATTGATATCACTTTATGTTTCTTTCCAGGTAACTGATATTTAAAGCACATCTAAGAGGTATACAGAGTCGGTGAAAAGAGAACTAACAGCTATAGTAAAATCCATACAGAAAAAATGAAGCATCTTGTAAACAACATGTTGAAAATACTTTGATTTGATTGAATTAAGTCAAAACGCCAATGAAGTAGTGTTATATCAGTTTCCTCTTTTGATATTGTATTGATCCCTATGACTTACTGATTGAAAGCTGTTTCTTACAGTTAAATAATTCCATCTGGGTGTTCTGACATCAGAAGAATCAACTGACCTCTTGTACTACCATTACGGGGAAAATTGGCAGAGTCAATGGTGCTCACCATAGTTCATCTTCTACAGTGGTGTACTTTTTCAATTATATCCTCACTCTACAACTGTGTGTGGTTTTCTAAATTCTGTTTTGTCTTTTTGATGGGCTGAAGTTTGGTAACCAGATTTGATGGATATCTCAAGTCTTAAAATAAGATTTTCAGAAATCGTATGATGAAAGGATGTTAGCATGTTTTAAAAACCAAAGAATTCTCATACAAAGAGGTGCTGAAAAGTTCTCAGCCCAACCAACCAACTTTCTAAACTCTGAGCGTTATTTTCCCATTGTAGCCAAAGAGAGTGCTATCTTATCTCATTAAATTTGCAGAAATGGAAATTCTGTGCTGTGACACTGTTTTCAGATCATTGACTGAACCATATCCATGTCATTCTCTTCTTGGTTGAGCTGAGAACTTTTCAGCACCCCCTCGTATAAGCGACATGTTAACATAAATGGTGTTTGTGATAAAATTACTCCTCTGTATTGCAATTTTCACTAATTTTCTTCAATTTGTGTTGTAATTTACTGTAAGTCTGGCTTTGACTTAGCAATGTGAAGGTCAGCATTCAGTATCAAAGATCTTCCTCCTTTTTATGGTTGTATAATCGAGGTTGCCATAAATTCACAAGTCTCATCGATCTTCTGAGTTATTGCTATGAACTCAGGCATCGCTATGTTTCCATGAATAATAAGTTAGTGCAATCATCACTCCTAAGCGTTATGGATCATTTTTGACATGACTCTTATAAACAATGGGCTTTTGTCATGTTCCCCTATGAATTATGAACTGTTGTTGATGTCACTCATGAATTGTGGGCTATTGCTAATGGCAGCATGTCAATGAATAATAGGCTAGGGTTGAATCTCTCTGGTATTACCTTCTTGAATTATACCTTCAGAGTACGTCTAAGTCTTAGAATGAATACAAGAAGGACATATTTATAGATATATGAAGGAGATTTGCAGTAGTCCAAGATGACATTCGATAAACTAAAAGTGAAGAAAGGATAGATGATTTTAAAAAGCAGTGAAGCATTTTTCCCTGGGACTAGCAATAGAAAACCACTGTATTATTTAGCAATGGTAAAGGAGGAGGAATGTTATATTCTAAAGATTTTCTTTCACTTTGGGACCCTTTTACTAAAGGGCATTATCACTTTTTTCATCATGGCACACTAAACTTGGGGCCTCGTCTACAAAAGCCTCGCAAGTATGCAAGGACATCGACCGATGACATCACATGCATGTGTGTGGTGTCATCATGTTGATGTCCATGCATGCTCAGAGGCCCTCCAGATGCAGCCATGAGCTCGGGGGCTTTCCAAAACCCAGACTAACTGCTGGGTTTTGGAAATACCTCCATTGCCAGGGGGCAGAGAGGAGGAGAGGTGCCGGCCTGTACCAGTAGTGACAGGCTTGGATCTCACTGCGGCACATCCGGAATCTTGCGACAGCACACAGTTTGCGATTCACTGCCCCTAATGCATTAACACATTTTGTCTTAGCATGGGCTAAGCAAGAGTTAATATTTTTATCAAGGGATCATGTCATGGGAGGAGATTGGGTGTGGAAGTTGTAACCAGCAAGTGCGTCTCCATAAGCATTAAACATGCTAACTGGCTAATGCTGAGTTAACACAGGAACATTTAGCACCTCCTAAATAGGAGGTGGTAAGTGCTCCCATGTTCTTTTTTTTATGCAAGTCCTGCATGCTAATGGAAAATTTAGTACTGATAGAGTGCCAAAGAGTCAGGGAAAATAGAAAGCAACCTGGGGCAATGACATAAAAACACGGTCAATATCTTGATAACATGGGTGAGAGAAAAGTCAATCTCAGAGACAACCGGTGCATCACAGCTACCAACCTTAAGATCAAAGATGGCACCAGTGGTCATGATAAGAGCATGTAGATGGATTCTCACATATGATGTGCTTGTCCACATGGCTAGCTATCACTCTGGAAAGGAATCTGGGGTCATAAGCATTGGGCAGTTGAAAAAAAACCTGCACGACAAAAGAAGCATGGCTAAATAAGTAGTACACAAGAAGATATACTGTACGTTAAGGGACAATCCTATAGGTGGCACTTTCATTTAGGTACCCAAGTACCAAAAGGTGAGAGCCTACTGTATAATGATATTTGGATGCCCAGCACTGTTCCCTCTTAGCTATGTGGGAGTCCTCCACCTACAACACTGCTAGTGGGTGGTGCTGTTTTACGATCACATTTTTTCAGTAGAATGGGACAGGCAAGCTCGTCAGGACTCCAGGGACCTGCCTTCCTTAGTGATTGAAAACACAATATTGAACAGTGGCATGTGGTGAGGGCTTTCAGGGGATTCAGTGAATCCCCAGCTTTAAAGCCCTGCTTTTCTATTTTTTTGTTTTTGTTTACTTCTTCTTGATGCAGTTGGATTTGTTGAGTAGGCCGCCTGCTCAATCAGTCAAACTGCATCAACCGAAAAAGTAACCCCCCCCCCAAAAAAAAAAAAAAAGGGCAGGGCTCTTGGGCTGGGGATTCTCTGAACCCACTGAAGGCCCTGACAGTACTGATGTGAATTTGATTAGCTGAGCAGCATCTGCCTGGTGTCTTCTCAACCAATCGAATTCAGAGCAGTGCCTTCAGGGCCTTTAGGGGGTGAGGCAAATCCCCTGAAGGCCCTGACCACACATCACTGATATTGAAGCACCACCCTCCACTGGCAGCAATACAGAGGGAGGACTCCCATAGAGCTTAGAGGGAACAGCAGTGGCGTACCTAGGGGGGGGCGGGCCGCCCCGGGTACCAGCCCTGAGGGGGTGTTCCCGGCCTTGCCGCTCAGTCCCCCCCCACGCCCGAAGGACCGCTCGCCCCACTGACCTTCCAGCACACCTATGAAGCAGCCCGCAGCAGGATCGCGACGTCAGCAATCCCTCAGCTGCTTGGGCGCTGCTTCCTGCGCCGCGGTCCCGTTCCTCCTCTGACGTCAGAGGAGGGGGCGGGACCGCGGCGCAGGAAGCAGCGCCCAAGCAGCTGAGGGATTGCTGACGTCGCGATCCTGCTGCGGGCTGCTTCATAGGTGTGCTGGAAGGTCAGTGGGGCGAGCGGTCCTTCGGGCGTGGGGGGGGGGCAGTAGCTTAAGGTAGCCCGGCGCAGGAAGCAGCTCCTAAGCAGCGCAAAGATAGCTGACGTCGCGATCCTGCTGCGGCTGCTTCATAGGTAGTGCGGGGAGGCCAGGGGGGCGAATGGTCCTTCGGGGTGGGTCGGGGCATCAGGCCTTCAGGGTGGGGCGGGCGGGCGGGCAGGCAGACTTTCAAGGGGGAGGGGGGGTGACAGGCAGGCAGGCAGGCCTTCAAGGGGGGGTGCAGATCTTCGGGGGGGGTGCAGACCTTCAAGGGGGGACAGGCCTTCAGGGGGGGTGCAGGCCTTCAGGGGGGGTGCCGACCTTCAAGGGGGTGCAGGCCTTCAAGGGGGGGACAGGCAGGCAGGCCTTCAAGTGGGGGTGCAGGCCTTCGGGGGGGTGCAGGCCTTCGGGGGGGGGGTGCAGACCTTCAAGGGGGTGCAGGCCTTCAAGGGGGGGACAGGCAGGCAGGCCTTCAAGGGGGGGACAGGCCTACAAGGGAGTGGGACAGGCCTTCAAGGGGGTGCAGGCCTTTGGGGGGGTGCCAACCTTCAAGGGGGGGTGCAGGCCTTCAAGGGGGGGGACAGGCCTTCAAGGGGGGACAAGCAGGCAGGCCTTCAAGGGGGGGACAGGCCTACAAGGGGGGGGGACAGGCCTTCAAGGGGGTGCAGGCCTTTGGGGGGTGCCAACCTTCAAGGGGGGGTGCAGGCCTTCAAGGGGGGGGGACAGGCCTTCAAGGGGGGACAAGCAGGCAGGCCTTCAAGGGGGGGACAGGCCTACAAGGGGGTGGGACAGGCCTTCAAGGGGGTGCAGGCCTTTGGGGGGGTGCCAACCTTCAAGGGGGGGTGCAGGCCTTCAAGGGGGGGGACAGGCCTTCAAGGGGGGACAGGCCTACAAGGGGGTGGGACAGGCCTTCAAGGGGGTGCAGGCCTTTGGGGGGGTGCCAACCTTCAAGGGGGGGGTGCAGGCCTTCAAGGGGGGGTCAGGCCTTCAAGGGGGGCGGACAGGCCTTCGGGGGTGCAGGCCTTCGGGGTGGGTGCAGGCCTTCGGGGTGGGTGCAGGCATTCGGGGTGGGTGCAGGCCTTCGAGATGGGTGCAGGCCTTCAGGGGGGGACAGACCTTCGGGTGGGGGGGACAATCCTTCGGGGAGGGTGCAGGCCTTCAGGGGTGGGGTTTAGGCGTTCAGAGGGGGACAGACCTTCGGGTGGGAGGTAAAGTCCTTGGGGGGGTGCAGGTCTTCAGGGGTGGGGTGTAGCCCTTCTGAGGGGGGACAGACCTTCGGGGGAGGGGGGTCCTGGTGTAAAAGTACACAGAGGGAGAGAGGGAAGGGGGGGTTCAAAGATATGTGCATATGCCAGACTTTGGGGGTTAGAAATAATGGGTCTAAAAACAGAGGAGTGGGAGAGAGATGGTGCATAATGGGATTTAGGGAGGGAAGGAACAGAAAGGGAGAGAACTTGGAAACAGGGGATGGTGTGGAGGGGGGATAGAGATACTGGATAGGAGGATAGTTGGGAACAGAAAGAGAGAGATGGTGGATCCTGGGGTGGTGGGGAGTTGAGAAAAGGTGAATCTGTGGATGGAGACAAAAAAAAGGAAAGATGCCAGATCTCCGGGAGAGGGAAGGGAAACGGAAGGGGAGAACAGAGATGGCAGACGGATGGTTAGCACGGAGAAAGGAGACCCTGGCAAGCAAGACAACAAGAGCCTGGGACCAACAAGATTTGAATATTGATCAGAGAACAAAAGGTAGAAAAAATAATTTTATTTTCTGTTTTGTGATTACAATATGTTAGATTTGAAAAGTGTACATGAGACAGCTTGAAAAGGGAACTTTTCTATTTTTGTGAATGGCAAGGCTGAGTTCAGTTAAAATATATGCTTTATAAGAAAATATAATAATGTGTTTTATAAAGTTTATAAGCATTGCTGGCATACTCGGTGAGGTGTTCCTAGTGTTGGTGGTGGTGGTAGCATGTCAGTGTGTTGAGAGGAAGAGGTAGTCTGGGAAATTCTGCTGAGCAAACTCTGGGCCCATTTCCACCCCCAGTTAGTCCACTCCACTCAACTGGTTCACACACTGAGTGGGTCTTTGGGTGTTATTTCTGGGTAGTTGTTTTAGAATCTCTTCCAGTGGTTTGTCAGTATCTCCTTCTGGTCCAAGGAAGGAAACTTTGTCAACCTTAGCATTGACCTTCAGAATATGTTTGTAACAGCGCTGCTTGTGTGGCATTAGGCTATGTAGTGATCGAAAGAAAAAAACAGACCTTTGCACATTTTTGCACTATATGGTGGGTGTATGAGGAGATTCATTTCCTGCACAGTTAAGTCCATGTGAAGTTACCTTGTGCTGTATTTGACATCTAGCAAGGTCTCTGTTTGGAAGGAAAGATCTAAGCTTAAAAATGAAGTGGCCAGAAGTTATGTTAAAAGTAGATAGCGTAGCTGGTTTTAAGAAAGGTTTGGACAAATTCCTGGAGGAAAAGTCCATTGTCTGTTATTAAGACATGGGGGAAGTGTCTGCTTGCCCTGGTTCGGTAGCATGGAATGTTGCTACTCTTTGGGTTTTGACCAGGTATTAGTATCCTGGATTGGCTACCATGAGAATGGGCTACTGGGCATGATGGACCATTGGTCTGACCCAGTTAGGCTATTCTTATGTTATGTTCTCATCTGTAGGGGCCTTTGTTTTCACTTCTTATTTTAATGTATTTTTTTCCTGGGAACTTATCAGTGTTTTTTTATAATGGGAACAAAAATGGAAGAGAATTAATGTGTGTGGAATGGGGGGGGTAACTAATTTCTTCAGCTAAATAATTCAATCCACTTCAAACAGACATAGGAGAACTCACGCACCATTCACACACCCTCCAACCAAAAACGTCAAAAGAAAAAAAACTGTTCGACAACCTCCTAGCCATTCGAGCTGCAACACTTGACCCCCAACTCTACAACCTATTGACCTCGACCACAAACTACAAAACCTTAAAAAAAGAAATAAAAACCCTTCTATTAAAAAAACACATAAAACCAAACTAACATAATCAGAACTGTCCCAAGCATCACCTGCAACTACTCCATATGTACTTCTGATGTCATGACAATTCAGACATAATTTATGTTATGTTATGTTTGGAATAATGGTTACATAAATGAGGTTCAATAAAAGAAAATTTTCTGTGGGAGCATTTGTTGGAACTTCTGTTATCCTGATTTCTTCTATCTGTGGGCTTTCTTTAGCTAACCTACTTATCTGGGGCTTTCCACTTCTGCAGCTGCCCTTTTCACGGTCCACTTTGCGCTTGCACTCTCTGGGGAGGGGGGGTTGGGTCTGGGCTTGGTGGGGTAGGTGTGTCTGGTAGTTTTGTCTGGGTGGTGGCTGGGTGTTTCTTGGGTGCTTGTTGTGCGGATTGGTGTGTCTGGTGAGCGGTCTGGGTGTTGTTGCTTGTGGGGGTTTTTTTCATTATAAAATATGGCTGAGGGTCTAGTCCGGCTTATTATTCTTGTGGGTTCTGGGGTGGGATTTGTTTGCTTGCCCCAAGTTTTGGCCTTTTGTTGTGTATTGCTATGCCTCTCATTGGCAATTTTCTCTTGGGAGAGGCTTGTTCATGCTTGTTGTTGCTGTTACTCTCATTCTGTGTTCTTTTTGATAATGTATAAGTTTCTGTACAGACCATGGTTGCTTGTCTGGACCTTTTGCCATTCTCAATAAAAATACTTTGAAAAAAAAAAAGAAAATTTTCACTGCCTGTTTCTATTCTGACCATTTATTCCATTTCATGGTTATTGCAAAAAAAAAAAAAAAAAAATTTACATGAGGGGGGGGGGGGGGTGTCAAAAAATGATGGGCCCCGGGTGCCACATACCCTAGGTACGCCACTGGGGAACAGTGGCATCCAGATTTTATTAAAGAATTCTACCATAACCTGGTATCAGCACACCTTACATTTTTGTGCCTTCAGTTACAACAGCCATAGACCTGGTATAACTGTGGTCATAAAAGTGTGGTGGGGATGTGTGTAACTGGCAACAGATTGTAAGTTATGCATGTAAGTGGAAGTCCTCTCTCATGTGTCATTCACCATATATATAGTAAAGTCCCCTTGCATATACGCACTATCCCCCCAATTTTATATATGGTGCCCAGATTTACATGTCCAAATTTGTGCATATGCCTAAGATGCACATGCAAATTAATTAACTAACATAAGAATAGCCATACTGGGTCAGAGCAATGGTCCATCTGGTCCTGTTTTCACAATGGCCAATCCAGGTTACTAGACAATCAGTATAGAAGAAGTTTAGAAGTTTTGATGGTTACAGAAGCTGTCATTGGTCTCAGCCTACTGATATGCTTTTTTATGACTCATATTTTATTCACTATATTCTCATTTAGAGATACACAGAAAACAAGGTTCTAAATATATGTGATATAGATTCCTTTATAAAGATTCAGACTCTTGAAGCAGGCCAAGTGGCTGAAACACGTACATGTCGAGTCTTAATCACAATAAAGAAATTGAGCATCACAGGTCACCTTTTCTGTTTTCATTGTGTCTCTATCGTGTGAAGGTAGGCTCTCCTGTTTTGGTGTGACCTAACTCTATTAGCACATAACTCAAAAGGGGATGTGGCCATGGGTGTGTCAGGGGCGTTCCAAAATGCAAAGTTATAGAATATAAGTGCCCTTAACTTAGGAATCAGCATTTACACCAGGTTACAGCAGGCGTAAGGCAGGCACCTAAAGTCAGGGACAGGAACGGGTGCTAAGTATGATTCTATAAGGGCGCATGCTTTTTTATAGAGTTGCATTTAGTGCCGATTGTTTCCAGTGCCGAATTTTGAGCACCATTTACTGAATCTAGCCCTATGTCACATGCACCATTACAGAAGAGCACTTAAGTGCACTACTGACACTTTCATGGATAAGTGCTAGCATTCTGTACATTTACACTCACAAGGGGCATGTAAATAGGGCTTCCCAGGTATATACGAGGGGCTGCTGAAAAGTTCTCAGCCCAAACATGAAGAGAATGATGTGGAGCCATGAAACCTACAAGTTATTCCACACTTTTCTCGACACTTTTCATTTTAATGATATGATATGAAAAGTGTCAAGAAAAGTGTGGAATAACTTGTAAGTTTCATAAGAACATAAGAAGTTGCCTCCGCTGAGTCAGACCAGAGGTCCATCCTGCCCAGCGGTCCGCTCTCGCGGTGGCCCATCAGGCCTAATTGCCTGAACAGTGTCCCTGACTAATTTTGTAACTGCCTCTAATCCTCTAATCCTATCCCTATTACCTACCTCTACTCCACATCATACTCTTCTTGACTGGGCTAACTTTTCAGCAGCCCCTTGTAATTGCCCTTCAGATTTCAACAAATAGCTGAAAAATAAATCACAGAGCTTGATTTTGTTCTGCTATGGTATTAAGTCATTTAAATTACCATAAAGGGAAAGGAATTCTACAGAAGTAGCCTAGCATTGTTTGATAGAGTTGTAGTGCTCGCACTGAGGGCTATTTGACTAACTCCAGAGTAGACCAAAGCAAGAGAATCTTAGTTCTCTGCATAAAGAAGATGAACTGTATTGTGGCTGTCTAGTCGGTTGGTAAATTCCACTCCCTCCCACCCAAAACCTTTTTTTCCTACTACTTTAGAGTGCTAAATTATGCCACTATTGAAATGAAAATGTAAAAGAAAAAAAAAAAAAAATCTCCAACAGAAGAATCACGTCCGTGACTTTGTAGAATGCTTTCAAGGATGAAGTCAGCTCTTTTGAGCCAAGAGAAAAAATGTTGGGCCAATACAGGAGGAGCTGAGACAAAATTCAATTGGCTGGTTTGTAAAGTGCCACATCACCAGACAGACCATTGTATGTGTGTGTCATGGTGTTTGCATGCAGGTCCATGTAAGAAGAGGAAAAAGTGACAGGACCACTCAGTAGGTTAATTTTTAGAGATAGAGAATGAATTAGAAAAGAAGCATATAAATATTTATGAGAAAAGTCCCAATTTAGAGACGAAGTACAAAGAGATTTTAGAGTTTTATAAATTGAAAACAGTTATTTATTTACAAAGGGGTCAATATTCAATTGTCGGGCAGTTTGCTCACCCTAACACCATTTTTCCCAGATATTCAAAGCTGAGACTTGTGTGCTTCAGCTTTGAATATCCAGTTATTTTTGAGTCAGTTAAGACATATCTGCTTAAGTCAATATTCATCATTTAAACAGCCACGGGTTACCACATAAAAATAGAACAGATTTTTATATGGTAAACTTGGCAGCTTAAGGGCTGAATATCAGCCCTTAAACAGCCAAGTGCTAACTTTGCTCCAGAATTCCCCCAACAAAGCCAGCTTTGAGCTTGGAACTAACTCAGTATTCAGTGGCACTTAGATGGTTAAGTGCCACTGAATATTAGCAGCTAGCCCCAGTGGCCAGCTAAATCACTTTGAATATTGTGCCCAAGGTGATGGTTATGCATTGTGAAATTAGATTCTAGGCACATTTTAGGTGAGTTCTATTTATTACATGTCATATATTAATAAGTATTTGAAATTGACATACACTTGCTTTCTACCTCCCTTATTATTCCTTGCAGCAACACTCTTTCTAAATCCCACTCATCATCTCTGCCTGCACCTTTGCTTCCTTTTTGGGCTGTGTGGCAGCTGTTGCACTATGATGCGTGATAGATATAGCATATGTAATATGAATCAAAATGTTCAAATAAATAAATATAGTAGAAAAGAAGACAAGGGAGACAAATGAATAACCTTGTGTCATGGGGAAAATCAAAGACTGAGGGCAGTAAATGCTCTGATGCTCACAGAATTCCTAAAAGTGTCCCAGCACTTATCTCGTCGGCCCGTGATAAAATCCTCTAGCGCAACTTGATAAAAGGGGGGAGTGAGATACGACTGATGACAATTTGTATTTCTGCCTTTGTTTATTTTTATGTACGCATATTTCAGTCGTTCATTAACGATGAATAAGCCAGAGCAATCTGCTATAATTGCATCTTAAACTAAGGGCTCCTTTTACTAAGGTGCGTTAGGGCCTTAACGCGTGGAATAGCACATGCTTAATTGCCGCATGCACTAGACCTTAACACCAGCATTGAGCTGGCGTTATTCTAGAAGCATACCATGCTGTTTTAGCGCGCGGTAATTTTGTGCGTGTGCTAAAAACGCTAGCGCACCTTAGTAAAAGGAGCCCTAAGTGATGTCTTGTTTGAAGTAGGATGAAATTCCAGTTTTTCTGAAAGCATTGCAAGTATGGAAAGAATTAGTAGAGAGAAGCACTTTGGAGCAGCAGGAGATTGCCCTGTCATTCTGTATTCGTTTTTCTTTCTGATCTCCAAACTGTTGGCCTCTGTGCTTGCTGGAGACCATCTGTTTGCAATATGGGACCAATTTAAATCAATTCAAGATATCTCTCCATAATGCCGTGCAGCTGAAGGTCAGCAAGATCTATTCTGTGGCTGCAGTGTGTGCACCCCTGGTATGGGCATACAGTCTATCTTGGCTGGAGTTTATTGTCAAGAATCTAACCCTTGAGGAAAGATTTTTTATTTTTTTTTCCATCCACTTAAGACCCTCAGTATTTCCCTTAGATAATTGTATTCTTTGAAACTTTTTACAATGCCTTCTTTATTGTTTGTGTTCACCATGATCTCACGGGGACCTGAGGAATTTCTTACCATCACTTCCGTCATTATCAGAGAGGTTCACAACCTGGACTTTTTCATGAAGAAATTCTTCCCCTCCCCGTCAAAGTCTGGCTCCAACAATTTCCACACACCCCCACCTCCCCATTTCCCATGGCCACATTTTTCCTCCCCATTGGAAAATTTGTTCCTCTTGCCCCAAAATGACATCTGTCCTCCAGGCCACGTCGACGGAAGGAGCAGTCAGTTTAGTGGTCTGCGGGGCCTGCAATGATCTGCTAACACATAGCTGCATCTTCATGACCACAGGTGCTATTTAACAGAATACACTTGTGCACTGAGGCACTCATATATATTCCATTCATAGGAGCCAACTTTTAAAAATGACTGGGGGTCCTGAACTCAACTCACAATACAGTACACACATCCCTCTATGTTCACGAGGGTTAAGGGTGCAGCTCCCTTGCAAATACCATAAATCCCCTCCTTCTAATGTTGTCAATGGCCTCCTACCACCTCTTCCTGCTGCTGCTCTGCTATCTCTATATTTATTTATTTAATTTATTTTTAATTATTTTATACCACTTATAACCTAAGCGGTGTACATTCAGGTACTCAAGCATTTTCCCCTATCTGTCCTGGCAGGCTCACACTCTATTTAATGTACCTGGGGTAATGGGGGATTAAGTGACTTGTCACCAAATATTAGCAGTATATGCAGGAATAAGAGAGAAATATCAATATCCAAAATATCAATATCCACCAATTCTACCTCTCATAAAATATTTATAATCTTTAAACCAACTCAAAATATAGAGAATCGTAATCTTCACCATCAGAAAACATATCGAAACACTGTTGAAGGAGGAAAAAGCCTCAGATCCCCAATTGCTGCAAGTACAAGATTGAAGAAGCATAGTAAAGAGGGGAAACCACCTGATTGGCTAAAAAAACCTTTAACTTGCGCAAATGCTGGCAACAATGGTTCAAATGTTTCACCAGAGCAAAAAAAAATAAATAAATGCCAAGACAACTTTGTTTTTAAAGCTGTCTGCGACAGTTGTTTCAATTCAGTCAATTAATCCTGCGACAGCACAAAAAGTGTCAAAACAGCCTAACTTCTAAAGTTGTCTGGGACAATATTTCAGTTCATTCTGTGAGTGCTGTGTTGCAAGTGTTTGTCTTAATCTAATAAGGTGACAGAGAAACAAAACTTATCTTGCTCAAGTAAAGTTGTTCACATCTCAGTTGATCATTCAGTACACTGCGTGCTGCCTCTGTTGTACCCCGGTCTGCTGCTGACGATAGCTAGCTGGCGTTTTGCCGAAGGGCTGTGTCAGGGCAAGGGACTCACTCACTCCTTTGACGGTTCTCCATATTTCGAGTTGGTTTAAACTAAATATTTTACAAGAGAGGTAGACTTGGTGGATTGAGTGACATGCCCAGGATCACAAGGAGCAGCATAGGCTCACATAGCCCAGTATCCCCACTAATTCTACCTCCTGTGGGATAATAATTTTAAATTTTGCAAGGAATGGGAACAGTGCTACTCTCCATTCTCCCTCAGTTAAATCCCTGACCTTAGCTCCTCTCAATATCAGAGCTACCAAGAGAAAGTAAGTTTTTAAAAGATTTTCAGTTCATAGTACTCCATGCTTCCACAACCTCCTCTCATTTTCCCATCCATCTAATACCTTATTTATCCCAGTGACTGCATGGTTGGAACAAAAAGCACAATTAATTACCGTACAGGTGTTATCCAGGGACAGCAGGCAGATATTCTCACACATGGGTGACGTCACCAACGGAGCTCCGGTATGGACACTTGAAAAGTGGGTCGCAACTTCCCACCCGACGTAGGCACGTGGTCCCTACGTTAAGGTAAAGCCAGCTAAGAAGCCAACCAGGGGAGGTGGGTGAGTTGTGAGAATATCTACCTGCTGTCCCTGGATAGCACCTGTTACGGTAAGTAACTGTGCTTTATCCCAGGATAAGCAGGCAGCATATTCTCACACATGGGTGATCTCCAAACTAACCAGAATGGGATGGTGGGAAAGTTGGCCTTTAGGAAAATAAATTTTGTAAAACAGATTGGCCAAAGTGCCCATCCCATCTGGAAAAAGTTTCCAGACAGCAATGTGAAGTGAAGGTATGAACTGAGGACCAGGTGGCAGCTTTACAGATTTCCTCAATAGGCGTAGATCTAAGGAAAGCTACAGAAGCTGCCATAGGTTGGACCTTGTGAGCTGTGACAAGATTCTCCAGTTGCAGTCCAGTCTGAGCATAACAGAACAAGATACAGGCCACTAACCAGTTGGAAATTGTTCTCTTGGAGACAGGATGCCCCAATTTGTTAGGATTAAATGAGATGAACAGTTGGGGAGATGTTCGATGAGGCTTTGTCCTTTCGATATAGTAGGCCAAAACACGTTTAAAGTCCAGAGTGTGAAGTGCCGTTTCTCCTGCATGAGAATGAGGCTTAGGGGAAAAAACTGGAAGCACAATCAACTGATTGAGATGAAACTCCGTGACCACTTTCGGTAGAAACTTTGGATGCGTGCATAGAACCACTTCATCATGGTGAAAAACTGTGAAGGGTGGATCTGCCACCAACGCTTGTAACTCACTGACCCTTCTGACAGAAGTGAGCGAAATAAGAAAAACAACTTTCCAGGTAAGAAACTTGAGATGAGCTGTGGCCATTGGTTCAAATGGTGGCTTCATCAACCTGGAAAGAACCACATTAAGGTCCCAGACTACTGCAGGAGGTTTGAAAGGTTTACATTGAAAAAACCCTTCATAAATCTGGAGACCAAAGGATGAGCCCCATTAGAGGTTTACCCTCGACTGGAACATGAAAAGCTGTAATAGCACAGAGATGGACTCTAATAGATGTTGACTTGAGTCCAGAGTCCAAAAGATGGAGCAAATAATCCAAAATAAGATCAACTTATAAAGAAGTTGGATTGTGATGATGATGATGAAGAAGACACCAGGAAGAAAACCGAGTCCACTTTTGTTGATAACACTGTTGAATGGAAGGTTTCTTGGAGGCGTCAATAATACTGTGAACCGGCTGAGAGAGATGTAATACAGCTGAGTTCAGCCCGAGAGGTTTAACGATTGCAGGTTGGAATGAAGAAGAGCTCCTTGATTCTGTGTAAGAATGGAAGAGGTATTGGCTTCTTGGTGCTGAGTTGATGGGAGAACCAATGCTGTCTGGGCCACTAAGGAGCTATGAGTATCATGGTGGCTGACTCTTGTTTGAGTTTAAAAAGAGTTTTCAATATGAAAGGAGTGAGAGGAAATGCATACAGAAACATTTGCATCCAGTCCAGTAGAAACGCATCTGCTACCAGACGGTGAGATGAGTAAAGTCTGGAGCAGAACTGGGGCAACTTGTGATTGTGGAGTGCTGCAAACAAGTCCACCTGAGAAGTGTCCCATTGTGCAAAGATGGACTGGACAGCTCTTGAACTGAGTGTCCATTCATGAGGTTGAAGAATTCTGCTGAGGTTGTCTGCCAAGGAATTCTGCTTGCCTTATATGTAGACTGCCCTCAGGAAAAGTTTGCAGGCCATCACCTAAAGCCAGATCTTTTGAGCCTCCTGATTGGAAGAGAGCCCATGCCTCCTTGCTTGTTTATGTAGTACATTGCTACTTGATTATCTGTGCAAAGGAGGAGGACTTGATCATTCAGAAGATGATGGAAAGCTTTCAGTTCATAGTACATCGCTCTGAGCTCTAGCAAATTGATATGAAATTTGCGCTCTGTGGTAGTCCAATGTCCCTGTGTTTGAATACCGTTCATGTGTGCCCCCAGGCGTACGGAGAAGCATCCATTGTGAGCACCTGCTGATGAGGAGATAGATGAACAAGAAGATCTCTGGATACATTGGAGGAGATCCTCCACCAATGGAGTGACTGTAGAAGCGATGAGGTTACAGAGATATGTTGTGAGAGCTGATCTGTCACCTGAGACCATTGAGAAGCGAGGGTCCACTGAGGAGTGCGAAGATGCAGTCTGGCAAGTAGTGTCACATGAACTGTGGAGGCTATGTGCCCTAGGAGAACCATCATGCACCTCGCAGAGATTGTGTGGAGATGAAACATCTGCTGGCAGAGATGAAGCAGAGCGGTTAGGTGGTCTGGAGGAAGAAATGCCCTCTTGAGAGTAGTATCGAGAATGGCTCCACTGAACTGGAGACGTTGAGTCGGTTACAGGGACGATTTAGGGAAATTGATGTCGAAGCCCAAGGCTTGAAGGAAAGAGATGGTATGAGTTGTCACCAGCTCCACTGCTTGAGTTGATGAAGCCTTGATCAACCAATCATCTAGGTAAGGGAAAACCTGAAGACCATAGGATCAAAGAGCTGCCGCTACCACAATCAAGCACTTTGTGAAGACCCTGGGAGATGATGCTAGGCCGAACAGAAGTACTTTATATTGGTAATAATGCTGATTGCCTTGAAAGCGGAGGTGTTTTCTGGAAGCCAGATGGATTAGTATATGAGTATAGGCTTCCTTGAGATCCAGAGAGCATAGCCATTTGTTCTGCTCCAATAGGGGATAGAGAAGGGTGAGAGAAAGTATTTGAAATTTCTCCTTGATGAGATATCTGTTGAGATGTCTGAGATCCAGAATGGGTCGCAGTCCTCCCATCTTCTTTGGAATAAAAAATAGCGGGAGTAGAATCCCAGATGGTGTTGAGAAAGAGGAACTTTCTCGATGGCATTGAGAAGAAGGGTTTGAACCTCCTACAGAAGAAGAGAGGACTGTGCAGCGTTTGAAGCAGACTCTTGGTGGATGATCTTGAGGCAAGGTGTGGAAATGAAGAATGTAACAAATGATGTTTAACACTCAGAGATCGGAGGTGATGAGCTCCCAACGATTGATGTAAAGCTGAAGTCGTCCCCCTATGGGTTGCGACAGAGGAAGGAGAATGGGAACTGTGGCTATGCTCGTAAGGAACATATCAAAAAGGCTGCTGAGGTTTTTGTTGAGCAGACGGCTGTTTATGTGGTTGATGCTGCTGTTGCTTCTTCTTTCTAGGTGGTGGAGGCTCAGGAGCAGCAAACTGATGTTGGTAAGAGGAGGCAGGCTTGAATGGCTAAGGGGCCTGGGGCTTTTTTTTTAGGCTTCACCAATGTGTCCCATCTGGTCTCATGGGCAGAGAGTTTTTGTGTGGCAGTTTGGTAGAGTCACCAAAAAGCTCATCCATGAGATAGGGAGCATTGGCCAGATGGTCTTGGTAGTTAACGTCAAGGTCGGAGACACGCAACCATGCAAGATGTCGCATAGCCACCGACATAGCTTCTGCCCGAGAAGTAAGCTCAAAAGTGTTGTATGTGGACCTGACCACATACTTGCGTAGCTGGAAAGCAGTGGAAACAAGACTCTGAAAAGACTTGGTCTTTCATGAAGCAATGTATTTGGTGAATGATGAAAATTGTTTGATCAAATGCTTTAAATAGCAGGAAAAATAAAAATTATAATTCCCTGCTCGGTTTGCTAACATTGAATTTTGGTAGACGTCTACCAAATTTATCCATTGTCTGTCCCTCCCTGCCAGGAGGAACGGAAGCATAAACACTGGCTCCAGAAGGTTTTTTCAGAATGGATTCCACCACCAGTAATTCATGTGGCAATTGAGGCTTGTCAAAGTCAGGAAGAGGCACCACCATGTATAAAGATTCCAATTTCTTAGAAGCCACTGGTATGGAAAGTGGAGTCTCTAAATTTTTGAAAAAAAGTGTCTAAGATGGCATGAATAGGCCGCTTTAACATGTCCTTAGGAGGCAAGTTGTAATCTAAAGTCTCCAAATATTGTTTGCTATACTTAGAGTCCACTTGCAAAGAAATATCCAGAGCTATACTCATCTGGTGGAGAAAGAAATGTTCTCTGAAGGAGAAGAGGCTCTAGTGGGAGAGTGACATGAAGTTGAATCTGATGAGTCCTCCTCGGTGGTAGAAGGTAGCACCAAATCAGAATCTCCCAACAGATCAGAATCCCTGATAGAGGAAGTATGTTGGGTACGGTGTGGAAGGCTCAATATGTTTTGACTTGTGTGAGACCTTTCCTGTCCATGCCGGAGTAGCCTCCCAGGAGTGGAGGAGGAATGGTGCCGTGTCTTGTTCGACTCCCATGTCGAGGATCTCCGTACTGAGGGAGTATTGGTGCCAGGTGTGGTCAGCTCAGACTGGACCGGTGCCAGGAGAGTCAGTGTCAACAGGTGCACAAGCTGAGTCAGTATCAACAGTTGAAAATGCTCCCCTAGTTCTTCCCTAAGCAAGTTATCAATTTTTTGCTTTAGGGAAAGCACCAGCACAGTTTGCTTTTTAGCCGGTACCTTTGGTGCCGCAACTTGGTCCGGAGATGAGGAGGCCAATGAAGAGGCACTCACGAGGATCGGAGCCGAGCGCTTACGGGACTTCTGCGAGGTCGGCATGACTTTGCTCAATGCAGCTTTGACCTGCATCCCGGAGGGGGTAATGGACGGCTTCTTAGCTGGCTTACCCTAAGCTACAGTGTACTGTGACACCGGAGCTGATGAAGGTGGATCCGATGTCGACACGCACAGTGTCATTTTGGTCAGTGCGGTCTGTGACAGTGTTAGTGATGATGTCGGCTCTGCTTCCATATTGACACTGAAGAGTTGACGCTGCTGAAGAATGCAATTTTTCTAAAGCACTACCAGACACATGCAGCCTGCACAGAGTCACAAAGAGAAAGAAAAAAGTCCCTGCTCGAAAGAGCTTACAATCTAAACAGGCAAGACAGACAAACAGGATGTCATGGATAAAGTTAAGGGGAACGGTTAATCAGCGGGCTGGGTTGGAGGGCAGAGGGGGAGTACAGGACAATCAAGCCATTGTGACATCACTGATGAGGTTGGCTCTTATTGGTGGAATGAGGCATTATGACATCACCATCTCAGCTCTGCTTCCCAAAGACTGAAACTCTTCACACTACTACTACTACTATGAATTATTTCTATAGTGCTATCAGATGCATGCAGCGCTGTGCAGAGTCACAAAGAAGAAGACAGTCCCTGCTCAAAAGAGCTTACAATCTAAATAGACAAGACAGACAAACAGGATGTCATGGATACAGTTAAGGGGAATGGTTAATCAGCTGGCTGGGTTGGAGGGCAGAGGAGTAGGGTTAAGAATTGAAGGCTATATCAAAAAGGTAGGTTTTCAGTCTGCTTTTAAACAAGGGAAAGGAAGGGGCATGAAGGACAAACTTGGGTAATCTATTCCAGGCATAGGGGGCAGCTAGATAAAAGGAACGAAGTTTGGAATTGGCAGTGGAGGAGAAGGGTAACACTAAGAGTGACTTATCTGAGGAACGGAGTTCTCTTGGAGGTGTATAAGGAGAGAGAAGCGAGGAGAGATATTGAGGGGCAGCAGAATGAACAAACTTGTAGGTCAGCAATAAGACTCATTCTTATAAATAAACCTTTCCTTGCAATTATTGTCAATATGTGTGATTTGGGAGTTTATTAGTATATCTACAGAGGGAGTTGAAAATGAAGATAAACGTGGAGGAAGTCACTGTTTGCCCTGGATCAATAGTCTGGAATGTTGCTACTATTTGGGTTTCTGCCAGGTACTTGTGGCCTGGATTGACCACTGTTGGAAACAGGATACTGGGCTAGGTGGATCATCAGTCTGACCCAGTACAGCCTTTCTTATGTTCTTATATACTGATAAAGGCACAGCTTATCTCCATGGTGTTGAAAAGTTATTTTATCAACATCTTTGTCCTACCACTTTTCGTAGTGCTTACTGATTACTCCTACAGTACTTTGGAGGTTCCACTGGATATTTGATTTATATAATAGACATTTGCTTTATTTAACAGATATACGTACTGATAGGCAACTTTTTACCCTGTTCAGTCTGGTGCAGTTTGAAAGTGCTATTTTTGTTTTTTTCTATCTGTACTGTCCTTACAGATAAGACGTTTGGCTATACGTCCACAATTAGTATTAGCTCATTTAAAAAAACGGTTTATATTGCAGATAACCTATTGGCAATGTTCCCAGAATTATTAAGTGAAGATGTTTTTTTTTCTTCTGAAGGAAAAATAAGACAGTTCTGTTTTTATTAGGGATAAAATATGGCAGCCATGTCAGAGGCCTTAGCCTCTCAGACTCTGAATAAAGTCGTAGCAGTTGCAAGTGATAATAGAATTGTGTCATCATACCTTGGGACTGAATGCATTAATCACTGCAGAGAAGGTGATTTTGGGTAGTTCTGAAGTACATGCCACCATAATTAAGGCTCTGGCAGAGACCAAGACATATGCATATGACAGCTGATTAATACATGAGCAATGACGGTGAACAACAAAAAAACTGAAAGATGCCGCTTGGGTAAAGCTGAATCAAATGCAAAGCAAGCTTGGGGCCACCCAAAGATTGCAGTGGGTTATCCCAGGAGGAGTTCTGGTTGCACAGACAAGAAAAAGTTATATTCTTATAGGGGGGGGGGGGGAATCTTTTCTGCAAAGGAAGTGTGAAACTCTCCAATCGGAGAGTATTGCTATGGCATATGAAGACACTCAATGAGACTATGGAAAGTGTTTTTATTATTCTTCCATATATTATACATTTCACATTCTTTATTTCTCAGGCACTTTAGTTTAGATTGTGAGCCTATTTATGAGAGAGGAAAGTTCTATGTGCCTTCAATACTAAATGGTTTTAAGCGAATTATAATTTTATTGTATGTAATCTGCGCAGAACTGTGGATGCAGCAGGCTATAAATCTTTAAATAAATAAATCTTGCAGCCCAGCATGAGATACCAGGATGCGTACTATGTGAAATGCAAGAGAGATTTTTCCCTTTTAGAGCAGTAACAGGTTGTCAATGAGGGAAACAATAACCATCTGCTGATAAAGAAGATGTGGGAACAACACCTCAATATGAAAAAGGAGAAGGAGGATTTATTACAAGGGATGTGTGATATGAAAGTTAAAATAACTTCCCTTCAACCCAAAGTCAAGACCTTTAAGACATGAACTTACTCAGATGAAGAGGGAGAAGGGATGACTGGTCCTCACATGAAACTCCATAATACGGAGTTTTGGAACCAATTTGTGTTCCTGTAGAATCAGATGACTGATATTGAGTATCAATGTAGGGAAGGGGGCACTAGTGGTGGGGGATGAAGAGGAGAGAGTGAATAATGTCTGGTTGCTTAGGTGATCAGTGTGGTTACAGAATGTAAAGGGGAAAGCCATGAGCCTGAAGAGCCACCATTAACTGCCTCCTAGCTTAGGATTTCCTAAAACATTTGGACATAACACCTGCAATGGCAGTCACAGCAAAGGAGCTAAGACCCATCCCCCACCCTATATAATGTCAAAGGGCCTCTTTCATCAGCAACATGATTCCAAAGATGAAATGTTCCAGAAATAAGAAAATGTCTCTAGTCCTTTAAGGCACTGTTCTTCAACCGCCGGTCCGCAGGAAATTTCTGCCAGTCTGCGCAGGGCCGGCAAGATTGCTGCTGCTGCTAAAGCCGACAGGAAGTCTTCCTTCCGACGTCAATTCTGACGTCGGAGAGGACGTGCTGGGCCAGCCAGGCAGCGATTGGCTGGCCCAGAACGTCCTCTCTGACGTCAGAATTGACGTCGGAAAGAAGACTTCCTGTCGGCTTTAGCAGCAGCAGCAGGGCGGTAAGATAGCAGCGGACTGGGTGAAAGGAAGGAGGGAGGCTTTTTTTTTTTTTTTTTTTTGCATGGCAGGGAGGGAAGGAGGTAGGCAAGCAAGCAGGCTGGCTTTGGCCATGGAGGGAGGGAGGGAGGTAGACAGGCAGGAAGGCTGGCTACTGGGGTGGGGGTGGGACAAAGTGTGGAAGGCAGTGAGAGGGATAGGAAGGAGGCACTGGGGGCACTAAAGACAGGAAGGGGCACTAAGGACATGGGAAGGAGGCACTGGGGGCACGGGAAGGAGGCACTGGGGGCACTAAAGACATGGGAAGGAGGCACTGGGGGCACTAAAGACAGGAAGGGGCACTAAGGACAAGGGAAGGAGGCACTGGGGACACTAAAGACAGGAAGGGGCACTAAGGACATGGGAAGGGGGCACTAAAGACAGGAAGGGGCACTAAGGACATGGGAAGGAGGCACTAAAGACAGGAAGGGGCACTAAAGACATGGGAAGGAGGCACTGGGGGCACTAAAGACATGGGAAGGAGGCACTAAAGACAGGAAGGGGCACTAAGGACATGGGAAGGAGTCACTGGGGGCACTAAAGACATGGGAAGGAGGCACTGGGGGCATTAAAGACAGGAAGGGCACTAAGGACAAGGGAAGGAGGCACTAAAGACAGGAAGGGGCACTAAGGACATGGGAAGGGGGCACTAAAGACAGGAAGGGGCACTAAGGACATGGGAAGGAAGCACTGGGGGCACTAAAGACATGGGAAGAAGGCACCGGGGGCACTAAGGACATAGGAAGGAAAGAGGGAGTGAATAGAAAGGGACAATTCTTGGGCCTGAGTGCAGAAAGAAAGAAATGAATGAAAGGATACACAGACAGAAGGAAACGCAACCAGAGACTCATGAAATCACCATACAGCAAAGGTAGGAAAAATGATTTTATTTTCAATTTAGTGATCAAAATGTTTCAGTTTTGAGAATTTATATCTGCTGTCTATATTTTGCACTATATTTGTCTATTTGGCTATAGTTACTGTGGTGACCGAGCTCACAGAGATGGGGCGGAAACAGGGTTTAAAAATTTTAGTCCTAGTACTTTGCCTGTCCACAAAATAATTATTTTATTTCTGCTGTTCCACGGGTGTAAAAAGGTTGAAAAACACTGCTTTAAGGGTTTTTACATGGTGCATTCTTCTTTCTACTAGAAATAAGAGCCTTACTCTAAATGAGAGGGGTCAAAATGCCTTGAAACTCCAAAAACCAGACCTGCTCTCTATTCTCCATACACCTGAAGGGTTTCGGTCTAACTGAGCCCCTTATACCAAATGATTGTTTGGAAGTTGCCTGAGGTTGTCCCTGATGAAGGACACAAAACGGGGCTCTGTAGAGCAATCAGCTGGCACTCCGCACGATATAACAAACAGCGGTTTGCAGATAAGTTCCTGTTTTTCAGCCATTTTATTAAGGATTTAAAATTCACCAGGCTTTCTATTTCTCAGGAGCTTTTTCACCAATTTTAATTCTTCACACTATATAGACACCAGGGTTTTGGGCGATTGATAACAATTTTTGCATTTACTTATAGTTTAAAGAGAAAAAGAAAAAAAGCAGTTTAAAAAAAAACTTTTGCACTATGAATTACAGATTTTTAGATTAGCCCACAGAGTGTTTTAAAATGATGTGAGTGGGTAATGTCTGCCAAGCACGTTGGTGCATTTGGTGGTGAAGAACCCTGGTGAAATCTGATAAAACCTTCCACACGAGTTCCCATTTACTGATGTAACATTCTGTTTACAACTTCCAAACAAACATTTGGTATAAGGGGCACAGTTAGCCCGAAACCCTTCAGGTGTCTGGAGAATAGAGAGCATTCTTCTTTCTGACAGTCTTTACTGGAAAGGAGACTTCTTATTAATAAATATTACACAAAAAGAAAAGAGGCATCTTCAGATAATCCAAAATACTGCTGTTATAAACTGATTCATAACGGAAAAAGATATGATCATGTCACTCCCTTTCTGATCAAATCCCATTGGCTCCCAGTTAATCACCGCATTACTTTTAAAATCTTACTTTTAGTATTTAAAACTTTGTCTACTAATGAACCTCAATTCATTAATAAATTACTTATCCCTCTCAATACATCTCGTTCCCTTCGGTCCATTAATCAAAAACTTATAGCAGTCCTCTCCTTAA
This sequence comes from Geotrypetes seraphini, assembly GCF_902459505.1. Classification (NCBI taxonomy): domain Eukaryota; kingdom Metazoa; phylum Chordata; class Amphibia; order Gymnophiona; family Dermophiidae; genus Geotrypetes; species Geotrypetes seraphini. The sequence goes on from NC_047087.1 coordinate 196,094,200, forward strand.
AAGTTATTGGAACTCAACGACATGATATGTTCTCAGTAATGGCTTCGCAACATATGAGAGGAAAATGATTTGAGTCGTTTTAAAAGTAACTTAAAGAGTTTTCTTTTTAAAGATGCTTTTAATCTTTAATTATGTTCAAAGTTTATTTTAGCTTTTCCTCAGTTTTCACTCTCCCTTCCCTAATGTTCTTTCCATTCATGTTCTCTTCTATATTCTAAAAGATTGAATTGTAGTTCTGCCCTTTCTTACCTTATGTATCTATTAGTCTGTAAGTCCGTCAGTCTAACCTATTATTTAAAAAATTAAATGGTATATTTAATCGCATGCCCATACTTTTTATTAAAGTTGTATTTCGCTTAGTAAATTAAATAAGCGATTCATCAAACCAAAATAAAAGTTGAAACTTGAAACTTGATATGGTTGATATATCAAGGGTTAGCAAATATGGCTTTCCACTGAGATGACCAAGGCAGCTGCGACAGCAGTTTTAGTGCGTGCTTAGGGCTCCTTTTACTAAGGTGCGCTAGCGTTTTTAGCACACGCAGGAAATTATCACGCGCTATGCTTCTAGAACTAATGCCAGATCAATGCTGGCGTTAAGGTCTAGCGCATGGGGCAATGTAGCGCACGCTATTCCGCGTGTTAAAGCCCTAGCGCACCTTAATAAAAGGAGCCCTTAGCGCATGCTAAATTGTCCTGCGCTAGACGCTAATGCCAGCATTGAGCTGGCGTTAGTTCTAGCCACGTAGCGCGGGTTTAGCGTGCGCTAAAATTCAGCATGAGCTAAAACGCTATCGCAGCTTAGTAAAAGGAGCCTTTATGTGTAGCTGAATATCTTCCATATCCTTTTCGTATTTATAAAACTGGCATAAGATTCATGGTTTAGTCCTGATTAGTGCTGCCCGATTCATGATTCCAAAGTCCTCAGCGGCACGTTCTCTCTGCTACGTCCTGCCCCTGCTCTGACATCAGGGACAGGATCGTGGCAGAGAGAACATGCCGCTGAGGACGACGGGCAGCTGCATGGATTGCTATAGCACTAGCAATCCTGCAGGCTTCCGTGTTAGCCTAAAAGTAAGAGCAGGGAAGCTGGGGGAGGAGACAGGATTGCGGGGGGAGCAGGCATTCATGGCGGGGAGCAGGCCGAAGAGTGCCTTCACGGCAGGGGGGCAGGTCTTCGCGGCGGGGAGCAGGCCGAAGAGTGCCTTCACGGCAGGGGGGGGCAAGCTTGTGCAGAGGGAAGAGGAGGAAGAGTTCCTTTGCAGTGGGGAAGCAGGCCTCTGCAGAGGGAGGAGGAAAATGGAGTAAGAGAGGGGAGGAGAGATGTCAGACCTGGGGTGAAGGGAAGAGAGAGACCAAACAAAAAAGAGGGGGAGGAAAGCAAAGGAGAGGTGGTGGACTAAAGGAGAGAGAGAGAAGAAATGCAAGACCACAAGGGGAAGGGTACAAGAGGGACAGATACTACTACAAATTAGGTGGGCAGGATGGCAGGAGAGATAGTAGGAGAAAGCCTGTACCTGGGGAAGGGGATACAAGAGGTAAGGAAGAGAGAAAGAACAAGCTGGATATGGGGAGAGATAAGATGCTGGACATGGAGGGAGCATAGGAACGGGGACACAAGGGGGACAGTACTGGAGAGGAGAATAGGGACAGGGACACAGAAGAGAGATGCTGGATGAAAGGATAGTTGAGAAAAGTAGAGATGGTTGATCTGGGGATGGTGGGGTCCATCGCTGCAGCTGCGGGGGGATGGAGATGAAAAAAAAGAAAGATGCCAGACCTCTGGGGGAGGAAAGGGAAACAGAAGGGGAGGACAGAGATAAGAACATAAGAACATAAGAAGCGCCATCTCCGGATCAGACCTTCGGTCCATCTAGTCCGGTGATCCGCACACGCGGAGGCCCTGCCAGGTATACACCTGGCTTACCCTATAGCCAACCATATCTCTATATGCCTCTCTCAAGGAGATATGCATCTAGTTTGCCCTTGAAGCCTAGGACTGTCGATTCTGCAATAATCTCCCCTGGGAGAGTATTCCAGATGTCAACCACTCTCTGTGTGAAGCAGAACTTCCTGATATTAGTCCTGAACTTGCCCCCCCTTAGCTTCATTTTATGTCCTCTTGTCCGTGTCAAATTGGACAATGTAAATAATCTTCTCTGCTCTATTTTGTCGATTCCTTTCAGTATTTTGAAGGTCTCGATCATATCCCCACGCAGTCTCCTTTTCTCAAGGGAGAACAATCCCAGTGTTTTAAGTCGATCCTCATATTCTATTTTCTCCATACCCTTCACTAGTTTAGTTGCTCGCCTCTGCACCCTCTCCAGCAGTTTTATATCCTTCTTTAGGTAGGGAGACCAATGTTGGACGCAGTATTCCAAGTGGGGTCTGACCATTGCCCTATAAAGCGGCATTATAACTTTCTCCGATCTACTTGAGATTCCTTTCTTTATCATGCCTTTTATTTGCCTTATTTGCCGCTGCCGCGCATTGTGCCGACGGCTTCAGGGTCCTATCTATCAGTACACCCAGATCCTTTTCTTGTTCACTTTTTCCCAGAGTTGCACCTGACATTCTGTACTCGTATTCCTTATTTTTACTGCCTAAATGCATTACCTTGCATTTCTCCACATTGAACTTCATCTGCCATTTCTCCGCCCAGTTTTCTAACCGACACAAATCGCTCTGGAGTTCCTCACTGTCCTCCTGCGATCTGATTTCCCGGCAGAGTTTTGTGTCGTCTGCAAACTTGATGATCTCACTGGATGTTCCGTTTTCCAGGTCATTGATATAAATATTAAAAAGGATCGGCCCAAGTACCGAGCCCTGGGGTACACCACTAGTCACTTTCTCCCAGTCGGAGAACTTCCCATTTATGCCCACTCTCTGCTTCCTATTTTCCAGCCATTTGCCTATCCATCTTTGTATATCTCCCTCTATGCCATGGCTTTGTAGTTTCCTGAGAAGTCTTTCATGTGGAACTTTGTCAAATGCTTTCTGGAAGTCCAAGTATATTATGTCCACCGGCTTTCCACTATCAATTTGCATGTTCACGGTCTCAAAGAATTGGAGTAAATTCGTCAAACACGATTTCCCTTTCCTGAATCCATGTTGACTGGAAGATGGATGGTTAGCACGGAGAAATAATCAACTGGATTTTATTAACAGACTTCTAATTCAGCATAATACATCAAGATCTCTCCGCTCAACTTCTCAGAATCTTTTAGTCATACCCTCTTTAAAATTGATAAATACACTGCGTTCCAATAACTTTGCGGTCACTGCTCCCACTCTATGGAATTCGCTGCCTAACCACCTGCGCTATGAATCCAATATAAAACAATTTAAATCAAAACTAAAGACATTTTTGTTCCAAGATGCCTTTGGTTAATAACTGTCCTTTCAAGGGTAAAGTTTAAAAAAAATTTTTTTTTTAAATTTGAATCAATTGTCATTTCTATCCTAACCTATTGTTTTATCCTTTAATGTTTCTCCTTTCCTATATCAATTGTAGTTCTCTCCCACTATCCTATTGTTTCATTTCGTAAGTTTTTGATCAAAGCGGTCTGTATGTTAGGACATTAGTCTGTATCCCCCATTTTCGTGTTTTATTGTTATTTTATAACTCATTTTTATGTAATTTTACACTATCAACCGCTTAGAAACTCGAATAAGTGGTCTAAAATTTTTTTTAATAAACTTGAAACTTGAAGAAGAAAGAAGGAGAGCCTGATCAGAAGACAACCAGACCAACATGATTTGAAAAATAACCAGACAAGAAAAGGTAGGAAAAATAATTTTATTTTCTGTTTTACGATTACAATATGTCAGATTTGAAATGTGTATTCTTCTAGAGCTGGTGTTGGACCGCAAACGTGAGCTAGGATTTAACAGAGAGAGGAAAAGTATTTTTTGTTTGTTTATTTTGTTTACACCACAGGACCAGTGTGAGTAGGAGAGGGCAAAGGGGGTGAAGAGGCTATAAAAGAAACCCACCAGGATGTTTGGAAAAAACCACCCAATTGGGCAGGAAAATCGAATCAAATCAAATTGAAAAATTGATTCGATAGGCTGAATTGAATTGAATCGAAATTTTTTTTCCTGAATCGGGCAGCACTGGTCCTGATAGCCACACTCACGCTCTGATGAAAGTTTTAATTTTCATTATGCATTAAGATACCACATTTACCATATCTTTTAAGGATATGATTTAGAGATGTCCATAACCCAATCAGAAAATCAAAACCAGGAGCCTTCCATTTTACCTGAAGCAAGTTATAGAATACACTGTGCTAATATCAGGTATGGAGTGTATCCTTCATGTCCCTAGTGAGCTTACAATCTAAGGGGGTCCTTTTACCAAGTTGCAATACAAAGTGGTCTTAGTGCACCCTTGTGCAGGTTTTTCTCACACACTAAGGCCATTTTTACCACAACCATAACAATGGCCCTTTTCTCTTTTTTTGTATTAATAGCCATATGCTAATGTTGCCATTATTGCATATAATGAAGACTTAGGCACTCACTTCACCTTTTTTTTGAATGAAGAATATTATCATAAATCAGTCCGTACCTGCAAGACGTTACCTCACAAGTTTGCCCAACTTCATTCAATGATCGTTGATTTATATAGATTTTTTATGGGTCCTCAGAGGGCCACCACGCACTCAAATACATCTCATAGTGCGGGGCTTTAAGCACTCTTTCGTCACTGGACCTATGTTTTGCATTTATCATAAATATTGTTTAAATTATTTAATTTATTTAAGTATAAATATGCTAAAAGTACTTAGCTTTTGTGTGACGCTAGTCGGGAGGGTAGAAACATCAGTTTTCCAACATGTTTCGCCCATGTATCTCACCGGGCTTTATCAAGGCTCCCTCTCCCTATAACAAATAAAAAATATATATATTTCTAAATGCCTAGCCTTTTACCATATTACACATATTAAGTGTTTCTATATACATTTGAAGTTATTAGCCTCTTACCATTCACAACCACATTCTCCCACCAATGCGTCGCCATTTCGTCTCGACGCATTGGTGGGAGAATGTGGTTGTGAATGGTAAGAGGCTAATAACTTCAAATGTATATAGAAACACTTAATATGTGTAATATGGTAAAAGGCTAGGCATTTAGAAATATATACCGTATTTGCCGGCGTATAAGACGACTTTTCAGTACCTTAAAATCCTCCCCAAAGTCGGGGGTCGTCTTATACGCCGGGTACAGTTTACATGCCCTTACTTGCGGGGCTGGATGTACTCAGTCGCGCGGCTCTTCTTCTCCCTACCTTCTCTGCTTGCAGCACAGAGCCGAACGGAAGTCTTCCCGACGTCAGCGCTGACGTCGGAGGGGAGGGAGGGCTTAAACAAAGCTTAAACAAAGCCCTCCCTCCCTCCGACTCCAGCGCTGACGTCGGGAAGACTTCCGTTCGGCTCTGTGCTGCAGGCATGGCAGGTAAGGAGAAGGAGAGTAGCCTCGCGGTTCGAGTGGCTACCAAGAGAGAGGGGCGGCCGCCCCGCCCCGGTTGCAGCACAGCCGGCCAGGTTCCCTTACTTTTGTGGCACTTCCCCGACCGACCGATAACAGCCCGGGTCCGACAATCCTCCCTGCCCTGTAGCCGCGAATCTAAATACCTTCTTACAGCAGCTGTAAGAAGGTAATTTAGATTCGCGGTTAAGGGCAGGGAGGTTTGTCGGACCGGGGCTGTTGTTGGTTGGTCGGGGAAGTGCCACAAAAGTAAGGGAACCTGGTCGGCTGTGCTGCACCCGGGGCGGTAGAGAAGGTGTGCGGAAGAAGGGGTAGTCTTATACGGCGAGTATAACACAAAACTCTATTTTTTAACTAAAAGTTGGGGGGTCGTCTTATACGCCCAGTCGTCCTATACACCGGCAAATACGGTATATTTTTTATTTATTATAGGGAGAGGGAGCCTTGATAAAGCCCGGTGAGATACATGGGCGAAACATGTTGGAAAACTGATGTTTCTACCCTCCCGACTAGCGTCACACAAAAGCTAAGTACTTTTAGCATATTTATACTTAAATAAATTAAATAATTTAAACAATATTTATGATAAATGCAAAACATAGGTCCAGTGACGAAAGGGTGCTTAAAGCCCCGCACTATGAGATGTATTTGAGTGCGTGGTGGCCCTCTGAGGACCCATAAAAAATCTATATAAATCAACGATCATTGAATGAAGTTGGCCATTATTGCATAGGCATTAAATAAATTAGCACATGTGCACTTAACAACACCTATTTTGTAGGTAGTAAGGGCTAACGTGCTATTCCTGTATTAACCAATTAGCGTGTGGTCCTGTGGATATGCTGTTTAGCATAGGAACACCCACTCTCCATCTCCTGACAAGCCTCCTCAAACAAAAAAATTAAAACTAGTTTTTTACCGAGAGGTTAGTGTGCACACATCTGACAGTTACCATAGGATTGTGACAACAAAAGAAGATGAGCCAAAGGGAAATATTCAGAAGAACTTTAATCTTGTGTAAGACACACAACATAAAAAAGCCTGACACAGGATGTGTTTTGCCCACAAAAGGGCTGTATCAGGGGGTCAAGGGCCGCACTCCAGTTGGGTTTTCAGGATTTCTGCAATGAATATGCATGAAATCTATTACCATACAATGAAAACAGTGCATGCAAATAGATCTCATGCATATTCATTGCAGAAATCCTGACAACCCGACTGGATTGCGGCCCTCGAGGAACGACATTTGACATCCCTGCCATAGGCTATTCCTGTAATTTTCAGACATTGTCAAATGTTGTCAGAACCCACCTACATATTTGCAATCCTTTGCCTCACCAAGATATGGATCTTTTAAGCAATTAGATAAATAAGTGAAATAGGTTCGCAATTTATATGAGTTAGTATGATTTGCACAATTGCACAAAAGTGAAACTTATTACCGTTTGGAGTGCCGTGATTGATCAAGGGGGGCCGCATTTAGGGGCTTGTCCCTGTTTGCGGGTTCTGAGCACTTTTTAGGTAATTGTTACTGATGCAAGATTAAATAGGGGGTGACCGTTAGTATATTTTTTGGAATATTAAATTTGCTACATTTAAGTTTGAAAACTGGAGTCCAGAATGAGTTATTTGGCTAAAAGCATTGATGATGAATAATGGCAAGACACTGGTGCACAGGAAGATTTTCATCACCCTCAATTTGCTGGTATTCTTGGAGGGCGGTGGCATTGAGGTGGATAGATGGAGAAGCAATGTTTGCCAGCAAAGGAAATGAATAGACTATGGGAAAACTGATTAGTCCCATCTGGCCCCAAAACTGATTTAAAAATAGTATAATTACCAAGTAGAGAAAGCAGTACATGAATGTTTAGTCTTTTGGTAATAGTTCCTCTCAGTCCCAACTTGTTATTTTCAATATAAAATGTTTTTAAAGCATTTTAGAGTTTATTTTAGAAACTTTGTGGCACACCTTTCCTGAAAATTAGGAGGAGAATGCCTACATTCTGTCAAGGAGAAGTAAAAAAAAAATAAAAAAAATTACACTGTTGTAAATGAGGCACTCCAGGGCAAGGAAATAGGAGATAGGTTTCTAGAATAGGAGGAAAATGCAGGAAGGATATATAGAAAAAAAACATGTCATTGCATGGAAGTATAACAGAAATAATTGCAAAAAAATTGCAGGAAGACCTTAGGAAACTGGAAGAATGGGCATCCAAATAGCTGATGAAATTTAGGCCCCTTTTTATCAAGCTGCTTTATGGTTTTTTTATCGCCGGCCACTGCGGTAAAATCTCCAACGTTCATAGGAATTCTATGAGCATTGGAGCTTTTACTGCAGCAGCCTGTGATTAAAAAAAACCCTAACACGGCTTGATAAAAAGAGGCCTTAGTATGGACAAATGCAAAGTGATGCACATTGGGAAGAATAATCCAAATTATAGGTACCAGACGCTACCTTAGAGGTCATATGCTGAAACCTTTCACTCAGTGTATGGCAGCAGCCAAAAAAGCAAACAGGATGCTTGCAATTATTAGAAAAGGGATGGTAAATAAGACTAAGGTGTGCTAGCGTTTTTAACGCATGCTACATTGCTGTGCGTGCTAACCCCACGCTACACGCCAAAAACTAACGCCAGCTCAATGCTGGCATTAGCGTCTAGCACACGGGGCAATGCAGCGCACGCTAAAACCGCTAGCGCAGCTTAGTAAAAGGAGCCCTAAGAATATTACAGTAAAATGCCTCTATTAGTATTGTGTTCAATTATAGTTACCATATCTCAAAAAAGATAAAATAGAATTACGAGGGTTCAAAGAAAAGCAACCAAAATGGAACTCCTCTTGTATGAGGAAAGACTAAAGCGTTTAGGGGCTTTTCAGCTTGGTAAAGAGACGACTGAAGGGAGATATGATTGAAGTCTACAAAATCCTGAGAGGTATAGAACGGGTACAAGTGAATTGGGTTGTTGTTTTTTTTTTTACTCCATCAAAAACTACAAAGACTAAGGGACACTCAATGAAATTACAGGAAATATTTTTTCGTTCATACAATAGTTCAGCTCTGGAACTTAACTTAGATGGGTTTAAAAAAGGTTCACGGTGACTTACAATTCTCAGGAATAACAATGTGATTAGGATTTGTGTAATTGTGTAGAGAATATCATAAAGAGTGGAGATCACATAGAGCTAGGGCAGGGGTAGGCAATTCCGGTCCTCGAGAGCCAGGTCAGGTTAACAGGATATCCACAATGAATATTGTAGCCGGCACGCTCCAGGTAGAGGGCCTGGGAATACTGGCCACAATTAAACTCTTGTGAGTCGCTGCGTGCCTCACAAGGATAAGTTCTTTCAGTACTTAGTGAAAGGGACAGCCTCCAAAACAATAAGTTCAGTGTCAAAGAAAGGATTATATTTTAATTGTTCAAACAGAAAAAAAACAGTAACTTGCTTGTCAAGATTGAAATGGCAAAGCCAAAGGGCTTCCCATACAAGGTAAACACAATGTTAAGAACATAAGAACATAAGAAGTTGCCTCCGCTGGGGCAGACCAAAGGTCCATCCTGCCCAGCGGTCCGCTCTCGCGGCGGCCCATCAGGCCTAATTGCCTGAACAGTGTCCCTGACTAATTTTGTAACTGGCTCTAATCCTCTAATCCTATCCCTAATACCTACCTCTACTCCTATCTGTACCCCTCAATCCCTTTGTCCTCCAGGTACCTGTCCAGACCCTCTTTGAAGCCCTGTAGCGTGCTCCTGCTTATCACATCCTCCGGTAGCGCATTCCATGTATCCACCACTCTCTGAGTGAAAAAGAACCTCCTGGCGTTTGTTCTAAACCTTTCCCCTTTCAATTTCTCTGAGTGCCCCCTTGTACTTGTGGTTCCCCGTAATTTGAAAAATCTGTCCCTGTCTACTCTTTCTATGCCCTTCATGATCTTGAAGTTTCTATCATGTCTCCTCTAAGTCTCCGCTTTTCCAGGGAGAAAAGCCCCAGCTTCTTCAGTCTGTCATTATATGAGAGGTCTTCCATACCCTTTATTAGCTTAGTTGCTCTTCTCTGGACTCTCTCAAGTACCGCCATGTCCTTCTTGAGGTACAGCAACCAGTACTGGACACAGTACTCCAGGTGCGGGCGCACCATTGCACAATACAGTGGCAGGATAACTTCCTTCGTCCTGGTCGTGATACCCTTCTTAATGATGCCCAACATTCTGTTTGCCTTCCTTGAGGCTGTTCAATAAACAGTCTCTGGTTGAGAAACCAAAAAGAGTCCAAACTTAAACAAAACTCTCTTCCTCAGAGGTAAGTTCTCATTTAAATCATAGTCCAGGTGGAGTTCATTACCAAAAGAAAGGAAAAACTTTTCCACCAAAACAGTGTAAAAAATACTGGCTTCTTCAGCGACTGAAGGCTGGAAAGACAGTGTGCACCGTGTGGTCTTGAATCGCCAGAAATTAGGTCCGCTATCCCACCACATAACACAGGGCTAACCCCACTGTCTTAGCATTCCATAGTACACTTGATTCAAAAGGGAAAGCGCAATTAAGCTTTCAAAAATGGAAAAACAAACTTCAAAATAAAAGTCCTTGCTTAATTCAGCATAGAGAAAATCCACTCTTTAACATGAGTTGTAATTATTCAGTCAAAGAAAAAGCTGGTCAAAACGAACTTGCAATAAACTTCAGCAACATTCAAATACTTGCTTTTATGAGGCAAACCTCCATAGGAGCATTCTCAGGCATCAGCCCAACACTGGCTTCAGGACTTGTTTCCATCTCCATGGCCAATGGTTCCTCACTCAGACTGGAAAGTGATTCTCCTCCAGCCTCTGTAAACTCCATGTCCTCTGGAGCTTGACTGCTATCAGGAGCTCCCAGCCCTGAGCCTTGTGACCTTCCCTGCTGCTGTTCCTCTCTCCTCTGATTTTCTAGGAGCCTAGTCTTCAGGGAGAGCAGCTTGCAGCCCCGCCCCTAACCCTCAGGTGGATAGGATTTCCGGTGATTCACCTTGTGACCCAGAGGGGGATGAGAACCTAGCACTGCTGCTCTCTTACTCCCTCTACAGGCCCTAGAAGGAAATTTGGTCTGAGAGGCAGAAAATGGGGAATAAGACAGATTATGGGCAGTGTCTGGATTTGCCTTGGGACCTGTACTAGGGACACTCCTAGCAGGCATAGTCTGCTTATCATAATATGTATGAGATGAATTTGCATGCACTGCCTCCTTGAGATGCAAATCTATCTCATGAATATTTATTGTGGATATCCTGAAAACTTGACCTGGCTCCGGCTCTCGAGGACCGGAATTGCCTATCCCTGAGCTAGGGAATAGGTGTTATAAGGTAAACAAAGAGGGGGTTGGGTACACAGAGGGGCCAGCATTTACAATCCAATGCAGACAAGTGAAGGCAAAAAGTAGATTTGTTATTGCTATGCTTTGAAGTTAATTGTCAATGGAATACATATGTTCAAAGAGATGAGTTTATAGCATCCTCCGAAATCTAAGGTAGGTGGTCTCGGCTCTGATGATTGTAGGGCGTCTGTTCCAGAACTTTGCACCAATATAAGTGAACAGTGAGCTGAATACACACTTGAATTTGATCACTTTTGGAGAGGGAAGAGCTTCTTTAGATTTTTGGATGAGGTTGCCTAGAAATTGATGGAAAGATCTATGAGCGGTTCAGCAGAGTTTTCATATGGTATGTAGTACTTTATATATGATAGCTTGAAGGTAATACATGCTTGGATAGGGAGTCAATGTAGGCTACAGTAGTATGGTGTGACAGGTTCAAATTTTCTCAGTTTAAATATTAGCTTTATTGCTATATTTTGGATTAGCTGTAGTTTGTGGATGAGTTGCAATAGTTCAGTTGAGACAATTAGCAGGGCCTTAGGCACATGAGTCAACCTAATATTCCGGTTATCCCAGGTGCCTAAGGCCCCTCCTATGGTGGGGCCTTAGGTGCCTGGACCAATCAAGCCTTAGGCGCCTCCCTGGTGCATCTCACAATGCACCGGGAAGGGGCAGGCCTGCCTCATTCAGATGTCCTTCAAAAAGGTTGGAGGGGGGTCCTGGGGAGTTGGGTGGGGTTAGGAGGGGTTCTAGTGTGTGTTTGTGGGGGGTGAGATTTACAGGGGGGATCTGGCAGGAGGGATTGAGCATCCCTCCTGCCGCAATCTACGGAGGTGGGGGGGTTCTGGCAGGAGGGTTGGCCATCCCTCCTGCTGCGATCTATAGGGGGGTTCCAGCAGGATGGATTGGGCATTCTTCCTGCCAGCAATTGTTCGGGGAGGATGGGTGGCTACTACACTTATCGCGGTAGGAAGATCTCTTGCCGCAATAAGCTCAGCGGTGACCTGATTCTCTAACTGTCATCTGTAACATGGACGTCGGTTAGAGAATCGGGTTCTTTTTAGTTGGGCTTATGTGCAATTTTGTATAGGATGTCCATCGGCTTCTGAGACAAGGTGTCCTATACAGAATCTGGGCCCATGTTTTTAAATATTAAACTTTGTTTTTCAGGTGATGATGGCTCTTTGAGTTTGTGTAGACTGTAGAGGTTAGGACTTTACTGTTTTGCTTTGACTGCAGCTGCTTTTTTATGTCTTCCTAGAAGTTGCTGCCCTAGTTGACTGCATAGTCTCAACTAATGGTTGGGCCAACCCTGGTTACTCTGATGTTTTTGTTATTGGAAGAAGTCAATATTTGTATTTTGAAGAGGTTTAACTTCATGGCTTGGGGCAAGTTTATACTCTTGAAATTCAAAAAGCTAGGACTATTTTAGTAGCATAAGGATACATGGGGTCTTTTTACTAAGCTAGCCTTAGCATACCCTTAAATGGGTTTTATCCCCAGCTACTAAGGCCATTTTTACCACAGAGTAAAATGCTTGATTTTCCATTTTTTGCATTAAAGATTATGCACTAATGTTGCCATTGAGCATTTCTGACACAGTAAGGACTCCCATGGTAATCCTGCAGTAATCAGGCAGTACACAGTAATGTAGCTACATTAACTGATTAGAATGGAAACACCCCCATCTCTCAAAAAAGATATAGCAAAATTAGAAAAGGTACAGAGAAGGGCAATGAAAATAACAAAGGGGAAGAGATAACTTCCCTGTGTGAAAAGGCTAAAGCAACTAGGGCTCTGCAGCTTGGAGAAGAGACAGCTCAGGAGAGATATGATAGTGATCTATAGAATACTCAGTGGAGTAGAACGAGTAGACATGAATATGAATTGCTTGTTTATTCTTTCCAAAAAGAATACTAGGGAACCATTCAATGAAGCTACTTTAAATCAAAGCAGAGAAAATATTTCTTCACTCAACATGTAATTAAACCCTGGAATTCACTGCCAGAGAATGTGGTAAAAGTAGTTAGTTTAGCAGGGTTTATAAAAGGTTTGAACAATTTTCTAAAAGTCTTTAAGCCATTATTAAGATGGACTTGGGAAAATCCACTGCTTATTTCTAGTGTAAGCTGCATAAAATCTGTTTTACTCTTTTAGGATCTTGCCAGGTACTTGTGACTTCAATTGGCCACTGATGGAAACAAACATACTGGTGGAAACAGGATACTGGGCTTGATGGACTTTCAGTCTATCCCGGTATGGAAATCCCTATGTTCTTATGCCCTCCTCTGTGCAAAAATTAAAAAATATTTTTAGTGTGTGATTAGCACTTACCAATTTGGCATTTACCATGGGGCATGTGAGCATGTTGTTAATGCGCCATTTCAAGTTGCATTTTCACACTAGCACTTGCTGCAGGTTAGTAAAAGAACTCCGTAGTGAATGCCTAAGGGAAGTTTATATCTCCTTGAGTTTCAGATCTCCCAAACAGGTGTCAGAAAAATGAAGACCATGGAAATCAGGGGATAAAGAAACTGAAAGTTAATATTTGGGGCAATAGGATTGCTTGAAGCTCCTTCTGCCTTGGTTTCTTTCTCTCAGAACTAGGACAGGGAAATGATGACATTAGGCTATAAATGAGCCGTGTGGTAGTAGGGATATTGTCTGTGGGAAAGCTCACAGTTACTCTAGCCCCACGCTCTTGCAGCAGGAGGTATCTTGTAGAAGAAATGGCTGTTAGGAATGCTCAGCCCCTCAGCTGCTAGGAGTAGGAGTTTCTGAATAGAGCTGTACAGGTGTGGTGGGTATAGGGGATCTTCTGACTGTTCTACAACTGGCCTCTCTCCTGTTACGAAAAGACAAAAAAAAAAAAGTACTGCAGACAGATGTACAAGATGCAGGCAATGTTTATTACAAAAACCATAAACCGCTTTATCAGGATATGGGACCCGACCGTTCTTTGAGCGATTCATTGCTGAAACACTTAGCATACAGATCAGGCATATTTGTTGCATGTGTTGGTTACCACCTACTTATGGGACCCCTGAAGAAGACGTGTTGATCGAAACACGGACCGTACCAGGTCCCATATCCTGATAAAGCGGTTTATTTGTACGCAACAATCCGTTTGTTTGTAATAAACATTGCCTGCATCTTGTACATCTGTCTGCAGTACTTTTTTTGTCTTTTGGTTCACTACATTTCTACTGCAGATCCGTTGGATTTCCTTTTCTTGTCCTTGTTTCTCTCCTGCTAACAGTCATAGTACAGAAGTACTCTTAAGCCAGTGTCTGTAGAAAAAGCAGTTTCAGGGCTGTAGTTGAATGCTGCTAAATCCATAGCAGCTATGGATTTCTTAGGGCCTGTGTACGTATCTGACAACTGTCTTTCTGAAGTCATAGTATACAGGCTATTCTCATTACTTTGCTAAAAGCAGAGCTCTGAAGACTGTTTATATTCTTAGAATATGACTTTACCATCTTATGTTTGACCATTGGCTTGTTTCCCTTGTTGATCTAGGTCCCGATTTGACATTGAACCAGCCAGCATGTTGTGTCTTCCTCTGCCTTAGGTCTGGAGACACTACAAGTTTGGGAGATGGGCAGCCATTCAAAAGGTTGTTTTTTTTTTCTTCCCAGCAAGCAGACAGCCCTTGTTTGAGTTGGCCCTGGAGCCTGAGCCAGAGTCTGCTTTTGCACCTGTTCTGGAAAAATATGAATCATTTACTTTTCTATAAGCTTGCTAAAAAATTTAGATAGCATTGGTGTCACTTTCATCCATACATGTGAATTTCCTACATATGTACAGTATATTGTACTTCCATATCAAACAGATAGGTTTTATTATATGGTTGTATGCCTTGTTTATGGAATGAAATTTTAACTTCCAGCTTGCTCAATAGTTGCTGTGTTATCATGTAATTTAAGTTAAAAGTACATTTATATTCATTTAACCTTCACAAGCTCAATTGTTTTATTTTTATTTTATTTAAAAATTTATATCCCGCCAATCTACTATCCTTGGTGGATCACAATCAAACATACACAAATAATAATTCCAACATTTAAAACAAACACTGACAATATAAACACCTAAATGCAGACCCAACGCTCAAAAACCATATTCATCTACCTATTGCAGGGGTGTCCAACCTGCGGCCTGAGGGCCGCATGTGGCCCTGTGAAGTATTTTGTGTGGCTCTGGTCGAGGGCAATGCAGTGTTTTCCTCTGTTGCCCCCGGGTGTTTACCGTCTTTCCAGCTCCCTCCTCTGTCTTGCTGTAGCGTTTGCGCAGCCCCAGAAATTTTTTTTTCGCCAGGGAAGCCAAAAGGTTGGACACCCCTGACCTATTGTAATAGAGGGCTGTACCAAAAGCAATGCAAAAGTAGGCATAACTTTTTTTATTAACTTTTTTATTACCAGCAAATTGCACATGCTGGTAAAGTAACTCTTCCTCTATACAAAGGTACTACTCAACATAGGCCCTCTTTCACTAAGGTGCGCTAACCGAATAGCACGCGCTAATCGATTTAGCGCGTGCTAAATGCCAACGCATGTATGTTAGTCTATGGATGTGTTAGCGATTAGTGTGCGCTAATCGGTTGGCGCACCTTAGTAAAAGAGGGGGATAGTCTCCATCAGAAGTGATGCATTTGCGCCATCGTTGAACCCAACTCTCAAATCCTGTTTGAAAAAATTCAGATGTTCGCCGTCATACCCACTTCTTCACAGCCACTTTCACCTCATCTGTGTCATCAAATTGTTTTCTATGAAGACTGTCCTTCATTGAACCAAACAGGTGGATGTCAGAGGGTGCTGGATCTGGGCTGTGGATGGGGGACCAATGACCAGCCCAATTTGCCAGTCACCTGCTTTGTTTCCATAGATGTGTGTAGTCATGCATTGTCATGGAGAATGTGGATCGTTTCCAGATTCTTGTTTGGTCTCTTTCTCCTAATGGCTTCTCTAAGCTTCTTGAGTGTCTCAAAGCACCACTCGCTAGTCACAGTACAACTACGTTCCAGAAAATCAAGGAGAATGATGCCCTTGTCACCCCAAAAACCAGTCACCATAACGTTCTATTCTGATCCCTGGCTCTTGAACTTCTTAGGCCTGGAGAAGCGGTGTGATGCCATTCTTTGAACTGATTCTTCATTTCTGGATCATAAAGATACGCCCATGTTTCATCTCCTGTCACCAGATGGGGGGAGGGGGAAGTGTCTTCATTGGCTTCAAACACTTCCAACAGATCAGATCAGACTTCCACCCTTCTCTCCTTCAAATCAGGTGTCAACTGCTGATTTGCATACACTTTAGATACCTATGTCTTCCACAATCTTTGTATGGCATTGTGGCCATAGTTCAGTTCTGCAGCAAGCTCTCAGATTGTGACTCATCTGCCAATGCGAATTAATTCATCCACTTGCTGATGATTCATGACAGTGGTCACAGTTGATGGTCTCCCACTGTGTATATAGAGGAAGAGTTACTATACCAACATGTGCAATTTGATTGACCTATGTCAGTTAATAAAAATGTTATGCCCACTTGTGCATAACTTTTGGTACAGCCCTCATATATTATTAAATATTATTTCTCACAGAAGGCACCTTGGAATAGCACAGTCTAAAAATTTTTTTAAATGCTTCCATTTTTATCATTGATCTTACAGAAGAAGGCAGGATGTTCCATAACCTTGGTCCATCTACCATATTTTTCACAATTTAAGACGCACCTGACTATAAGACGCACCTAGGTTTGGCAGAGGAAACCAAGAAAAAAAAAATATTCTGAACCAAATGGTGTACTAATATATGTAATAAAATATAGAAGAATAATATTTCAACCATGTAAAGTCAACGGCGGTATTAAGAACTATCATCACAGTCATTAACAAATGAGGAGAGACTTTAAGGTTCAAATACTCTTCTAGTTTTCTGTTCCCTGTCCCCCCTCTGGTGGTCTAGTGGTAGGCTTGGACAGGAGGGATCCATCCCAGGTGACTAACAATCCTCCCCCCTCCCCCCAGGTACTTTTTTTCACCTTTTTAAATCCTGGTGGTCCAGTGGTGTATCGGCAGGAGCGAGCTTTCCATGCTCCTGTCCTGCACTGAGTCCCTCCCTCGCTGGACAGCTGCTTGACATCATACGGCCAGCGGCGCACAAGGCAGGAACGAGCTTTTCACACTCCAGCCTGGGCCAGCGCTGCTCCCTGAATGGCTGCTGTCAATTCTCACGAGAACTGAGGCAGCCATCCAGCGAGGGAGGGGCTCAGCGTGGGGCAAGAGCTCGGAAAGCTCGCTCCTGCCGATACACTGCTGGACCACCAGGATTTAAAAAAGCGAAAAAAAGGTATAAGTTTCCATTGCTAGGCGCTTACCTACATTAGCTAGGGAGAACACTGCACATGATGTGCATCTTATGGAGCAAATATTGCGTCATAGACCGTGATGGTCTGTGATGCAATATTTGCTCCATAAGACGCACAGACATTTCCACCCACTTTTGGGGGAAAAAAGTGCGTTTTATGGAGGTACATAAAAGATTGAAACTCTATATTCTTCCAAAAAGATTGAAGGTTTATATTCTTCCAAATAGATTGAATGAAGAGAGAACTGACCAACAGATTTTGGGATTCAGTTCCTAATGATCAATTGTACAGGTTGATGCAAATGTAAGTTAAAAGCAATCATAGCAGGCACACAATTTGTTAACACTTTAAATACCAGTAACAAATTTTGTACAGAATTTGAAATTCAGTTGGTAACTGTGAAGAGGCATACATAACTCATACATTTCAGTACCTTTTTGGGGCAACCCAATTGACAAACTGGGAGTGTGTGGTGCAGGGGTTAGAGCTACAGCCTCAGCACCCTGAGGCTGTGGGTTCAAATCCCTCACTGCTCCTTGCAACCCTGGGCAAGTCCCTTAATCCCCTCATTACCCCAGGTACACGAGCTAGAGTTTGAGCCCACCAGGACAGATAGGGAAATATGATAAAGTACCTGAATGTAAACCACTTAGGGCTTCTTTTACGAATTTGCGCTAGGGTTTTCAGCGCACACACAAAATTACCGCACGCTATAGCGTGCGGTAGCCGAAAATCTACCGCCTCCTAAAAAGGAGGCGGTAGTGGTTAGCACGCTTGGGAATTTAATGCGCGCGATTGCACGCGTTAAGGCCCTAGCGCACCTTTGTAAAAAGAGCCCTTAGGATATAAGTGGTATAAATAAATAAATAAACTATTACTATCAATATGTGGAACAATAATGCTCTGCACAACCAATCTAAAATTTCCTAGATTAATATAATCTCTTAAAAGTGAGATTGTTCTAAGCTTTGCAAAGATGATCCCTTATTGTTAAAGCAGGATCCTAGAAATTTTACTTTTTTTATAAACCAAGGGGGGGGGGGAGGGTAGCTAAGAGAACACAATACAATAAGAAAAACAATTTTAAACCCATCAAAATTACATAAATGAACGTACTATCCAAAAGTGAAAACACTCCTCTCCACCCCAGTCTTCAAAGCAACTGGTTATTAAATACTTTTAGTATTCTTTTCAACTCAAGAAAATTAGAAAGAATTACAGTCCATTCTCGTTATTCGTGTGTTGCTGATGCACAATTTCATGTATCTGCGGTTGCATCTATTGTGACCAATATTCCACATTTGCGTCGCTGTGTTTGTGGACCTGCTCTGCAAAAAAAAAAAAAAAAAAAAAAGTTTTCTTTGCTTTCATTTTCACCTTACATCTGGCGTTCACTTCCAGATAGAGTTGCGCGGGGACAAAAATCCCACCCATCCCTGCCAGGATCCTCTCTGTCCCCACCCATCCCCGCAAGGAATTACCTCCATCCCCGCCCGTCCCCATAAAAAGCAGCAATTACTTCTGACAGGATCATCAATTCCACAGTTTCTTTTGTGTTTGCGCTGCTATTTTCCTTGTGGAATCTCTTTGGTGGAACCTTTTTTTGTTTTCTGTTCAGGTAATTAACTTATAAACCCTCCTCTTTTACTAAGGCTGACGTGTCTATTATATTATATGGACGAACCTTGCTTCCAAAGCCTTCCATCCCCGTGGGAGTCCTGTTGGCTAGAGGGGGTCCCCGTGGGAGTCCCGTGGGCCAGAGGGGGGTTCCCGTGGAAGTCCCATGGGTTAGGGGGGGATTCCCCCGTTCCCATGCAGACCTCTACTTCCAGATACGGTCCCCAAGTGTCCAGAGAGTGAATTACAAGCATCCACAGTGCTGTTAAATGCAGGAATCTAACCCTATTTTCCTAATAGGATCCACTGTTCACTTTCCATGATTTTGAGGCGCAATGTGTACTGCTGGAACACTAACCTCTATTTTCCTATAGACTCAACATTTCGTTATTCACGATTTTGCAGTTCGCAAACATTTTTGAGAATCGTACTACCGCAATTAATATACAAAAGGGGTCAAGAATATCTCTTTATATGGAACATAACTTTGAAAATATAATGGAATGGAATGAAACTTGGCATGTGGGAAAACTGGTAAAAAACAAAAACATTCACACACATATTGAGTTCCAAAAAGGGGCTAAACTGGATCAGGGGTTCCAGAGAATTATGGCCCTCCCTATGACCCAATGAATTTCCAAGAGAGGAGTTCCAGCTTCTGAAGCACAGAAACTTGTATACAGTGAAATATAGCAGTTAAACAATTCCCCCTTTCAAACTGCCTTTCCCTGTTCTCTACTCTTCCAGCCTCCAAAGTGCACCACTCCCCTCAAACAGCTTCCACCTCCATAAACTAACACTCCTGAAACTGTTCTTTCACTCTACAAACTGTCTTCAGACTAAAACACTACTCTCTCAATCCCAGAAACAGAATCCATACCTATAAACTGCCCCATACCAAAAATTACTCCTTTGCAATTCTTCTGCCTCCTAGTAAATTACCTCCACCCCTAAAAACTACCCCCTCTAACACCCCTTAAACCAAGAACTATCACCCTGCAATAACTCTATTCCAAAGCCTAGCCCCCCCCCACAACTTTTTCATCACCACACAAACTACCAACACTATCCTCCACACCCTAACAAACTGAAATCCCTAAAAACTAAATTCCCTTAAATGCCCCACCCTTAAAAAATATTTATCTGCAACTGCTCCTCTCTCACAAACCTCTCCTAAAAATTATCCCTGCAACTCTCCCACCATCCTGAAAACTGCCCAACCCCTAAAATCTAACTGCCAAAACACACCACAAATTGCTTCATCCACCAAAACTATTTCTGCAACTGCCCCACCACCCCACAGCTTCTCCTTCCCCAAACTACCCTTTCACCACTGCCCCCACTCCCCAAACTTATCCTTCTCAACTTCCGCATCATCCAGTAAGCTGCTCCCACTTCCCAAAACTACCCCCAATAACTGCACCACCACCCTACATCTGTCTCTTTCCCCAAAAAATAGCTCCAGTAAACTGTGCCACTACCCTTAGCTACCCACTTCTTCAGACATGACACATGCTGTATACAAATAGAACACAACCGATCATGATGCTTATTTTCAAAACATACGGGCATCCACAGTGGCATAGCCCCTCCCCTGTCCACTCTCTCCCACTGCCAAGTGAACCCCCCTGCAGTGGGAGAGATGCCCACTCTCTCCCGCAGCCAAGTGACCCCACCCCCAGCAGAGGGAGAGATGCCCATTCTCTCCCGCTGCTACACAACACCCCCTCTGCCTCCGACACCTGGCACCCTCTACCCCTTACCTTGATTTAGATGGCTGATCACAAGGATGCCTACGCCCTCCAGCCAGCTGGCCCAGCTCTTCAAAATGGGCCTTCCCCTCCCTGGTGCATCCTGGGATGCACCACAGAGGGGCCTAAGGCTCTGATTGGCCCAGGTTGTTTAAGGTCCCTCCTATGGAAGGGGCCTTATGCATCTGGGCCAATCAGAACTTTAGGCCCCTCCCCAGATGCATCGGCGAGGAGCCTACGGCTCTGATTGGCCCAGATGCCTAAGGTCCCTACCCCTGAGGAATCATGTATTTTTTTTCTCTCTCTCACCTCCTATGGTCTGGTCAGGTGAGTCTCTCCCTTTCTTCCTTCTTTCCTACAATCTGGCATCTCTTTCACTTTCCCCCACCCCACATGCTATAGTTCTCCTGTGTCAGCTCTCAAGGTAGCCTTGCCTCTTGCCAGTCCCAGAAGCTTTCTCTTTACACAACTTCCTGTTGGAAGCTACAGAGAGAAAATTTCCAAGGCCGGCAAGAGGTGAGGCTGCCTTAAGAGCTGACGCAGGAGAATTGCAGCATATGGGGTGGAGGAAAATGAAAGAGATGCCAGACTGCATGAAAGAGGGGAGACACACCGGACTACACAGGTTGTGGGGTAGGGGGAATGCTGGATTGTTTAAAGAGATTTAAAAGTAGGTTTTGTATGCAAGTATGTATGTCTTCATATAGATTAGATTACAGGTGAATGTGTAGCAGCTCTTGGACACAGTTGAGGTTGCTGTATTGGTGTGAATCTATGTGGGTTGCTACAGCAGAGGAGTTGTACATGAAATGGGTGAGTGTGAGAATGAATGTGCTTGCTTCCATGGGTGGTTGTATATAAGGAAGTGTTCAGAACAACTGTAATTGTCATTATATAATTGTACACGCATACACACATGTGTGTGTGTCCTTGTGAATGATGGCTATGAGTACATATTTTCCCAAGTGCGCACAAGTATTGACAGGAAGGGCTTTAGGAAAACAAAGTTGTCAAATGCTCCACTGTCTGGGCAGTCTGAACAAGTCACAGAGCCTACACTAAGTTCTTTCCTCTTAGCCATCCTGTTGCACAAAGCCGTCTTCATATCCACCAAACATACTCTTGTGGCACAGACACAGCAGCAGTCCCTGCTGCCAACCAGCGTACGGTAAAGAGGCTCAGCAGTTTTTCTCCTGCTTAAAGATCATCTCCACAGTTTTTATTTTCTTTAGGACTTTAATTTCTCTTTTCCCCTTTGCTTTTTATTTATGCTCTGAAGAAGCATTGCTCTTTTCAATTTTTAGCAAGCATTTTATGATGTCTTATTTGAACTGCACAATAAGAACAGGGGGCAGAGAGTTTGATGGAAAAACTGAGTTTGTGTCTTGTTTGCTCACTTGGTGATGTCACCAGAAGCTGAAAAAAGAGGGAGACCAGTAGAAAAAAAAAACAAGCTGGTTTTATTTTATGAAGTAAAAATAGCTTGTGTGAATTTAGAGGGGAGAAGGTTTACAGTATTACGTTTAGATACATTTTTTATTCACTCAGAAAGAAAATCTGCTTTGACCTTCATGATCTCTCAAACAGTTCCTTTTAACTCGCCATCCCTCTCCAGGTTTGGCTTCTCCACAAAGAATATAAAATAAAACAGAGTGTAAAGCAACTCATGATAGTTTTATCCCTATTCTGGACATCTTTCAATTGAAAGGCTCGATTCAAACTTCTGACACTTTTATAAGGACAAATCTTCCTTGAAAAACAAATTGCTTTAGCTTTTCTCTAGAATTAGCAACATACGCTGGCCAGTGGGGCTGCCAAGAGACCCACTTTCAAAGAGGCCTTTGGGGATTTCCGATTTTTGAAATTAAATCCCAGTCCATTGTGGTCTTTGTAGTTATGCTTTTTCACTTTGAAGTCAGAATGAACACAGGTCCCGGAATGCAACAGGAAGTGGGTTACAAAAAATCAGGCCTTTAAATTAGTGTCTCTCTAGAAACTGGGCCTCAAGGTAGCCCTGGTCAAAAAAGTTACAGATGGGAGCCTATTTAAGTCTCTTTTGGACCCTTTTACTAAGTTGTGCTAAGCCCTAATGTGGGCTTTGCTCACTGCTAAAGCATCCTATGTAATTTCTCTATTTGTGTATGGTAATCATACATATTTGGTCAATATATTTTTTGAATGAGTGTGTCATGAGTGGAAAGTGGGCATGTTATGTATTGTGTGGTGTGTGTATATTTGCAATACTTGTTTGATTTAAGATCATTTATTGTTATTAAATGTGACTGAATACTGAAAAAATTTAAATATAATAGCTTCTTTAATATTTGGGTAATGAATATGCCTGAGAGAGATTTGCATGCCTACTACACTTCTCCCTCCAAATTCACAGGGGTTAGGGGGAGAGCTGGTCTGTGGATATGGAAATATTGCAAATATCTTTAGGGCTGACTTAGACCCGCCTCCCTCCCACCTCTCCACATCTTAGCTGGTAGTTTAGCGGTGCAGTGATCTTTCTATGAACATAAGAATTGCCACTGCTGGGTCGTGTCCAGCAGTCCACTCACACAGCGGCCCCCAGGTCAAAGACCAGTGCTCTAAATGAGTCCAGCCTCACCTGCGTACGTTCCAGTTTAGCAGGAACTTGTCCAACTTTGTCTTGAATCCCTGGAAGGTGTTTGCCCCTATAACAGACTCAGGAAGAGCATTCCAGTTTTCTACCACTCTCTGGGTGAAGAAGAACTTCCTTACGTTTGTACAGAATCTATCCCCTTTCAAATTTAGAGAGTATCCTCTCGTTCTCCCTACCTTGGAGAGGGTGAAAAATCTGTCTTTATCTGCTAAGTCTATTCCCTTCAGTATTTTGAATGTTTCGATCATGTCCCCTCTCAGTCTCCTCTTTTCAAAGGAAAAGAGACCCAGTTTCTCCAATCTCTCACTGTACGGCAACTCCTCCAGCCCCTTAACCATTTTAGTCGCTCTTCTCTGGACCCTTTTGAGTAGTACCGTGTCCTTCTTCATGTATGGCGACCAGTGCAGGACGCAGTACTCCAAGTGAGGGCACACCATGGCCCGGTACAGCGGCATGATAACCTTCTCCGATCTATTTGTGATCCCCTTCTTAATCATTCCTAGCATTCTGTTCGCCCTTTTCACAGCTGCCGCACATTGTGCGGTCGGCTTCATCGACTTGTCGATCAGAACTCCCAAATCTCTTTCCTGGGAGATCTCTCCAAGTACCGCCTAGGACATCCTGTATTCGTGCATGAGATTTTTGTTACCGACATGCATCACTTTACACTTATCCACATTGAACCTCATTTGCCATGTCGATGCCCATTTCTCAAGCTTGATTATGTCACATTGCATATCTTCGCAATCCCCCTGTGTCTTCACTATTCTGAATAACTCGATATCATCCACAAATTTAATCACCTCACTCGTCGTACCAATGTCCAGATCATTTATAAAGATTTTGAAGAGCACCGGTCCAAGCACCGAGCCCTGCGGCACCCCACTGGTGATGCTCTTCCAGTCCGAGTACTGTCCATTTACCCCTACTCTCTGTTTCCTATGCTCCAGCCAGTTTTTAATCCACGTGAGTATTTCACCCTCGATTCCATGGCTCACAATTTTCTGATGTAGTCGTTCATGTGGAACCTTGTTGAACGCCTTCTGAAAATCCAGATATACAATGTCGACCGGGTTGCCCTTATCTATCTACCTGTTTACTCTCTCAAAGAAGTGCAGCAAGTTCGTCAAACAAGATCTGCCTTTGCTAAAACCGTGCTGGCTGGTCCTCATCAGACCGTGTCGGTCAAGGTGATCAATGATGTGGTCCTTTATCAGCGCCTCTACCATCTTTCCCAGTACCGAGGTCAGACTCACCAGTCTGTAGTTTCCCGGATCTCCCCTCGAACCTTTTTTGAAGATCGGCGTAACATTCGCCACCTTCCAGTCTTCCGGAATCTTTCCTGATTTGATCGACAGATTGACTATTAGTTGAAGCAGTTCAGTTATAGTCCCTTTCAGTTCCTTGATGACCCTCAGATGGATGCCATCCGGTCCCAAGGGTTTATCGCTCTTAAGCTTATCAATCTGCCTGCATACCTCTTCTAGACTGACCGTCAATCCTGTCAGTTTCCCATCTTCGTTTCCAGCATATAGCCTGAAGGGTTCCAGAATGCTGTGTATATCCTCTTTGGTAAATACAGACGCAAAAAATGTGTTCAGTTTGTCGGCGATTGCTTTGTCCTCCTTAAGCACTCCCTTTATTCCATGGTCATCCAACGGTCCCACCGCTTCCTTTGCGGGTCATTTCCCCTTAATATATTGAAAAAATGGGCTTAAAGTTTTTCGTCTCCTTGGCTATTTTTTCCTCGTAGTCTCTTTTGGCCCCTTTTATCGCCTTATTTTACCTGCGTTGATGTTGTTTGTGCTTATTCCAGTTTCCATCCGTTCTTGACCTTTTCCATTCCTTAAATGAAGTTTTCTTGTCTCTGATCGATTCCTTCACCTCTACAGTGAGCCACGCCGGTTCCTTGTTCTTTTTCTTCTTGTATCCCTTGTTGATATGCAGTATATAGATTTTGTGCCTCGGTGACTGTGTCCTTAAAAAGGGACCAAGCTTGTTCTAGCATTTTTACAGTGCTTATCCTCTTCTTAATCTTTTTCCCCACCATGAGTCTCATCCCTTCATAATTCCCTTTTCGGAAGTTCAGTGCCGTAGCCGTCATTCTGGACTGATGTTTCGCCCCTGCGTCCAGGTCAAAGTGGATCATGTTGTGATCACTGTTTCCCAGCGTCCCTTCTACTTCTACACCTTGTGCCGGTCCTCGCAGTCCATTTAGAATTAAGTCCAGAATTGCATTTCCTCTTGTATTTTCCTTGACAAGTTGTTTCAGGAAAGTGGATTGTTCTTGCGTTTTAAATTTGTTATTGATTTTATAAACACATCTTACAGAAAGTGTAACAGATTATTCAACAATAACATTCTTGAAAAACACTTATGTACTATACATAAATACAAAATAACTAATCCCCCCTCCCCCCTCTCTGGATTTGTATGTAGAATATGAAATTGTTAATATGGTAGAGACACAGTACTATTAAAGTTGTTTAATATACGAATCCAATGGACCCCAGATTCCTATAAATCTTCATGATTCATTTATTTTTTCTGCAAGCATTTTCTCATATTTGTAATACAGACATAAGAGGGGCATAATCGAAAGGAACGTCTAAGTCCGTTATCGTCTAAGTTGTCCAAAGTAAAAAACAGCATAGGACACATTTTCGAAAAATACGTTCAAATTTTTTTTTCGTTTCGAAAATCGTCTAAGTATACATCCTGCCAATCTTATCGTCCAAGCCGCTAAATCGTCGTCCAACTTTTCGTCCAAGTCAAAAACGCCTAGAACAAGCCCTGTTGGACATAGGAGGGGGCTGCAAAGTGATGGACTGAATACACAGATATGGCACCTAAATAATGGGGTACCTTACATGGCACTGCTGTGAACTTCACAAAAAGGGTGCCATGTCATCATCTCACTACAGCTCCCTTATAGGTCATGGTGAGCACCCCAAACCACCTCCAGAATCCCCTAGACCCACTTATCTACCACCCCAATAGCCCTTATGGCTGCAGGAGCCACCTATATGCCAGTACAAAAAGATTTTGGGAGTGTATAGGGGAGTGCACATGTTTCAATATTAATGCAGTGATTATAGGGGCTTATGGGCATGGGTCCTCCTCTCCATGGGTCCCTAAGCCACCCCCCCAGATGGCTTAAGACGCCTCTGTGCAGCACAACTAGGCTTTCCTATGCCAGGCTGCCAGGTGATGATTCTGGAGGCACAATTTTCAAGTTGCGATTAATATTTTTAGGGGGGGTCAGTGATCACTGGGGTAATGTGTGGGGGTCTGTATTATGTGTTTGCAGTGCTAATCTAGTCACTTTAGGTGGATTTTTGTGACTTAGACCATGTTTTAAATGGTCTAAATCACAACGTCCAAGTTCTGTCGATCCTGTGCTGTATAACTTTCGGTTATACATGCAGTATGACTAAGTCTAAGCCAGCCCACGTCCCGTCCAACTCCCGCCCTCGACACTCCTCCTGACACGCCCCATTTAGCTCTGGTTATTCAGCGGCACTATGAAGGCCTAAGTTGTTTATAAATACGTCCAAAACCCGTTTTTATTATCGGCACTTGGACGTATTTTGATAATGTTCGTCCAAGTGCTAGTTTTTGGACGTTTTTCTCTTTCGATTATGAGCCCCATAGGATCTCCCAACAAAACGGCATACTTAATCTATCCCATTGTTTCCAGTTCCTAGTAATCATTTGCAATGCCACACCTGTCATGATGAGAAGAAGTTTATCTTTGGAACTATTTAGCGGGTTGTTGTTTTTTTTTTCACGATTGAAGTACCAAAAGTGGATTGTTGCTGCAATATTACTGATGTTGGTTGTATTGCACTGTTGTAGTTTTGAATTAATAAAGAATTTAACCCCCCACCCATAAAAAAAAAAGATGTCTTTTGACTGGGTCTGCAGCTATTGATCAATGGAATCTGTCTGAAACACTTGACTTCCATACAGCAAAGAGCACTGTATCATCACCATTGTTATTATCATCTACATTAGAAGCAGTTTGGTCTAATTCATCACTTGCATCCTCATCTTCGTTATCATTGTCATACTGGCCAATTACAGAGAAGGATTTCACAAAGTTGAAAACATTGTTTGTTGTTGTACTAACAATTTTTTCATTTGATGGCAAACTATGAATAACATCAAGTGTGTGGAAACCTTTCAGCCTTGGGGCTTCCTCTCTAAGGACTGTCAATCCAGTGGATAGTCACCAGCTTCAGCTTCATCTCCACTTCAAAGTGACCCAACTCATCACTGCTCTGTTTAGCTGGAGACCAGTAACCAGTTCAACACACACAGGCAACTCCATGGTTTTTGTAGGCTATATTAACTGAATAGCAAAATTTAAGATGAAATGATCCATAGTTTGCACGATGAGGTTTGCAATAGCAAAATCCTGCTCCAAGTTTTGCGGTTTGGTTTACTGAGGAATTGCCATTAACATCTTCCTTCTGCTTTTACTTTTTATTTTTAACTGCAAGCATCAGATGTAATCAGGTAAAAGTAGTAAATGTTGATGAAATTATTACTTCAGTAAAAGTAAAAGTAACAAAATTTTACTAAAGTACAGTAATTAGTCACATTTACTTAGTTACTATACAACACTGCAAAAGCTCCTAACTGGGAAACCCCTCCAGTAGTTTCTGATAAATCACCGATGCCTAGCAAAACATATTAATTCATTCCACAAAGAGAAAATATCACAAGTTTCTGAAAACAGTGCATTTATGTCCTGTATCCAAATAGAAACCAAAATCATATGTCAGAGCAATGAAAACGCCTCTGAAATAATTATTGTGGCTGAGACGTGAATATTCTGTCAAGGAAACACAGACATTAACTTTTAAAACCATGCATTAACCTCATGAGGTATGGATTGAGAAATTATGAGTTAGGCAATTAATCTAAAAATAAACTTTGGCAAGCGAAGAGTGGTGGCAAGGAAAGCTATTAAAACCACCACTTACTTCACATACATTCTTGATGCAGTGCTGTACAGCTGGCACAAAGGCAGTAATTGCAAGGTTTTCTATCTCACAGATACGATCCCTGGCTCATAGCTGTTATTATATCTTTGGCAATGCCATTATTTTAATTGTACAAAAGATATGGAGCGAATAAAGAGGATAATCTGAAAAAAATGTGGAGAAAAAAAGACTCAGATGTAACTGCACCCTCCCATTACCAAAGTAATATAAGTGCAGGGGCAAAACATACCCTCATATGTCAGAAAAAAAAAAAAACTCCACACAAACAGTGCAACAAGTAACAGATGTGAACCCCGCTCTCAAGCAGGAATTAACCAAAAGCAAGGGGAACAAAAAGAAGAAAACTTATCTTGACTCAGACGCTCCACATAATCATTCCAAAGTCCACTTTGTCAATGTATGTGAAATCAAGATAAATTTTCTTCTTGTTCCCCTTGTTTTTGGTTAATTCCTGCATGTTTCAACGCTCTCAGTAGGTTAGTACCCAGTTATCTCATGGATCGTTTTATATTTGCCAACAGAAAACATCTACGCAATCTTTGGCTCTTTGATTTTCCTTCTGTAAAAGGATGTGTGTATAAATGCTTCTTTAGTAAGATGTTAGCGTATCAGGCAGCATTATGGGATAAACAAATTAGTTTGTATTTTTCTATCTCTACTTCTTATTTGAGAGAAGTGTA
The DNA here is from genome assembly GCF_902459505.1 of Geotrypetes seraphini. NCBI lineage: Eukaryota > Metazoa > Chordata > Amphibia > Gymnophiona > Dermophiidae > Geotrypetes > Geotrypetes seraphini. Next base: position 196,123,098 of record NC_047087.1, read on the forward strand.
GTCACGTGTTAAAAAATCTAATCATTTCCTTTAGACCAATCCAGATGCTTGGGTTTATGTTCTCCTGCCATCAAATGGAGAATGAGTAGCTCAATAACCCACTGGTATCCCATGTACTGACAAAATGAATCTTTAATGTAAACCACTTGCATCCCATGTACTGACTAAACGTATCTTTATTGTAAACCGTTTCTATCCCATGTACTGTCAAATGTATCTTTATTGTAAACCGCTTCGAACTTCACGGTAAAGCGGTATATAAGAAATAAATTATTATTATATTATTATTATTATTTGGCATTTAGAAAATTTATGAAGACTGATCTATTTGGTAAATACATTTCTCCCTTATTCGCGGTTTCTGTACTCGCAATTTCATTTGCGGTTTTTAGCTTGCTGGCGCCTCCCCCCAAATTATATTATCTATTAGGAATCGTTCCAGCTTTGTTCAATAATAGCAGAAACTCTCTTCTCATATTCATGCTTATTTTTCTGGTACAGCTGTGCTACTTGGCTGTTTGCAGGAGTGCAAAGAACCTAACAATGACGTCTTGTAATACCCAAAAAGGCAGAACAGGACATTCCGCCCAACCGTACCATGTTACACAGGAGCTAGGGGGGAGGACGGGTGGCCACCAGCCCCTTCTTCGCACGAGCAGGCTGCGTTGTAGGCGGGGAAAGGGTCAATCATAAGCGGAGAGGCGCCCTAAACCTTTGGTCCTTCCATCGGACGAGGTCCATTCAGGCCTGTACAGGGGCATGGGGAGGCAACTGAGGCATATCAGGGCAAAGGGCCACACGCTGGTCCTCCCTCTACTCTGGGGCAGTTGGGTCATCCATGGCCAATTTCTGTGCATATAAGTGCACACTTGGACGCTGTTGCATGAGTTCCAGAGGCTTCGTTATTCGCGGTTTTATCATATGTTTCAAGGGCTTTTAACAGAAAAATGTGAATAACATGAGAAAGTTATTCGCGGTTTATCCGTATTCGCGGGTCAGTTCATCCCCAATCACTGTGAATACGGAGGGAGAAGTGTATTTTAATTAATTATTGTGTTTATACCATGTATACTTGTACTTTAATTTTTGTTAACCGCAAAGAACCACGAGATAGCTGCGGTATATAAGAAATTTTGTTATGTTTTGTTATGTAAATCCAAATAAATAATTACTTAAGGGAGGGGGGGGGTTGAATAGTACTAGAGGTCCTACACGAAAGGCATTTATAGGGGTGCTTCTTGTTTTAAATAGGAAAAAATCAGCTAAAAGCAGCAAACCCAGTGCATCAAATGTAAAACAGTGTCCCAGATAGGGAGAGGCAGAACCTGAGGCAAAAATTGGAGGAAATTAAAAAATAGCCTTCTAGTCAGACTGTGGGAGGCAACCCGGCTACCTCCCTTGGTTGGCAGCAATCCCAGATATTTAATGCCGGGGATGTATCCGACCACTGGCATTGAATTTCCAGGGTAAAGTTTGCCGACGTGGACTAGGCCAACCAAGCTGAAATCCATTAATTGGCCAGCTAAGGCCTAGTGGCCAAAGATAGACCCACCTAAAAAGCAGGTCTAGCTGGCCACGCACGTTAGCTGGTGAGCTGATGAATATTGGCAGTGCAAAACAACAAAGAAAAGTCCACTCTGCACAAAATCCAGGCGGTCCAAAGAAAACAGCAGAGAGGGCCTGGTCTTCAAATGAACCACACTTTAATAGCAACCAATACATTCTATACAAGACATTATCTATATGAGCATAGGACCCGTTGTTTCGGCAAGTGAGCCTGCATCAGGAATCCTAAAACATATATATATATATAGTATATATAAAATTGAATGTATCTGTGTGTGTGTGTATGTATCTATATATGTTCCAGCATAACTCTGAAACGCATTGAAAGATTTCAACCAAACTTGGTAGAAGAACATGTGACTTCCAATCAAACTTGGTATACATATGACTTACTATCTGGGAAAATACTGGGGGTGGTTGGGAAGGGGGTGACATGTAAAACTTATCGAAAATGACAGATATTAGTGTCTAACCCATAGTTTTTAGGCTCGCTGAGATTAATACTGAATCTCCTGATGCCATTTAAGTCCAGGTTCATTCCCATAGAGAGGGACATTCTTGATGCTAGAAATGAAGATGTCCACAAAATAAACAATCAAATACTTCCCATTTTACCAGGCGTAATCACTGAATACAAGTCTATCAATACAGGAAGATTGGGATAAATATATATCCGGGCAAAGCCGGGTGATCAGCTAGTATATAATAAAAATAAAGACTAAATTGCAACAAAATATAAATGCATAAAAATTAAACAATTAAAATAGGATACAGTGTGTACTATACCAGGATGGAGTTAGTCAGTGCCCACAAAGCAATGCCAAACCACAAATTATATTGTAAAAGAAGATATAGCAAGGCCATATTAAAACAATACTGAAACAACAGTAAAAACACAGTACCAGACATGCAAAAAAAGATACAAGGGTATTATAACATTTTCATCTTTGTTTTCCATTCCTTTCCTGATAATTTCTAACATTCTATTTGCTTTCTTAGCAGCCGCCGCACACTGAGCTGAGGGTTTCAACGTATCCTCAACAATTAGAACCTAGATCCTTTTCCCACTCTCTATTTTCTGTCTTTCAACCAGTTCTCAATCCATAAAAGGACATTACCTCATATCCCATGACTTTCTAATTTCCTCATAAGTCTTTCATGAGACACTTTGTCAAATGCCTTTTGAAAATCCAAATGCACAGTATCGACTGGTTCACCTTTATCCACATGTTCATTCACCCCTTCAAAGAAATGTAAGATTTCCCATGACTAAAATCATATTGGCTTTCTCTTATTAATCCATGCTTATGTATATGTCCTGTTACCATTTTGTTCTTTATAATAGTTTCTACCATTTTGCCCGGCACCGACATCAGACTCATACTTTCACAGATCACCTCTGGAATCCTTTTTAAACATCGGTGTCATGTTGGACACCCTCCAGTCTTTTGGTACTATGCTGGTTTTTAAAGAAAAATTTACAAATTACTAGCAATAGCTCTGTACAGTGGCGCACCTAACATATGTGACACCCGGGGCCCATCTGTACGAAAAACATGATTTTTAGTAACAAGCCACACGTTACACATGAGTACCAAGGAAAAGGCAGTATCTTACATATGCAGTGAGCAGTACAACATCAATGCACCCATTGTAAAACTAAACAAACCAGACTAGTACAGATCAATCCTACACCGTCAATCCTAACTGAAAACCATGTCTTTCGAACACACAAAACACAGAAAATACCTTCGCCTAGAATGGAATATGTTATCACAAACTAACCCCTCCCTCTTTTACAAAACTGTAGTGTGGATTTTAGCCACAGTGGTAACAGCTCTGACGCTCATAGAATTCTGAGCATCAGAGCTGCTATCACCACGGCTGGCGCTAAAAAACGCTCCACAGTTTTGTAAAAGGTGGGATAAATTAGAAATACATAGACAAAGGTTAAATTGAACCAGCAAGAAGCTGGACTCTGCATACAATGGAACACCACAGAAACAGTGACACAGTTCTCCTAAAGCAGGGGTGTCCAATGTCGGTCCTCGAGGGCCGCAATCCAGTCGGGTTTTCAGGATTTCCCCCATGAATATGCATTGAAAGCAGTGAATGCACATAGATCTCATGCATATTCATGGGGGAAATCCTGAAAACCCGACTGGATTGCGGCCCTCGAGGACCGACATTGGACACCCCTGTCCTAAAGCAATAAATAAATAGAAAATTTTTGTTCTACCTTTATCTTCTCTGGTTTCTGCTTTCCTCATCTTCTTGTTACTCTCTTCCTTCCATCCACTGTCTGCCATCTCTCTGCCCCTATATGGCATCTTCTCTCCTTCTATGCCCCTTCCAGAAACTGTATGCCTCCCCCTTCCATCTCTCCTTTCACCCCATTGGTCTGGCATCTCTCTCCTCTCCTTCCCTCTCCCACACCTCTCTTCTGCAATCCCTTTCTTCCCTCATTTTCCTTTATAATTTATTTTCTGCATCCATCTAGATTACGTTCTTACTACCCTCTCATCAATTTCCTTTTTTACTGTCTACCTACAGTTCTCCACCTCTTTCCCTCACCCTCTCCAGTATTTCCCTAACTCAATCCTTTTCCCCATCATGTGCCCTCCTTTTATTTATCCCCTCCTTCCATCTTCTGCCCTCTTCTCTCTCCCTTCTCTCCACTTCCATCATCTGCCCCTTCTCTCTTTCCCCCACTTCCATCATCTGCCCTCTTCTCTCTCCCTACTTCCATCATCTGCCCCTTCTCCCCACTTCCATCATCTGCCCCTTTTCTCTCTTTCCCCCCCCCACTTCCATCATCTGCCCTCTTCTCTCTCCCCCTTCACTCCACTTCCATCATCTGCCCCTTCTCTCTCTTTCCCCCACTTCCATCATCTGCCCTCTTCTCTCTCCCCCTTCACTCCACTTCCATCATCTGCCCCTTTTCTCTCTTTCCCCCACTTCCATCATCTGTTCCCTTCTCTCAATCTCTACATCCACCACAGGCCCATCTTTCTCCCTTACCTTTCCGATTTTGGCAACAAGATCGGCAAGGCCCCCCACCCCCGCGACGGCTCTGAGCGGCATCGTCGCCCCCCCATGTGATGGCACTCAGTGGTATCGGCGCCCCCCCCCCTGCCCCGTGACAGCACTCAAGTTCAGCCTCCTTCTCCCGGCATCAGCAGAACTTCAGATCGGCAACAGGTGCTCAGTCAAAAGCTTCCCCTGACTGAACTGCCTGGGCGGAAACAGAAAGCTGAGTCAGGGGAAGCTTTTGACTGAGCACCTGTTGCAAATCTGAAGTTCTGCTGATGCTGGGAGAAGGAGGCCGAACTTGAGTGCTGTCGCGGGGCAGGGGGGGCGCTGATGCCGCTGAGTGCCTGTCACGGAGGAGGGCGCTGATGCAGCTGAGTGCTGTTGCAGGGGGCGCCGATGCCGCTGAGTGCCGTCGCAGCCCAGGAATTTTCTGGACCTGTCCGGCTGTGCACCCCTCTAAGGCTGCACCCGGGGCGGACTTCCCCCCGCCCCCCCTTGGTACACCACTGGCTCTGTAAGTTCATTTTTCCAATTCTATCAGCATTCTGGGATGTATATCATCCGGTCCAGGTGATTTGCTACTATTTAATTTGTCAAATTGACCCATTACCTCATCCAGTGTTTTCAATGATTTGTATGAGTTTCTCTGATTCATCAGAACTGAATACCACTTCTAGCACTGGCAACTCCCCCATGTCTTCCTTAGTGAAGACCGAAGCAAAGAATTCATTTAATCTCTCCACTATGGCCTTATCTTCTCTGAGAACTCCTTCTATCCCTCGGTCATCTAGTGGTCCAACTGATTCTCTTCCTGGCTTCTTGCTTTTAATATACCAAAAAAAGTTTTTACTGTGTGTTTTTGCTTCCAGTGCAATCTTCTTTTCAAGGTCTCTCTTTGTCTTCCTTATTAGCACCTTGTGCTGTTTACAATTATTTTCAGTCGGATCCTTCTTCCATTTTCTGAAGGATTCTCTTTTAGCTCTAAAAGCTTCCTTTACCTATACGATAATGGGTGGACAGGCATGTAAATGCATCTTTTTTCAAGTTCAGAAAATTTTATTGAAAAAACTTTTTAATACAGAAGGGAAGGCAACATATCTCATAAAGAGGAAGGTCAGTCAGGATATATACCATATCATATAAATAAACAGGCAACAAAAACAAGCATAATTCAGCAGGTATACATGCGACTACTTCCTCAAGAAACCAGCAGAAAGAGAAAAACAAATATGTTGTAAACGTATATCCAAAGGAACTAGGATCCAATCATGGATCCTAGACAGGACATATCAGAAAGGAGGAGGAATCGCACTATACATCAAGGACACCATTAAATCAACCAGCGTGGACGCGGCAGCAACAAATGATCAACTGGTATCACTATGGGTTAAAATACTAGGAAGGAACGGAACCAAGATAAAGATGGGACTGTACTACCGTCCACCTGGGCAAACTGAAGCAAATGATACAGAAATGGAAGCCGAATTGAGGCGGGAATGCAAGAACACTAACACCATAGTTATGGGAGACTTCAACTATCCCGGGATAGACTGGAGTCTTGGAATTTCAAAATGTACAAAGGAAACGGAGTTCCTGGAGGCTGTACGAGACTGCTTCATGGAACAACTTTTCAAAGAACCAACGAGAGGGTCAGCGATTCTGGATCTAATCCTCAACGGGCTGAAAGGACCTGCAAAGGGAGTGGAAGTAGTGGGACCATTAGGTAACAGCGACCACAACATGATCCAGTTCAAAGTGGAAGTAGGATTACCAAAGGGAAAGAGAACCAATGCAACGTTTAACTTCAAGAAAGGGAACTATGACGCCATGAGACAAATTGTGAGAAAAAAACTCAAAAACAGCTCCAAGAAAGCTCAGACTGTGGAGCAAGCCTGGTCTTTATTCAAAGACACGGTAAACGAGGCACAAAACCTTTTTATACCCAGATTTAGAAAAGGATGCAAAAAGAATCAAACAAAAGACCTGGCATGGATAACCACTGAAGTAAAGAAAGTGATAGGAGACAAGAAAAGGTCATTTCGGAAGTGGAAAAAGGATAAAACTGAAGAAAATTGGAAAGAGCACAGGAAGCAACAAAAAGAGTGTCACCGAGTGGTCAGAATAGCAAAGAAAGAATACGAAGAGAGATTAGCTAAGGAAGCACAAAATTTTAAACCATTCTTCCGATATGTGAAAGGAAAGCAGCCGGCGAGGGAGGAGGTGGGACCTCTGGATGAGGGCAATAGGAAGGGAGTGGTGAAGGAGGAAAAAGAGGTGGCTGCAGACTAAACATGTTCTTCTCGTCGGTCTTTACAAGATTAGACACATCCAACGTGCTGGAACCGAAAAAAATCTTCAGGGGAGATCAAGAGGGAAAATTATCATGCATGGAGATAAGCCTCGAAGATGTACTCAAGCAGATAGATAGACTAAAAGCTGACAAATCTCCGGGCCCAGATGGAATCCACCCGGGAACACTGAAAGAGCTCAGAGACGAAACAGCGGAGTTACTGCAGCAGATTTGCAACCTAACCTTGAAAACAGGGGTAATCCTGGAGGACTGGAGGATAGCGAATGTTACACCTATCTTCAAAAAGGTATCGAGAGGAAACCCAGGAAACTACAGACTGGTAAGCTTAACCTCAGTTCCGGGGAAGATGGCTGAATCATTGATCAAGGAAAGTATCAATCAGCATTTAGAAAAAAATAATCTGATGAGAACAAGCCAGCATTGTTTCTGTAAAGGAAGATCATGCCAAACGAACTTACTGCATTTCTTTGAGGGAATAAGCGAACAATTGGACAAGGGTGACCTCATAGACATCGTATATCTCGATTTCCAAAATGCCTTCGACAAGGTACCTCATGAGCGCCTACTGAGGAAACTGTGGAGCCACGGGGTGGTAGGGGACGTGCACAGATGGATCAGGAATTGGCTGGCGGACAGGAAACAGAAGGTGGGAGTAAAAGGACACTACTTGGACTGGAAAGGGGTCACAAGTGGGGTCCCACAGGGGTCAGTGTTGGGACCGCTGCTGTTCAATATATTCATAAATGACCTGGAAACAAGAGACCAAGTGCGAAGTTATAAAATTTGCGGACGACACAAAACTCTCCAGTAGAGTCAGAACTGTTGAGGAATGCAAAGAATTACAAGGAGACCTGAACAAACTGAGTGAGTGGGCAAAACGATAGCAGATGAGCTTCAATGTAGAGAAATGTAAAGTCTTGCATGTGGGGAAGGGAAACCCAATATGATGGGAGGGAGGGTACTGGGGGAAGGCAGCCTAGAAAAAGACTTGGGGGTATTGGTGGATAAAACAATGAAACCAGAGGCACAATGTGCAGCGGCCTCAAAGAAAGCGAACAGAATGTTGGGAATAATCAAAAAGGGTATCACTACCAGAATGAAGGAAGTTATTCTACCACTGTATCGAGCGATGGTGCGCCCACATCTGGAGTACTGTGTCCAATACTGGTCGCCGTACCTTAAGAAGGATATGGCGATACTTGAGAGGGTCCAGAGAAGAGCGACAAGGATGATAAAGGGCATGGAAAACCTTTCATATGCTGAAAGGTTGGAGAAGCTGGGGCTCTTTACCCTGGAAAAGCGGAGACTTAGAGGGGACATGATAGAGACTTATAAAATCATGAAAGGCATAGAGAAGGTGAAGGACAGATTCTTCAGACTAACCGGGCCAACATAAACAAGAGGGCATTCAGAAAAATTGAAAGGAGACAGATTCAAAACGAATGCTAGGAAGTTCTTCTTCACTCAGAGGGTGGTGAACACCTGGAATGCACTCCCAAAGGAGGTGATAGGGCAGAGTACAATATTGGGCTTCAAAAAGGGATTGGATGACTACCTGAAGGAGAAGGGATTGAAGAGTACAAATAGAGGGTAACTATACAGGTATTAAATTAATAGGAAATAAACAATTTAGGTAAAGGACCACTTACAGGTCACGGACCTGGGGGGCCACCGCGGGAGCAGACTGCTGGGCACGATGGACCCCTGGTCTGATCTGGCAGAGGCAATGCTTATGTTCTTATGTTATGTATATTAATTAATACCAACTAAGAAAGAGAAAAAAACAAACAAAACATATAGAGGGGCATAATCGACAGAAATGCCTAAGTCCATTTTGGGGCTAAGTCGCTAATTGCCCAAATTTGTCAGTGTCTAAAGCCCATTCTTGAAAAATACATCCAAAATATTTTGTTTTTTCGAGAGTAGTCTAACTGTACGTCCAGCTGTTTGATCACCCAGACCTCTAAGTCATCTGTCTTTATACCCCATTCTCATCCCAAAATTCGTCCAAGTCATAAACGCCTAGAAAAGGACTTTTTGGAGGGGCCAGCAAAGTAATGGACTGGACACCTAGACATGGCAACAGGATAGTGGGGCACCTTCAAGGCCACTGCTGTGAACTTCACAAAAAGGGTGCCACATGTTTATGTATGCAGTGCTTATCTGGTCACTTTGGATACCTTTTTGGCACTTAGACCTGGTTTTACATGGCCTAAGTCACAATGTACAAGTTCTGTCCAGGCAGCCTCATTAAACTTTCGGTTATACTTGCAGTACGACTAAGGGCTCCTTTTACGAAGCCGTGTTAGCAGTTTTAGCGCACGCAGCTTTTTAGTGCGTGCTAAACCCGTGCTACGCAGCTAGAACTAACACCAGCTCAATGCTGGAGTTAGCGTCTAGCACGACTGGCAGTTTAGCGTGCGCTATTACGCGCGTTAAACCACTAACGCGGCTTCGTAAAAGGAGCCCTAAGTTTAGATCAGCCCATGTCCCGCCCAAATCCTGCCCTCACCACTCCTCCTAAAACGCCCCTTTTAGCTCTGGTTGTACAGTAGCACTGAAAAGGCCTAAGTCGTTATTACAGATGTCAAAAACCCGGTTTGATTATCGGCACTTGACAACTTGTCTTACTGATCGTCCCAAGTGTCGATTTAGGCTGGTTTTTAGACATGTTTCCATTTCGATTATGAGCCCCATACAGTATATGATAAGTATTCTCTTCAAAATTTCAAAAGAAAAGTACAAGCAAACATGTGCCGGCTTTTATCAAGAAGCAGTAGTGAGTTTTAGTGCGGACTGGCGAGGTAAATGCTCCGATGCTCATTCAATTCCTTTAAGCATCAGAGCATTCACCTCGCAAGCCTGCAGTGAAATTCTCCGCCACTGCTCGAAAAAGGAGCCCATGGTGACAAAAAATAAAACAAAATATCTAACAAATAAATAAAATTATTTTTTAATGTATTTGTTAAATATTTTGTTTTATTTTCAGTCACAGTATAAAGAAACAAAAATCCTATACTACTGTATTGCCTTCTGATTACCCTTTCATCTCTATTTATCAAACCTCTCTCCTCCCCCAACCCTACCTTCCCCTCATCTGTCATTGGAAGCCTTTTTATATATACTTTGATATTTCCATTTTTTTGCTCATTACAGATCTGAGAAAAAAGGTTCTGCCTTTCAAGCTTGTCAAAAATGTATTATGTTAGTCCAATAAAAATGGTATCATATTATTCTCCATTTTTTTCCTTTTTGTTTTGTTTTCTTTCTTTGTACTTAGGCAGACAACACAGTGATTACTGAAAATTAGAAACATTCTAATTCTTGCCTTTATTCCTGAGTCAGGGAGTGGTTGCAGCCCGGAAGGGTGGTGAAATGGTAAGCTCAAAATGTATTTTTGCAATAAATACACTGTCTAAAAAAAAGCACAAGATTCCTGTAAAGACCACTTAGGTTTCCTAAGTATATGGTAGTAGAACATTGAAATAATAAGTCTTTCATGATATAAGAACATAAGAACATAAGCAGTGCCTCCGCCGGGTCAGACCATAGGTCCATCCTGCCCAGCAGTCCGCTCCTGCGGCGGCCCAAACAGGTCACGACCTGTCTGAATCCCCGAGAAGGGGCCCCCTTGCCACCTTGGTTTCCCATCGAAGTCCTATCTTCCCATCGAAGTCCTAACCCTCCGGTCTTGCACATGCACGACCTGGTTGGGTTTCTGTACTTATTACCTGGATACCTCTCTCAGTATCCCACGATCCCTTTAGAAATGAGTATGTTGCCAGTTTATTTTCCAGGGTCCTTTTATAAAAAATTAAATAGTATCCTTACGAAATTTATTTGGCTAGGGAGAAAGGTTAGAATTGCTTTAGTAACTTTACAGAAACCAATTGCGGAGGGTGGGGCAAATTTTCCAAATTTCTACAGATATTACCAAGCTTTTATCATGTGGCAGGGTATGTACTGGATCCTTCCTGAAGTCTTAGAACATCTTCTGGATTGGCTTTATTTGGAATGGCAACTCCTGTCTCCGTTGAGTTTGAGTCACGTGTTGAGTATCAAGATGCCTAGGCTTTATAAGGACAATAGAATTCTAGTTTCCATGACTGCAACAATCTTTCGGTATTTCTACGTCTCAAACATTTAAATGGTTGCATTGAAGCAAGCCATACAGAAGGGGTTCCCTGAGTGGCGTAATTTTAAAGATCAGTATTGCTTGCCAATCCTGTACTTCCAGATGGATTTCCTGGAACAACAGGCTGATTTTTTGAATAAAAAGCCAAAAACTAGTCTTAAGGATATTTAGAGTATTGAGACAAAGCAGCGGATTTCTGCTTATAAATGGCCACGAATTTGGAATTGGAGAATGAGATGTACAGCTTCAGCATCTATGAGACAGACTTGGTTTTTCTTGTTACATAGATCTTTTTGGACCCCGGTTAGGTTGCAAAGGTTGGATAGTGCTAAATCTAATAGATTCTGGCATTGTCATCTTGATATAGGGACATTGGATCATTTGCTATATTTTTGTCCCTTGATACTCAAATTCTGGAAATCCATTTAGGGTCAAATTATTAAGATATTGGAAGTTCCACTATCGCTATCATATGATATAATATTGTTTGGTCTAAGTCACAAAAACCCACCTAAAGTCACCAGATAAGCACTGCAAACACATAAACAGACCCCCACACCACATACACACACTACCCCAGTGATCACCGACCCCCCCCCACCCCCATAAAAATATTAATCACCCCTTTAAAATTCAGCCTCCAGACCATCATCACCTGGCAGTCAGGCATAGGAAAGCCTAGTCATCCAGCACAGAGGAGGCTTAAGTCATCTTGGGGGTGGGTTAGGGACTCATGCAGAGGAGGACCCATGCCCATAAGCCCCTGTAATCACTGCACTGATACTTAAACATGTGCACTCCCCTATACACCCCCAAAACCCTTTTGTACTGGCATATAAGTGGCTTCTTGCAGCCATAAGGGTTATTGGGGTGGTAAATAAGTGTGTCTAGAAGATTCTGGAGGTGGTTTGGGGGGGCTCACCATGACCTATAAGGGAGCTGTAGTGAGGAAAAGACATGGAACCCTTTTTGTGAAGTTCACAGCAGTGCCCTGTAAGGTACCCCACTATTTAGGTGCCATGTTTGGGTGTTCAGTTTATCACTTTGCAGCCCCCTTCCACGTCCAACAGGGCTTGTTCTAGGCGTTTTTGACTTGGATAAAAAGTTGGACGAAAATGTGGTATAAAGATGGACGATTTAGCAACTTGGACGATCAGATCTGCAGGACGTATAATTAGACAATTTTCGAAAGAAAAAAAATTTTGGATGTATTTTTCGAAAATGTGTCCTAGGCTGTGTTTTACTTTGGACGACTTGCGACTTAGATGAAAACGGACTTAGACGTCCCTTTCGATTATGCCCCTCCACGTTACTAGACTGTTCATGTGTTTGCACTATGTATGTGTTTTTAAAAATGAATAAAGATTCTATTTTAAAAAAAGAAAGGAAAAGAAAGTTTTTGTAATAAATTCAAATATTTGTCAAAAAGAGTATCTGCTGCTATACCACAAAAAACAAAACAAAACACTTTGCAGTTTTGTAAGTCTACTGGCTGCTGTTGCTGTCACTATCATTGGCAATTTTAATTTTCATGTTGATTCTGGTATTCCCACTCCCCCGGCAGGAGGGATGCCCACTCCCACTGCTGGTGATTCCCACCACCTTGACACCCCCAGCAGGAGGAATGTCTGCCACCGCTAGCAGGGTCCACCGCCTTCCAGACCGCCCCCCCCCCCCCGTACCTTTCGAACGACAGCTGGCCAGAGATATGTCTACTCCTTCCAACTGGCAGACCCACCTCTTCAAAATGGCGGGCCTTCTCTTTCCAGTGCATCCTTGGATGCAACAGGGAGAGGCCCAATGAACTGATTGGCCCAGGTGCTTAAGGCCCCGCTATGGGGATCTAGCTAGGTACTTGGGACTTGGGTTGGCCACTGTTGGAAACAGGATACTGGGCTTGATGGACCTTTGGTCTGTCCCAGTATATCAATTTTTATGTTCTTATGTTATGATTGAAAAGAGTAAACAAGTGATTCATGTCTACCCGTTCCACTCCACTCAGTATTTTATAGGCCTCTATCACATCTCCCCTCAGCTATCTCTTCTCCAAGCTGAAGAGCCCTTGCCTCGTCAGTCTTTCCTCATGGCCTTTTTATCATTTCCATTGTCCTTTTCTAATTCCGTTATATATATTTTTTGAGATGCAATGACTAGAATTGGTTGCACCATGGAGCAATACAAAGGCATTATAATAGTCTCATTTTTGTTTTCCATTCCTTTCTTAATAATTCCTTTCTATTTGATTTCTTAGCTGCCACTGCACACTGAGCAGAGGGTATCAACATATCATCAATGATGACACCTTGGCTGGAGGACAAGGGGTGCACACAGAAACACTTTATCTAGAATTGTCATTCTCTTGGCAGGCATTGCCAGATTAACACTATATTGGGTCCTAGGCCAACATATATATATGTGGATCCCCATACAAGGGACCTATTCCCTACCATCATTTCTCCCAAAAATAGCACAGAAAAGTGCATAGCCTAGCTGTGGGTATGATAGCATAATAGTTTGTGAGTGTGCATGGGGACTATACAAGCACAGGCTTCAAATGCAGATGCTTAATGATTAGAGCTAGAGATAGCTGCCAAGTTATCTAGTTCTAGGAGGGAAATTCTAGTATCAAGGACCACATATAGAACATTGAATTGGGATGTAAGTTCAAAAACAGGATTGGCCAAACAGTTTTCCTCCTGGAACTAGGTAACTTGGTGGTAACTCTGCAGCAGCGGGCTAAGAACCAGGACAGCTAGGTATGTCATTTTTGCTCTCCATTGCCTCTGGTACAAATTAGTGCTGTCCAGTTCTCAGGGGAAAATTTTATTCAATTCGATTTGGCCCATTGAATTGATATTTCAATTCGATTCGATTCACTTTCCTGTCAGGTTTATTTTGTAACCCCTTCATCCTTCCCACCCCCCTTTGCCCTCTTCAATCCCACGCTTTTCCTCTCTCTTTTAGGTCCTAGCTCACGCTTGCTGTCTAACACCAGCTCTGACAGGATACACATTTCAAATCTGACATATTGTAATCACAAAATAGAAAATAAAACTATTTTTTTCTACCTTTTGTTGTCTGGTCATTTTCTTATTCAGAACAGGCTGCTTCTGGCCTACCCACCATAGTTTTCCCTCTACCGCATCACTGATGATGTCACTGATGACGCAAATGTTTCAAAATGTTGGTACTAGGCTCTGGTTTCTTTTTGTCTTCTGTTAGCTCGCTCGCCAGGGTCTCTTGCCCATTTGACGTTTTCTTCTTTCGCTGTGCTCATCATCCATCTTCCATCTCTGTACCTTCCCTTCCACTGCTATATCCAACATTTCTGTTTCTTTCCCACTGTCTACCATCTCTCTCTCTCCCTGCCTTGTGCCCTGGGTCAGACCTCTCTAATCCCCTCCATGCAGCATCTCTCTCTTCCTCCCCTCCATTATCATGTGCAACATTTCTTTCTCTCCCCATGCACTATCTCTCCCTGCCTTTCACCCTATGTCCAACATTTCTCCCTCTCTTTTCTCCATGCATGTTTCCCTTCCCTCCACCATATGCAAAATTTATCCCTCTCACTTCTTTCTACCTCTTTGTTGCATCTTTCCCAACAGCAGTGGTGGTCAGCGGGAAGAGGCAGCTCTCTGAACAGGCTGCTTCTGGCCTGTCTCACCTGGGCTTCCCTCTGCTGCATCATCAGTGATGTCATCAGTGATGTGGTAGAGGGAAATTCCCAGCGATGAGGAGGGGGGAGGGGAAAGTCCTGTAAGCTCAGGTGAAGACCCCCAAGAATTTCCCTGTCACAGCAGTAGCAGGCCAAAGCAAGGCCAGTACAGTTAAGACCTAAAATGGTTGCTGAAAAAGCAAATAGGCTCTCTGACTAGAAATTGTCAACTCTGAGAGCAGCCGTGAACTCTGAAAGACTTCTGCTTTTTCCTAGAAACAGAGAGTGTGGTTATAAAGAAAAATAACTCTGATGAAAAATATAAGCAATAAGATAACTTTCACTAGAGGAAAGATAAGCAACATGATAACTTTCACCAGAGGAAAGAAGAACCACGGACATAAGTATACAAGAAGGCTAACCACAGAGCTGGAAAACCGTTAGGCCCAGGTGTTCAAAAGAGGAACTTGGTATATTAAGAGAACATTTACGGGGAAATGAGGGAGAAGCATATGGAAAGAGGCGTGACACAGAATCACTCAATTTATGTTAACCAACCCATAGCTTAATATATGAGATAATGAATATGATTAACCAATGAAAGTGTGAAATGTAACATACACCAACGTGGGCCAGAGCTGCCAGAATCATATAAAAGAAAGCTCCCTGAACCATGGTTTCAGAACTCATCGGAGGTTCTCCATCAGCCTGGCCAGTCTGGTATGTACTCTATCACTCTGTATGCTGTGTGATTTGTTCCTGTAAGCTATTGATATTTGATTATTAAAGTATTTGATTATTGATATTTGATTATTTGAACCAGCATAAGTAGAGTTGAGTGGTCTATCTGTGAAGGCCTAGGGTCTTCAGCGGGCAGGCCAGAAGCAGCCTGTTCTGAGCGCTGCCTCTTCCCGCTAGCCACAGCTACCGCTCCTTTAGGACACCTGGAGGTATCTGGACTCACTGAATTGGAGAGTCCGATTTTTTTAGTGAATTGATTTGACTTGGTGAATCGGGCAGCACTAGTACAAACCAGAAATTCCAAGAATGGATTGCTTGAAAAAGTGAGATTTTAAGGGCAATGTGTGAAAGATATAGATGAACAAAGTTTTATATATGAAAAAAGCTTCACAAACAGAAGCAAAATCTAATATTTAGCTATTTTTTATGCTTCTGAAAGGATATACGAATAGACAGAGTGGAGGGCAGTACTAGGACAGTGCTCAAAAGATTTTGCCCAAGTAATTTAATAGGTAACAGGATATATTCCCTGGACTGAAAAATTCCCTTCACTTAATATGTGCATTTGTACGAATGAACTCCTCCATTCCAGCCCAAATTTTCAAAGGGAAGCTGTATTTATATGAGACTGTCCTTTTCAGAGAAACACACAAGTGCATGCACTTTCTAGCTCTCTTTTGCTGTTTATGTGCTCATTCAGGCGGTGCACCGAACCCCCACCAGTTCTGTCCCACCATCATGTAAAATTCTGGCATTTGCTGCCAGTTCTTTCCCTCAGATAACAGCAGACCCTTCATACTTCCCCCATTCATCAGTCCTATTCCTTTTTAACAAAATTCCATCCTGCCCCCAGAACACTCACTACTTCCACAACTAATTCCACTGAACTCAGCTTTCCTCACAACCTTTGCATCTCAGCCCTTCCTTTCTGTAACTAAAAGCCTTCCCATTGGCTGGATCCTACCACAGTCTTTGCAACTCAGCCCTTCCTTTCTGTAACTAGAAGCCTTCCCATTGGTTGGATTCTACCACAGCCCTTGCAGCTCAGCCCCTCCTTCCTGTGACTAGAAGCCTTCCCATTAGCTTCTACACTGGGAGGGAGCACAAAGAGCTGTAGTGGACTAATCTCAGAAAAATATTAGTCATCCTTCTGACTTTGAGACAGGGAGTTTACACATACAATCAAACCTCAGTTTGGTGAGTAACACGGTTTGCAAATGTTTTGCAAGACAAGCAAAACACTCGAGCAAACTTTAACTCACAAAACGAGTGTTACCTCCAGTGGACACCACCAACGAGCGCCTCCAGTGGACACCAACGAGTGCGGCCCACCCTCAAACGGTTACCCCCAGCGGACACCACCGCCTTGCCCATGCCACATCCAGCTCCGTCGGAAACAGGAAGTGCGATCAAAAGGGGGCGGAGCTTGGACGACTATATTTTAGAATCCTGAAAAAATCTAGACAGTTGGAAATTCTAGCCTCCTGAAACCTGAGCACATCTGTCAAGCGCCCCCCCCCCCCCCCGCGGCGGAGGAAACAGCGCCGAAGCAGCACAGGGATTGCTGGCATCGCAATCCTGCTGCGGGCTGCTTCTCTACCGTAGGTGGTGTGGGGAGGCCAGGGGGAGGCGAGTGGTCCTTCGGGGTGGGTCGGGGCATCAAGCCTTCAGGGTGGGGCGGGCAGGCAGGCAGGCCTTCAAGGGGGGGACAGGCAGGCAGGCCTTCAAGGGGGGGGAGACAGGCAGGCAGGTCAGGGGGACAGGCAGGCAGGCCTTCAAGGGGGGGACAGGCAGGCAGACCTTCAAGGGAGGATAGGCCTTCAAGGGGGGATAGGCAGGCAGGCTTTCAAGGAGAGGGGGACAGGCCTTCAAGGGAGGGGATAGGCCTTCAAGGGGGGGGATAGGCAGGCAGACCTTCAAGGGGGAGGACAGGCCTTCAAGGGGGGGACAGGCCTTCAAGGGGGACAGACAGGCAGGCCTTCAAGGTGGGGATAGGCCTTCAAGGGGGCCAGTCAGGCAGGCCATCAAGGGGGGATAGGCCTTCAAGGGGGGGGACAGGCCTTTGGGGGGTGCGGGCTTCAAGGGGGGGAGGACAGGCCTTCATGGGTGGGATGCAGACCTTTAAAGGGGGGACAGGCCTTCAGGGAGGGGGGCCCGGGTGTAGAAGTACACGGAGGGAAGGGGGTTTCAAAGAGATGCGCATATGCCGGACTTTGGGTGGGAAGAAATAATGGGTCTGAAAATAGATGAGAGGGAGAGAGATGATGGACCATGGTTTCTAGGGAGGGAAAGAACAGAAAGGGAAAGAAGTTGGACACAAGGGATGGTGTGGAGGGGGAGATAGAGATATTGGATAGGAGGGTAGTTGGGAAAAGAAAGAGAGAGATGGTGGACCCTGGGGTGGTGGGGAAGGAGGGAGAGATGCTGGATGAAAGAGTAGTTAAGAAAAGATGGATCTGTGGAGGGAGACGAAAAAAGGAAAGATGCCAGACTTCCTGGGAAGGGAAGGGAAACGGGGAGAACAGAGATGGCAGATGGATGGTTAGCATGCAGAAAGAAGGAAGAAGGAGACCCTGGCAAGCAAGTTATCAGAAGACAACAGGACCAACAAGATTTGAAAAATAACCAGACAATAAAAGGTAGAAAAACTAATTTTATTTTCTGTTTTGTGATTACAATATGTCAGATTTGAAATGTGTATCCTGCCAGAGCTGGTGTTAGACCGCAAACGTGAGCTAGGATTTAACAGAGAGAGGAAAAGTCCTTTTTGTTTCTTTATTTTATTTATACCACAGCGCCAGTGTGGTTAGGAGAAGCCAAAGGGGGGTGAAAAAGCTATAAAATAAACCCACCAGGATGTTTGAAAAAAAAACCCCACTCAATTGGGTAGGAAAGTCGAATCGAAAAACCAATTCAATAGGCTGAATCAAATTTTTTTTCTTGAATCGAGCAGTACTAGTTTGCGCTACTGTCTTAGACTTTAGGACCTGGGAATGGGGAGAAATGGCATCCTCAGTACTTTATAATGCAAGTTAAACGAGGATTTGGTCAGACTTTTGAAGGATCTGCAGAAGAAAAATATTGTATAGGCCGGGGACATGAGACAGCAGGAAACGGGAACTTTACTTCCTTCTATTTTTGTGAATGGCAAGGTTGAGGATGTCAGAGAGTTAAGGTAAAATATGTGCTTTATAAGAAAATATAATAATGTGTTTTATAAAGTTTATAAGCATTGCTGGCCTACCTGGTGATGTGTTCCTAATGGTGGTAGTGGTAGTGGCAGCATGTCAATGTGTTGAGAGGAAGAGGTGGTCTGGGAAATTCTGCTGAGCAAACTCCGGGCCCATTTCCACCCCCCAGTTAGTCCATTCCACTCAACTGGTTCACACACTGAGTGGGTCTTTGGGTGTTGTGCCTGGGTAATTGTTTTGGGATCTCTTCCAGTGGTTTGTCAGTATCTCCTTGTGGTCCAAGGAAGGAAACTTTGTTAACCTTAGCATTGACCTTCAGAATATGTTTGTAACAGCGCTGCTTGTGTGGCATTAGGCTATGTAGTGATCGAAAGAAAAAAACCAGACCTTTGCACATTTTTGCACTATATGGTGGATGTATGAGGAGAAAACAACGAACAGACTGCAGATAATGTACAAGATGCAGGCGTTGTTTATTAGTAAATGCAGTAACATATACAACCTTATAGCCAACCAAGAGACCCGACACGGTCCGTGTTTCGGGTAACACGCCTTCCTCAGGGGTCCTAATGAATTTAAGCATAAATACTTAAGATAATGTGTAAACATAAAAAGGTGAAGCAAGCAAATGGTAATATGACAAAGGTGATAGTGTCATACAAGAACATATTAAAGAGAAATAAAGTGAAAATGTGCAAATAATATCGGGTGTCTCTAAGTGTGATTGAAATATATAGTGATATAGTGCAAAAGGATGCAAAGATTTTTAATGATTAGAATATCACTGAATGAAAAACTAGAAATAAAGTGACACGTGTCAAATGAAAAACAATTAGTATCAACATAGGGATACGTGACAGATGGAAGAAAAAAATCACAAATATAAGAAAAGAAAAGGGAACCAGAAGTGGTGGTGAAACGAGAAATGGAGTAGACCAACAGTAAAAATAATCCAAATCTTAATAGCCGGAAGTGATACTGCATAATGGGAAAGGGGCAGTAAGTGTGTGAATAGGAAACCAGCATATAGGTAACAAAAAACTGAAAAAACATACCATGGTGGTTAAGATATAAAGCAAACTGCATAAAAGATAACAAACTGATGAAAATAAAAATGATAAAGCATGGAGTCAATAAAAGCATTCTTCCGTCTGTCAAGTATCCCTATGTTGATACTAATTGTTTTTCATTTGACACGTGTCACTTTATTTCTAGTTTTTCATTCAGTGATATTCTAGTCATTAAAAATCTTTGCATCCTTTTGCACTATAACATTATATATTTCAATCACACTTAGAGACATCGGATATTACTTGCACAATTTGCATCATTAAGGTTGTATATGTTACTGCATTTACTAATAAACAATGCCTGCATCTTGTACATTATCTGCAGTCTGTTCGTTGTTTTCTGGTTGCTGTTGTTTACTGCAGACTACGTTGGATTTTCTTTCTCCCTTTTGTGCATTGGATGTATGAGGAGATTCACATTTCCTGCACAGCTAAGTCCTTGTGAAGTTACCTTGTTCCTTCTGTATTTGACATCTAGCAAGGTCTCTGTTTGGAAGGAAAGAACTAAGCTTAAAAAGTGGCCAGAAGTTATGGTAAAAGCAGATAGCGTTGCTGGTTTTAAGAAAGGTTTGGACAAATTCCTGGAGGAAAAGTCCATAGTCCATAGTTATTAAGACATGGGGGAAGTGTCTGCTTGCGCTGGATCGGTAGCATGCAATGTTGCTACTCTTTGGGTTTTGACCAGGTACTAGTGACCTGGATTGGTTACCATGAGAATGGGCTACTGGGCATGATGGACCATTGGTCTGACCCAGTTAGGCTATTCTTATGTTATGTTCTCATCTGTAAGGGCCTTTGTTTTCACTTCTTATTTTAATGTATTTTTTTTCTGGGAACTTATCAGTGTTTTTTATAATGGGAACAAAAATGGAAGAGAATTAATGTGTGTGGAATGGGGGGTGGGGGTGGGGTAACTAATTTCTTCAGCTAAATAATTCAATCCACTTCAACCAGACATAGGAGAACTCACACACCATTCACACACCCTCCAACCAAAATCGTCAAAAGAAAAAAAACTGTTTGAAAACCTCCTAACACTCGACCCCCAATTCTACAACCTATTGACCTCGACCACAGACTACAAAACCTTCAAAAAAGAAATAAAAACCCTTCTATTAAAAAAACACATAAAACCGAACTAACACAATCAGAACTGTCCCAAGCATCACCTGCAACTACTCCATATGTACTTCTGATGTCATGACAATTCAGACATAATTTATGTTATGTTTGGAATAATGGTTACATATATGAGGTTCAATAAAAGAAAATTTTCACTGCCTGTTTCTATTATGACCATTTATTCCGTTTCATGGTTATTACAAAAAATATTTTTTTACAATGGGGGGGGGTCAAAAAATGATGGGCCCCGAGTGCCACATACCCTAGGTACGCCACTGCCAAGAATAACTATGATTACACCTAGAGACATGTTTAGGAGATATCTAATAGAAATACTGGGTGTTCCGGAAGATAATCTTCCACCATTTTCTCAAGTTTACTATCTCCCCAGTAAAAAGTCATATCAACAGCAACCTGTTCCTACTGAAGGACAAAATATTGAATATTACTGAGATATTGGAGAAGTCAGATAAAGAAGTGGTAACATCAGGGCCGCCATCAGAAATTTCTGGGCCTCTTACTGAGCAATCCTATTGGGCCCCCTATGCACCCCGACCCCCCCCTTCTTCCATGGGCCGAATACACACATACTTTTCTCTGTCGCCGCACTCTTTGACCAAAAGATTTGTAAGCCTGCAACCACGTCAAGGTAGACTCTTTCAGCAGGGCCCTAACCTAACCTAAACTAAACTAATCTATACCTATCTATTCTAAACTAACATGTCTAATACTGAACTAATAACAAACTAACAAACATCTGCATAATAAATAACTAATAAATAATAGTGCTAGTAGCTATAATTCACTTTTGAATGTAAAATCTCAGTTAAGGATTTCTTTTGACCTTTGTAGGCCAGAAGTAGATCACAATTGCACAATATTTTTTGTAACAAGTATTAAATGTGTTTTTATAAATACTGTAAGCTTAATAAATATATCAGAAAAAACTACACATCTGAGCGCATATCTGAACATACACATCTGTATGATCCCATCCTCCTCTGCTTGCCTATAGCTGCATCATGCATGTTAAAAATATACGATATGTTGATATGTGCACCTTCCTTCCTTCCCATCCATCCTCCTCAGCCTGTCCTTACACATCCACAGCTGCATGTTAATGATGATGTATATGTTATGATGATAAATAAGTGCATATGAGCACATCATTAACATGCAGCTATGGATGAATATAAAAAAGAAACAATATTCTGTACAATTGTCAATTTATAAATCAGCGTCTTCTCCCCATTCTCTCTTCCCCATTTCCCTTCAGCGTCCTCAGCCCACTCTCTCTCCACTTTCCTTCAGCACACGCACGTAAAAACAAGCAAGTAATTTATATCATTTTCATTCTATTCATTCATAGAAATTAAAGTCTAAATAATGCCAGTCACATAACAAAGCATGATTTTGCAAAAATAATTCCCTGCACAGTCAAGCCTGCGAGGATTACTAGATGTCTTTCAGCAGCTTCCCTCCCTTCCCCTTACCTTTGTGGCCAAGTCAAAATGATCTACCAACAATAAAATTTTAAAAACACAAAGCACGCTGTATGCAGAGAAAATGTTAATTATCATTTATATTCCGCAGGTTTTCAAAGAGGTCAAGGACGGTGCCAGCTGTGCACCCCCTTGGGGCGTAAACCTAGGGTGGACCCCCCCCACCCTGGTATGCCACTATCTGTACCTCACTCCCTCCCTATGACCAAAAATTCTCCTTTCTTCTATTCCCCTTGTACACAACCATCTCTTTCCCTCCCTTCCTCTCTCCCAAGTCCATGCCTTCTGTGTCCAAAAACCCATTCCCTCCCCCACCTCAGCATCTCTTTCCCTCCCTTCCTCTCTCCCAAGTCCATGCCTTCTGTGTCCAAAACGCACTCCCTCCCCCCTTTTGTGTTCTGCGTTTGCCTCCCAGCCCATCTTTGCAACTTTCTCAGCAAAACGGAGCTCGAGCCGAGAGGCTTGTCTCCTGTTTCCTGCCTGCCCTGCCGCGCACAAATAGCCGACTGGAAGTATTCTCCGACGTCAGCGCTGACGTCGGAGGGCAGGCTTTGCTTAAGCCCTCCCTCCGAAGTCAGCGCTGACATCGGGGAACACTTCCGATCGGCTATTTGTGCGCGGCAGGGCAGGTAGGAACAGAAGATGAGCTTCGCGGCTCGAGATGTATTTACCTCCGCGGGTCCACCGTCCAGCTCTCTCCTGTGCACCTGGGGCAGACCGCCCCCTCCTAGGTACGCCACTGGGATCGGCACTGGTCCGCGGACCGGCGGTTGAAGAACTGTGGCCTAGGACCCTGGGGGAGCCCGGGCCCCCTGTCAGCTCTGGGCCCCTGAATGCAGGACTGGTGGTACTGCCCTGATGGTGGCCCTGGGTAACATCTGCAACATTAGTAGCTACTTTAGTTCTTTCTATAGATACATTTTGGTTATTGAGACTATTTTTTAAGAATAAACAGAAGGAATTTCTTGGTTGTAAAATTCAAATGTTTCCTGATGTTTCAAGGGAAACTCAAAAACGTAGACGTGCTTTTCTTCTTTTGAAACCGGGGGTCACCTCATTGGGGGCTACCTTTTATCTAAGACATCCTTGTAAGTGCATTGTCCGTTATCGTTCCATTAAATATGTATTCTTTGAGCCTCAACACTTGATTAATTTTCTGGCTTTGTCCCCTCTGGACAAGGAGAAAATTCAACTTGAACTCTAAAAGAAAATAGTAACTCCCTACCTGATCTATAGGCATATTCTTACCTTTTTTTTGGTTGTTTTCTTGTTTTTTCTCACAAATTAATTCTTGGATCTAAAGAGGACTTGAGCTAATTTCACCATAATAATTTTTCTTGTAAACTACTTAATTTGTTAAGTATGGATTTATATAATTGTAATATGTTTGGTTAAATTTGCTTTCTGTACAAGTTTTATTTGATATTATATTGAAATCAATAAAATACTTAAATATAAATATAGATGTACTCATATTAGCATAATGTACATTCGCTAATCCATCTGTTAATAGTCGTAACATTCCCTCTGATCTTAATGATCTAGATCAGTGTTCTTCAACCTTTTTACACATATGGACTGGCAGAAATAAAATAATTATTTGGTGGACCGGCATTGGTCTGCGGACCAGCGGTTGAAGAACACTGAGCTAAGTTGTGGGCCATCTGGAAGCCTTCCCTCTGATGTTGCGACATCAGAGAGAAGGCTTCCAGTTCAGGCGCAGGACGTGCGTAGAAGCCACTGCCCATGGCTTTGTGCACTGAGTCAGTGAGGAAGAGGGAGCCAGCCCGAAGATAACGGCACATCAGTTGCACCGCGAACCAGCGGTTGAAGAACATTGTTTTTGGCCTGATGCACATGCTGGCCCTGTGGACCGGCAGGAAATTTTTGTGGACCGGCACTGGTCCATGGACCGGTGGTTGAAGAACACTGATCTAGATGGCTGATAAAGCCTCAGCGATTGTGTTAGATATCAAGGGAATGACTTTAAAATTTAATACCAGAACCTTGAAAACAATATGAAATTTGACATGTTGCCAGCAGAGTTCTCAAACTTGGTGTAACAAGGTTAAAATCTTGACTTCCAGTCCTCCAAGGCCACCAACAGATCATGAAAGAGAGGTTTGCATAGAGTAGAGGTAGTGGGCATGCATATCTATCATATGCCCATTAGGAATATCCTGAAAATCTAACCTGTTGGTGGCCCTCAAAGACTGGGAATGAACATCAAGGTCTTATGGGCCTTTAAAATAACAGATCTTGTGATTTAATTAATAATCAACATTGCTTCCCCCCCCCCCATTGGTTCTCCTATCAAGTGTCTTAAAGTATTTAAGCCCAAACGATCAACGATCCTGCATTAATGCTCAATATGCTATTTTAGGACTCTTTAGAAGTGGCCATTGTCAGCTAACCTCTCCAGCTGGCAACAATGGTTCACTAGCACCTCCTCATATATCCAGAGAGCAAAACTGGTATACATTCAACTTCAAAAATGCTGTTTGGCATTCAGTGAATTAAAAGAGGCACGGGGAGGGGGGGGGGTTCAAGTGATGCGTCTGCCTTGAACAGACGTGTACTTCTGGGCTCTGCAACCCGCGGTCTCTAAAATTGGCTATACTCCCTGAAAACTTGCTGCCAGCTCGGGTCCATCACAACTAGAGCATAGCTTACAGTGAGGCGGTGCGGGGTATGCTACGTTTCCCTGTGATTTGAGCAAGGTATGTCTAAAAAACTGGCTAAGACACCGAAGAGTAAGCCTGTCTCCTCTGCACCCAAAATGGCGGCGGCACCGGTTCCCACACCAGCAAATGTGGGAGAAAAGGCACACGAAATATCACACATGGTAACCGCGACCCTGGAAGATCACCTCCACAAACTGCAGTCGGCTGTGGATGGCATTAATGAGCTTTTTGATGCCCAGGCCAGCCACATAGCCGCAATGGACCTGCACGTCTCAGATGGGGAAGATGTGGTGCTATAGGAGTGCACCCGGGTGGCCGTGTTGTAGGCACAAGTGACCACCCTCAATGACAGGCTGGACAAGCAGGAGAATTGACAGCACAGAAACAACTTGCAAGCGGTGGGCCTCCCGGACATGCACACAGAGCAAGATCTGTACCAGTTTTTTCAAACTTGGCTCCCGAGTCAGTTTGGCCTGGAGACCTCAGCCACCGGTTTCAACTGTGAGCGAGCACACCATATGGGCCTGCGATCTGGGGATAACAACAGACCACGAGCAGCGATTGCCCGCTACGTCAATTGGAAGGAGAAGGAGCTCATTTTACAGGCTTTCCGCAAAACGGATCAGCTAGACTATGAAGGAAAAAAGCTATTGTTTTTCAATGACTATTCCATCAAGATGGCCTCTTTGCGCAAAGCCATGGCGCCCATATGCACAGCACTCCACTGCCAGGAAGTGCGCTTCGTGCTGGTCTACCCGTCATCTGGAGAGAAGGGAAAGCCCAGACCTTCGCCGATAAGGTATCTGTACTCACTGCCAGCAATGAATGGGCATACAGCGCCTGCGGGAGACCTGGCTAATTGAAGTTGAGGCATAGTCTCCACCATATCGAGCGCTGGCTGATCCGGTTTGCTAGTTGGTGCCTCATGGCCCTGTGGGACACCCAGCTTGTGTCACCCATTGGCGAGATCCCCTTCTCTGGTCATTGCAGGGGACGGTGCAACTTGACACCCTTAGGCTTTGGAGGCCAGCATTCTGACCAGCAAGACATGGAATCCTATTCTGCCCTTGTGGGGTGACCTGACAAAGCCAGACTGGAGAGATCCCCTCTTTTCCATCCACTGGACCTGTGGTCTCCAGAACTCTTTTGGGCTAGGCGGCTCCTAGTCTGCCAGTCTAGTTACCAGCCAGGGGGACTCTTGAACCTCTTCATTTAGTGGACATCTTTCAGTGAGACTGTGGGTTTGTGGGAGCTCAACCCTGTGCTCTAGGTTGCTCCGCTTTTTGGGAGCGCAGTTTCTTTTTGGTTTTTTCTCTTTTGTATGGGTCTGGGATTTGGGGCGGGCCTCTGGGGGAAGTTTTCCCTGGGGGAGGGGGTTGGAGGGGGGGTGCATTTCTGGTTATATGTGGGGGGCATGGCTTATTTGTATGGGTGGTGGTGTGGTTGGAGGATGTGTGAGGGGTGAGGGGGGGGAATGTGTGAGCTGTGTCATTATCTACCTTGAAGCTATTTTGGCTATGTGTGTACTGCCTGCGATTGCCGAGCTTGGTCATGGGAACCAATATCTCTGCTGGGGGGCCTGGCTGAGGGGGTCGCCAATGCAATGGGTTGTTTTCTTTCTTGCCTCTATGTTTTGAGGGTATTTATGTAAACGATTAAGTTGACTATAGCCACCTTGAACGTAGATGGGATTCATTCCCCTATCAAGAGAAAGAAGATCCTAACCTGGTTCAGGAAGCGAAAGACGGATATCGCCTTTGTGCAGGAAACTCATCTTTCTACTACTGAGCGCCTTAAGCTCTGGAGGGACTGGGTGGGCGAGGTCTGTTTCTCTTCTTTTGGCACCAGAAAGCGAGGAGTTGTTATACTGATTCATAAACAATTGCCTTTCCATCTCCATAAGGTCATCCAAGTCCAGGAGGGTAGATATATACTAGCGCTTGGGGAATTGTGGGGTCAAAAATGGTTACTCTGTAATCCAGGGGTGTCAAAGTCCCTCCTTGAGGGCCGCAATCCAGTTGGGTTTTCAAGATTTCCCCAATGAATATGCATGAGCTCAATTAGCATACGATGAAAGCAGTGCATGCAAATAGATCTCATGCATATTCATTGGGGAAATCCTGAAAACCCGACTGGATTGCGGCCCTCGAGGAGGGACTTTGACACCCCTGCTGTAATCTGTATGCTCCTAGTGTGTACAATCATACATTTTTTTCAGCTTTGCTTGCCAAGATAACCATGTACCCTGATTACCAACCAATTGTGAGTGGGGACTTAACTATTACAGCGGATCCTGCTCTGAACTGCAGCCCAGCGAAAGTGGGGGCAGGGGACCATGGAGCCAAAGGGGTAAATTTTTTGCTTTGTCGCTTGCATTTACTGGAACTGTGGAGGATATTGCACCCCACGGAACGTACTTATACGTTTTATTCTCACTCGCCAATGTTTATGCCCGGTTGGACTACTTGTTGGCCTCACCCTCTCTGCTCTCCAAGGTGGCGGAGATCACCATAGAGGAGGTTCCTCTGTCTGACCACTCCCTACTAGTCACGGAAGTTCTGATTATGTTGGATACGCAGGAGCGCCACTGGAAATTTCCGTGTTACCTATACAGAGATCTAGAGTTCCATAAGTACCTACAGCAGCAGTGGTTGGATTACAGCCATCATAACAGCGCTGCAGATGTTGACCCGGTGACATTCTGGGAGGCCTCCAAGATGATTTTGTGTGGGTTCATTATAGCTTATCTTTCTCATAAGCGGAAGAAACAAGATGCGGATTTATTGGCTCTCTCGGGGGAATTCCAACACCTGCATGCAAAGCATTGTGCTTCACTCTCTGCAGTAGATAAGCTCTGTTTGCTGGCCGTTAGGCGGCAGATTCATGCCTTATTGACACAGAGGGTTGCTCGAGATATTTATTTTCAAAGGTATAAATTGTATACGTGGGGCGGGAAAATGGAAAGACTTGGCTAATCTGGTGCGGCCACCTAGAAAACATCAGGTCATACTGTCTATTCAGGACAAACAGGGTACTCGCTACACTCAAGAGAAGCAGATTCAGCAAAAATTTGTTCATTTCTATGAGTCCCTTTATGCTTGCCCTTTTCGGATCCTGATAGAGATGCTTTCTTTCAGGGTCTGACACTTCCTAAGCTGATGGCTGCCCAATTGGAGCAATTGAATTCACCTATTAGTCCTGAGGAAGTGCAGCTGGGTTTAAAGAAGCTAAAGCTTACTAAAGCTCCGGGACCTGATGGGTTTGGATCTGAGTACTACAAGATCTTGACGGATCAGGTATCCTCAGTCTTGATGGGGATGTTTAATGCATTGAATGAGAAGCAGGGCCTTGGGACTCCTAATCTTGCTCACGTGGTTCTTCTACCTAAGCCCGGCAAGGACCCTGCCCAGGTGGGGTCTTATCGCCCCATCTCACTCCTTAATCAAGATGCCAAGTTGTTTGCCACAATCTTGGCGGCTTGCCTGAACGTATTTCTGCCTCTCTTGATACACGAGGATCAGGCCGAGTTTGTACCAGGGTGGTATGCATCTATGAATCTCGCTTGCGCTTTGATGGCTCTCCATTCCAGATGAGGGGTCGATGGGGCTTCAGCTATTGTTGGCCTGGATATGAAAAAAGCATTTGACAGTATCTCTTGGCGGTATCTCTTCTGGGTCTTACGCGAGTTTAGGGTGGAGGGGACTATTCATAATTGGATTTGTAGCTTATATATCTGATCGCAGGCCCGTCATTTGGTGAACGGATGATTTATGGATCCCTTCGATTTGGACAGGGGGACTTGGCAGAGGTGCCCGTTATCTCCCCTGCTTTTTGTGTTAGCAATGGAGCCCTTAGTGGCTAAACTCCGATTGGATCCGGATATCTGGGGCATTTGGATTGGAGAGCAGGAGAATTGCATAAATTTGTTTGCCGATGATATTTTGCTCTATCTAGACTGTCCCCAACAGGATTTGGGGTGTTTCTGGCCTCTGAGTCAATTGCGAGAAAGCTGAACTTATGTTGTAATCTACTAGGATGGAGACCTGGCATGCTGGTCTGGAAATACCGCTGGTTCGGGTGTCGATATGCTACCTCGGCGTTTACATGAGCCCCAATCTCAAGTTTTTGTACCAATATAATGTGCAGCGCCACCTGGACGCGATCAAATTTGCTTTTTTTACAGCCCTTACGTCATGCATGGTGCTGGTGGAGACGGCGGCAGGGGAAGATGCCGGCGACCTCCCCTCTGTTGCAGCTGTATGGTAATGTCAACTTTCCCCCGGGGGTGGGGCACTCTTGGTTTCGGCAGTGGGAGCAGAGAGGGTGCAGATCCCTTCAAGACCTTCTCACTGTGGGTGGAGGACGGTTTCCTACGTTTGTCCAGCTGAAGTCAAATTGGCATATGCCCAAACCCATTTCTGGGCTTACCTTCAAACTCACCATTACTACCAGTCCCTCAATTGTAGACGGGAGATGCTTGGCTCTGTGGTCCTCTGGATACTCAATTTTTTCAGGTGTCTCCCAAATTGAACAAGTTAGTCACCTGGTACTGCATTTTGAAGAACGCTTCGATCCTAGGTTCCATTGATAGATTGGCTTCCTTGTGGCACTCAGACCTTGATATCACGTATGATTGGAGGGCATTTCTTGATCTTTTTACAAATGTGCACACCTTGGGAGTCTCAACGTATTTTCGGGAGATGCAGTTTAAAATACTGCACCGAGCTTATCTCCAGGGTGCAGGGGGCACATATGGGCCTGTGGGAGGGGGAGGTTTGCACTAAATGTCAACGTTCTTTGGGTTCTCTTATTCACCATTTTTTGGAATGTCCTGCCTCCGCACTGTGGCTGCAGGTACTTCCATTTTTGGAGAGCATTGTTCACCGCGCTGTGCCCTAGCATTATGGTTTATTGCTGCTGGAGAATCAGCGTGGTTCACGTGAGGTGGGGCTAACGCTGCCTCAGCGGAAAGTTCTATACATGGCTATCTTGGTGGAGTAAAAGCTTCTGTTGCAGCATTGGGTGGTTGACACGGTGGCCTCTTTCCCACAGTGGCTTGCTCGCTTGGCTGAGGTGGGCCGCTATGAAATCCAACGCACTCCTAAGTCAGGGCAACTCATGCACAGGTGTTACATTGCCCTTTGGTGGAAGGTCTTGCTCTTGTGCCCTGGCAGTACTGTTGTTGCTGTGGATCCTGAGCACTGACCCCTACAGGAGCCAGTACCACTTCTTCCCTAGGTAGATATATGGTTGTGGGGGGGGGGGGGGTATGAGTGGCTGGATGCATGGTGAGCGTATGTTGAGACTTGAGGTTGGCAGGCTGTGGATTGTTTGTGCATGGTTGGGGGTTCCTTAATACTTAAACTGTCAATTGTGATGGGTATCTAACGGAGGGTTTATTGTTCTTGTTGTGTTATCACTGGCATGTTTTCACCTTGCTGTTTTGCTTTGTTACTATTTGACTCCCTTTTGGTTGTATGTTACTTTTTGCAATTGCTAATAAATATAATTGGAAAAAAAAGGAGGCACAGATTTGTTTCTAGATTTGGAGATGTTAATGAAGGCATATGAACTTGATTTAGGGGATAAGGTGGGGCCAGTTCGAGAATTGATCTGAAACTGGCCACCAGAGCCAAACAAAATAGACTCTACTGGGATATAATTCTGACTGTGCTAAGGAGCTAGTTCAGAAACAGATATTTCATGGACAGTTTTATTGGACACTGAAATCCAGGGTGGATATGGCATCATTTCAGTGGTGCAGTTATCTGCTATCAGCTTTTCTGGGATGTATATGTGATTTTAACCTCTGTCTATACTGTTCTATCTACTGTGTTCATCAGTAGTAGATGAGTATTGCATTTCAGGCAGGCAAAATACTGTACAATGTTGGCTCGGTGAATTAATCCATCAAGCCATGTCTTATTGCTCTTTTCGTAAAGTAGTAAAATCTGCTTTGTTTGATAATTTAACACTTAACTAGATTGTTTTAAGATTGTAATTTTTTAATCTTTTCTGTTTTTACTTCATTACATGTACATGCTTCGCTGATTGTTCAGTTTCTTATGGTGGAAACCGCCTAGAACTCTTGGGTAATGACGGTATAAAAGAATACATTTATTATTATGTGCCTTCTAGGAATGGGGATATCAACAGTGCCATCTAGTGGGCATAAATGTTGAGGTTCTCCAAAGGTTTTCAGTGCTATGTCTTTGTTTATATCTTCCCAGTACAGAAGCTAGTTGCACTTTTTCCTTTCATCAAATTTATTTTTAATTTTTTTTGATTTATTGCATTATAACATACACAAGAAAAAAAAACCTCTCACTGAAGAAAAACAGCCACATACTGAGAAACAAAAGGATTGCTTGTCCACTTGCCTGCCTGGTGCAAAGGTGACGGACCTCACACATCACCTAGATAAGATTTTAGACAGTTCTGGGGATAAGCCTGCCGTCTTAGTAAATGTGGGTACCAATGACATAGGGAAATATGGTAGGAAGGTTCTGGAAGCCAAATTTAGGATCTTAGGAGGAAACTAAAATCCAGAATCTCCAGGGTACCATTTTTAGAAGAGTTCCCTGTTCCACATGCAGGACCCAAGAAACAGGCAGAGCACCAGAGTTTCAATGCATGGATGAAGCAATGGTGCAGGGAGGAGGATTTTAGATTTGTTAGGAACTGGACAACATTCTGGGGTAGGGGCAGTGGCGTACCAAGGGGGGGGGGGGGGCGTCCACCCCGGGTGCATGCTCCAAGGGGGTGCACAGCCGGCCGGGTCCACACTCCGGAGCCTCACGCATTGCTCTGAATGGAATCTCAGCGCGGCTGTCATACTTATGTGGGCAGCCTTGCTGAAGTGCAGAAAGGTCCCGCGCTGCTGCCTCTGCTCCGGAAGTGGTAAGTGACGGGGTTGGACTAGCAGCCGCATTCATCACAGAACTAAGAGCAGAGGAGTGCAGGCTTCTTGGTTGGATCTCTACAAAGACACGATTATGCCGAATAAATGAAGTGGCCGAAATGGTTATTTCTTCTTCATGCTGGAGAAGTTGCCGGAATTCCGGCGCCGTGGATTGTCAGTGAAAGGGTTGCGGGGCGCTGTGCCACTTTGTTCTTCTGATTGGCAGGTAGGAGTCGCGCAGTGCCACGTGGTTTTTGGGAACGTTTTTTGTTGCTATTATATGGACTGTAAGCATTGGATGTGGAGCGCAGCGGGGAGACTAGTGGTTAAGGGGTTGCTTAATCCACTTTTTTAAAATGATGCTTTATCTTCATTCAGCAGAAGCAGTCATCGCGGGACCTTGCTGATTTGGATAGAGAAAGAAAGGAACATAGCAGGGTGGTGGAAGGAGAAAAAGGGGGTCAGGGTGGTATGGAGGAATGATGAAGGGTGAGAAAGGGGATCAGGGTGGTATGTAAGGGTGTGGAGTGTGAGAAAGGGGGGTCAGGGTGGTATGGAAGCGTAGTGAAGGGTGAGAAAGGGGGGTCAGGGTGGTATGGAATCATGGTGGAGGGAGAGAAAGAGGGCAGATGCTGATGGAAGTGGGAGGAAGGGAGAGAAGAGAGTGAAATGCCAGACCATGGGGGTGTGGGAGAGGAGAGAGATGCCAGACCATTGGAGGAAGGAAGGGAAGAAGATGGATGCCAGACCAATGGGGGTGAAGGGAAAGATGGAAGGGGGAGGCATAAAGTTTCTGGAAGGGGAATAGAAGGAGAGAAGATGCCATATAGAAGGGGCAGAGAGAGGGTAGACAGTGGATGAAAGGAAGAGAGTGACAAGAAGATGAGGAAAGCAGAAACCGGAGAAGACAAGGTAGAAAAAAAAATTCTATTTATTTATTTATTTTCTTTAGGGAAGATGCATTGCTGTTTCTGTGGTGTTGCATTGTATGCAGAGTCTAGCTTCTTGGTGCTTCAGTTTAACCTTTGTCTACGTATTTTTATTCTATCTTCTCATTTACAAAACTGTAGAGCTTTTTTAGCGTTGGCATCTGAGCTGTTACCACCATGGCTAAAAACCACACTACAGTTTTGAAAAGGGGGAGGGATTAGTTTGTGATTACATACTAGGCGAAGATGTTTTCTGTGTGTTCGAAAAGACATAGTTTTCTGTTAGGATTGACTGTGTAGAATTGATCTGTACTAGTCTGGCTTATTTAGTTGTACAATGGGTTTATTGAAGAACTGCTCACTGCAGTATGTAAGATGCTGCCTTTTCCTAGGTACACTCTTATGTGACGTGTGGATTGTTACTAAAAATCATGTTTTTCATACAGATGGGGGGGGGTGTCAAAAAATGATGGGCCCTGAGTGTCACATATGCTAGGTAAGCCACTGGGTAGGGAGAGCCTATTTTGCAAAGATAAGCCCTACCTTAACCAGGGTGGAACCAGGCTGCTGGCATCAACATTTAAAAAGGAGATAGAACAGCTTTTAAACTAGAAACTGGGGGAAGTCTGCCAGGTGCTCAGAAGAGCATGGTTCAGAACAAGGTATCTTTAAAAGATATCAACATAATATGGAAGACAGGGCATTCCTTTTTTTTTTTTTATAATTCTTTATTCATTTTCACAAATTACATTAAGTGTTAATATTTTCATTCACAGTAACAATAAATACATCACTTATAAACAATCATTGGTATATTACATAGATTCTTATCCCTATCCCTCGCCCATCCCTCCCAACCATATACTCCATTATTGTATGATATATGTACATTCCAATAGTGAGGTTGCAATAGAGGCCACAATAGACCAGGTTTCTTTAAATACAGAGCAGACTGATTTTAAAGATTGCAAAATTATCCTCGCCAACTGCTGAGCAAATTGTAAATAGGAACCACAAACATTGTTTGAAATGTCTAAATGCAAATGACAGAAGCATAAGAAACAAGATGGGAGAGTTAGAATATATTGCACTAAATGAAAAGTTAGATATATACGAGCAGGACGCGAGTTGAGAGATCTCACGTCGTTTTGGAAACTTTTCTAGGCAAAAAGGTGAATATATTTCCAGATGTATCTAAGTGGACTCAATCTCGCAGGAAATAATTTCTTACATACCGGACAAGTGATTTCTTTAGAGGCAAGCTTTCAATTATGATTTCCTTGTAAGTATTTTATTTCCTATCAAGGGAATAAGTATATTTTTTTTAACTGGCCCAATTGGGTTTCTTTTGGGAAGGTAAAGGGCTTCCTACTGTGGTCCAGAGTGAAACAGTATAATGTGGTCATGGAATGTTAGGAATGATGTATGCTCAAATTATTTTTCCTCTTTAATAATAATAATAATAATTTTATTCTTATATACCGCCAAAGCCATAGAAGTACTATATTTAGTTAAATCCTTGATTCCCACAAGGAAGTTTCTTAAAGCTTTTTCTCCCTCAACAGGTGGACTATATTGAGATTTTCGTCCTTTTTTTGTTTCATATTCATTTATCTTATGATGAACTGAAAAAGATGTATTCAGTATTTCTTGTACAATTGTGTATGTAATTATTTGAAATTATAAATAAATAATAATAAAAAAGAAAAGTTAGATATAATAGGCATCTCTGAGACCTGGGGGAAGGAAGATAACCAATGGAACACTGTCAAACCAAGGTACAAATTATATTGCAGTGATAGAGTGGATCAGATTGGTGGAGGTGTAGCTTTATATGTTAAAGAGGGCCTTGAATCGAATAGACTAAAAATTCATTCAGGAACCAAAACACACCTTGGAATCCCTTTGGGTAGACATGTCTAAAGGGTAAAAGGATAATGATAGGAGCTTATTACCATTTGCCTGACCAGGGTGAACAGACAGATGCTGAAATGTCACCAGAAATTAGGGAAGCTAACAAACTGGGTAACAAAATAATAATGGGTGATTTCAACTACTATCTTCTATAAGGAGAGGGGCCATGTTTCTTCAAACATCCAATAACCATTAATTACACACACCCAATATTAACATAGAAGCTCATCCACAATCTGCTATTTTTAGGAGCTAAACAAAAAATATCATGAAGAGGAGAAAAAGACCTCAGTGCAACTTCATGGGTCAGGAAAACTCTTCATATCAAATAGAAAGCCCATACTCAATTCCAATATATAACTTCTGAAAGTCTATTAGAGAATGTCAGGGGGACAAATTTGTCCCTATCCATGCAGGATCTATCTCCATCCCCGTCCCATCCTCTCTAGTTCTGTCCCTGTCCCATCCCTGCAAGCTCTGGCCTCATCTGCACAAGCGTTCGAGGCTTGTGCAGATGATGACAGAGCTTGCAGAGATGGAGCACGGACAGAGACAGAACTCATGGGGATGGAAAGAGATTCCACTGGGATGGGGACAAATTTGACTCCGTGACATTCTCTAGTTTTTATACCAACACACACAGTTCATGCTCAGTTCCAGTAAATAGCTTCTGAAAGAACCATGTCAATGAACAATAAAATTCACAGTCCAAAAAATATGCAGAAAAATTCAAGATGAAAAAAAGAGAACTTAGCTGTAATCCAAACCCAGATTCCACAAATTCTGTGTCTTCAACAAACTCCTTCTTAACTGCTTCAAATCCAACAGGGACACCCCCATATCGCCTCCATCAGGGATCTACGCCATTCAAATCAGAATTCATTTCAATCTCAGACCTTTTTCTCCTCTTCATAATATTTTTTTGTGTAGGTCCTAAAAATAGCAGGATTGTGGACAGGCTTCTATGTTAATATTGATTAATGGATATTGGATGATTTCAACTACTCCAATATTTCTGGGTAAATGTAACATCAGAGCATGCTAGGGAGGTATAATTCCTTGATTAAATCAAGGACTGCTTTATGGAGCAGCTGGTTTGGGAAACAACAAGTGACGAAGCAATTCTAGATCTAGTTCTTAGTGGAGTGCATGAATTGGTGCAGGAGGTAATGGTACTGGGGCCGCTTGATAACAGTGATCATAACATGATCAGATTTGATATAATCCCTGGAGTAAGTTCTGTTGAGGATTTCTGGTTATGGTGCATATGACATTGGAAAAAAGGCAAAACGAAGAAAACCAACAGAGCCTGCCGTAAAAAAATGCAAAATAAAAACAAAACAAAACTGCAGGACAAATGGGCAGGGAGCAGGAATTTATTATACAAAAATTCTTAAAAACATATATAGCACAACATAAATAAACATATCCAAAGAGCTGATCCTAATTTACAGATGGACTGGACCCATGTTTCGGAGAAACACTCCTTCCTCAGAGGTCTCTACCGATGGCACCTGATGTATCAAAGAACCAGAATGACTGGGGTTACCATTCAACAAATTACCTATAATTGGAAAAACTGGAGTAGATTAAATTATAATTTCTGGTGGAATCCTTGTGTCATATTTATAAAATGAAAAGATTTATTGCAATACAGCAAGGATGTTTTAGGAAATTTCAAAAGATGTGTGGGAGCCATTAACAAAATATTGTACTGATTAGATGACATTTTTTCCCTTAAATTTACAGGTTCAATTATGAGGGGGGAGGTTAATTTTATTATTACATATTGTACAAGGTATTTGATTATATAATAGGAAAGGGTGGGAAGGGTGGGAGATAAGAGCATATCATTTGTATTATTGATGATTATTAAGTGATATATTTATTATTAATCTGTTTTAACATATTGACACACTTAATGTAAGTTTGAAAATGAATAAAGATTAAAAATAAAAAAAGAACCAGAATGGATAAAAATCAGATTGGATGAAAAACGAGAAAAAACAGGATTAGGATTTCGTATCTAAAATGCTGCACTGTGAGCAACAAAGTGCGAAGTAACAGTGGAGGGGGAAGGGAAGGATAGAGGGCTAGAAAGATGTTGCAGAGGGAAGGCACAAGGGGATGCGTGAGAGGGGAGGAAAGATGCACATGTGGGGGAGAGAAAAGAAAGAGGAAGAATTGGGGGTGAAGGAGAGGGAGAGATGATTATGTGCATTCATTTTGTACAATAAGCCTTACGTTTTCATGCTTTGCTACTTTTTAAAGACCAAAACCTTTTATGTTATGACGTTTACATTTAATTTATATTAGTTCACACAAACACTCTATCCTTCTGCTCTTGGTCCGGCCCATCTGTCAAATTTAAGAACCCATTGTGGTCCACGAGTCAAAAAGTTTGCCCACCCCTGGTTTGATGTTGGATCAATCAGTTGTATTGTTCCCTGGATTGCTGAATTTTCTCTGTTTAATATACATGCACATGTGACTTGATTGTATCATGTACTTATGGTTTTCTATAAAATCTTTGCACTGAATTAGGTCTACTATAATGAATTGCAATATTTTTTTTTTACTTGAGCCCACAAGCATTATAAGAGTTTTTAGTGGGAAAAGATCCAGAGTTTATCACCTGAACTTTTCAGACTGGGGAATCTAATCTTTTATTCCAGCTGATTGTGCAAATGTATAGGGAGATGGCTACTCCTTTCCCAGATGAATTTGTTGGAAGTTGAATACTTTTTTCATAGGTAGATATTCTTATCCAATCTAATGTAATCTAACCAGGATTTCTTAATTGTATTATTCCAGTTCAGGTTCAAGGCAATTTACAGGATAAGAGGCCCATGTAGTAGAATGGAGAAATAGGTACAACACAGAGGAGAAGGAAGTTACACAGTTTCAGGGGGAAAAGGCACAACTCAATGTGAAGGGGGATTACATTGTTTTAGGAGGGAAGCAATTAATACACTGTGGAGAACTGCTGCATAGTTGGGGAGAGTGCGTAGTTACTAAGTTGAAAGGAATGTTAAACCATTAGGAGATACATTTCTTAGAATGGTGCATTGTTTCATTTAGGAGATTTAAAAAACCCTTAGAGGGGCATATAAAAAAAAACGTCTAAGTACCCTCTTGGCCTAAGGCCCTAAACGCTGAAAATAGCAGCAGGGAAAATGTCCATTCTCAAAAAAACCCCAAAAACATCCAAAATAAGGGTTGGGTTTTTTTTGAGAATGGCCTACCTCTACATTCAACAGTTTAAACACCCAGACCACCACTACGTCTAACCTTAGAATACATTATCAACGAAAAAATAGCCTAAGTCCCAAACGCCCAAAACAAGACCTTTTAGGCGAAGGAGGGGCCATTCCTTCATCTAAAAGCTGGATTCTGTAACCGGCGTCTGTCAAAAACAATACCGGTTATAGAATCCCTACCTCCCCCCCCCCCCCCCCCCCCGAAACAATCACGGCAGGAGAAATGGCTCATCTCCCCTACCGCAATCGCCCCCCCCCCGAACTGCCGTGACCTGTGTGGCGGGAAAGATGGCCAATCTCTCCTGCCGTGCTTCGTGGCAGTTCGGGGGGTGGGGGGATCGTGATCGTGGCAGGAGAGATGCCCAATCTCTCCTGCCACGATCGTGATCCACCCCCACCCCCGAAACAATACCGGCAGGAGGGAGCCCAACCCCTTCTGCCCACAGCGACCCCCTACCCCCCTAAAATATGGGCAGGAGGGAGCCCAATCCCTCCTGCCCATGGTGACCCCCCCACCCCCCTAAAATACAGACAGGAGGGAGCCCAGCCCCTTCTGCCCACAGCACATCCCTGTGAATGCCTCCCCCGAACCCCCAATCAGCCCCGCAAGCCCCGATTGCCCTCCTGAACCCCGCAATTCCTGACCAGCTCCACACCCCCTTCACTTACAATAAGTTGACCAGAAGGGTACTAAGCCCATCCTCCAAATGACGGGCCTTAGGGCCTGATTGGACCAGGTGTCTAAGGCCCCACCCACAGGAGGAGCTTTAGGCGCCTGGGCCAACTGGAATTTGCCCAGTTGCCTTAGGCTTCTCCTATGGGCGGGGCCTTAGGCACATGGGGCCAACCCAGCCTAGAGGATACTGCTGTGAATTTCACATTAAGGGTGTCAGGTACACATCTCTCCCTAACCCCCTTATGGTGAACTCTCCAAAACACCCCCAAACCTACTATGCCCACCTGTCTACCGCCTCAATAGCCCTTTTGCCTGCAGGTATTACCTATATGGCAGTACAGTGGGTTTTTGGTAGGTTTTGGTGGACTCACACTTTCCACCACAAGCATACTAGTTAGGGTGGCATATGGACCTTGGTCCCCTTCTCTGCAGTCCGCTGCTTTGTCACGATCGGTGTTCTCAGCTCCATGTTGGAATGATGAGAATTGATCTCTTAAATCCCACAGATCGTCTCTTGCATGGCACCAACACTTATTTTTACTGCTTCTTTCAATCTGCACAATTGGCTATTTCCGGCCCCATTTTACATGTGGTCAGTTGCTCTAGTTTAAAGGAAAATGAAAGGATCATGGATCTGATATACCACCTTTCTGTAGGTATAACCAAACTGGTTTACATACAGTATAGAACATTTATCCTTGAGAGATCTGAAAAGTAAGCTTATGTCTGTTTAATTTGTTTGTAACTATATGTTCCATAGGAAATTATAAATCAAACTGTAGTTTTAACTACAGTCTTAAGTGGGAAGATTTATTGGATTCTCCTTTGAGGAGCACCAATCTTAGGCAGCCATCATGCTTTCGGCTCTCTAGTCCTCCTCCTTTCTCTTATTTTTCATTCAGTTCCTCATTAGGAAACCTCTTCTACTGAGTCATCCATGTAAGAAGCTGAAGGTATTGTGAGATTATAGAAGATTATTGAGTTATTTTTTTTGCAGTTTTTGCTATTTTTGATGCTGATTTTTTTGTGGTTACAGCTTATTCCCCTGACCAAGCTTAAGATAGCGAAACAGGGTCCCTGTCGGAAGTCCATTGATGAGTATTGTTTGGATCTGGATACATTCGGACCCTTTGTGAACACCTCTTTTCTGCACCCTGCTTACACATCTTGTGGAAGAAATTCCTGCTGCAGATAAGTGTTTGTTTCTTTCTTTGCTTTGAGTTTTGTGGACTAATGTTATATAGCTATTAGAGTTATTATGCTATTTATACGACCAATATTTTTACTCAAGTAAGGAACAATTACATAGAGTGGAGTTTTTCTAGACCGAGGATATGTCTGCATCTTCAAAATTCCTTTTGAAGCTGTTTTGTCCGAAGGATTGAGGTTTGTTTGGTTTTTTGGTGTGTGTTGTTTGTTTTTTTTTTATTAAATTCACAGTGACACTGAGGTCTTTTCTTTACTTTTAAAACTAAATGTGTGGCACTTCTTTCCCATTGTTATGTGTTTTCTGAATGCATTATGCTATTGAAGAAATGGCTGCCGCCAAAAGGATTTCCAGTTCTAGTTTGTTGCCAGTCCCATTAGCCCTTGGTTAAGGTAATGGGGCAGGAACCAGGCTCAGCGAGATATTTCAGCTTCTAACTTCTCCCTACTATGGTAGTAACAATTATATATTTTTCTCATTCATATATACTGTAGTCTGTGACCAGCACAGTGAATGTTCTTATAAGAACATCCTTGGGTCCAAACTGAAATATTTTTAGGAATAGAGTCCTCTTATAACATAAGCACTCCTAAAGAAGCAGCATGTCAGAACTCTCTGTTCCCACATGTGTAATCCATTGTATCAGAGGAGCTGCCTCATGTCTTAATTAGCTTTAATTATATTTGCACACAGAAGAGGGGACTTGCAGTAAGGTCCTTTCACCTTTACCTTAGATAGAGAGGGGATTTATTTCTGTAGAGCCTTGAAAATTAGTTTGCTCTGAGCCGGTAATTAGCACAAGGAAAAAAAATAAAAGTTGTCATGCATAGCCTGCTTATAATCACATGACACATTTCAAAATACATTATCTGTTAATGTTTCCAGGAGTTATTTTGGAAGGCTGCTGGCTGTGTACAAAATAAAACACTGTAAATAAATTTGCAAATGGCCTATAAGCACAAATCCTTGATTTGGTGAACCCTTTAATTGAATAATTCTGCTTACAGTACTGCACATGAAACTGGAAACATTTTGCCCTAAACTGCAGCATTTCCATAAACATTACACAATATTAGAAAACAGTTTTCAGTACTTTTCACTCTCCTGCTCCTGCCTTTTTCTTTAAATCTGTTCATGAAATGCATTTGCTAATGCAGATGCTGGAAGAGGCAATTCAAAACTCTTGATGGGGCCGAAATACATCTGGAAAGTGGCAGTTTTTAAAAGGAACAGGGCAACATGTACCTGATCTTCTAAAATTGCACCTATATGTGGAACCATCAGAGCAGGCATAAATAAACAAAGACCTTTTTTGCTTAAGAGTGTTGAAATCTGAGATCTTTCCAACATGGTACATGCTATTTGCAAAGAGAGCACATTCATAAGAACATAAGAATAGCCATACTGGGTCAGACCACTGGTCCATCTAGCCTAGGATCCTGTTTCCAGCAGTGGCCAATCCAGGTCACAAGTTGCTGCAGAAACCTAAATAGTAGCAACATTCCAGGCTACTAATCCAGGACAAGCAGTGGCTTCCTCCAAGCCTGTCTGAATAGCAGACTATGGACTTTTCCTCCAGGAACTTGTCCAAACTTTTCTTAAGCCTAGCTACACTAACTGCTGTCATCACATCTTCTGGCAATGGGTTCCGGAGCTTAACTATTCTTTGAGTGAAATAAAAGATTTCCTTCTTTTTGTTTTAAAAGTATTTCCATGTCATTTCATTGAATATCCCCCTGGTTCTTGCACTTTGTTAAAGGGTGAAAACTTGATTACTCTTACCCATTCTACATCACTAAAGATTCTGTAAACCTCAGTCATATCCCCCACCTCAGCTTTCTCTTTTCCAAGCTGAAGAGACCCAACCTCTTTAGTATTTCCTCATATCGGAGGAGTTCCATCTCCCCTAGCAACTTTGTTCCTGCAAGATGACCAAGAAAACCCAAATAAAACAACAATTTCATGAAAATGAAACTTTTAGGCTGCCCATTCCTAATATTTATGTCTGTTTCATACCTCCTCTGTTCTTCCATGCCACAGCACTGAAGCAGCATGTAGCTTAATTTAGTTCATATTGGGGTTTATAAAGAGCTGCTGGGTGCTGGATAAAGTACTGGAATTTGTATGCTCATCTACCAAAGATGGTAGAGAACTAACAAGGAAGGCAATGGAGACTTGTTTAGACAAGGAGTTGTGTCCTACAAGTGATCAACCCAATAATTATCACCTGTTGATTACTCAATTAATTGATCTTATATCAAATTTTACTTCCAAAGATATTACAAAAATATTACTCTTCAACCAATGTTATTTA
Organism: Geotrypetes seraphini; assembly: GCF_902459505.1. NCBI lineage: Eukaryota > Metazoa > Chordata > Amphibia > Gymnophiona > Dermophiidae > Geotrypetes > Geotrypetes seraphini. The sequence continues at coordinate 196,165,309 of NC_047087.1, forward strand.
TATCAATTTAAGACATTTGTATGGACCTTCTGTTTGTAACTAGACACCACACTGCCGGTTACTTTATTCTGCATCAGTCCAGATTTAATAACTTCATTGACTTTATTTCATTCTGTATTTTTTCTTTCCTTTCATGTATTTGGATTTTTTTAAAAAATGATGTATCAATTGTTTTTTTATATATATAACTCAAGCCTAATAGTTTTCATATTCCTATTAGTGATCAAACATCAGACTGGACAAACTGGATGGGCCAATTAATTGGTGTACCATCATTAACTATTACTGCATGAGGAAGAGGGGACATGATAGAGACTTACAAGATCATGAAGGGCATGGAGAAAATGGAGAGGGACAGATTTTTCAAACTCTCAAAAACTACAAGAACGAGAGGGCACTCGGAAAAATTGAGAGGGGGCAGATTCAGAACCAATACTAGGAAGTTCTTCTTCACCCAAAGGGTGGTGGACACCTGGAATGCACTTCCAGAAAGTGTGATAAGACAGAGTACACTACTGGGTTTCAAGAAGGGATTGGATGATTTCCTGAAGGAAAAGGGGATTGAAGGGTACAGATAGAGGATACTATGTAGGTCCTGGACCTGATAGGCCGCTACGCGAGCAGACTGCTGGGCATGATGGACCTCGGGTCTGACCCAGCGGAGGCACTGCATATGTTCTTATGTACTTCAAAAATTAATTCAGCCTCTGTCTACAGGGTGACAGGTCAAAAGCGCGCGAAGACAAAGGCGCGCTGACAACCCAGCGCAGACAACTGAGCGCAAGGCGGAAGCGCACCGAAGAAAAACAGTATTTTAAAGGGCTCCGACAGGGGATGTGGGGGGGAAAACCCCCACTTTACTTAACAGAGATCGCGCCGGCGTTGTAGGGGGTTTGAGGGGTTGTAACCCCCCACATTATACTGAAAACTTCACTTTTTCCCTAAAAAAGAGTGAAAAAGTTAAGTTTCCAGTAAATGAGGGGGGTTACAACCCCCCAAACCCCCCACAATGCTGGCACGATCTCTATTAAGTAAAGTGTGGGGGGGTCCCCACCAATACCCCCCGTCAGAGCCCCTTAAAATACTGTTTTTCTTTGGCGCGCTTCCGCCTTGCGCTCAGTTGTCTGCACGCCTTTGTCATCACGCGCTTTTGTCTATGAACCGTCTGCACATATGTTTTGAGACCTCAGGGATACCAGTTTTCCCTGGGAAACTAGGAGACGTATAAAGAGTGTAAATGTTGTCACAGGCAGAGCAGTGCAAGGAAGCCTGAGACTCAAATTGCCCTAACTAAAGCCCAGCTTTGGACCTATATTCCTGGCCAAAAGTACCTGAATGCAGCCAGAATTTGTAGAAGGGAGAGTAATACCAGGAAACCCCAGAGAAAAGGAAGAGGGAGCATACTATGGCCAAAAGAACCAAGCAGGTGGAGTGACCTCAATACTCACACCCTAGGGGGAGGGTTTTTCAACAAAGCAGTAGTCCCATAAGGAAAGAGGAACATAAAAGCTTGAGAAGTTTCCAGGGGGAGGACTGGGATAGCAACACAAGAGTCTCTCAGCCCACAGACATAGAAATGCCTGACACTGAAGAGGCTTTCACAGAGCCAGCTTTGGAGGAGACTGCCTCTGCCTTCTCAGAGATGGAGTGGCAAGATAGTGTGCCTGCCAGTGAGGGTGGTGAAATCTCCATGGACATTTTTTGGGGACACAGGTTTGAAAGGAGAAATGAAGTTAAAGCCTGAAGCTGCAATGTGGGGAAGCAGCTGTGTGGTTTTTTCCTCCCTTGATGAAAAGTTGTTTGTTCGTTGTACTATGCCCAGGAACCTCAAGGAGGGGGGGGGGGGGGGGGGGGAACAAAAGGGTAGAGCAACCTGAGGAATTCAGTTTGGGGAGGGCGGGAAGTTAGAGTTATTTCTCTCACCCTTTCCCCTCTCTGTGCATCCTGCAGTGCTGGGTTATTAAAAATGATGAGTGATAAGAGACTGTTTGTGAAGATAAAGAAAGATAAGGGGCAAAAAGCTTGTGGAGAGAAGCAGTCGAGCTTGGGTCAAATAGCCCACATTCCTAAAGGAAAGGATTCTGGGAGGACTGTGTAAAAGTAAGCAGAAAAATCTGTGTTTTGGGTTTAAATGTTTCTTTTCCATTTTCTGTCTTCCCTCCAAGCTGTGGCCTTGACTGAGGAGAGAAGCTTGGGGGGTGGGGGGGAGGGGTTTTGTTTTGGGAAAAGCTGAAGGCTTAATTTCTATACTTTTGTGTTTGCCAAGTGCATGAAGATTTGGGACTAGAAATTCCCTGGCTCGTGGTCCGAGCATTCCAAGCTGGATAGTGGTATTCCTGTAAGAATAAAGGAACTGCGATTTGTTGTTTTTTTTCCAAAGCCATTCGGACAAATGTCTTTTTTTTTCTCTTTCTCTCTGTTCATCATTATTGAGCTATTGGGAGACTGTGATGGTAGAAATTGTGTTCTACCAGCAGCTATGAAGCCTGAATATCGGCTGGGGTCACAATGTAAACGATTTTTCCTGTTTGGAATGGCATTGGAGGAGAAAGTAAGATGTCATTTTACTTATCTATTTAAATGACTTATAATCCACCTAAAAAATAAGCAGATTACTGTACAACCATACATACATAAAATATTAAATAATGATAGAAAAAAACATACACTTTATTTATGATGCCATATGAGTATATAACCCATTGAGTACAAGGGATTTTGGGGGGGGGGGATCCTTCTTTTTCTGCCACTCTTTGCACAGAAGAAGGAGTTTCCTGGCTTAACAGGACTTGGATTCTAAGCACCAAACTGATTTATGTTTATTTACAACACTTTCATTCAAACAAAAAGAAAAGACCAAACTCAAACTGAAGGAGAAGGGAAGCAGATGAAAATAACTGCATATTCAGGCTTACTTTAAATTTTGAATAAGAAATTTCAGAGTGAAGCTCGAGAGGCAATGTATTCCACAGAAATGGAGCTGGATTGAAGAGCAAAGGAAAAAGAATAAAATAGTATCCTTTGTTCACCTTCTAGATGAGGGTTGGTGCTCATAGCTGGAGCTGCTAGACTCAGTGGAATGAGGTTTCAAGAAATAGTCCAAGAAGCCTGGACATGCTTGTCTTTACAGTGAAAGGTAGAGTCAATACTTCAACTCAAAATGGTTGGACTATCACGAGAGGGTCCCGAAAGTCCAGGTGACAACTGGATTAGAGTGTGGAAATTTTGAGACTTCTGAGCTTTGTCTTTTAGAGCAGTGTTTCTCAATGTAAATAGCTGATATCAGAGGGAAGGCTTGTGGATCAGTCACGTGCAGTGTGTGAATCGCTGCCTGTGCCGTCCCTGCAAGGAGATGCTGCTGAAGACTGAAGGAGCAAGTGCGGCTCAAATAAGAACTGGGATGGGCAGGCAGGGAGGGAGGGATCCCTAGCTGCGGCAGGAAGGCGGGCCATGTGCCTAAGGCCCCGCCCACAGGAGGGGCCTAAGACTCCCGGGCCTATTCTGATTGGCCTAGGCGCCTTAGACCCCACCTGTGGGCGGGGTTTCAGCCGCCTGGACCAATCCGGACCCATTCTAGAGCCGGCTGGCCTGCCGGAAGGTTGGGCTTGGCACCCGTCCATCCGGCCAACATTTCAAAGGTATGAGGGGTGTGATTGGGGATGGGTGGGTTGTGGGATCGGCAGGGGGGGATCGGCGGGGGTCACAGGCCAGCGGGGGGAGCTGATCGAGGGTTTGGGGGGCTGTCGTTGGAGGGGGTTTATGTCAAGGGCAGGAGGGTCTGGGATCCCTCCTGCCCGTATTGTAGGGGGGGTCCGCCTGGGCAGGAGGGGTTGGGCTCACCCTGCCCCGAAATCGTCGGGGGGGTCGTCGGTGCCGCGGGGCAAGAGGGCTTGGGTTCCCTCCTGTCCGACAGTAAACGGGGGGGTTAGCGATCGTGGGGCAGGAGGGCTAGGGTTCCCTCTTGCCCCGATGTTGTCGGGGGGGGGGTGGGGGGTTGGGGTGAATTCTGTAACCGGTGTTGTTTTTGACAGATACCGGTTACAGAATCCAGCTTTTAGGCGAAAGACTGGCTCCTCCTTCGCCTAAAAGCCCTTATGTTGAACGTTTGGGGCTTAGGCATTTTTTTGATTCATTATGGGGTATAAGTGTAGACGTCGTGGGGGTATAAGTGTAGACGTAGTGGTGGTCTTGGCGTTTAAACAGCTGAAAGTAGAGGCAGGCCATTATAAAAAAAAACAACCCTCCTTTTGGATTTTTTTTTTTATTATGGACATTTTCCCTGCTTCTACTTTCAACGTTTAAGGCCTTAGGCCAAAAAGGGACTTAGATGTTTTTTTGATTATGCCCCTCCATGTGTTTATAAAATTATAATTAAGTAATTTTAATAATCAAAATACATTTCCCTCCCCCCACTCTCCCCTGGATGTGTAAGGAAAACCAACAAAAAAATAAATAAATAAATACATGACAATTATTACGATGTAGCAAATACAATCAATGGGATGATGTTATTTCTAAAGGAAAACTGCTTGATTTTTCACGACTGCAACAATCATTTGGCATTTTAAAATCTCAACAGTATAGGTGGTTGCAGTTGAAGCAGGCTATTCAGAGTGGGTTCCCTGAATGGAAAAACTTTAAAATTTATTATAGCTTACAGATGTTTACTACCAGACAGATTTAGTAGGACATCAGGCTGCCCAGTGGTACAAATTAATTTCTGAATTTTTGAATAAGAAGCCAAAAAATAGTCTTAGAGACATTTGGAGCATCGAGATAAAACAGTGTATTTCTGCATCTCGATCGCCACAAATTTGGACTTGGAGGTTAAAATGTACAGCGTCAGCATCTATGAGACAAACTTGGTTATTTTTATTACATAGGATTTTTTGGACCCCAGTTAGTTTACAAAAATTAGACAGTTCCAAGTCTAATAGATGCTGGCATTGTCATAATGATATAGGGACTTTGGATCATCTATTATATTATTGTCCTTTGATACTTAATTTCTGGAAGTCAATTTGGGGACAAATTAATCTTATTCTTGATTCAGCAATTCCCTTAACCTATGAAGCCATAATTTGTGGTACGCTTTTACATGTCAAGCCTTCTTTGGATAAATATAAAAGTCGTCTTTTTTTGATCATGACGGGCATAGCTATTCAAATGGTTACACATAATTGGAAGAGCTATGACAGACTGAATTACACGTTTTGGTGGACAAATGTTTGTACCATGTATAAATATGAGAGAATGAATGCGGAGTATTTGGGGTTTAGCAATACATTTAATAGAGTGAAAAGCCAAGTTTTAAGATGTTTATGGAAGATTTGAAAAGAACCTAGTTCTCTCAGCCATAGCGAGATATTATTCCATAATTCAGTTAGTTTGAAAGAGAAAGACTTCCCCTAGTTTGTTAGTAGAAGCTGTGCCTTTCAGGGAGGGAAAACATAGTTTAAGCTTTTGCATACTTCTGACCAGTCCATATTTTTTGGCTCACCAGCCAATCAGGATGCACATTTAAAAATAAATGAATTCAGCAATAGATGCCTACATTGTAGGCGTTTGTCTCGCTCCTACAGAGACTCATAGGGATACTTACAGATGCCCAAGGCTGGCGTGGGCATGGTTTCCACTGGAAGTGACTTTCGGCGTCCGTAAGTATTCCTATGCTTCTCTGTAGGCATGAGACTAGACACCTTAAATGTAGGTCTGTAAAGTGTTGGCCTACATTTAAGGCATCTGTTAGACAAAAAAGGCACGATTCTCTAAAGGACACTGATGCCTGATTGACACGCAATTAGTGGCTGCCAAGATTAGCATCCTTTTAGGAATTCAGGCCCTTATAGTCTCTAGGCCTCAAAGACACAATGCTGAAGTGGTTTCAGTCATTTCTGGCTGACAGAAGCCAGCAGGTGTCTTATGAATTTGGAATAGTTCAAGGGTCCACCCTTTTAACAACATAGCTTAATATCTATTTGGAAACATTGGGTCAGCTGCTCCAAATTTTTAGTGTACAGTATGCGATTCACACTGATGACATCCAGCTGTTGCTACTAGTCAAGGCAAACTTTGTTTCAATACAGACTAAATAATCACCAAAATGTCTAGCTTCTTGAGCCTTAAAAAAACCATAAAATTAGAAATGTGAATTAGAAACACAAATTGCATAAGTAGTATCTGAGCATAGATTTTAAATGTTTCTACTTCGAACAGGTAACAAAACAGCAGGTAAGCAAATAAAAAATAATAAATGCTTATCTTGAAGGTTCCTGCCAGAATGTAGCTACATTTTGATTTATGGAAAGCACTGAAACTGTGGGACAGTGAGGCCCAGATTCTGTAAAAGACACCCATCCCAGGTGTCCTATACAGAATTGGGCCTACACCCGCCCAAACTAAACCCGATTCTGTAACTGACGTCCATGTTGCAGATGCTGGTTACAGAATCGTGTTACTTTAGACGCAGCCGCTAAACTTAATCGCGGCAAGGGATCTCCCTGCCGTGATTAGTATAGCGGCTATGACTGCCAGTCTCCCCTCTCTTCCCCCACCCGACGATCAAGGCAGGAGGATGCTCAACCCCTCCTGCCCACAGAACCCATGATTACCGGCAGGAAGGTGCTCAACCCTTCCTGCCAGTAGACCCCCCACCCCACCCACGATGATCACGGCAGGAGAGTGCCCAACCCCTCCTGCCCACAGAACCCATGATCACTGGCAGGAGGGTACCTAACCCCTTCTGCCAGACCCCCCAATGACCCCCCCATCTAAACGCCCCAACCCCCCCCTCAGGCTTACCGCAAGTTGGCCAGACGGGTCCTCGCACCGCCCGACCAGCAGGACCGCCTCCATCCAAATGAGGCGGGCCCACCCCTCCCCTGCCCAACCCACAGGATCCTAGGGCCTGATTGGCCCAGGCGCCTAAGGCCCCTCCTATGGTGGGAGGGGCCTTAGGTGCCTGGGCTAATCCCCCAGGCATAGGAAAGCCTAGTAGAGCTACACAGAGGTGGCTTAAGTGGTCTTGGGCGTGGCTTAGTGAACCATGGAGAGGAGGACCCAGGTCCATAAGCCACTCTAATCACTACATTCATGGAGAAACATGTTCACCCCCCCAAAAAAAAAAAACCCAAACCCTTTTGTTCTGCCATATAATTGGCTCCTGCAGCCATAAGGGCTATTGGGGTGATAGATAGGTGGGGTCTAGTAGACTCTGGGGTATTTTGGGAGGCTCACCATGACCTATAAGGGAACTGTTGTGAGATGTTTATGTGGCACACTTTTTGTGAAGTTCACAGCAGTGCCCTGTAAGGTGCCCCACTACTCTGTTGCCATGTCTGGGTGTCCAGTCCCTTACTTTTCTTGTCCCTCCCACATCCAAAAGATCTTTTTCTAGGCGTTTTTCACTTGGATGAATTTTTGGACGAAAATGGGGTATAAAGATGGACGACTTAGCGGTCTGGACAATCAGACGGCTGGACATACAGTTGGGACGATTAAAAAAAAAATGCTGGACGTATTTTTTTGAAAATGGACCTTTTCTCGTGTCTGACTTTGGATGACTTGTGAGTTAGGCCAAAACGGACTTAGACGGTTCTTTTACTATGCCCCTCCATGTATGCAATTTGCGTTTCTAATTCACGTTTCTAATTTACGTGCATATAAGGAGGTTTTTTATGGCCTAGGATAGAGTGTTTTGAGTAATGGCCCTTTCCCTTTTGGTATAATTCCTTTCTTTTGCCCACCTCCAGGGTGTGGCCAAGATAGTAGCCTGATAGTACGCTCAATTGCTCCTTTCCTCTCTGTGTCCTATCATTTAATGGAGTTCCCTCTTCTTTCCTATATATTTGTCCCTACTATCTTACTTCCTTCTCTGTTTTGCGTATTTATATGTAAACTACCCAGAGGCACTGTGAGGGGTAGGGAAAGTGTGGCACAGTGGTTAAAGTTACAGCCTCAACTCCCTGAAGTTGTGAGTTCAAAGCCATGCTGCTCTTTGTGACCCTGGGCAAGTCACTTAATCCCCCCATTGTCCCAGGTATATTAGATAGATTGTGAGCCCACCAGGACAGATAGGGAAAAATGCTTAAGTACCTGAATAAATCCATATAAAGCATTCTGAGCTCCTGTGGGAGAACAGTATAATTGAATAACTAAATTGAAAACAAATTGAATAACTAAATAATAACTAGTATATCAAATGTAATATAAACTTAACTACCATAGAGCATGTACCCTTTATAGAACTGATCTGGCGCCAAATTTTGAGCATCATTTATAGAATTCCCTCCTATATGTCTAGTTCCAGCAATTTTTGTGTAATTTTCTAAGCTTCATTTTATATACGTATACTGTCAAATATGTGAGAAAATGCTGTTTTCTTATTGCAGTGTCTCTCACACACTAAACGGAGCAAATGTTTTTTGCGGCACATTATAATTGAAATTTATAACATTGCAAAACCAATTCAAAATTAAAATTGAGAGTTATTTGTTAAAGTTCTTTAAGCTATGTATGGGTAATTGTAACAATAGAGAAACTAAAGTAGACAATAAAATTGCTAATCAATGTGATGGATGTGCTTGTTTTTGAGTGCAAATTAACTCAAGTAAAATTCTGGAATCTCTTGTGGCACACGGTTTGAGAGATACTGCCTTACCGCTTGCAAAATAAACTTTTTTTTGTTCAGGTATGAGAACACATTCTTACTAATCTTGTATTAAATCAGTCCCTTAACTCATTAAAAAAGGCCATGAATTGTGAGCACTATTTAATTGAATGACAAGCTAATTAGTACTGATAATTGGCATTTTAACAAGCGATTATTGGTGTTAATTTGAAGCAATTAAGGGTTATGCATATAAATTTAGGCATGGGATCCACAATAGAGAATGACACGGTGACAAAATTCATCACCGTTCCCGCCCCCGCGGATAATCGCGGGAAACCATCTTCATGTCATTCTTTAAGGAGAGAGGGAAGAATCAGAGTATGAATGGCCACAACCACTGACCCGCAAGCTTTGCTTTGAGGAATGCTGGTGTAGAAGGACCGAGGTTGAAATAGACACTAGAAAATGACAAAGGATTATTTCCTGCGGTTATCCGTGGGGACGGGAACGGTGATGAATTTTGTCACGTGTCATTCTCTAATCTACAACTAAGGACTCCTTTTACTAAGGTGCGCTAGTGTTTTTAGCGTGTGCAAACCACGCGCTAAATGAAACATACTAACGCAAGCTCTATGGAGGTGTTAGCGTTTAGCTAGCGCACCTTAGTAAAAGGAGCCCTAAATTTTTTGCGCGAGTCAAAAAGGGAGCGCAGAAATGGGCAGGTCATGGGCAAGTTGGGGCATTCCTTTAAATTACACATGTAATTACAGACTCGGGGGCCAGATTCTATAAACGGCGTGGTTGTCAATCAAACAAAGAGTGCCGTTTATAGAATCAAATATACACACACATCATCTGATACATTTAAAGATGATAAAAGACAGCAGAAAGCCCCTGCAGTAGGCCCCAATGTCCATTTTCAAGGGGGACCAAAACCCAATACAAGAAGATCAATCAGATCAAAACAAACGAGAAATCTACCCTAACATCTAACATTTTCAATCTTTCCCACAGAAATCTCACTACTGTAGAAACATCATTGTTAGACAAGGGGCTTTCATTTGTGCCTTCAAGCACTTATCAACCTTTTGATACCCGCATCGCTTTATTTAAATTTATCAGGAAATGCAAACTCAAAAATTTTTTTCACAAAAATGTGGCTGACAGTCAAGATAACATCATGTTAGATTCAGAGTCTCCAGTACAATCAAAACTACAAGTTAAATCTACATGGTGTCCTCCAGGCACTGTGAACCCTCACATACAGGCCTTTGAGAACCTCATATTACAGGATGTAGGAATCCTAGAACATCAACATTCTCCCTTTCGTTTCAATCTCTCTCGTTCACAGCAGATGGCTTTAAATTCTTTAGCCACAGATAACAGTATCATCATTCGACCTGCTGACAAGGGAGGAGGAGTAGTCATTTTAGACACAGATCAGTATGTGGCAAAAGCCCACCGCCAATTGACAGACACCACATACTATGAGGTTCTACATCAAGATCCAATAGAGGACACTCAGAATGTCATTTCACACTGTTTGGTTCAGGGGCTGGAAATGGGGGTAATAACTGAGAGGGAATATAGGTTTTTATCCTGCAAGTATCCCAAAACCCCAGTTATTTACTTTGTTCCGAAAATCCACAAATCCCTAACCAACTCCCCGGGGAGACCGATAGTTTCAGGCAGAGGGTCAGTATTGGAACCCCTGTCATCTATTTTGGATTCTTATCTTAAAGATCGAGTTCCCCTTGCACCCTCATATGTTTTGGACTCAGCCAGCATGATAAAGTTTTTGGCTATGTTTAACAACATTCCAAACGGTGCCATACTTTTCACCTTGGATATCACCGCTTTATACACAAACATACCCCAACGTGAAGCAATAGACATCATCAAAGAGGAACTACAGGTGCAGGCCATTTCTGACATTAGGATTAAATTTTTGACAAGATTGGCCTCGATTGCGCTGGGTATGAACTATTTTCAGGTTGGAGATGTTTTCTATAAGCAAATTAAGGGCACAGCCATGGGAGCCAAAATGGCTCCGTCTATAGCCTGCCTCTACGTTTCCAAGTTTGAAAAGATTTTCTTATATCCTTCAGTACATTGGCAACATCTGATGTTTTGGAAATGATATATTGATGATATCCTTGGTGTATGGATGGGCACCGCAGAAGAATTGGATCAGTTTCTAGTATGGCTGAACAGCTGTGACGTTAATCTGCAATTTACCATAACTAAAGATTACCATCAAGTGCCTTTTTTGGACATCAGTATTTTGTTGGTCAATGGTAGTTTTCAAACAAGTATATATGGCAAACCCACAGATCGAAACAATCTCCTACAATATGACAGCTTTCACCCAAAACATCTGAGGGATGACATCCCTGCGGGTCAATTTTTAAGGCTTCGGAGACTGTGCACTTCAGTACAGGACTACATTTTTAAATCAGATGCTATGAAAGCCAGGTTCAGGGAAAAAGGGTATCCTGCCACTGTCATACATAAAGCCTATAAGAGGGGGCTGTATGCCAACCGCCCACTGTTGTTAGAGTTTCACCCTAAACCCGAGGAGCGTTCCACATTAAACGTACCATTAAGCAACATTGGCATATTATGCAGTCCCACCCAGAGTTTCAAGAACCTCCTCGCTTTGGATTTTCCAAAAACCAAAACTTGAAACAAAGATTGGTCCATTCTCAGTTCATACACCCACCCCAGGAAGCCTCTACCACCGCGGGTGGGCATAGCCCGTGTGGGCATTGCAGAATGTGTCCGCACTGTTTCATTACGAGAAATGAACCTCACCACCAAAAATAAATGTATTTCTACAGCTTCAGATTGTAATACAAAACAAGTGGTGTATATAATACAGTGCCCGTGCGGGTTACAATATGTGGGCTGCACAATTCGGAGTGTCAAAACTCGGATAGGTGAGCATATTAGTAGAATTAAATCTGGCATACAAGAAGCTCCCATTGTGCAACACTGGCTTCAACAGCAACACAATCCAGTTGATTTGAAATTTTCTGTATTGGATTCAGCAGCCACTACCAGAGGGGGTGACATACCCAAATTGCTTTGGCGCAAAGAACAAAAGTGGATATTTGAATTAAACACGCTACACCCTCATGGGTTAAATAATGAGATTGAGTGGGTTGCTTTCCTGTAATTTTTCAAAAATTCTTATTTCATTTTTCAACAGTCTTTATTTACAGTGACAGTTGTTCGTTTGCAATAATAACCTTTTGACATTATGACATCATCACGTTCCGACGGAGGTTACCCCTCCCCCTCTCCTCCTCTCTTTAGTATAAATCTGGTGAGGTGGATAGCGGTCTCCGTCGTTTGGAATCTCCGAATTTTGTGAACGGTATGTGATTTCTTAGCGCTTTCTTCCTTCTCCTTTTTTGCTAATAAGATGTTAAGTTTCCCCACAGCGCAGCTTGTTTGAGCATTCTTCTGCGCTGTGTGTGATATTGAAAAAGATTTGTTGTATTTCAGATCATCTCTTGGAAAGACATTACGATCGCACAGAGGGTTCAAAAAGTGTTTACATTACATTACATTAGGGATTTCTATTCCGCCTGTGCCTTGCGGTTCTAGGCGGATTACAATAAAGATGATATCTGGGCATTTCCAGTAGAATTACATTACAGGAGAAGAGTAGATTACAAGTAACAGTGAAGAGTTACAATACATTCAGTATCGCAGAAGATGTAACATAGCAACGGATTACAATAAAGAAGATATCTGGGCATTTCCAGTAGAATTACATTACAGGAGAAGGGTTAATTACAGGTAATAGTGAAGAATTACAGTACATTCAATATCACAGGAGATGTTACATAGCAACTGAGTCAATTTACAACTGGTGGAGAATAAAGAATTACAATATATTCTAGATTACAAAAGATGTTACATGAGCTGAGTCAAGTTTCTTCGGGTGGAGAGTAGCATCATATGCCTATAAGCGGAGGTGTATTTATTGTTTTGATGATTGCATGATGTTGGTTAATTAATGTTGATGATATGGACAGTAGGGATGTTTAGTTTGGGTTGGATAAAGAGATTCTATTCCCAAAGGAATTAATTGGGAACTCATTAGATGGCGGTTTAGATTGATAGGAGATATTTTTTGAACAGTAGTGTTTTTATTTCTTTTCGGAACTCTTTTATGTCTGTAATTTCGATCAATAATTTTGAGATGTCGGAGACAATATTAGCTGCCTGTGTCCCTAGTAGGTTGTCATAAAGTTTCTTACGTCGAGTACCATTGAGAGGAGGGTAGGTGAAAATGTTCTGTGTTCTCCTTCTTCTGGATAAGAGATAGTAGTGAAAACGGTTGTTTAGGTAGCTGGGTGCCGTGCCGTGGGTTACTTTGAATAGGAGACAGTAGAGTTTGAATTGTGTTCTTGCTTTTATTGGTAGCCAGTGAGATTCTAAGTATGCTTTGGTAATGTGGTCGTATTTGCTGAGTGAGTATATGAGGCTGAGGGCTGTGTTCTGGACGGTCTGTAGTTTTTTTATTGTGTTGATTGGGCAAGGTAGGTAACGGCTGTTGCAGTAGTCTACCATACTTAGCACGAGGGATTGGACAATGATCCTGAATTGGTCTTTATTAAAGAATTTTCTTATTTTTCTCAGATTTCGCATTGTGAAGAATGCTTTTTGGATGATTTTATGGATTTGTGTTTGCATAGTGCAGCATCTGTCTAGTTGTATTCCCAGGATTTTGAGGGAACTCTGTATTGGGTACTTGATTGAGTTTACTTCCAGTTCTGTTAGGGATGGTTTTTTGTCCTTCTCTAGTAGTAGGAATTTAGTTTTGTCCGTGTTCAGCTTCAACTTATGATTTGTCATCCATTTTTCTACTGTTTCCATTGTAGTTTTCAGGCGTCCTGTGGAGATGGGGTCGTGGATGTCGAATGGAAGGAGGATGGTTATGTCGTCCGCATAGCTGAATGAAGTTATGTTTAGGGCATCTAGGGTGCTGCCTAGGGAAGCAATGAATAGGTTGAAAAGTGTGGGAGAGAGGGAAGAGCCTTGTGGCACTCCGCAGGTGTTAGACCATGGTTCTGATAGAATTTCTTTTGACTTGACTCTATATGTTCTTGTTTTAAGGAAGCCTTGGAACCAGTTGTGCACTTTACCTGAGATTCCTATTGCGTCTAGAATCTGGAGAAGTATGGAATGGTCCACTAGATCGAAAGCCGCTGAGAGATCAAGTTGGATGATTAGCAATCTGTTTCCTTGGCTGAGGTGTCTTCGGGCTATATCTAGTAAAGATACCAGAAGAGTTTCTGTATTGTGGTTAGTTCTGAATCCAGATTGGGATGGATATAGGATGTTGTGGGCTTCTAGGTACATGGATAGTTGTTGTGCCACTAGACCTTCTATTATTTTGACGTATGTAGGGATAGAAGCGATTGGCCTGTAATTTGACGGGTTATTTATTAGACCTTTGGGGTCTTTCAGTATAGGGGTTATTATGATTTCTCCAAGGTCTGGTGGGAACTGGCCTTCCCTGAGTGTGGTTTGCAACCACAACGTGTAGCTAGCTTTGAAGTTGGTGGAAGCTGTTGCTAGTAGGTATGATGGGCAGTTGTTCAGGTCGCATGAGGACTTGCAGTATTTTTTATATATCCTGTCCAGTTCTGACCACTGGGTTGTAGGGAAGTTGGTCCAGGACCTGTCTGCTGAGATGGCTTCATCTGTTGTGGGTTTTATTAGAATATCTTCTATGTTGTTTTGTGAGTTATTGAATGTTGTTCTGATTGTGATGATTTTATTTTTGAAGTGATCTGCTAGTTGAGAGGCTGTTGGTGTTAGGTTTCCCTGGGTGGCTAGGCATGGTTTGGTATCGGTGAGGTTTCTTACTAGGTTGAAAAGTTTTTTTGTGTCTGGTTTGTCGGTGCCAATGAGATTGGAGTAACAGTGTATCTGGGTCTCCTGAAGCAGAACTCGAAACGGGGTCACGTTGGGAGCCCTAAGAACCATAAGAATTTGTTACAGATAAGTGCATAGCATCATTTTTCCAACGAGAGAGAGATTTTTTTGCATAAGAATTTTGAACATTTCATGTCGACTTTGCAAGTATTACTCAATAATTGATATATTTTTTACCAGTGGTCAGAGAGTGATGTTTCACAAGTTTATGCAATGACTGGACGGTAAACTCTTCCCTCAAGAGGAATTTTTCACCCCCTCTTCAGAGTTTCACTTCTCTGAGCATTTTTCTAAGAGTCATTTGCTTTCTCCTCACTGGTAATTATCACTATTATAGTCAGTTTCTTATCTAATATGTTTATAGAATCAAAGCAGACTTAGGTGGCACTAGGCATCCTAGACACGGGCGCCACTCCATTAGGCCAGCTTTTCACGCGCCTAATTTGACAACGCCCATGTCAGACGCCTAATGATGCCTGTCAACCACACCTATTTTCTGCCCATAACCACACCCACTTTTTAACATAGGCTTCATTAGGTGTCCTTAGGCTTTGGCAACCTTAGGCATCGCTAGGCATCCTGAAAATTCTATGAGTGTCGGAGCTGTTACCACCATGGCTGGTGCTAAAAACTGCTCTACTGTTTTGTAAAAGGGGGGTTAGGCATTGCTAGGTGGCTGCAATTAGGGCGCCTAGCAGCACATAATGTAGGCACCATTTATAGAATATGGCCATCAGGGTCTCCGTGCCTAAATTTATGTTTTCATTGGTGCAAATGGCCATGCCTAAATTTAGGCATGGTTTTCAGACGTAAGAACTATAAACCACCTAACTTTAAGCGCGATTTATAGAATAGCTTTTTTTTTCAGCACTGATTTTATGGGCAACATATATAACGTTTAGTCCCAGCTGTCTTGGTTTGTCAAGTACTGACCCTGAGGCTCTGTTTTACTTTTTCTGTTTTCTATATTTCACAGAATCTTGTATCCATAATGAGCTGCTACCTGATGGCACCATTCCTACTCACTGCCAAGTTTTGCAAAGCATTTTCATTATTTCATGCAGCCTAAAAATATTCTATGCCTGGTGGTTCACAAGAAAAATACAGCAAATGTTTTTGTGTCATCCTAGCTGCCAGCTTACCTAGCTCCAGATGGGGAATTTTAGGTCAACCCCTCAAATTCTGACAACATGGGCCCAGCAATACTGATTTCAATAGACAGAATCCAGGACTCGCAATATTGCACTGCACTGGGGATGCAAAATGAAAAAACAGCCCTGTTCAGAATTTTCCCCTACTATATTACTGTGCTGCCAGTGCCTCTGTGCTTTCTTTTTGCAGTTGATACAGCTCCTGTATACTCATTTCCATCTAAACCTGGGTGTGTTGCAACCGCTTGACTGATGCAGTGTTTAGCTCATTTGTGCCCCCTCCTGGCTGCACATGGAAACTAACGAGATCCTAGGAGCATGAACATTTCACATTTGTATGGTATACTAAAATAAACCTTAAGCTTATATACCGTATCTTCTCTATAAAATTAGAGCTCGATACGGTTTATAGAAAATTAAAGGAAAAAAAAAAATACAATAGGGATAGAGATAATATAGAAGGAAACGATGATCACAAATTTGAAAAATGCCAACTTTTCAGATGTTTACGGAATAATTGGAAAGAGCCCAGATAATTTGACGGCCTCTTTTACAAAGCCGCGCTAGCGGCTGCCACGCAGTAACAGCCCAGAAGCCCTTTAAATCTCTATGGGCTTCAGGGCCGTTAGCGCAGTGCAGCCGCTAGCGCAGCTTTGTAAAAGAGGCCATGAGTTTTTGAGTAGGTCTGGTAATCTCAGATCTTGTAGAATTCCAAAATAGAGGAAGGAAGGAAGGAAAAATGCCATACAAGATCTTAAATGTAAAGCAAGCACATTTGAAATAGACTCTAGAAATAATTGGAAGCCAATGAAGTTTTAGCAAAAGCGGAGAAACATGACCAAATTTACTTTTTGCAAAGATCAGCCTAGCCGCAGTATTCTGGATCAACTGAAGTCTTTGAAGACTTTTCTTAGTCAGGCTTAAGAAGACCGCATTACAATAATCCAACCTCGAAAGAATAATTGATTGTACAAGAACAGAAAAATATTGTTGATGGAAGCAAGATCTCATTTTCCTCAACATATGGAGACTAAAAAAAACATTTTTTTCACCAGAGAATTAAGATGGTCATTGAAAGAAAGTGTTTAGTCTAAAATGACACCCAGGACTTTATTTGAGAATTCAATCAGTAGTGAAGATCCTGAAGGCAGTAGAATAAACAAAGGTAGCTGATCTAATTTTGGACCTAGCCAGAGTAGTTTTGTTTTAGACTCATTCAGCTTCATTTGTACAATAAGGGCCCATGACTGGAGATTCATTATATGTTCTATTATATTGCCAACAAGTTTGGTGAGGTTCGAATCTATTTCAAGTATGGCTGATTCACCACTGTTGGGACATAGAAACAATTTTGTAAAGGTTATTTGTTGTTGGTTCAAGTGAATTAATTTATTTGTCTCCTTAGTTTGAAATAAACTGCCCTAAAGTTCCACACAGCTTGGAGACTGATTAATCTCCTTTTATGCCTACCTCCACTTGCTTGTGAGGAATACATTATCAGTTTCATTATATATGGCCTTCATGGGCTCTTAGTAAATTTATACTGGCCCCATACTTAAGGTGACCATACATCCCGTTTTGAATGGGACTATCCCGTTTTTAGATCCCCTGTCCCGTTGTCCCCACACATAGCTTCAGGACACCGTAATGTCCCATTTTCAGGGACAGCATCCCAAATCTTTGTGTGGGGACAACGGGACAGGTGATCGCTTCCTGCCTCGCCTGGCCAGCCAGGCAGCGATTGGCTGGCCCGGAACTTCCTCTCTGACATCAGAATCGACGTCGGGAAGAAGGCTTTGGAGTGCAAATTAGCAGCAGCAGCGGGTTTGAATTGGAAGTGGAGGGAGGTAAGGAGAGAGGCTGGCAATCAGCAGCGGCGGCAGCGGACAGGGAGGGAAGGAAGGAGGGAGGCTTTTTTTTTTGCGCAGAAGGAAGGGAAGGAGGTAGACAGGCAAGCAGGCTGGCTTTGGTGCGGCAGAGAGGGAAGTAGGTAGGCAGGCAGGCAGGCTTCGGGGGTGGGGGTGGGACAAAGTCAGGAAGACAGTGAGGGGGACATATGAAGGAGACACTGGTGGCACTAAGGACATGGGAAGGAGGCACTGGGGCACTGAGGATATAGGAAGGAAGCACAGAGGGCACTAAGGATATAGGAAGGGGCACTAAGGACATGGGAAGGAGGCACTGGAGGCACTAAGGATATAGAAAGGAGGTACTGAGGGCACTAAGGATATAGGAAGGGGCACTAAGGACATGGGAAGGAGGTACTGGAAGCACTAAGGACATAGGAAGGAGGCACTGAGGGCACTAGGGATATAGGAAGGAGGCACAGGGCACTAGGATATAGGAAGGAGGCACTGAGGGCACTAAGGATATAGGAAGGGGCACTAAGGACATGGGAAGGAGGTACTGGAGGCACTAAGGACATAGGAAGGAGGCACTGAGGGCACTAAGGATATAACAAGAGGCACTAAGGATATAAGAAGGGGCACTAAGGACATGGGAAGGAGGCACTAAGGACATGGGAATGAGGCACTGGGGGCACTAATGACATAGGAAGGAGGCACTGAGGGCACTAAGGACATGGGAAGGAGGCACTGAGGGCACTAAGGATATAGGAATGGGCACCAAGGATATAGGAAGGAGGCACTGAGGGCACTAAGGTCATAGGAAGGAAGGAGGGAGGGAATAGAAAGGGACAACTGTTGGGCTTGAGTGCAGAAAGAAAGAAAGAAAGGATGCACAGTCAGAAGGAATCGCAACCAGAGACTCATAAAATCACCAGACAGCAAAGGTAGGAAAAATGATTTTATTTTCAATTTAGTGATCAAAATGTGTCAGCTTTGAGAATTTATATCTGCTGTCTATATTTTACACTATATTTGTCCATTTTTCTATAGTTACTGAGGTGACATTGCATATTTTAAAGTCATCTGCCTTGACATCTTTGAACCCCCCAAATATAAATGATGATTTACATTTTCTCTGCGTATAGTGTGCTTTGTAGTTTTTTAAAAATTTTATGGTTACCATTATGAATTAATAAGATATGTGTACATGAAAAATGAATGGAAGAGATTTGGGGTGGGGCTGGGGCGGGGCTAGGGCGGGATTGGGAGGGCAGGACTGATAATTAATAGATGTTTCGTTTTGATGAAAAAAATAAATGGTCATGTTACCCATACTCTAAATCAGAGATTGGTACTTCTTGCTCCTCTTTCAGCTTCCTCTTGCGGATTGTTGAAGGTCCCAATAGAAAGAGACAGATCTTTTGAGGTTATACTTAGAATATACATAATATAACCTAGCAATGGTACTTATATACTGCTATAATTTTTAAGTTCTAAGCAGTTTATAAATCCAAGAAGCCAGGAAAAACTTCCAAGAATAACAAATCAACAGTGATACAATATATAGGATAATCAATTAAACCTATAAGAGTTTTAAGGTTTATTTCAAAAAGCTGATAAGAGTAATGATAATCAAAGCAGATTTTTGAGGCCTGTTAAGCAAACATCATTTCATACTTTTTAAACCTCTTCCATCCTGTAACAGAGGGGAACACAAAGGGGGAATTATTAATGATCCTCCTGTTCCTAAAAAGAGTAATAAATTGGAAATGTGATAGCAAATACTCTGGACAAGTACCATCTAAAACTTTGAATAAGAAACATGTAAAAAAAATTTTTTAAAAACACCTTTCAATGGAGAGTCAATGTAACCTCAAATAATACCTGTATATACTGTCATATTTTTTAAGGAAAAATTAAACATACTGCGGCCTGCTGCACAGTCTGTGTAATCTTTTTAGCATTTGTTTGGTCCTAGCCAAGATAATAAGATTACAGTAATCTAGTTTCAACAGAATCAAGGCCTGAACCAACAATCTAAACTGCTCTACATGAAAAAATTTCCTCACTTATCTCAATCATAGCGGACAAAGTTTACTTTTGACTACAATATTTATATGGGGTTAAAAAGATAATTTTGACCTACCAACAGTTCTAAAATCCTGATTACTGAGGAAAAGATAAATTTCATCTGATCAATAAAAATATGATCTACTAAGGGATCAGGTTTGTTGCTCAGTAACAAAAACTTTGGTTTTTCAGGATTAAGTTTAAACTTATGTGTCGGCATCCAAGCACTAAAAACAGCCAGGCACTTTTCAACTATCATAGTTGCCCAGTGTAGAGGTTGTTCAAGAGGGATCAATACAGTAATATCAGAGGGGCGTGGCTTGGACGCGAATTCCGATGGTTGGGTAAACGAATAGCTCCCTATACTCAAGCTATATTTTTTTGATTTACTACAAAATAAATTCAAATTTTTTCTGAAAACAAAAGGGAAGTGACAAAAAATGTCATCTAGCAAACAAAACAAAAGCGATTCAGGAGCTGGAGGATCTGGTACAGGGAGTAACAAACGATCAAAACCTGAGCCAAGCACTACTCCATCAAAGGTTCCGTTGCCATCAGACAACAGCCCAGATGTAATGGAGGAATTAAGACAAATTAAAGAAATTGTTTTAGATAGCAACAAAAAATTACAAAAGGCTATTGAAGATGCAGCAGCGTTAACTAAAAGAGTAGAAGAAACGGAACACAGAATAAACATACTAGAAGATAATTCTGAACAAATTAATCTGGACATGAGAAAAAGTAAAATAATATGGAAAGAGGTTGAAGAAATAAAAAAAGATCTTGAAGACAGCCGGAATCGAGAGAGAAGGAATAATTTAAGAATAATAGGGATACCGGAAGGGGTTGAAAAAAATAATCCTATAACTTTCCTGGAACAATTTCTACCTAAAATACTTCCACTAAAATTCAAAACGCCACTGGAAATTGAAAGGGCACACCGGATACCAACACAAAGGAAAACTTCACAAACAGGACCAAGAACATTAATATTTAAACTTTTGAGACATCAACAGGCGCTGGAAATTTGTCAACTGGCAAAAGAAAATAAAAATCTCAAGTGTCAGGATTCAAGAATACATATTGTCCCTGATTTTGCAAAAGAAACCGCATCAAAAAGGAAAATATTTCTGGACATGAGACCGCAATTGAAATCACTAGGGGCTAGATATGGGCTCCTTTATCCAGCAATACTGAAAGTTACAATTGGAAATAAAACTCAAAACTTCACGGATCCTGCAAAACTACAAGAATTTATGGATCAATATGAGCAGCCTATGACATCCTAAAAGGTTTCTTATTGGAAAGGATTGAAATTTTGACTGAGTAAATTATATGAGTCTTTATACTTTATACTTTATAAAACTTTAATTTATATTAATAGTTCTTATAAATAAGACCTACGGTTAACTTCAGAATTGTGATTTGGTTTCAAATAACAACTGAATAGAACTACACGTGCTTCAACTCTAAAGTGGAACTATACAAAACCAACATTCTTAACAGAAATAAAACCAGAAATCAATCTACATAATCTTATAATTTTAAAGGAAAATACATGTGCATTTTTAAAGAAAATTTACTTACAAGTGAAACGCAGCTGTAATAGTAATCCGAAAAAAACGTTTGCACAGAAGAAGTATTGGCAACAGTATAGGGGAGTGGCATTGAATGGCTATTTATAGACAAAAGGAGTTGTCTGTAGAAAGGAAGAACTCTCCAATCACAGTACTAAAAAATCGTCAAAACAAAAAGTGATTGGCTGAAAAGAATTACATCCTGTAGGAGGATATACTTCCTGCTTAAAAACTTTACCGAAGGAAAGTTTGACTGACATTAATATGCACTGCTTTCAAAAAGAAGGGGAAATTTCCAAAGAAATTTCTTGCTTATGTCTGTTGATAGACCTGTATAATTTTGTCAGAATTATACAATAACATAAGCTCATTACAAATAGGATAATTTCCAAATTAACTTCTATGTAATCTCAGTCAAGAGAATGTTTCACATTGTTTTGCAGCATGCTCTCCAGTAGATATTTAATTATTTATAGAATCCAGTCACAAGAATATAGCAGGGTAAACGAAAGAAGTAAAAGCTCCAATTTCATGGTTCAGTTAAAGGTATCTTCTAAGTAAGGAATTCACTTAAGATCCTTCTTCACAGCATTTAATTAAAGAATTAATGCATGAAATTGAACCAAATCCAGTGACCATACCATACATTCTCTAAACCTATCTACTCCAAAACTATCTTCACCATATAGACTGTGTTACTTTGATGAACCTTCATTATCTACATAATATTGAAATAATTACAGTAATATAACTATTAATTAAAAATGTAAAATCAGTAAAGTTTATTTTGAGATAAATATATTTAATATTGCATATTTCATTGATAATTTATATCTAATTTCATCAAGAGGAAATATATTATATTATATTATTTCTTCAGTATGAATTTGAATACATTAAATTTGAGTATATAAACATAAAGAGGGAAAAAAAAAAAATATGTATTTGCTAGATACATAGGTATTATAATAATTAACTAGAAATATTTCAAGGTAGTACATAAGAATATACTGTAGTAGCTTGAGGGAGGTATTTTAAACCTAACCTCATCTTGCGTATCCAAGTTCTCGTATTTAATAGAATGGGGGTGGGAAGGGAGGGGAAGGGATGGATGGGAGGGATTGGGAGGGAGAGACATAAATGGGGGAAAGGATTAAAATGGGGATATTATAATTTACTAAGTGTATTGGGGAAATATATGATTAAGCATCATTATACTATTAATTTTAAAAAATGTATTACAACACTGTAAATATAAATGACTCTTAAAATAATCTCTTTGAATGTTAATGGTCTAAATAATGTTATAAAAAGGAAAAAAGCATTAATGTTCTTAAAAAGGCAAAATGCGGATATATGCTGTATACAAGAGACCCACCTCTCAAACAATGAATCTAATAAGTTGACAGGAGGTTGGGTCAAACATTGTTTTTATTCACCAGCCATAGGGAAAAAAGCAGGTGTTGCTATTCTAATTAATAAAAAATGCTCAGCTTTATTTAAATTTAAAGCATCAGATATTCATGGAAGATGGGTAAGTGTGGAAATATGCATGGGAAATACAACCATGACGTTGTTCAATATATACGCCCCTAATTCAAATCAAAATGAATTTTTTAAGACTCTTCAAAAACTGATCTTACCACTGGCTACTTCAAATTTAATAGTAGCTGGGGATTTCAATGCTGTAATGGATCCTTTATTGGATAAAAACCCAAGTAGATATATGAAATCTATGGGATTAGATAATTTAATACAAACTTGTGATTTGACAGATATTTGGCGAATACTTCATTTTAATGGACGGGAATTTTCTTTCTGTTCTCATGTTCATAATTCTTTTTCAAGGATAGATTATATTTTTATATCAAATCATCTAGCACATCAAGTAACACAAGCTGCCATTGATCCAATTATTTTATCTGATCATGGTGGGGTGTGGATTGAAATTAAAATTTCAGATCAAAATACAAATAGACCAATATGGAGGTTTGATAATACACTGCTTGCTGACCCAATATTTTGTGAAAATTTTCAAATAAAGATGAAAGATTATTTTCAAACAAATGATAAAGATGAGATTTCTAGAGAAATATTATGGGATGCTTTTAAGGCATCAATAAGAGGACAAATTATTTCTTATTCGGCTTATCTTAATAAACAAAATAGAAAAGATTTTTCTAATTTAGAAAAAGAAATAAAAATTTTAGAATCAAAATTAATAGAAAAATGGGAATATTCAATACAACAAGAACTGTTAAAACTTAAAGTAAAATACAATGAAATCTCATCAAAGATGATAAGGAAAGATTTATTTTCTCAGCAGGCGATGTATTATGGAAACTCAAATAAGTCGGGAAGAATTTTGGCAAATTATCTTAAAGCGAAAAAAAAGAAATCAAAAATAATTGCTATAAAAGATGAAAAAGGTGACACATTAACACAAATTGAGCCTATTTTAAAACAATTTCTAAAATTTTATAAATCTCTTTATTCTTCCGAGACTTACTTAAATAAAGAAAAAGATGGTTTAGAATTTCTGAAAATGTTAGAGGGTCCAAAAGTTCCTGAACATATAAAACGAAGTTTGGAAAAACCAATATCATTAAAAGAATTAGGAACAGCTTTGAAATCCCTTAGAGTTGGATCCGCTCCAGGTGGTGATGGATATACAGTGGAATTTTATAAAACATTTCAAAATTTTATATTACCCTATTTATTAAATCTTTTTCAATATCAACTTAATAAAGGTTGTACAAATGGCACTATAGCTGAATCTTTAACTATTGTATTACCTAAGCCAAATAGAGATTCCACTCTGGTTTCAAACTATAGGCCAATATCTTTAATAAATGTTGATGGGAAAATATTAGCAAAAATACTTGCGTTAAGATTAGCTAGTGCTCTCCCCCATATTATAAACATGTCTCAAACAGGATTCGTTGCTCACAGACATTCATCTCATAATACAAGATTAGCATTCCATATGTTATACTTAACAAAGAAAATGAATGAGCCTACTTTTATGATATCTTTGGATGCAGAAAAGGCTTTTGATAGAGTAGAATGGTCATTTATGTATCAGGCTATGGAATGGTTTGGCATAGGTCCTGGATTCATACAAATGATACAGACATTATATAGCTCCCCTTTTGCTAGATTATATATTAATAATACATTTTCAGAAAAATTTAATCTACAGAGGGGAGTTAGACAAGGATGTCCCTTGTCTCCTTTACTGTTTGATATAGTTTTAGAACCCTTAATATTAGCAATCCAACAAGTAAAGGAAATACAAGGTATACCTCATTCAGATAGAGAATACAAAATATCAGCTTATGCTGATGATTTATTATTATATTTGAGGAATCCGGAATCTACCATCCCACACTTGCTTGAGCTGATTGAAAAATTCGGAAAATTTTCAGGATATAAGATAAATTGGAATAAATCAGAAATACTCCCATTAAATGTACATTGTACAAAAGGTTTATTTGATACATTCTCTTTTGTCTGGAAGGAGGAAGCTATTAAATATCTTGGAATTTGGATTTCAAAAAATTTAGATGACACAATAAAAATTAATGAAAAATGTTTATTACAAAAAGTGACAGAGATGTGTGAACAATGGAATCCTTTGCATTTATCTTGGTGGGGAAGGGTACAAACGGTTAAAATGATGATCTTACCTGTAGTTTGTTACCAAATGGGAATGATACCAATTTTCTTTCAAGATTCTTTTTATATAAAGTTAAATAAGGTATTGACAAAATTTATTTGGCTTGGGAAAAATCCTAGAATTGCTTTAGTGACATTACAAAGACCAATTGCGGAGGGAGGGGTAAATTTTCCCAATTTCTATAGGTATCATCAAGCCTATATTTTACGTCAAGGTATGTATTGGATCCTCCCAGAGCCCACTGACAATATTCCAGACTGGTTTTGGCTAGAATGGAGACTCATGTTTCCTTTACGTCTTAGTAATGTTGTTAGTATCATAATGCCAAGGCTATACAAAGAACATAAAATTTTTATGGATACATGGAAGACTTTAAGATATATAAGTAACCTAACTCCTATTCCAATTAGCAAATCAACAACTCAAACAATTTGGCTTAACCCCAAGATCAAAATCGGCGGCTTCAAAATAATCTGGAAAGATTGGATGTTAGCAGGTATTCGTATTTTAGACGATATAATAAAAAATGGTAAGTTGCTGGAGTTTTCACAATTGCAACATAAATTTGATCTTAATAAAACACAATATTTTAGATGGTTGCAATTGAAGCAATCCATTCAGGTAGGGTTCCCTGAATGGAAAAATCTTACTAATTATCATAGTTTGGAATTCTTATGTTTCCAGATAAATTCAACAGGTCATGAAGCTGCACAGTGGTATAAATTAATATCTGGATATATAAATAAAAAACCAAAAAATGGTCTTAGAGACATTTGGAGCATTGAGATAAAACATCAAATTAATGCATCTCAATGGCCACAACTTTGGTCTTGGAGGTTAAAATGTACGATGTCAGCATCTATGAAACAAACTTGGTTTTTTCTTTTGCATAGAGCTTTATGGACCCCTACACGTTTACATAGAATTGATAGCTCTAAATCTAATAGATGCTGGCACTGTCATGTTGAAATTGGGACATTAGACCATCTTTTATTCTTTTGTCCATTCATCTTAACATTCTGGAAATCAATTTGGCCCCAAATAAATAGGATGTTAGAAAATCCGGTAGCCTTGACATATGATACTATATTATTTGGAACAACAATGAGAGCAAGAAGTCAAATTTCATCAAGTAATAACAAACTTCTATTTATTTTAACTGGAATAGCAATACAACAAATCACTTTCAACTGGAAAAGACATGATAGGTTGAATTACACCTTCTGGTGGAATTCTGTTTGCCATATATACAAAATGGAGCTCACTATAGCAACACAAAAAGGTTATATTAATAAATTTCAAAAAATCTGGAGACCATTAACAGAATTTTGTAAAGAATAATAATTTTCCCATGTTTAGAATTTGATTAAAAGGGAAAGGGGGGGGAACATATGTCTGAATAATATACAATATATTAATACTTGAATGTATAATATGAAATATGGAAAGAATTTGCATTTAAAAATTTATTCATGTATATTTGATTAGAAGGGGGGGAGGGGAGGGGATAATATTTTATTAACTAAGAAGTATATAAATTTAGATTTCTGAAATATTAATATGAATATTATATTAATTTTTCTAAATGAAATGTTAACTTAAATATTAATATATGAGCTTATCAAGTATGTATATTTAAAATTATTATTAAATTTATGTCATTCACTTGATGTAACATATGAAAATGAATAAAGATTTACAAAACAAATACAGTAATATCATCTGCATAGATATAGCTAATAAATCCTTCAGATTCTAGGATTAGGCCTAGAGGCTTTTCAAAAAAACATTAATCAGAGTTGGATATAGCAGTGATCTTTGTAAAGACTACATGAATTAGAACAAACATTAAAAAAAAAAAATTGTTCTGTTGTTTTATAGGATTTAAGGCAGATGAACTCTTTAAACCAGTTTAAAACTTTCACCAAAACCAATCCTCGCAAGTTCAAACAGAACATCACGATCAACCAAATTGAATTCACTGAAAAGATTGAATTGCTATATGACCCCTATGATTATATCTCATTAAAAATCTAACTGTATCCAAGAGTGAACCTAACACCGTCTCTGTACTATACATAGTAACATAGTAAATGACAAAGACCTGAACGGTCCCATCCAGTCTGTCCATTAGTTATTCTATACTTTTTGTATGCCCTTTGTTCTTCTGTTTGACTTCAATAAAAATGATTAAAAAAAAAAAAAAAAAGTTCTTCTCATTAGAAATACATGATTAAATTAACTTGTCTCTTCTTTGATATTTCTGGGCCATAGACTAAAGGACAGGCAGAAGAACAGCAAAACAATAAAAAGGCAAGGGGAGGCATCCTTTCAGTCAAGAGTCTTTATTCGAAAGTCAAGTCCCAACAAGGATCCTAGTTTTGGCATGTAAAACATCGCCTTCCTCAGGGGACACTGATTCAATGGCAAAATATCACTTGAACTTGTGAGCCTGCAAGTTCTGTGGCGTATAGTCAAAATGTACTATCCTAGCTTCCAATTGCTGAAGTTGCCATCCAAGCTCACTCCAGCCTATCCAACCATCCCGTTGCCTGCAGGACAGTCTGGCCAGCAACATTCCCATGCTCCAAGCCAGTGGAGTTCCCATTGATGCCCTCCCCATCCCATCCTACAATGGATCACCACACATGAGACACAAACCACACAAGTCTGTCCAATACCGGCCCCAGTTCCTCAATTTATATCATTTGTTTACCATTTGTTTTCTATACCTAGCTTGAAACCCTGATTGGGAAAAATGTAAGATGTTAAATTCAAATAAATGCTTATTTAACAGCACACAAGCTAGATCTTCCAAGTTTGGTAAAGAAAGGAATGGATGCAATTGATTTATAGTTTGACACAAGATGACTAGGCTCTCTCAAATTGTATGCATTATTTAATTGACTAATTGGAACGAGTGATACTAAACGGTTCAAAGTTGTTAAAACGCCATGCAGATTATGAAAAATTGCAGGCAGACTTTAGGAAATTGGAAGACTAAGAAATTGGGTGTCTAAGTGGCAGATGAAATTTAATATGGACAAATGCAAAGTGATGCACATTGGGAAGAATAACCCAAACCAGTTACTAGATGCTAGGGTCCACCTTGGGGTTAGTGCCCAAGAAAAAGATCTGGGTGTCTTTGTACACAATACGATGAAACTTTCTGCCCAATGTTCAGCAGTGGCCAAAAAAGCAAACAGGATGCTAGGAATTATTAAAAAAAAGGGATAGTTAACAAAACTAAGAATGTTATAATGCCTCTGTATCGCTAAAAACAGCTTGTGTGGTTTTATAAAAGGGGGGTGGGGGTTAGTTTTTAAACTACCTTATAATTATGAATTGCTGAATGCCAAGATTGTCTATCCTTAGATTTTCCACTTTTTATCCATTTATGTTCTGCCTACAAATTGGCTTTAAAGTAGGAGTTCCTCATCAAACCACTTTGTCTACTAATATTTGTTTTAGAATGGTATGGGGCAATTTTATCTAAGATTTTCACACTGCATTTCCTCAAAAGATATAGAGGGCCATTTTCGATAGTGCATCTAACTCTGATTTGGATGTCATGAGAAATGTGCCCAAAAATCAGGAGGTGAAAATGCCCATTTTCAAAACCGTTAAACATCTATTTTTTGTTGTTGTTGAAAATTGCCTATCTAGACATTTTGGCTCTTAGGATATCCAACTGTTTTGGGCCATTTCTGAAAAGAAAAATATCCAAGTTCAAAACATTGAAATCCAAGCCATTTGGACATAGGCAGGGCCACCATTTATACTACATTGACCACACAGATATGCCAGTAGAGCACTGCTGTGAACTTCACATAAAGGATGTCAGGTGTACATCTTACCAGAACCCCATTATAATGTATGGTGAACTCTCCAAAACTCCCCCCCAAACCTATTATTCCTACCTGTTTACCACCCGAAGAGCCCTTATGATTGCAGGTGTCACAGTAGGTTTTTGGTGGGTAGTGGGTAGAGTGGGATATGGGCCTGGGTCCCCCCTCTCTATGGTTCACTACACCATCTACCAGTTTATTCCAGACACCTGACTGCTGCTCTACCAGGATTTCCCATACCAGGTGCTGTTATAGGCACAGGTATGCACTGTTTATTTCACATCTTTGAGGGAGGAGGTGGGTGGGAGGGTTGTCAGTTACCACTGGTGGGGGAGGAGGTGGTCATGACTTAATCCCTCCAATGATCATGTGGTCCGTTTGGGTACCTTTTTGGCCCTTAGATGCTTTTAAAATAGGTTTAGCTACAGAATCTAAAGGGCATCCTGGACGTCTTGGTAAATGTTCGATTATCACCACAAGATATCCAAGTACTAAGCACACCCTAAGCCTACCCATTACACGCCTCCAACATGTTCCCTTGAGCTTTAGATATCTGCATTGCAGACAAAAAGCCTAGCAAGATGTCTAGAAAATCAGTTTCAAAAATCAGCACGTGAATATTTTGGCAATTAAAATGTCCAAGGGCCGGTTTATGCCAACTTTTGGATGTCTTTCTCTTTTTGAAAATGAGCCTCATAGGCTCTACATGAGGTCACTACTGAATAAATTTCTCCCAGAAGAAAATACTGTCAATTTTCACTCTAGTAGAATAATGCAGTTTAGGTTTCTCATTTCTTCCTGCCAATTGGTCTCATTTCATTGTAAACTAGATCATAAAGGCCCAGACTCTGTAAACGGCGCCTAAATCAGTGGTGTCACACTTAGGCGCTGTTAACATAATCATGGCTAACGCCCCTAAGAAAAACCTTAGACGCCTGCAATGTAGGCCAGCATTTTATTGGCCTACAATGCAGGTGTGTAAGTTCCTTAGTAACTTGCATTGTGTCGGCTATCCCTCTGATGTCACTTCCTAGGCGCGGGACCCGGAAATTACATCAGAGAGAGGCGACACCGACACAGGCCCAGGGCACCAGTGATTAAGGACTCCACAATACCTAGACTCTGATATTACCTGGTATACAAGTTAAGCTTTTTTCCCCCCTCCTACTTCAATCTATTCTTTCCCCTTCTCTCTTCCCCCCACCCTTCCCCATGGGTATGGCACTTTTCTGTCATTTCTTTCACTCCCTGTGCTCCTGTAAGTTTTATGTCAGTTGCTGGTGGCAGCAGCAGCAGCAGCATGACAAGCTGTCTTCAGCCAAGCGCTGGGTCTTCCCTCTGCCATGTCGTGAATCCTCTGATGTACTTTCCTGTGGGCAGAGCATCTCAGAAGAAAGACCGTGAGGCTATCTAAATGCAGCCTTTCATGCTGTTGTTGCTGCCGAAGGTGACCGATGTACACTTTACAGGACCACAGTGTAGAGAGAGAGAGAGAGAGCTGAGGGAACAATGCCACACCTGTGGGGAAGGGAAAAGAGGAGGGGAAAAGAGAGACTGGACTGGAGGGAGGGAGAGATGCCGTCCCAAGCAGTGGCATAGAATGGGGACACGTTGGGTGTGGGCCGGCTCAGAAGCTATTTTGGTGGGGGCGCCGGTACCTCTTTTCCTCTCTGCCTCCTGCATACCTGTTGAAATATTCACCGACATGAGCAGCATCTTCCACCGCCTGCTTGCGCCAGCTTGGCTCCCTTTTGACATCACTTCCTGTTCACGGGACCAGGATGTGACATCAGAAAGGATCCAAATCCGGCATGAGCAGGAGGTGGAAGATGCCACTCATGCCAGCAAACATTTCAAGAGGTAGGCAGGGGGGCACTCGAGTGGCAGGGAAAAGTAGGGGGCACACAGAGCAGCAATGCTGGGTACTACTGCCCAGGCACCTCCCTCCCTTACTATAACACTGATCCCAAGGGAAGAAATGATGCTGAACCCCCATCTCTTTCCTTCTCTTCACATATCCAGCAGACCACTAAAACTTGTCAATTATTTTTCTACAATGTCACTAAAATCTGGCCTTTCCTTTCTGAGCATGCTGCCAAGACCCTCATACACACTCTTGTCACCTCCCACCTAGATTACTGCAATGTGCTTCTCCCAAAGCCATCTCTCGCCCCTTCAGAACACTGCTGCACACCTCGTATTCTTGGAGACAGGTATCAGATATCTCTAGTTCAATTTAAGTTTTAAGAAAAAAAATAACCAAAACATCTATGAACATTTTATAAAATGCTGTATTTTCAAGTAAAAAAATAAAAACAAACAAACCAATTAAGAAAATAGAGATACAGCATAATTAGAACTAAAATAAGGAGATGCCATGTGCAGGAGGTGATTCATTTAGGGTGGACACCAGAAAAAGGAATTTGGGATTTTAGAATCAGAGGTAGAGGAGGTTCTGACTTGTATCAGAATATTTTCTACAAAATAATGTTTTCCTCACTGCTAGTGATACCCTAATCAGACTTATTAGGGGTGTAAGCAAAAGCTGCTTTAACTTAACTGAGTGTTATTCTGTGTTTTTGTCAGGTGCAGTTTAGCACTAGCAATATGATAAATCTAAATATATATATACTAGTTTTTTAGCCTGTTACATTAACGTGTGCTAGAATAGATGTGTAGACTTAGGCATTTCTTTCCTTCTTTCTTTCTCTCTTCCCCCTGTCTGTTTTCCCTTCTCCCTTACTTTTACTTCCACCCATGTCCAGCAGCACCCCTTCTCTGCTCCCCCTGTCCAGCAGTAGCCCTTCTCTGTTACTTTTACCTCCCCCCTGTCCAGTAGTACTCCTTCTTTCTTACCTGCTCACTGTCCAGCTTCCGCTAGGCTGGGCAGCCTCGGGGCTTTTGCTAGGCCGGCCCACTTCGCATTATCGAAGTGGGCCGACTTAGCAAATGCCCCGCGGCTGCTGCCGCTGCTGGTCCAGGAGTGAGAAGGCGAGGCGTTGTCAGAAGTCAGCCGGCGTCGGAGATTGGGGCAGGAACGTTATTGGGGAAACTGCCGCACGTGTTGCAAACCACCAAAGGCTCCTACTGCGCATGTGGCGACATGGAGCCACGCATCAGGGATTATAGCCGCACAAAGTTTCAACTGCACATGCGTGCTAAGGGTTATATTATAGTGGATATATATATATATGAAATGAAATTCTAGGTTGGGGAGGGGACTGGATTGAACAAATTGTTTTATATACTCCCTTATCACAAAGTATTAAGTAGTTTAGATAAAAATTCTACTGAATTCAACAAAAACTACCTACCCCAAAATCTGGAAAATCCCAAATAACAGCAACAGCAACAAAAAGCTCAGCTCATAATATCAAAATTAGCAAGATAAAGTAGTACCAAACAACCATGCCTTTTGTGACTTCTAATCTTAGACAGAAATGAATGTCACCTGTATTCCCAGCCCTAGCAATGTTGTCTGGTGTCTGCATTAGGAAAGAACAGCATCCAAACTGCCATATCCTCACATAACCACACGGTGGCAACAGGCAGAGGCTTAATCCACACGGCTGTATTTTAACATCTCTTCTTTCTTTTTAACACCTGTAATGACATAGCTTGGGTTCTAAGGGGTGGCTGCTAAGTCATGCTTTCCTTTGCACCTGGTGACTGCTTTCCCTGCATCGCTTTATCAGCATTTTTTTGTCTACTTCTTTCGAAGGCCGGTTGGGCCAAATCAAGTCAGTTGCAGGATCTCGGCGTTTCTTCGATTCTGTAAGCAAGCGGGGAGGCGGTCTCGAGTGAAAGTTCATTTAAGGGCTACAGTAAGTTACCTTTGCGTTTCATTCATTGTGTATTATGTTTGGAGTTACGGTAAAATTGGCTGTAGCGTCCGTAGAAAGATGAGAGCCGACAGTATAAAGTATCGTTTGCATTTACTTAAAAGGAGCTTTAGCTTTCCAAGTGCTAAAGACAATCCGATAACGTGTGCTTTGAGCCCGATTTTCTTTTGCCAAGTGTTTGATAATTGTGCTGTTGTGCATTGTGATTTAAAGGTCAAACAAAAACTTTACGGAGGCAAACCCCCCTTCCCCCACGTGTTGTCTTCATAGATTTTTTTTTTCATGTTTCCAGAAATTTAAAGTAATTAAGGGTTTGGGGGTTTTTTTTTCCTGATACAAAGCGCTACAAAATTATGCCACCAGCCTGACTTGCAAACCTTCAACCTTTTTACCATCATTTTACTGAATATTTGAATCAACCTTTACAATGCAACCCTATTCTCTCTTTTTCCAAAAAAAATTATTTTGTATTTGATATACTACTGGTAAGACATAGCCATGCATCTGACTTCGACTTAGCTATTTGAAGAGCTCTCAATCTAATTAAGTATTTTCTTTATCTGTCCTGTTGGGGCTCACAATTTAACTATGGTACCTGGGGCAATGGAAGGGTTAAGTGACTTGCACAGGATCACAGAAAGTGGTGCTGTGATTTGAACCCACAACCTCAGCTTTCACCCCTAGTCTATTAACTTTCAGCTCCTTGTCTGCAGCCTCTGCTGTCAAAGATTTTGATAATTAAACTCAGTTTAGCGCTATAGAAATAATTAGTGCTGTAGCATTAGTAACTCAGTTATGATTATCATACAACTATCTTGTAAAAATGCAGGTGAAAGTTTGTGCTGTTGGATCTTTGAGTTTTGCTGGTTGTCAGGACGTTTTGTTTGGCTACTGATCCCAAAAAACTGGAGCCTTTGGTGACAGCCTAGCTTCTTTTGGCAGGGCCAGCTGCTGTGCCACCATTGTCCTGGGTCTAGAGAAGAAAATTTTCAAGTTCTTTTCAGAGGGAAGAGGATACTAGAAATTCAAATTAAGGGGAAAAACATAAAATTCCCCACAAAACCCAAAAAAAACACAGTGGGAACAGCCACTTATAAAAAGCTGATGAGCAAGCATTTCAAGCTAAAAACCTTTATTGTAAAACACCTTATGTACAGTGGTTGGGAGGTGCAGACTTGATACTGGCTGTGTTTCAGTGCAGTAGTCTTTGTCAGAAGGCCAATATCAATGAAGGACCAAAAAGGTAATAAAAGTAATTTTCTGTACATATTGCAAGACAGTCTCCTTGAGGCTCAGTTTTACAGCTGCTGCAGAGATTCATTACTCGATCGTACTTTTATTACCGAATAGGAGCAGATTGCTTTTATAACCTTTTTGGCTTTATCACCTCAATTGGTTGATTATTAGATTCATGACTTAGGCCATTGTACTGAAACATGGCCCATTTCAGTCCATACCTCCTAATCACTTTACATCATAAGGTGTTTTACAATAAAGGTTTTTACTTTGAAATTCTTGGATCAGCTTTTTTTTAAAAATATTTAGTTATTCCCACTGTGGCCCTGATGTTCTAACTTTACCATGCCTTTAAAGATCAATGCTAAACCAGTTCAGCATCAAAGTATTTTAGCTCCCAATGCACATAATGGCTGTGCGTAGTCTTTTCTGTGCTTCATATCATTCTCCGATAATACTATGTAAATGTAGTATAATGAGGTCATTAATATTAAAATGTTTTGTGCGATGCCCAGACATTGCCTGGTGATGCACAAAATGAAGCACCAAATAGAGAATGACATGGGGCCAAAATTTTCCCCCGTCCCGGCGACTTCTTTTCCTGTCCCTGCCCTATTCCTGCAAGCTCCGTCCTCATCTGCACAAAGCTCAAGCACTTTAAAATCAAAAGTGTTCGAAGCTAGTGCGGTTAAGACGGAGCTTACAGGAATAGGGACAGGGACAGCGACAAAACTCGAGGGGATGGGAAAATTGAGTTTCTGTGGGGACGGGGAAAAATTTGACCCCGTGTCATTCTCTAGCACTGACCATTATTGCTCCAAAATTACCAGCAGGTCTGGAGGTGCAAGTAGTGTATTAAAAGTACATCTCGGGCACATGCGTCAAAAGTGTACACTAGCAGGTCTGGGCTGCAGAAAGTATGATAAATGAAGATACATTTATCATACCTATAAGGCACCCCCTCCCCCCCATCAAGTGTATCAAGCCGCATATGTCAAAAGTACGTCTAATGCGCATTTCTTAAAGTTCAAAAACAAAAAATACTGGTAAGGGCTTCATATCCCACCAAAGCAGTGTAGAAAAAATGCATACATATCTTATATTTTCACATTTGTATGGCTTGTTTGTAGGTAGTTCTCCTACCCCATCTTCTCCCTCCTTCTAGTGGGATCAGTGGACGCTTATCACGTGCACCTATGATACACTATAATAAGACACGCCTATGATTCACGGTCATGAATGCCTACGATGTAGCATCTCCTGATGCATGTGCATATTTATGCCTCTTATTGTGAACTATTCTGCGTGTCGGTCACTTTCTCCTACGACTGATCGAATGGGATTTCCGTGGATCTCATTTGCATGCGAGGTTCTTTGGGCATCACTTGCTGTTTTGAAATTGTAAAATTTTACCAGCACTGTAGCAACCCACAGGATTTTAACGTGAACCTTAGAGCAGTAGTCCCCCAACCTTTTTTGCACCAAGGACCAGATTCGTGCAAGACAATTTTTCCAGGTACAGGGGAAAATTCAAGTGTATAATAAATAAATAAAGTTATATTTTATATTATGTACTTTATTTCTATTACATTGTAATATATTTAATATAACTTGCCATAATGCAGAATTAGTGGGAGAACTGACCTTGTTTCCCTGAAACTTCCCATCTTGTTTCGCGGCTTTTCCACTGCACCTCCACACCAGCACCAGGCCTTTTTTCTCCTGCTCCACTGCACCTCTGTGCCTCCACATTGCACGACTCCAGACCTGGCACCAGCATGCACTTCTATCATTTCCATAGTTCAGGCATCAGGCCATGGGGGAAAGGTAATTTTTGCCATGACAAATCAGTGTTTTTTTGCTGGCACCAAAAAGCTGACATCAGCTGCACGGCCTGGTTTGGTCATGGCCCAGTACTGGTCCGTGGCCCGGTGTTTGGTGACAATTGCCTTAGAGCTTTGGGGCCACACTTTTTTTTTTCCCCCTGAAAATTAGGCAATGGCCATCAAGGCCTAGATTCACTAAACTCATCGATTGTGTCCCGATCATGTCCCAACCCGTTTGCAATCGTTTCCCGACCCTGACCTGATTTACTAACCTCATGCCTGATCAATCTCCCACCCGATCCGCCCATGCAAATGTGTGGAAATGGCATGCATAAGTAGGAAGGCATCGATTCACTAAGCAGAAGAAGAAAATTGGGATTGGGTTTGCCAATCCGAAATGAAGCGACTGCTGAGGACCAGTCGCTTACTACCCTTGCCGAGCCTCCTGCTCTCTGCCGCCCTGAAATCCCAGTATCGAGGTTACAAACCCAACCATCAAAATAAAAAATATTAAACTTTAAAACTGTAAAATATCTATACATATGCACACGAACTCCCTTTTTATATATTGTACAAATGCGCAGTGCTAGCCCACAGGTTTAAAGCGTGTTCTGTTCCATAATCTGGCTGCACAAAAATAATTCCTTTAAAATGTCCACTTGTAGGGCCAGCAAACTGCAGCCACCCTTCCCCCTTTATTTTGAGCTCGCTTGTGCGTAGAGCAAGCGCAAATGGAATCTACAACCAAAGAGGGTAATCTGCGCATGCGTCTTGATCGCTCTGCTGCGATCCGTGGGATCGCTTGTGGGCATCCGTCCGATCAGATCATTTGCATGCTGAAGCTGTAGTGAATCAGTCGCTCGGCAAAACTTGGCCACGGATCGCCCAACAACAATCCAGATCGGTAAGTTTTTAGTAAATCTATGCCTAAATTCTGAAGTTGTGCTTGCAGTTAGAATGAACCTGGAGGATTGTGGACAACCCTAAAGTGATGCAAAGTAGCAGACTATGTTAAAAAATTGTAGTGATAAAGAAAAAAAATAATCGCACACAATTCAAAAGAAAAGAAAATAGACTTTTCTTTAAATGTAAGGATATAGATTTTCTTTATTGTGATTTATTAACTACCTTTATGGAGAGATTAGCCCAAGACAGTGTACAGCGTACAATTTAACATAATTTTTTTTTAGCAGCAAAATGGCAATTAAACATAAGTAGAATCAATGAGAGAAAATAGGAAATAATTTGAAACATTATTAGTAGAATATGAACACTACTACGATAGGCAGCATAGAAAAACATTCACATAACAGATAAGACGGTTATGCTATTTGTACAATACAATGAACACTTGAATTCATTTTTAAAAATTTATAACCCACAACATGCTAGTATTCTGTGCGGAGTGCAATAAAACATATATAATATGCAGCTTATATATAGACAGGACAGGGTGGGTAGTACCAAGTTAGTAGGATAAATAGATGGGTGGCTAATCTGAGGGCAAATTATATGTTCAGTTGATTAAGGGAGTTTTTTAAAATTAGGATTTATTTGCTACCTTTTTGAAGAACTTCACCCAAGGCGGTGTACAGCAAGAATAAGTCCAACATAGGCAACAGACAATTACAGCAGACAATTACAGCAGTAGAAGTATTCAGTACTCACAATGTCAACAAAATACACAACATAACATTTTAATAGACAGCATAGGGTGTAAGTGAAGGTAGAACATGTAGATAAGTCCCCTTATTTTCTAATTCCTATTAACTCTAATTTTAAAGAAAGTTGCATGCAAAACCAGAGGGTGCAAGAATACCATCTTGGCTAGATAAGTCCTGCTATAGCAGTGTCCCGCAAACCTTGTGGCCAGTGGCACACTAAACCCAGTGCCCTGGCCAGAAGGCACTGGAAGTATGCGGATATTGATGTGATGGCGTTACACATCGACATCCACACTTGCGCGGATGTCCATCTGGCCGCACCCCTGAAACGTCACTTTGGTGGGGGATCCTGGAGGAGGGGAGGTGCAGGGAGAAGAGAGACGCCGGCGAGGAGGAGAGCCGTCGGCACCGGCTGACCGCCTACAGGATGTGCCTCTCGCCGTATAAGCAGTCAGCTAGCGCCTTTCTTCCTTACCTGCGTCTCATCGCAGCACACAGTTTGCGATACACTGTGCTATAGTATGTACAGCTGGTGTTATTCCTTGTATGTGTGATTAAGTTAGCTATTTGCTTCTTCTGTTGAAGGCTTGGAGAAGAGGTGAGCTTTCACCTGTTCCTGAAGTAGAGAGTCTTGCTTTAAAGCAAACTCTGTTTCTAGGATTGCTTTCCAGAGTGGCAGAGGGGGAGCTACTCTAGAGAAGGCTCGCTAGCAGGTATCTTATGGTCTGAAGTTCTTTGGAGAGGGTGTGGTTAGGTATACTCCTTGGGAGTACCTTAGCAACC
Source organism: Geotrypetes seraphini (assembly GCF_902459505.1). Classification (NCBI taxonomy): domain Eukaryota; kingdom Metazoa; phylum Chordata; class Amphibia; order Gymnophiona; family Dermophiidae; genus Geotrypetes; species Geotrypetes seraphini. The sequence goes on from NC_047087.1 coordinate 196,203,398, forward strand.
TTGGAGGTGTGTAGAGGGAGATCCTGTTCTTCAAGTACTAGTAAAAAAAAAAAAAATTATATGTGTAATAAGTAGGTGGATGGAAAAACTCATACTAGTAAATTATTATGCTTAATTATCCAATTATACTGCTCTTTGGGATGACTGCGTAATCATTACAGAGCAAAACACTTTTTTTTTTTTTTAAAGAAAAAATGCAAAAGACTTCATTCTATATGCAAAGAAATAATAAACACTTGTGAAAAAAATCTAACATTAAGTTCAGAGTATCAAAAAATATTACAGAATATCTTGCAGTTACTCCCTCCATTTGTTCCTTCAACCTTCCCCATAGCAGTGTCTCTCAAACTCTCCAGAGCCACGGCTGGAGGGCATCCAGAAATGCACGGATATTGATGCGATGAAATCATGCACATGCGCGATATCATCATGTTGCGGTCCGCACATGCGCGGAGGCTCTCCAGGTGGGGATGGGGCCTCTGGAAGAGGAGAAGCACTGCCTGACTGCCTACGGGACGTGCTTCTCGCCGTGAGAGGCACATCTTGTAGGCAGTCAGCCAGTTATCAAAAATGGTAATCAGGTGCTTCTTGGAGTTGGTACCCCTTCAGCTGCTTGGCTTGCTAACTATCTAGGCTTTTTTATGTGCGGTTGGGGGGGGGAGAGAAAATTTAAAAATAAAGGGGCTGATATTCAGCATGAGTTTAACCTGGTAAGAGCAGCTCCACTAGGGTTAACTCACACTGACTAGTCCTACCTAAATACTCAGTGGGAATTAACCAGCTAGTGCTGCTGAGTATCTGCTCAGACCACCTCGGCGCTGTCCGGAGGGGAGAAGGGGGGAAAACTCTGGATGTAACTGGGAAGACTGGAGTCGCAGGAGGGAAAGCAGAATTTTTAGAATTTATATACAAAATTCCCTCAGTAGTACCGGATGCCAGCACATTGCTGACAGTACCAAATAAGTAAGGAAACTAAAAGGCTGTCCTAACTTTGTCTGGGTAGTTATCCAGGTAGCGGACTGAAAACCCTCGTCAAGTTCTAACAAACCTTATCAAGCTGAGTGGCTGAAGGGGTACCACCTCAGAGATGCACCTGCAGCATAATTTGATTACGATTCTTGATAACTGATGCTCTGTATTATTTTTTGTGATACTTTGAACTTTGTGTTGGATTTCCTTACTGTAATCTGGTACCAGTCTGGCTACTGCCAATACCCACATGAGTGCCAGCAATTTTCAGTGCTGGCATCCAGTACTCCTGGGGGAATTCTGTGTACAAATTTTGAAAATTCTGCATTCCCTCCTGCCTTTACCTTCCTGCTCCAACCTTCCCGGTTCCATCTAAGGGCCTGGGCCAGTCCACTTTTGTCCCAGGTCCAACCAGCAGCAATTGGTCTCAGTCTGACTGGCAAAACCCCCCAGAAAACTGGCTGCTTTGGTGCTATTTTGGGGGGAACCGCCAGACGTAGGTGGCATTCCCTCCCAACTCCGCTGCTGTGCAGCATACATCTGGCTTCCGCAAGGCCTGCAGCAAGGGTGTAATCATTTTTTTTTTTTTTTTAATTTAATTATTTATATTCTGTATATCCTACAATTCTTTGTGGATTGTAAATTATTCAGGTACTTGAGTATTAAAAGGCCGCGTGGGACCTCCAGCTATGTTATGCTGACTGCTCTGCAGCATCTCATCCTATTAACAGGCTTTCTGTGAGGGCATATTCTCACCTTACTCTATTGCTTTCCACTTACCCCTCCCCCTCCCGTTGCTTACCTTGCAGTTCCTCCCTCCATTTGTTCCTTCAACCTTCCCCATAGCACAGTGTCTCTCAAACTCTCCGGAGCCACGGCTGGAGGGCATCCAGAAATGCACGGATGTTGATGCGATGAAATCGTGCACATGCGTGATATCATCATGTTGCGGTCTGCAAATGCGCGGAGGCCCTCCAGGTGGGGGCGGGGTGGGGGGGTGGGCCTCTGGAAGAGGAGAAGCACTACCTGACTGCCTACAGGACGTGCTTCTCGCCGTGAGAGGCACATCTCGCCAGTGCCTCTCCTCGCTGGTGTCTTGCAGCACACAGTTTGCGATACACTGCTATAGCACATTCAGCAGACAGCTGCTACTCCCAACCCCCACACCTCACTGTGGTAAGAGGATGAGTAACTGAACTGCTGCGCATGGGGTTAATTCCTCCTCCAGCTTATACCTGATTCTGTGAGCTGTTTGGACCTCCCTTACAGCCCTGTGGTTCACATGAGAAAACTGGCCTAAACTGGCAGATGTGTGTTCTAAACTAGAGAGATGCACGGGAACGGGGATGACGGGAATCCCGCGGGTTCCCTCTTTGGGTCGCAGGGATCCTGTGGGGACACCCCCTTGGGTCACGGGGATCCCATGGGGACCCTCCTCATGGTCTCGTGGATCTCGTGGGGTTGGAGGCAGCTCGAGCCGAGAGGCTCATCTTCTTTTTCTGCCTGCAGCACGTAGCCAACCCGGAAGTAGGCTTCACGTTAGTCACGTTAGTTACAACATGCAGAGTGTTCCCAGTGTCTTTCAAATAAAGTTTGTTGCTTCCTTCCCCCCCTCTTGACGTCATCACCTTGTCTTTTTAATTGCCTAATTTTCACCACGTTTTCCCAGCAGTGTTCTCCAGTTTTTCTGTAGATACTAGTTCTTGCCTTATCTTCACCATACGTAAGTCCTTTTATGTTTAAATGATTTTTATTGAGCCAAGATAGATATACAAATCAACCAATCCTTCTGATAAACAGAGTTCAAACAATTTTCATATATACAAACACCCACCCACCCCTCCCCAGTCCGAGTCCACTACTAAAATAACAAAAAAAAACCCCAAACAATGTACTAAAAATAGTAAAACAAGGGGAAACACTAATCTAATCTAATCTAATCCTTAGGTTTGTATACCGCATCATCTCCACGTTCGTAGAGCTCGACGCGGTTTACAGTAGGAGAAATACGAAGGAACTACAACAGAGGGTTAGAGGTAGAAGTGTGAAGAAAATTTAGAGGACTTGGGATGCCAAGATATAAGAGTTTCCTTGATTCCTAAGTTGAAGGGAGACTTACATTTTTTGAGAAAAGCCAGGTTTTCAGATGTTTGCGGAATACTTAGAGAGAGCTCAAGTTCCGAAGAGGGGAGGTAAGGTTGTTCAAGAGCTCAGTGATTTTGAAGTGGAGGGAGGTCCCGGGTTCCCAGGCAGCCGTAAAGCAACAACCACAAGTAGAAGAGAGGTCCAGGACACTCTGACATGCCCAAACAAGCAAAGTAATCATCTGGATCTTCCACAAGGAAAGCATAGGAGCTTCAGGCTCCAACCATTGTAGTAGCAGGAAAGCCCTCGTGAGGGTGATGGGGAGGAGAGACTCCAAAAAGAAGTTCAGGTGAAAGACGGACGGTCATCCTCCAAATGCGTCCAATGAATGCAAATAGGCTAGTCTAAAAAACCTGAACCGCAGGGCAAGACCAAAACATATGGCCAAGAGTAGCTTCCAAATGTCCACATTTATCACAAACTGCAGAGGGGCAAAACTTTGTTCTATACGCCCCCAGGGCGAAACATAAAGCTGAAATAACAATTTGTATTGCATTTCAAAAAAATATAAATATTTCCTTAAAGCAGGCAGTCTAGTTACAGCAGTTAAAATAATATCATCAGGCAATACTACATGGAGATCTTGGGCCCAGGAGGTCTGGTATCTGGCATAGTCAGGCAATGGAGTCTCATCCTTCAAATAGCAATGATGAAATCTGAGGGGGACCGGCATTTGAGAACCCAAGGTATAGGCCGAAGACAGTGTTTCCTGTCTACCAGCACACAAATTGGTTTGCTGAAGGGAAGTCACATAATGGTGAATCTGCAAATATGCAAACTGATCTATACCCATCAGGCTATAGTCCCGACACAACTGTGCAAAAGGCTTCATAGTGCCATCTCTATGGGCCAAATGAAACAGATAGGTCAGCCCGATTGCCTCCCAGTGAGTGAACTGCGAGACCCCCCATAGCAGGCAAAAAATGTTTGTTAAATCTAATATGCAGAAAGGGGGACTTGCGGGCACTAATACATGAAACCAGCACACCCATGTCTAGACCCGTCGCAGGACTAAACCAAACACACGAAGCCCCAGAGGAAGTGGTGAAGGAGGGGAAATAGAATGCAGAAATGCACTAAAATGATCTCCCTTAAAGCAAGTGAGTTCTAATGGGGTGTTGGAAAAATCGGACGTCTCCCGAAAGTAATCATTGATGTGGCGCATACCACATCCAATAATGAGGTGACGGAGGTTAAGCAAGCCCAGACCCCCTTTATAAAGGGGGCGTGCCACTTTCAGATAGGGTAGCCACGCACGACAGCCCTTCCAAAGAAAATACTGAAGGGAACGAATGTACTTGGTCTCATCTCGATGTAACAAATACAAGGACTTGGAAAATAAATAACCAAGAGGGAATCACAATCATATTGAGTAATGCAACTCTACCCATAAGAGAGAGAGGAAAGGCATGCCACATACATAACTTGGCAGACAGAGGGCATGCAAGTCCTTTTATATATCCTATTTCCATTTTTATTTTCAAATATTTTTATTTCCTTTTGCTAGTCTCTCTTTTGTTGCCTTGGACTGTGTAGATTAGTTTCGTTTTCTCCCTGTAAGCATGTGCCACGTTGATCTTTTTTTTTCTTTTGGTTTTCACTTTCAAGTCTTCATCGCTTCGACTCAAGTGTGAGTGTTTATGGTGCCAATATTCAAGACAGGTAGATTCAATGTTTTATTTTATTCAATATGATTCTTCCCACTGTCAGTGTTTTTTGTTTCCTGCCGTTTTCATGTACAATCCAAGCAGCACTCAGTTTTCTGTTTTGAGTTTCTTATTTTCCCTTAGCTGCCCCAGCCTTCAGTTTTCATTTTATTTTTTAATTATCCTTTGTCCACATATTCATTTCGTTTCGTTTTAAGTTTCTAGTTATGACCCTTAGGCCCAAATTCACTAAACCTCCAAACCGTGCACGATCCATTTCCGTTTGCATGCCGGCCGACGAATTCAGTAAAGGCCTGCATGCAAATGAGGACGATCATTAACATGCCCCCTACCCATGGCCACAGCGATCCCCACTCATGCGCACACCCTGACAGTAATGACAGGAGAAGCAGCCTCCTGTTACTGCTGTCAGGACTCAACCCCGATCTCTCCTGCCTGCCCTGCTCTGCCCAGATCTCTCTTGCCTGCTCCCGGACTCTCCTGCTCTCTGCCGCCGTTCCCTGCAGTGCAAGCCCGTGGTTTTAAAGCAGGCATGCACTGCGGGGAACGACGGCAGAGAAAAGGAGAGTCCGGTGAGCAGGGAAGAGATCGAACATCGGCCCTGCCCGACACCCCCCAGGCCCCAATCTCTGCGGGGATGGGTTTGACTCCAGCGAGGACGGGTTTGATTTTTGTCCCTGCGCAACTTTCTAGTCTAAACTGATGTGCAGCAGTTCACTAATTGCTCCTCCTCTGTGTGGGAGATTTCTGATTTGTGCTCTTTGCTGAATTTTGCATGTTCTGTGAGCACGGGGAATTTGGCTAATTCTGCACTGTGCGGTTGCACAGAATTTCCTAGGAAGTTATTCGGGAATAGCTCAACACTGAATAATGGGCATAAAAGGGGAAATTCTTTAAGTAGTGCTACTGTACATTAATAAATTACAGTTAATGACAGCATTAATGAGCTTTAATAAGCTCATAATGGGAAAAAATAAATAAAGGTTAATTGGGTGGTAGGCGCAGTTAGGAGCAGATCGGGAGTATTTTTTCAAAGTTAGATGTTAGTAGGCATTTCTAACAGGATTGCGCCTACATTATAGGTGTTATAAACCCTGGTTTGTATTAGAGATGCCTACAATGTAAGCGCAATCCTATTAGAGATGCCTAATATGTAATTGACACATCTAGACAGCGTAATTAACAGGATCTGGCCCAAAATGCTGATAGTGACCAGTGTTTATAAAACAACACACACACTCCAAAACCCACTGACCATGGGCTGAGTATTGCCTGGAACAATGATGCTTCTTTAAGCATGTAGAAAAAATTCAAAAGAAAAAAAACCCCCTTATTTGGGAAAGCAGGTAAAACGCACACAGTAAAACAAAGCTCACCGACTATATAACGATCTCTTAGTGGCACATCTAATTGCACTAATCTAGAAATGTGTTTAGGCTGGGGAGACTTTTCAGTTTCTGAACCAAGTTCGATTCAATGAGGTATAATGGTGGTCTTTGCTCATTTTTAAGCAAGGGACATTTTGGGTCAATAAATAACTTTCTACTTGGGAGCCATGATTCCAACCAGAATATGTGGCTTTGGTCACACAATGAACCTATGCAAGTACAGGGCCACAAACTAAAAGTCCTAATATACACAACTGAAACCCATGGTGCCAGCCTCTGCATGCAATACACCACCAAAGAAATAGTCAAATGCAATTTCCTTAGCATTCTCAGCAGATGAATCCAGAGACTAGTGGGTTAGCACAGATCTACCAGCAGGTGGAGATAGAGAACTGATAGTTTGTATGCTATATCTCCAGCAGGTTGGATGGTTGCTGTTCCGATAGTTCCTGGATCTCTGAGGGCTCCTGTGTGGAAGGCTGTTTCTCTTGCTGCTTCGGCTCCAGTTGAGTTTCGGGCTATCAGCAGATTACAGTTCCGACTTTAGGGGCAACACCTGGGCCTTCCCAGGTTCCTTCTCCATCCTCACCGCCTGTGAAGAAAGTTTCCTGGTCCGGAGGGCTTCTTTCCCATAAGGGGGAAAAAAAAACCCTGCCGTTTGGCTTGGACCAGGATTGCCTGCATAGCATTGTGGCTTTGTGCTGGAGTGGGCCTTTCAGGACAGAAGTACGTGAGTACAGCTGTGTTTGTTTGCTGAGGGGAGACATGGCAGTGGAGGCAGTGAAATGTTTCTTGCAGTGCGGGAAGCGCCGCTCTATTTTGTGGCTTTGTTCAGCTGGCTGCACTGGAGACGAGGGTGCAGCAGCTGTTTTGGCACCAGAGGGTGCGCTTCCTCCCCGCACCAAAAATGCACTTGGGGAGAAGAAGGCAGGACTGGCTTTGGTCGTGGCTTTGGAGGCGCAGCCGTGCACCTCAGCTGCGGCGGCAGAAGAAGTGCTGGTGCCAGTAGCGGTGGCCCAAGAAGGGCTTGTAGCCTTAGGTAGCTTCTCGCCAGAGTTTGTGCTTCTGCTGCATAAGGTTTTCTCGCAGCAGAGGGCAAGCCTGGACAGAGGGGTGGGGTTCTCTGAGGGAGGCCTAGCCCAAGAGGCTAAGTTACAGCCACCATTTGGATCATAAAGGGGCCAAGAGGCGGAAGACTTTGCCTACCCGGAGATCCCTCTACCTCTGTTTGGTTCCAGGGGGAGGGGGAGTACAGGGTGCAGGACATGGATATGGAGGAGGCTGGAGAGGATGATCCCTCGGCATTGCACCTGTTCCATAGGGAGGTACTGGCGGCCTTTATTTCAAAAGCTATGGACGGTCTTCACATTTCCCTGCTGGATACAAAGGGGGGGGGAGGAGGGGTCGGTGCCCAATCTTCTTATGGCAGGCACTAGGTGGCCACCTAAGACCTTTCCTGTGCATAAGGCCATGCAGGAGTTGATTTCTGAGCAATGGACTACACCAGAATCAGGTCTCAAGGTGGCAAGGGCTATGTGTTTGTTGTATCCTGTGGCTCTCGAGGAGCAGGATAAATGTAAACTTCCAAAAGTGGATGCCTTAGTGGCAGCAGTCACTAGGAAAACTACTCTGTCGATCAAGGAAGGTATTACTCTGAGGAACCCTCGGGATAGGAAGATTTTGAGTGTTCTTTAAGGTCTTCATTTAATGTGACAGCCCTGACTCTGTAGGTGGCTGTGTGCAGTTCTTATGCGGCATGGGCCTTTCTTCAGTGGATCCAGTTGTTTACTGATAGGGTTGTAGAGACCGGTGGGGCTCTGCCCCGAGACTTTCCCGATGTGGAATCAGGCTGGCGTATCTGGCTGATGCCTTATATGATATGATTAGGCTTCCGCTAAGCAGATGGCTCTAGCTGTAGTATCTAGGCGGCACCTATGGCTGCGGCATTGGACAGCGGACGCCGCTTCCAAAATACGCCTGGTACGTCTTCCCTTTAGGGGCAAGTTACTGTTTGGAGAGGACCTGGAAAAATTGGTGAAGGATTTTGGAGACTAAGTCTCAGAGGTTGCCGGAAGATAGGTCCAGAGGGGCATCTCAGTCTCCCTCATCTAGACCACATTTTCGGGATACCAGGAGGTATAGCCCGGGGAAATCAGCATATAGGGCCTCCTATTCGGCAGCATAAGTGCCAGGTCCAGGGTTACGCAGCAGCGGCCTTCTCGCCCTGCCAAACCCTCGGCCTTGAGAGTAGGTTCTCCTCAGTCCTCACGACCTCCACAATGACGGGGTTTTGGCTCCTTCCGCCAAGTGAATGGAGGGGGTGGGGCGGCGGCTGGCCTTATTGCTGGCAGAATGGGCCAAGATTACATTTAGCCCGGAGGTCTTCTGTGTAGGGCACAAAGGTTATGGTTGAGAATGCTTTTTTTCCAATCTCAGATTCTTTCTGGGCATCCCTGTGGACAGGGGCCGGATAGAAGATTGTGAGAATTTCACTCTGGGGCCAGCGAGCCTTAGGGCCAGGGGTTCTATTCTGGAGTTTTGAGGGTCCACCAGTGGGTCATTTGATTCACCAGGAAATGGGGACTCAAGGTGGTATGTCCTTTCATTCCCTTGCTATAAGTTCCTCAGCTCCCCAACAGGCACGGGGAGCAGGCTTGGGAAGTAGGGTAGGCCTTCGGTCCCCCAAGGGCCCTACTGCGCCTGTTGAGGGGGTTACCTCTCCGGATGGTGAAGGAGCACGTATTGCTTCCTCTGGTTCACTGCTCCGATGCAGCGGGGTGGATATTTCAGGGTTGTCCTCAGCCCTCCGGTTAGACTCCTCGGGGGAGGTGGTCACCGGTCACTCTGCTTCGGTTGCGGAGGACACCTGTCTGCGTCCCACAAGAGTAGATTCAGGGGACACTCCCTTCCGCTGTGGTCTTACGGCCTGGCTATTGAACAGTCGAGGCTGCAGCGTAGGGAGTACCGTGCAGGTTATCTCTACTCTGCTGCAGGCTAAGAAGAGGTCTTCCTCTTCGACTTATGCTAGGATCTGGCGGGTGTTTTGAAGCTTGGTGCATTCAATTAGAGTTTCTTCCTTTTCAGGCTTCCCTGTCAGATTCTTTCCTTCCTGCAAGAAGGGGTTGCTAAAGGGTTGGCCTACAATTCCATTCGGGTATAGGTAGCGGCTATTGCCTGCTACAGAGGGAAGGTGCGGGCTTATCCTTAGGGTCTCACCCTGATGTAGTACGGTTCCTTAAGGGGGTTAACTGCATTAGGCCACCTTTGCGGAGGCCATGTCCGGATTGGATTCTGAAGGTGGTCCTTGGAGGTTTATTACAAGGGGCACCTTTCGAGCCTTTGGATAATGCGACACTCAAGGATGTTAAAGAGATTTTTCTGGTGGCTCTGGCTTTGGCCAGGCGAGCTTCTGAGTTGCAGGCTTTATCCTGCAGGGATCTGTTCTTACGTTTTTTGGAGATCAGAGTTTTAATTTGGACTGTTCCGTTCTTTCAAAAGTGGTGTCTCCTTTTCATGTCAATCAGGTCCTCTTTCTACCATGCTTTAGGGAAGAGGATTGGGGTCAAGGTTTCCTGCCTTGCTTTTGCTCGATGTACGGAGAATTCTTTTGCACTATCTTCAAGTTACTAATGATTTTCGGCGTTTTGGATCACCTCTTTGTGCTCTTTTCGGGTTTGGCGGCTTCCAAGGCCTTGGTGGCTCGTTGGATCTGAGAGGCTATTTCTTCTGCTTATTTGTTGATGGGTAAGCGGGTGCTGGAGGCTCTACATGCTCATTCAATGAGAGCAATGGCTACGTCTTGGGCGGAGTCCAGGGGATTTTCCATGGAAGAGATTTGTAGGGTGGCCACTTGGTTGACTTCCAACATGTTTTCTAGGCATTACTGTTTGGATGTGGCGGAGTGCTTGGAGGCGTCCGTAGGTGCTTTGGTGTTTGCAGAGGCAGCATGTTCACCCCACCCGAGTTGAGGTTGCTTTGCTACATCCCTGGATTCATCTTATGATGACGCTAAGGAAGGAAAAATTATGTTCTACCTGTTAATTTTCTTTCCTTTAGACCAGGTGTGTCCAACCTGCGGCCCGGTGAAGTATTTTGTGCGGCCCGTTCGAGGGCGATGCAGTGTTTTCCTCTGCTGCCCCCGGGTGTTTACTGTCTTGCCGGCACCCTCCTCTGTCTTGCTGCAGCGTTTGCGCATTTGTGAGGCCCTAGAAACATTTTTTTCGACCAATGCGGCCCAGGGAAGCCAAAAGGTTGGACACCCCTGCTTTAGACGCAGCAGATGAATCCAGAGCCCCACCCGATCAGTATTGTTCATGGATTTTTTCTCGAAGGTGCTATCTCATGGTTGAGAGTCGGGATTTATTTTGCTTATGGGAAAGAAGTTTGCTAAGTTGCAACTGCATGGTCCAGAGGCCTGGACATTAAGTGATACTGACTGGAAAGAGAGACTCCATCCAAGATATATACCTGTGAATCAGTTTGCTATCTTCACCTGCTAGTAGATGTGTGCTATCCCACTAGTCTCTGGATTCATCTGCTGTGTCTAAAGGAAAGAAAATTAACAGGTAGGACATAATTTTTCCTGAACCGTGCAAAAAAAAACAGCAAATGAAAAATCTCAAAACTGACATACTTCAATCACTGAATTGAAAATAAAATCATTTTTCTTACCTTTTTGTTGTCTGGTGATTTTATTTTTCTAATCATCTTTTCCCAGGCTCTTTCTGTGCTCTTAAATATTTCCAGGATATATCTCTTTCTGCCCAATATCCATCTTTTTTTTTTTTTTTTTTTTTTTTTTTTTTTTAATTTTTTATTTATAAATTTTCCATTCTTACAATATTTAATTCATACAATATATATTAATTATTACATATCTGAAATATTATCATTATTAATTCATAATATTTAAAATATAATATGAAAAAGATTATTCAATAACATATAAAATATAATTCCCTCTCCCTTTTTATATAATATATTTCCATTAATTAATCAAATCCCACCCCATTCATATACAATTTTTATCATTGTGCTAAGAAACTAATCATTAGAATAATTTGTCAATGGTTGCCATATTTTCTTGAAATTAAGAAGATTTCCCTGTTGTATCGCTAATATTTTTTCCATTTTATAAATATGACAAACAGAGTTCCACCAGAATGTATAATTCAATTTGGTATAGTCTTTCCAATTTTGAGTAATTTGTTGCATGGCGACTCCTGTTAGTATTAATAATAGCTTATTATTATTTGCTGAAATCGGACTCTTAGTTCTCATTGCAGTTCCAAATAATATGGTGTCATATGAGAGTCCTACGTGATTCTCTAGTAGCTTATTAATTTGGAGCCAAATTGAATTCCAAAATGCATTTACATAGGGACAGAAAAAGATTAAATGATCTAACGTCCCTATTTCCAATTTACAATGCCAGCATCTATTAGATCTAGTACTATCTATTTTTTGCAGGCGCGTTGGGGTCCAAAATACTCTATGTAATAAGAATAACCATGTTTGATTCATAGATGCTGACCTTGTAGATCTTAATCTCCAGGACCAAAATCTTGGCCATTGAGATTCAGAAATTGTCTGACCAATCTCAATACTCCAAATATCCCTAAGACCTGTTTTCTTTTTTTTATTTAAAAATCCGTATATCAATTTGTACCATTTTGCGGCTTGGTGACCCAAAAAATCCGTCTGGAAACATAGAACCTGTAAACTATATTGATTATTTAGATTTTTCCATTCAGGGAACCCTACCTGAATGGCCTGCTTCAATTGCATCCATTTAAAATATTGTGTTTTATTTAATCCAAATTTATTTTGCAATTGTGAAAAACTAAGCAGTGATCCTTCTGATATGACATCATTCAATGTTCTTATTCCTGCATTTATCCATTGCTTCCAGACGATTTTAAATCCGCCAATCTTGATCCTGGAGTTTATCCATATTGATTGATTTAGAGATTTAGCAATAGGTTCTGATGATAAATTACTGATATATCTCAATGTTTTCCAAGTGTCAAATAAAATTCTGTGATCTTTGTATCTTTTAGGCATTGTTATAGTTATTAACTGTTCTGGATATAAAGGGAACAGGAGCCGCCATTCTAAATATAGCCAATCTGGTACATTTTCTAAAAGGTCTGGGAGGATCCAATACATACCCTGTCTTAAGATATAGGCTTGATGATACCTATAGAAATTTGGAAAATTTACCCCCCCTTCCACAATTGGTCTTTGTAATGATACTAAAGCGATTCTTGGTCTTTTCCCACACCAAACAAATTTTGTAATAACATTGTTAAGTTTTTTATAAAATGACCCCTGAAAAAATATTGGAATCATACTCATTTGGTAACAAACCACAGGCAATATAATCATTTTAACTGTTTGAATTCTTCCCCACCAAGAAAGATGTAGTGGATTCCATTGCTCACACATTTCTGTTATTTTTTTCAATAAAAGTTTTTCATTCTCTTTGACTGTATCTTCAATTGTGTTTTTGATCATAATTCCTAAGTATTTTATTCCATCTTCTTTCCAAATAAATGAATATGGGTCAAATAATCCTTTGGTACAATGAACATTTATTGGGAGAATTTCAGATTTGTTCCAATTAATTTTATATCCAGAAAAAGTACCATATTTTTCTATTAAATTAAGTATACATGGAATAGTAGTTTCCGGTTCTCTTAAATATAATAATATATCATCTGCATATGCAGATAATTTAAATTCAAAACTGGTAAATGATATTCCCTTTATCTCCTTAGTTTTGTTTATTGCAATTAATAAAGGTTCTAGGACAATATCAAAAAGTAAAGGAGACAGAGGGCATCCTTGTCTAACTCCCCTATGCAAGTTAAATCTATTTGATAAATTATTATTAATATATAATCTTGCTCCAGGAGAGCTATACAATGTCTGAATCATTTTAATAAAACCGGATCCTATGCCAAACCATTGTAAAGCTTGGTATATAAAATTCCATTCCACTCTGTCAAAGGCTTTTTCTGCATCTAAAGATATTAAAAAAACTGGATCATTTATATTTTTTGCTAAATTTAATGAGTGGAATGCTAATCTAGTATTATTTGATGAATGTCTTTTAGCAATAAATCCTGTTTGATGTACATCAATAATGAAAGGGAGAGCTTTTGCCAATCTTAATGCTAATACTTTAGCCATTAATTTGTTATCCACATTCAATAATGAAATAGGCCTGTAATTTGAAACCAGAGTAGGATCTTTGTTTGGTTTTGGTAAGACTATAATTATCGATTCTGCCATAGTACCAGAAATATTTTCATTCTTTATTTGATATTGATACAAATTTAACAGATGTGGTAATATGATATTTTGGAAAAATTTATAAAATTCAACCGTATACCCATCTCCACCTGGAGCGGATCCAGCTCTAAGAGACTTCAATGCTGTTTCTAATTCTTTTAAAGATATAGGTTCTTCTAAACTTCCTTTTATATGATCTGGAATATTTGGTCCAATATATGAATTTAAAAAAGTTAATCCGTCTTGTTCTTTATTTTTATAAGAATTGGAAGTATATAATTCTTTATAAAAATCAAGAAATTGTGTTATAATATCTTTTGTGTTGGTATGTGTGTTACCTTGTGTATCTTTAATTGCAATAATCTTAGATTTTCTTTTCTTTGCTTTTAGAAAGTTTGCTAATAATTTCCCCGCTTTATTTGAATTTCCATAATATTGTACTTGTTTGTTGAAAATGTCTTTCCTCACAATTTGAGAAGAAATCTCATTATATTTAACTTTTAATTTTAATAATTCTTGTAGTGTATTATTTTCCCATTTCTCAATTAATTTATTTTCTAATAATTTAATTTGCTTTCCCATCTCAATAAATTGTTTTTTTTTTTGTTTATTAATAAATGTTGAATATGAAATAATATTTCCTCTCATAGTTGCTTTAAAAGCATCCCATAAGATCTCAGCATTAATATCATCTGATTCATTAAATTGAAAGAATTCTTGCATTTTTATTTTAAAGTCTTCAAGAAATTTTGAATCCGCTAATAAATCATTATTAAATCTCCAAATTAAATCAAAATTTTCAACATCATAATTTTGAAGATTAATCCACACACCAGCATGATCTGAAATTATAATGGAATCAATTGCTGCTTTTAAGACACGCTGCGCTATATTATTAGAAACAAATATATAATCAATTCGTGAAAAAGATTTATGGACCTGAGAACAAAAAGAAAATTCCTGATCATTAAAATGAAGAATTCGCCATATATCTACTAAATCACAAGATATTATCAAATTATCTAAGCCTAATGATTTCATAACTTTACTTGGTTTTTTATCCAAAATCGGATCCATTACAGCATTGAAATCCCCTGCTACTATTAAATTAGATGTAGCCAGTGGTAAGAGCAATTGTTGAATTTGTTTAAAAAACTCCATTTGATTCGTATTAGGAGCATATAAATTGAATAAGTTCAGGGTTGTATTTCCCAGGACCATCTCGATATGTACCCATCTACCTAAGGGATCATAATTAATTAATTTAAAATCTGCATTACATTTTTTGTTTATTAGAACAGCCACTCCAGCTTTTTTCTTTAAAGCCGGTGCAAATAAACATTTAGAAATCCAACCTCCAGATAATTTTTTTGATTCAATTTCCGAAAGATGGGTCTCTTGAATGAAGTAAATGTCCGCATTTTGATTTTTAAGGAACGATAATAATTTCTTCTTCTTAATAGGATGATTTAAACCATTGACATTCAGCGAATACATTTTTATATCCATCTAATTAATAGTTATATTTTAACCAATATTCTATGATAGTTTACACGATTATCTCCTAGCACATTCATTAAAAATTCATATCCTATCCCACCCATAATTTTCCCTCCCCTCCCACCCATTATCATATTCTGATTTGGAACACGCATTGGTCATGCAAAACCTACATCTCCATCTCCAGGCAACTAATAATTCATTATATTATTACAAAAAAAAAAAAAACAACATATTTCTAAATTCAATACATTCTTTATACTTCCACCCTTATACAATTGAAATTTATATCCATTTAATCTATAATATTTTATAAATTTACTGAGAATTATATATATTTGATTTATAAAATTAAATTCAATATCATGCATACATGTAATATTATACTCTTAATAAATAAACATATTACAATATAGCTCTATTTCTCTATATATATCTATAGATCTTCATATAAATTAAATATATTCATTTTTATATAAATATATAAATATTAATATTAATAATAATGCAATTCAATCATTTTCATAGATCATCTTCATAATAAATTAATTTGAATAATTAGTTGAATAAAATATACATTTTATATCAATAAATAAGTTTTATAATAAATTCATATTTTATTAATTATCAACCAATCAGTTACTTATTTTCTTATTTTTCATTATAATTTAATATGACTGAATAATTGACTCAAATAAAAATTTTATATTCGATATCTATTTTATTAATTAATCCTGTCAATAATCAAATTATTTTCTTGTATATATTTCATAAAATTATAATTTTCTTATACAGAATTGAAATATTGTTTTTATAATAAATTAATATATTTCATTTTTTAATCTTATTCTCAATATATCAATAATAAATTTTTCCTATCAATATTTTTAATGATAATTTCTTTGTAAATCATTTCATTATTCCTTAATCATAATAAGTTAATATGCTATATGATTGAATAAATTTTCTATTTTGATTAAAACATGTAATTTATATAAATTTTTTTTTTTTTTTATAAATATATATTTTATTTATATTTATTTATTTTTTTTTATTATTTTTTTTTTTTTTTTTTTTATAATATTAATGATTGTGGATGCTAATATTTTATTAATAATTAATTTAATAAAATAATATTATATTATTGCATCCACTATATCAATAAATATAAATTATTTTTCCAGTTAATAACATTTATTATATCTTAATTTTTATTTATTTTTTTTTTTTATTAATAATCTTCTTTATTTTCCCTTTTTTCCATCTTCTTTCTTCTTTCTTCTTTCTTCAGCTGAATTGTTCTGTTTTTTATGTAAACTTAGGTTCTTTTTGTGTCAGAAATTCTTTCAGTTTTTCCGGGTCTTGAAAGTATATGGATTTATTTCCACTGGATACTCTCATAGTGGATGGATAATATAATCCATATATGTATCCTTTTTCTTTCAGCTGCTGTCTGTATGTAAGGAATTGTTTTCTTATGTTTGCTGTATATTTAGCAAAATCCGGTACTAAAATCAGTTTTGATCCTTTATAATTCAAGTTTTTATTTGCTTTTGCCATTTTTAATATTTCTTGAGCTTGTTGATACCTTAACACCTTGAATATCAAAGGTCTTGGAGCAGCCTGATTTACTGGCTTTCTTGTGGGGATTCTGTGGGCTCTTTCAATTTCTAACGGCCATTTTGAGTTGAGCTGGAGCAGTTTAGGTAAAAGATTTTCCAGGAATTGTACAGGATCTCCCCCTTCAATATTTTCAGCCAGCCCCAAAATTCTGATGTTCTTTCTTTTTCCTCGGTTTTCCATATCCACCAATTGATTTTTTAAAGCTGCTACTTCTTTTTTGTCTTTGTCATATTCTTGTGTAAAGGATTCAAATTTCTCCATTTTTTCTTCCATCACTGTCATTCTCAGTCTTTCCGTTTGGATTTCTTGTTTCATGATAAGAAGTTCTTCTTTGACTTCAGATATTTTGTTGGCATTTTCAGTCAGCATCAATTTTATTTTGAACAGTTCTGTCATAATGTCTGACTTTTCAGTGAGTTCTTCAGTCTCCATCGGGAACGGCACACTCGATGGTGACAGAGGAGTAACTTTTGTTCTTTTTGCTGAGATACCCGATGTCGAAGGTTTTTCAGCTTTCCCCTGCTTCATATTCGCCATCTCCGACGTTGTTTTATGTGTTTTTAATCGCGATTCAAGAAAGTAGAAGTTTTATTTTTATTCCGTTTGTTGCCTGGATACGGGAGCGCTGCAGTTAGGCTGCCATATCGTGCGCGCTCCAAGCCACGCCCCCAATATCCATCTTTTAAAAACAAACAGGAGATTTGAATCCAAGCAATTGCTGAGGTTGGGACAGGAGATCAATAGTTAACAAAACAATATCCCTCACCTGTGAAAAAATGTTTCTATTGAAACTACAAAATTAACTTGAAATATCAAATTGTTAAAATTCATGTCCTCATAGATAAATACTTCACAAGGGCGCTATGCAGTGATGTAATGTCACCTGTGGTGCATAGATGTCTAATCCTAGCACTTTACAGTTAGCACTAAGGCTTCTGGTAGCTTTCAAGATGTTTCTATAAATGTATCTCCCAAAAAGAGGATTAAATCACTTATCTGGAGCCATGTTTCGCTAGAGCAACATCAGGAAGCTGAGTGAAAAGACTGTCTTTTTTTTAGGGGGGGGGCGTGGTTCTTGTGAAGAATTAGTATGCCATGAGGTTGTGTGCCAAACAAATCTTACATAATCAAATCGTTCTTAATATGCAATGCTACAAATAAGTCAGTTAGGTACCTCTGACTTTGACACGTGAAGGTTTGAAAAAAATGCCCAGCGAAACCTACTCCAAACCGAGGCTAAAGAGCTGGCCACGGTACATCACTGACCACATAACTGGAATGTTTGACAAAGCTGGCTAACCTGTGAAAGCAAGAACAAGTGAACCATAGCTGTAAAAATCATTAAACAAAAAAATAATAAAAGTAGTAATGAAAAATTAGAACTGAAAGAAGTTACTGAAAAATTTGTATAGCTGAGATAACTCAAAATCCAGTACAAGATGTCCCCTGTGGGCAAAATATGACATACAGCAGACTATATACAACTACAAAAATGCATACCATTCCACCTCTCTATTGAGCCCATCGGGGTTCATGGAGTGTAGACGATAAATCCAGAGCTGTACGTGTTTCCATAAAGTTCTGGCTAAGTCTCCTTCATGTGGTAGCAAAACAGTTTCCAAGACTAGAAATTGGAGATCTGACAATTGATGAGAAGATTTTCCAATGCAGTAATAGTGGAGCCTCCAGAATCTCCCTCTGAATCCTGCTTAGATGTTCTTGAATATTATTCTATATAGATCTCATGGTACAACCAACATATACCCTAATACATTGACAAAAAAATCAGGTATACTGCTGTCATTGATCTGTCATGTCATGGAAAGTAAAACCTGTGCAACAACTTTTGTGGTGACAGCATGTGTACACACTGTACATCAACCACATGGTCTATGTCCGCTGCTGGCTACAAACTGTTATGTGACATTCTACATGAAGTCTGGAAGGCATTGGTGCCAGCCAGGAAGAGCAGAATCAGCTGAAACCTCCAGGGCGGCTCCACGCCATCAGAGCTGCCCTGTCCCTACCTGGCCCACAACCTCAGGGAGTCCCTGCATGGGAGATCATTCCGCCCTTCCATCTCCACTCTGGAAGGCACCGCAGTACTTATTTAGGGCCAACAGAGCCCATCGAAGTCTACCTCTACAATCCTACATACAAATCTGTCAAATAGATGACCAAGAGGTAACCCACAATAATTAATCCTCGCTGATCTCCTAATGAGGCAAGTCCAATTAATAGTCTCAAATCTTTTATATTTTTCTGCAGTTCCAACAGCAGTTACACTTTTTAAAACCACCATGATACGGTTCACTACACTACTCGCTAGAGAGTTATTTCTGTACTGATCTAACCCTAAATTAAGTAATCCTTTATAGAGGCTTTGCAAGTATAGGGAAAATTTTCTTTCTTGGGTGAAGATATCTCCGATTGGAAAATGATTAGAGAGGTTATTGTACTCTAAATAGTGGTTATTTTATTTTAATACTGGAAGTAGGTTCCCTGAAAATTGAAGTGACTACAGATCCTATGTCTAACCTTGCCACATTTATTCCTGCTTAAGGCAGTCATAGTCAATGGAGCATATATTTTTATTCAAATGTGGCCTCGGTCAATAACTTGAAATTTCCAAACAGAATATGCTGATACAAAAGTCAATATTGGATATAGTCAAGAGAGCACGCCTGATCATGATGATATACTGGAAGTACCAGAAGTAGTTATGGGTAACAGAAGGGCAAAACCCATATCATTTTATCAATGTAAAAAAAGGGATTATAAGAATTTAAAACAAATCTCATGTAATGCAAAAATAACCCCGGAAGAAAAATATATGCCAATTGAGTGCTTATCTAAACACACACTCAGTCTGTAATAAGCCCCTGATTTTAAAAGACCAGAAACTAGTTACCAAGCAGGAATAATTGGAATATCAGGAGTCAGATTCCGTATGAAAATTCTCCAATTTTAGTTGATCTCTGCCCTTCAGGATACAGATTGTTTCTTTGTCCTAGAAAATCAAAAAGAGGTAGAAGACTACTTTTAATATATATATATCATTCCTTTCCTTTCCTTAAGGTTGTTAGCTGCAATGATCAAGGATTAAAATGCAGTATATGCTCTGCAGTATGAAGAATCCTGAAAGAGGGAAATATCTGGGTATACTCTTGATTTACAGACCACCTGGAACAATATAGAGGATAAACTATTTAATCTGATCTTTCATTGTTCCACAACTTTTACTAACTTAATCATTCTTGGAGATCTAAATCTGCATCTAGAAAGTCTTGATGATCCTAATGTGTGTGCCTTCAAAAAGCTGCTGAGCCAGTCAAATTTCAATACTTGCCTATGTAGCCCAACTCATAAAAGCGGGCACTGCTTAGATTTCATCTCGGTTATACCCAAAGGATTAAACTTTTCCTTGGTAGACCATGTTCATTGGGAACCAGTCATCTGATCTGATCACTATATTTTAAATCTAAAATTGCCCAAAATAAATCCACCAAAAACCTAAAGATGAAGAACCTGTGAAAAGGTGTAGTAAAATACCAGCAGAGACATTCTGGAATGGAATAATAAATCAATTAGACTTGGTAAAAAAAGATATAGGTAAGGCCCTAATCTCTTGGCAGGCACTTACATTGGTTCTAGACAAGATTGCCCCAATTAAGAATATAAAATTGAAACAGAAAAATAACTCGTGGTTTACAGAATCATCAGCCCTAAGATCAAAGATAAGTCTAGAAAGAGTCTGGAAGAAATATTGGACATATCACTATATCAGTTGGAGATGAGAAATAAAACAATATAAGTTGGCAGTAACTGAAACAAAGAAAATGTATTATAACCAGATGAACTAGTCAACAACTCCTCTAAATGAAAGATATTCAATTCCCTAATCTCTACCAGGAATATAACTACTGGCCAGCCTTAAAATAACCTGATGAAAATAGATTGGCATGTTACACTGGACAAAAAATTTTTCCAAAAGTTTTGCTTCCTTAAAAGATAAACACAATTATAATTTCCCACTGACTGTATCATGGTAGAAATTTTGAGAAATACAGTGATATCTTTAATTGACTATAATGCACAAAGTTTCTGATATGCTGCAATAGTTTGCCATGGCTAAAAGTGTTTTCCTGCTGATTTTTGTTTGTACTCTGTGTCTAATGCATCTCATTGCAGTGTCCAACAATAGTCAGCCAACATTGATGAATTCCAGTTGCCTTGATATTGTTTTTCCATAGTGGCAATGTCCTGGTAAAACCTTTCGCCATGTTCATTGCTGACTGCACCAAGATTTGCGGGAAAGAAGTCCAAGCTTGAATGTAGAAAGCACACCTTTAGTGAGAGATTGTACTTCATGGTTTTGTATGCTCTAAGACAGGGGTGTCAAAGTCCCTCCTCGAGGGCCGGAATCCAGTCGGGTTTTCTGGATTTCCCCAATGAATATGCATTGAAAGCAGTGCATGCAAATAGATCTCATGCAGATTCATTGGGGAAATCCTGAAAACCCGACTGGATTCTGGCCCTCGAGGACCGACTTTGACACCTGTGCTCTAAGAAGTCTGTCAACTGGTTGAATATAGTTTGATGCTCTGTAACCGCAAGAAAATTCTCAACAGCATCATTGAATGCTTTTCAGGCAATTTTCTCTGGCCCAACTAACAGATCTTCAAATCTCTCATCATTAGCATGTCTGATTTGTGGACTGACAAAAATGCCTTCCTTAATCTTGGCATTGGTTATTCTTAGAAACATCTGTCTTGAAAACCTTTGCCTGCCTTGTTCATCACTTTTATGAAATTTTTCAACAGTCCAAATTTTATGTGAAGAGGAGGCAAAAATATCTTTGTTGGGTCAACAAGTGGTTCACTTACCACATTTTTCAGTCCTGGAACCAAATTGTACGGAGTGGCCAGCTCTTTTGAATGTAATGCAACTCCTTAGCACGACTGTCCCATTCACAAATAAAACAGTACTTGGTATATCCAAGCTGCACTCCAAGTAGTAGAGCTACTACTTTAAGATCACTGCAGATGTTTAGTTGTACTTTGTGTACTGGATATGCTTTTAACAACAGTTCCATGTTTTCATGTGTTTTTCTTTCATGTGTGCTGTATAGCCAATGGGTAGTCATTGCCACCTAAAGACATCATCTTGGGGTCATGCATACAACCCAAAGTTGTGAACAACCCTTGAATGTCGGTGCAGATAGAGGTTTTCAGCCTGTGCAACAAAATTTGTTAAATCATCTTGGCAGCTTCGAAAGAGCAAATACAATCCCTGCAGTCTTGAACCCAATAGTTCTACTTTTGCTTTTGACAAGTCCCTGACCAGGTTGTTTAATTCTGACTATGTTATAAGGCTCACCAGACATGCATGGTTCAAAATCAGGATCAATGTCACTGTCAGTGCTTGGCTGGTGCATTGCAGATACTTCATCAGTTTTATTTAAGCTCTATTTCTCTGGTAGCTTCGGTAACAGAAGACTGTCATCATGAGGCACTGGTCTCATGGCTGAAGGAAGATTGGTAAAAATAAGAAATAAATTGAATACCCCTGAGAGACCAGATACATTTGTCAGACAGAAGTAACAGTCTATCATGTGATCCTTCTGTTCTCACCATATCATTGGGATATCAAATGGCATTGACTTCTGAGTACCTTGAAGCTAAGCTCTATGATCGACTTCACATCTTGCACAACAAATGTGAGGAACCCGTGGTTTGTCTTGATCACTAATCTTGCAACCGAAGTACAGCTCATATGCGTCTTTGAGATTTAAGTCATGAACTTAGCACAAATGTAGCAGAATTATCACAGCTGTAGTGACATCGACGAGACATTTCTGCTGTCACAAATCATCCTATTGTAATTAATAATTAACTGGCTTACTAATACTATGCCTTGAAGCAACAAAATACACCCGAACTGACAGATACGTAATGAAGATTCTCTGTATGTGAACTGCTTTTATATAGCCTTTTCAGGCAGCATCCATCAAGCTCATGTACGAGCATGCCTAGACTGCATCATTTTCATGGATGTTATGCAACCTACCCTGAATGTACACGTGGACTTGCCCACATTATATCCAAGGTATAATATGAGCAATATGCCTATATTAAGAATTAGGCTAAAAATTAATTGTGTTGGCCTGAAAATATAACAAGAAATTGTAAAAACATACTTATGTTAAAACGGTATGTGATAACGTAATTTTAAATGTGATTTTCATGATCAGCAGTCAGGAATCTTTAAGATACACCCAAAAGTGTTGAAGAAGCAAAAACTTTGTTGTCCAGTGTTATTTCCAGGAAAAGATTAGATCAATAATGGAGAAATTTACATATAACAGTCTCGGCCATCATTGAAGTCTTTAAAGCTTTCCACACAGCGATGCTACTGTTTCAAATGGTCTCATTTCACAATATGGTATAATATGATCTCTCTAGATCCAGTTATCTGTCTTCTCCCATTGGTCCTAGATTATCTTCTACACTTCTCTAACCTTGGATTAAAAACTACTTCAGTTAAGTCCAGTGCCATTAGTACTTTTCACATTCCACTTCATAAAAAGCCATTATCTGTACATCCTTTAGTTTCTAAATTCATACCATTCCATATTCATACCTTCTCCACATCAGACCTCCAATCAAGTCGCCTCCTGTAGCTTAGGACCTTAATGTTATCCTTTCCAATCTGATGAAGTCTCTTTTTAAGCTACTCTCAACTTCATCTCTGAGACATCTTACTTAGAAAGTATTCTTCCTTATTGCTATCAGTCTGCACGTCAAATCAGTGAACTTCAAGCTTTTGTGTCAAATCCACCTTATACAACCTTCTACCATGACAGAATAGTTCTTTGCACCCATCTCAAGTTCCTCCCGAAAATCATCTCAGAATTTCATCTAAATCAGTCCATACTTCTCCCAGTCTTTTTTCCAAGACCTCATTCTCACCCAGATGAAGTGGCACTCCACACTTTGGACTGTAAATGAGCTCTTGCTTATTACTTGGATTGCACCAAACCTCAGAGCTACCACTCAACTGTTCCTGTCCTTTGACCCAAACAGACTTGGAGCTCCTATCATCAAGAGAACCATCTCCACATGGCTGGTGGACTGTCTCTCTTTCTTTGCAGGGGGAAAGGTGGTTCAGCGGGAAAACTGTTAGAAGTAGATTGCAGTAGTCTAATCGTGAAGTTACAAGAGTGTGGACAAGGGTCCAGGTAGTACTTAGATGCCAACTTTCCTACCAATCCTTTTGGTTTTTCCATGCTCATGATAGTTGTCAATAACACTCTTCTCTGAGGCATGATCTGGCAGCTAGAAAATCCCACCAATGAGAATATTCTGCCTGCTTGTCCTTGGATAAAGCAGTTAACTTAACCTATAGAAAGTGTTTTCTGAGGGCAGCAGGCAGATGTTTTCGTAACCTTCCCACCTCCCCTTCTTAGCATTATTACTGACCTGATGGTTTTCCGCAAGCCAATGTTGGGTAAGAAGGCACCTGCACTTGCAGAGCACAGGTGATCTTAGTTTTTTTTAAAGTGACAGTATGTTTTTTGACTGTTTGTGCCGGGTTCCGTAGATGACATTGCCCACATGTGAGAATATCTGCCTGCTGCCCTCTAATAACACCTGCTACAGGTGAGTAACTGCACTTTATATGATTCACATTTTGGACCTGATGTAGTATGGTTTTAGTACTATGGTGAGGATTAAAATAGAGCCACATACACATATCCAGAGAAGAGGAATTTATGGCAGCTTTTCCCTAGGAGAAAAAGGGACTGGGGAGGAGTCGGCCTGTGCATCCTTATGCAGCTCTGTCCCTCCCCCCAGGATTGCATTTTATTTTACAGAACATTGTTGTCCGAACTGGCAAATAATTCCTCTCCTCTCCCCCCTTTTTTTTTAATAGAAATATTTATACCAAAGATGGGATCCAAACTCTCAGTGGATGATTCGGTGTGCGTGGTGATCGTTGGAGGTGGCTTTGGGGGAATTGCAGCTGCTAGTCAGTTGAAATCCTGGGGAGTTCCCTTTGTGCTGGTCGATATGAAAGAAGCCTTCCATCACAATGTCGCAGCTCTGCGGGCCTCTGTCGAGAATGGTAATTCTTTTTAACGTTCTCTGATGACTTTATGTATATTCTTTTTCACATGAAAATGCCACATGGATTATAGAGTATGTTATGCTAAAAAGAGCAGCAGTGCACTTTTCAGTTACATGATCCCATTTAGGAGAGGAGAGATAGGAGGCTCTTCTATTTTTTAAAATCTTTTTATTAATAGATGACAACCACATCATCAAAGTGTAGAAACATGATGGCAGATAAACCATCCGCAGCATCCACTCTCTTCTCTTCCTCCCTAAGAGATCCCACATGCCTGTCCCACACTTTCTTGAATTTAGGCAGTCTTTGTTTCCTCCATCTCTACTGGGAGACTATTCCACACATTCACCACCCTGGGTTGGGGGGGGATACTTTATGGTTTCCTATGTTTAAAGTACAACCCAATAATTATCACCTGTTGATTCCTCAATTATTTGATCTTATATAAAGTTTTACTTCCAAAGATGTTTCAACAATATTTCTCTTCAACCAATCTTATTTATATCAATTTAAGACATTTGTATGGACCTTCTGTTTGTAACTAGGCACCACACTGCCGGTTACTTTTTATTCTGCATCAGTCCAAATTTATTAAACAACTTTAT
Organism: Geotrypetes seraphini; assembly: GCF_902459505.1. NCBI lineage: Eukaryota > Metazoa > Chordata > Amphibia > Gymnophiona > Dermophiidae > Geotrypetes > Geotrypetes seraphini. The sequence goes on from NC_047087.1 coordinate 196,228,721, forward strand.
TTTATTCTGTATTTTTTCAATATTTAATTTTTTTTTTTTAATGATGTATCTATCATTTTTGAATAAATTTGGACTGATGCAGAATAACAAGTAACCGGCAGTGTGGTGCCTAGTTACAAACAGAAGGTCCATACAAATGTCTTAAATTGATATAAATAAGATTGGTTGAAGAGAAATATTGTTGAAACATCTTTGGAAGTAAAACTTGATATAAGATCAAATTCTTATGTTTAAAGACAGTTGTTGGGTATGTGGGAGGGAGGGATATTTGATCTGAATGAGACTTGGATAGAATATTAAGTGATGTTTAAGTGTAAAATGATTTTATCCTTTATTGCACTTTTTGTAAGTTTTAAAAATGAATAAAGAATTAAAAAAAGAAAAAAGAATTCTCCTGAGCTTATCACCTCAACTTCATCCCATGCTCTCTCACTCTGGAGTTTCCTTTCATTTGAAAGAGACTTACCTCGTGCGTATTTATGCCAAGTAGGTGTTTAGATGTCTCTATCATATATCTCCTCTCCTGCCTTTCTTCCAAAGAATACATATTGAGTCTGTCTGTACGCCTTATGACAGTGTATCGCAAACTGTGTGCCTCCTGAGATTTCAGGTGTGCCGCGACACACTGGCGAGGAGGAGAGTCGTTCACGCCAGCTGACTGCCTACAGGACATGCCTCTCGTGATGAGAGGTACATCCTGTAGGAAGTCAGCCGGCGTCTCTCCTCCTCTCCCCGTACCTCCCAGATCCCTTCACCTAAGCAGGTTGTGGCCAGATGGTCCTTTGTGCTGTGGTGATGTCCGCGCATGGGCGTTGACCTCCGCGCACTTCCAGGTGCCTTCCGGCCAGGGTACTAGATTTAGTGTGCCGCTGGCCGGAAAGTTTGGTAGACACTGCTTTATGACGTAGACTACCGGTCATTTTAGTAGCCTTCCTCTGGACCGACTCCATTCTGTTAATATCTTTTCCAAGATGTGTTCTCTAGAATTGTACACAGTATTCTAAATGAGGTCTCACCAGAGTCTTATACAAGGGCATCAATATCACCTTTTTCTTACTAGCTATTCCTCTCCCATTGCACCCTAGCATCCATCTAGCTTTCTCTGTCACCTTTTCAACCTGTTTGGCCACCTTAAGATCATCACATCACATCACCTTAAGATCATCACATCACCTTAATCCCGCTCCTCTTTCATGCACAAAAGTTCTTCACCCCCTAAAGTGTACCATTCCATCAGGTTTTTGCAGGCCAAAGGCATGCGCTTGCATTTCTTAGCATTAAATCTTAGCTACCAAATTTAAGACCATTCTTCAAGCTTCACCATATCCTTCTTCATGTTATCCACACCATGAGGGGTGTCTAACTGCTTTGCAGATTTGTTATCATTTGCAAAAAGGCAAATCTTACCAGACAGCCCTTCAGTAATATCGCTTACCAAAAAATGTTAAGAACAGAACCTTGAGGTAGCGAATGGCATGGTGAAAAAAATTTGTCCCCATGAACTTTGTTCCCATCCCATCCTTGTGAACCCTGTCTGATCCCATCAGCACAAGCTTTGAATAGTTATGATTTTATATTGAAATCATTTTATTAAAGTGTAAAAAGAAACAATATTCTATAAATTTTATAAATTACAAATACAGAAAAGGGATCAACAAAACTGATCTCCCCTCACAATATCCCCTCTACTATTAGGAAAACTGACTGCTACATAGAAAATTCATCCTAAAATTAATCCAGAATACCTCAGTCACACATATAGAACACAAATTCCAAATACATAATAGCTGACCAAAAATGATAAACTTAAACCAAAATCCCAAGAAGCCATTGAAACCAAAATCCCATGGAAAGATCCATTTCCTCCTATACCGTGCAAAATATAAAGATCACATAAGCTAGGGATGGTGTTAGGCCAAGGAATGCAATTAGGACAAATGCCCCCTGGCTAGAGAAAGCCCTAAGTCTGCTGGAAACTGAAGATGGCATGTGCTAGTAGTGGGCTTTGAGGTCTCCTCCCAAATTTCTGCCCTGGGCCCTATCCATGTCTAACACCAGCACTGGCAGGATAAACATTTCAGTTCTCATATTTTCTAATCACAAAATAGAAAATACATTTTTTTTCTACCTTTTTGTTGTCTGGTCATTTTATTTTTCAAGTCATGTTGGTCCTAGTCTCTGGTTTCTGTTTCCTTCTGTCTTCTCCTTAACTCACTCGCAAGGGTCTCCCGCTCATTTGACATTTCTTCTTCTCTGTGCTCACCATCCATCTTCCATCTTTGTGTACCTATCTTTCCCTTTTCTGTGTCCCCTATACTTCATTGTCCAGCATCTCCCCTGTGTCCATCTCTCTGTATTTATCATCACTACTCTACATCTTGCAATACTCATCTCCATTCTGTGTCCCTATTCTCTCCCACATCTAGCAGTTTCCTTCTGTGCCAATATACCCCCTCCCATGTCATGCATTGTCCCTCTGTCCATATACTATTCCCATGCAGCATATCCCCCATTGTGTCCCTATCCCTATTCTCCTCTCCATGCCCATTATTTTCCCCTCTGTTTCTGTTACCTCCCTGTGTCTCTCCCTCTCTGTGCTCTCCATGCCCATTATTTTCCCCTCTGTTTCTGTTACCTCCCTGTGTCTCTCCCTCTCTGTGTTATGTGTTCAGTATTTCATTCCCGCTTCCTTCATCTGCTTAGTATGGTACAGTGGTGCCTCACACAACAAACTTAATTCGTTCCAGGAGCAAGTTTGTTATGCGAAAAGTTCGTTATGTGAAACGCGTTTTCCCATAACAATACATGTTAAAAAAAATAATTCGTTCTGTAGCATAAAATATGCTAAGATGACATAAAAAAAGATAAATTTTTGGTTATTATTTTTATTTAGATACATCTAAAAACATAATTGTTTTTTAAAACAACACACATTTTTTAAATTTAAAGACAGACTAAGTAGAGTCTAATTTTACAGTGAGAGAGGGCAGAGTCTCAGCGGCAAAAACTGGGACTTAACTGTTCATTTTTTTTTTTTTTCTACCGTGTTTCCCCGATGATAAGGCAGGGCCATCAAATAAGACAGCCCCCCCTTTTTAGAAAAAAATGTAAAATAAGGCACCCCCCCCCCGCAAATAAGCCACCCACCGATACCTGCGCTTACCCGAATCGGGTGGTACGGTGGGTGACTCCGTGTGGTCCCTGGCACCCCCGACACGATCGGGGCAAGAGGGAGCTCAAGCCCTCTTGCCCCCCCGACTCCCCGACACGATCGGGGCAAGAGGGAGCTCAAGCCCTCTTGCCCCCCCGACTCCCCGACACGATCGGGGCAAAAGGGAGCTCAAGCCCTCTTGCCCCCCCGACTCCCCGACACGATCGGGGCAAAAGGGAGCCCAAGCCCTCTTGCCCCGCCGATTCCCCAACTCCCCGACAATATCGGGCCAGGAGGGAGCCCAAGTCCTCCTGGCCACGGCGACCCCCTAACCCCACCCTGCACTACATTACGGGCAGGAGGGATCCCAGGCCCTCCTGCCCTCGACGCAAACCCCCCCTCCCCCCAACGACCGCCCCCCCCAAGAACCTCCGACCGCCCCCCCAGCCGACCCGCGACCCCCCTGGCCGACCCCCACGACACCCCCAACCCCCTTCCCCGTACCTTTCTGTAGTTGGCCGGACAGACGGGAGCCAAACCCGCCTGTCCGGCAGGCAGCCAACGACGGAATGAGGCTGGATTGGCCCATCCGTCCCAAAGCTCCGCCTACTGGTGGGGCCTAAGGCGCCTGGGCCAATCAGAATAGGCCCGGGAGCCTTAGGTCCCTCCTGGGGGCAGGGCCTGAGGCACATGGGCCCAACCCGACCATGTGCCTCAGGCCCTGCCCCCAGGAGGGACCTAAGGCTCCCGGGCCTATTCTGATTGGCCCAGGCGCCTTAGGCCCCACCAGTAGGCGGAGCTTTGGGACGGATGGGCCAATCCGGCCTCATTCCGTCGTTGGCTGCCTGCCGGACAGGCGGGTTTGGCTCCCGTCTGTCCGGCCAACTACAGAAAGGTACGGGGAAGGGGGTTGGGGGTGTCGTGGGGGTCGGCCAGGGGGGTCGCGGGTCGGCTGGGGGGGCGGTCGGAGGTTCTTGGGGGGGGGCGGTCGTTGGGGGGAGGGGGGGTTTGCGTCGAGGGCAGGAGGGCCTGGGATCCCTCCTGCCCGTAATGTAGTGCAGGGTGGGGTTAGGGGGTCGCCGTGGCCAGGAGGACTTGGGCTCCCTCCTGGCCCGATATTGTCGGGGAGTTGGGGAATCGGCGGGGCAAGAGGGCTTGGGCTCCTTTTTGCCCCGATCGTGTCAGGGAGTCGGGGGGGCAAGAGGGAGCCAGGCGGAGAGAGGGCAGTTAAGCGCAGTGCCTGCGCGGAAGGATGCAGCTCGGGCGACTTCGTTGTGTGAAACGAAGTTCGTTGTACGAATCAAGACATAAAGTTCGTTGTGCGCAGCGTGCGCTGTGCGAGGCGTCCGTTGTGTGATGCACCACTGTATCTCTTTTTCCCTTCAGCCCCTCCCCCAACAGGTCCAGCACTAGAGAAAAACACAGGGACAAATTTTTCCCTGTCCCAGTTAGTTTGTTTCCTGTCCCTGCCTCATTCCTGCAAGCTCTGTCCTCATCTGCACAAGTCTCAAACACTTTAAAATCATAAGTGTTCGAGGCTTGTGTGGATAAGGCAGAGCTTACAGGAATGGATCAGGGACAGCAACAAAATTGGATGGGATGGGGAAATTGAGTTCCTGCGGGGAGGGGGACAAATTTGTCTCCGTGTCATTCTCTATCCAGCTCCTCTCTACCTTCCCTCCAGCAGTCCCCCTTCCACAGGTGCAGCAACTCTCCCACTTCCTTCCAGGTCCCCCCTCCTGCAGATCCTGTAGCACTCTCCCTTCCCTTCAGTTCTAGCCCTCCCTTCCATAGGTCAAGCACATCTCTCTCCCTTACCTTCAGCTCCAGCCCCCTCCTATGTCCTTCCCTCCAGCCTCAGCTCATCCTCCTGTGCCTTTTTTTCTGCCCCAGCCCTTCGTTTGTGCCTTTTCCTCCTGTGCCAGCATCTGTTTTACTGATGACTCCAGCTCCCCCATCGCGGGTTCGGTGGCTCCAGCCCCCTCTCCCTCATGGGTCCAGCTGGCTTCCCTCCTTCCCTGCTGTTGGCATATTCCTTGAAGAAGAGTGAACAGATCAACAATGCTTGCGATCGTGGCCTTCCCTCTGCCGGGTACCTCCTTATGATGCAACTTACTCCATTAACCACTACACTGTCACTTTGTGGCCCACACTGAGGACACTTTGTTTATTTGATGCCTGTTTAGAACACTGTAAAAAAACTTTGCTAAAATCTAAATACACCACATCTAGCGCACTCCCTCTATCCAGTTCTCTTTTCACCCAGTCAAAGAAATTGATCAGATTTGTCTGACAAGACCCGCCTCTAGTGAATCCATGTTGCCTCAGGTCTTGTAATTCACTTGATTTCAGAAACTTCACTATTCTCTGTTTTAATTGTGTTTCCATTTTATCTTTCACATATTTATTATGTAACCCAACCATTTCAATATTATCACTTATGGTACTTCACGTTAATTTGATCTATCATGTTTTACCACATTTATGTCATTTATTTTATCAACTGTGGAACCATAATGCCTTTTATGACAATTTTTTTTATTCCACCTACCATGTATTTATAAAACATATTTCCACTAATCAATCCCACTAGGCACTTATAACAACTAATCAGTTTGGTTCACATTTCCTTTCCACTTTTTTGTACACCTTATCAGCAGTTAAAATACCACACATGTCACTAATTTTCAGCTCCTGTTTTCTTAGTGAGCATGATCTATTTTTAATATATATCTTTTCAGTGTTCACCACCGTTTCACAGTTTTCATAACCTTATGCAAAAAGATTTAAAGTGTCAATCACAATGTTTATAACTTCCACTATGTGTTCAAAACAAACTCCTCAATTCAAAACAAACTCCGGAGTTTTTTACAGCGGGGTTCTGCCACTGTCATACCTGCGTACTTTAGTTAGTTTCCAGTTACTTCACTTTTACATTATATACATATTTTAAATCAAATACACATTATTTTTGGACACAAATTACATACTTGTCTGCGGTATCTATCTTTTTCCTTTGGGAACATTACTAATGTCATGTTGGGCTCATATTCAGTTTGATCAGGTTGTGATTTCAATTATTTTAACATTGAACACATTCATGTGAGTCTGGTAAGCTCTTCTTTTCTGATACCATATTAGCTTAATACTAGACTTTCCCCCTCTATTGACATCATGAATTGGGTCTTCCCCTTTTCCGCGTCAGCTCAGCATTAGACTTTTAGACTGGGTTCCTCCTCTCACTGGCAACACATTAGCTCAGTACTAGACTCCTCCCCTTATTGACATCACATTTTGGGTCCTCCCATTCTTTGTTTCACACCAATCCCACAGCTCTACGTATCCAATTGCACCTCCCGTACTGTTCAAATTGGGAGTTTGGGTAAGCGCTCGTTTTTTTTTCTCCCACCTTTGAGGATTTCTCAACCGTGCAGAGTTTTCGCTCAGGATTGGTACGCATCACCTCTTTAAAGCTTATCGGCTTATCACCATTTATTTAGCAGGTCACGCATTGTCCATGAATACTACTTCAGGCCTTTGATTTGTATAAATGTTAGCACTACACATTATACTGGTATGAGCATGTCGTTAACGGGACAATAACTTTGTTATGATGGTTGGATTTCTACCATGCCCCTTGCAACTTATAAGAGCCCTTCCCAGCTCCACATGTTTTTAATTTTAACTGTGAGTCTATATGTTTTTTAATATTAAGGCTTTTAGTTAGTGTTTTTAGTCACAGTGATTTTAATCCTAATGCTTTTATTATTAAATGGGTCCTTTCATGAACATATTTTTTAATATGATGTTCAGTTCCCTGTTGTTCCCCCCCATTATTTTATGTTTTGTTCTGTCATTTTCTTTATATACACAGGTTTACTCTTATACCTCTGTTCATTTTTTTTCCCAATTCTTTATTCATTTTTACATCTTGCATCAAGTATACAATAATATATCAGTTAAAACTTGCATACATCACTTGACATTCTTTATAATATCATCATCATAAATACATAAATTTATTTCCCCCATCCATCCTTCCCTCAAATGTTTTATTTTTTAATTACATATTATTTTCTTATCTATTGATTGATTCTTTAATAAAACTTTTATACCATCCCCCGTCCCCCTTATGTATAAATGTACTTTCAGTGGTAAATGGTGTCTAATCATTGCAATAACTTATCAATGGCCCCCAAATCTTTTTAAAATTATTATAATTCCCTTTTTGTAAGGCAATTGTTCTTTCCATTTTGTAAATGTGGCATAACAAATTCCACCAAAAGATATAGTTAAGTCTACTGTAATTTTTCCAATTATTGGTGATATGTCGTATGGCGACTCCTGTCATAATCAATAAAAGTTTATTGTTACTTGACGAAATTTGACTCCTTGTTCTCATTGACATACCGAACATAATTGTATCATAAGATAATGCTACATGGTTTTCTAGTAAACAATTTGAGACCAAATTGATTTCCAAAAGGCCATGATACAGGGACAAAAGAATATTAAGTGATCTAAAGTCCCTGCTTCTAGATTACAATGCCAGCATCTATTAGACTTAGAGCAGTGGTCTCAAACTCAAACCCTTTGCAGGGCCACATTTTGGATTTGTAGGTGCTTGGAGGGCCTCAGAAAAACATAGTTAATGTCTTATTAAAGAAATGACAATTTTGCACGAGGTAAAACTCTTTATAGTTTATAAATCTTTCCTTTTGGCTAAGTCTTAATAATAATATTGTCATTTATGGTTAAAAAGACATATGATTAAGAAACTGTTTTATTTTACTTTTGCGATTATGATAAACATACCGAGGGCCTCAAAATAGTACTTGGCGGGCTGCATGTGGCCCCCGGGCCGCGTGTTTGAGACCACTGACTTAGAGCTATCCAACTTTTGTAATCTAACTGGGGTCCAAAATGCTCTATGTAAAAGGAAAAACCAAGTTTGTCTCAAAGATGCGGACAAAATTTGTGGCCATTGAGACGCAGTAATTTGCTGCTTGTTCTCAATGCTCCAAATATCCTAAGTCCATTTTTTGGTTTTTTTATTTACATATCCATTAATCAGTTTATATCACTGTGCGGCTTGGTGTCCCAAGAAGTCCACCTGAAAGCATAAGAACTCCAGACTGTATTGATTATTAAGATTTTTCCATTCAGGGAACCCCTCCTGAATAGCCTGCTTCAGTTGCAACCATCTAAAACTTTGTGATTTATTAAGACCATATTTATGTTGCAACTGTGAAAAGTCAAGCAGTTTACCATTTGCAATAACATCACCCAAAATCCGTATACCTGCTATCATCCAATGCTTCCAGATGACCTTAAATCCTCCAATTTGAATCTTGGAGTTTAACCATATAGTTTGATTTGTCGATTTATAGATTGGAATAGACGTTAAATTACTAACATATCGCAAAGTTTTCCATGTATCCATAAATATTCTATTATCTTTATACAATCTAGGCAATTTAATACTAAGAACATGACCTAAACGTAAAGGGAACATGAGTCTCAATTCCTACCTCAACCAGTCTGAGATAGTATCAATGAGCTCTGGGAGGACCCAATACATACCCTGGCGCAAAATATAGGCTTCATGATACCTATAGAAATTGGGAAAATTTATCCCACCCTTTTCAATTGGTTTTTGTGATGATACTAAAGCAATTCTAGGCGTTTTACCCAGCCAAACATTTTTTTTTTAAATTATTTATTTATTAATTTTCAAATATAAACAATCAAGTTATAACTTGTACAGAGAAGCAAGATTCAAGAATTAAAGAAATAACATCTAACATAATACATAAAGTTTCAAGAGATAATTTCTATCTTACAATCTCGCTCAAGTCCTCATATGGGATCCATGATTAAATTAAAACGGAGTTAAGCAATCAATTAAAGAAAAGAAAAAAACAATTATAGGTTAAACTGTGCTAAGGCTGTCATCTATCCATTATGAGCTTTCTCCAGCCTTGACAGAGACAAGAATGCTGTCAGTTGTGAGGGTTCAAAGAAAACAAATTTATGTAACTTATAATGCACAATACATTTGCAGGGATATCGAAGGAAAAAGGTCGCACCCAGGGCAATAATTGCTGGTCTTAACAATAAAAATTATTTTCTACGCCTCTGTGTGTCCCTGGCCAAATCAGGAAACATTTGAACTTTTAGGCCCAAAAATTCTTTATGTTTATTTTTAAAGTATAGTTTCAATAGCCATGTTTTATCCAAAGTAAGAGCAACTGAGAGAAGCAGAGTAGCCGGAGTGGCTACTTCTCTATCAGAAGATTCTAATAAGGCTTATATATCCAATGGTTTTTGAATCTCTTCTTGAGGGTTCTTTTGGTCTTTGATGTCTTTAATGTCTTTAATAGGAAGATAATAAACCTGTGTAAAAGGTGGAATGGAAGACTCAGAGATTTCCAGTATCTCCGTGAGATAACAGTTCACCATTTCTCTAGGAGTTGTTGTAAGGATCTTAGGAAAATTAATTAATCTGAGATTATTACTTCTTTTGAAGTTTTTGAGCGATTCAAGCTTTCTTCTTAGATTTGTATTGTCCTTAATTAGTGCATCTTGTATTACTCTAGAGGATTTAATATTTTGTTGTTGGGTTTCTATTTGTGATTTAAAATCATTAGTGATTTTCTGCAGTCCAGATATGTCCTTATCATGCTCTTTAAATCGTTCTTCTACTTGATGAAGTTTTAGGAATAGTGGCTACCAAGTCCCACAGAGCGTCCAGTGTTACCTCCTGGGGTTTGTTAAGTTGAGGAAATTGAAAATGTATAGTTTTATGCTCACCCACTGGCAAGTCTTCTGGCTGCTGTCCAGGCTGGAGCAGACCCGCTCCCACAGCTGTTAATACCTCTGACTCCATGTTCAGGCTCCCCATGGAAAACTGGGAGCCTGAATCTCCATTCCCTGAACTGATCTCGACTGCCTCTGGGGGAGAAAGCACTCAGACTCCTGGAAACTCCCCCCCCCCCTCGGGGAACTGGTTGTTCGAGGTTGCGGGGGCGGTGCTCGAGTGTCGGGGCTGAAGGTCGTCTCAAGCCCCAAGGAGGACTGCTGCGTGCCGTTCCCCTGCAGCGTCTCCAGCGGAGGCAGCCCCAACTCTGCCGACATGCCCTGCATGCTCCGGATAAGCTACTCTGTACCGCCGACCACGGGAGTCCCGGAGCGCCACGAGGCACCAGCGACGCTTCTCCCTCTCCGCTTCAGCATCCTGAGGTAGGAAATTATTGAATTCAAAAAAACAGTCACTTCTCCAAGAGGGTTGTCAGGAGCAAACGCACAGCCAGCCTATACTGTCGCCATCTTGGATCGCCAAACAAATTTTGTAAGAATACTGTTTTAACTTTTTATAAAAGGACCCCTTAAAAAAAACTGGTAACATTCCCATCACATAACAAACCACAGGCAATATCATCATTTTTATAACAATATGACCATTTTAGTTTTTAGTCTTTCATCCATGAGTTCTTGGTACGTATTTAATTACTTCACAACAGCTCTCTTCTTCTTCTTCTTTTTTTTTTATTCTGTTGTCCTTTCTAGGCATGTTTTATTCATCACTGCATCTGTCATGCACTTCATTATGACGGATAAGGATCTTCTGACACCCAATCACATCACTTTACACTTTTCAACCGCGATGTTTATAGCATCCATTCGGTCACCTCCAGATATTTTCCCACACGTGCACATTTATTGTTTTTATTAACAAAACACATTCTTGACACCAGTCACTATTCACATGCTATTTAAAATCCACATTTTCACACATTAAAGCACAATTTATTGCATGGTTTTTTGCAAATAAATCATTTCATTGCTCTAGGAGACATTCTATCTATTATATTATCATTCATAGGACTCCTGAGGAGGACGATTTTGTCAAAATATGGACCGTGTTGGGTCCAAAGGCCCCAATAATTTGAGTCCTAGGTATTTCTTCATGTGGATTATTGGACTGCACTTTTAATAAAGCCTGTATCTTGAACATCATCTTCTCCACAGTATTTTTGTTCTCGTCAGACTTCTGGTTCTGTGGAGCACCAAGAGTCAATCTTTTGTTTGCATTCCATTAATTTACTTGCCATAGAAGTCAGACTTATGGGCCTATAGTTCCTTACTTCCGCTTTTGTGGAGAGAGACCACATCTGCCCTTCCGCAGTCCTCTAGTACCACTCCCAACTCTAGAGAAGCATTGAAAAGGTCAATCAGCAGAACTGCCAGAATTTCCCAAAGTTCCTTCAGTACCCTTGGATGTATACCTTCTGGCCCCGTCACTTTGTTCTTTAGTTTAGCTAGCTCCTCATGAACACCATCTTCTAAAAATCAATCACGGTCCACCATACTTCCAGCCCTTCTGTGGTCCTGCTCCTGGCGCGTTAACTGTGAACACAGAACCAAAATATTAAGCAATCCAGCCTTATTATCATCTACATATTTCTCCCCTTCACCTTTGAGTTTCACAGTGCCACTTTTGCACTTCTTCCTATTGCTAATATACCTTAAAAAAAAAAAAAGATTTGTCCCCCGTTTTACCGTGTCAGATATTATTTTTTTCTTCCATTTGCATCTTTGTTTTCCTGACTACTTGACTAGCCTCTCAACTTTTCCAGATATTTTGCCTGTCTTCTCTTTCTGTGATCTTTTGTAGTTTATGAAAGCTAACCTCTTTTTCATTACCTTTTCAGCTACTACTTTTAAGAGCCAAAGTGACCCTCTTTTCCTCTTACTTTTACTTACTTTCCTTACAAAATGGTTTGGTGCTCCTTTCAATTTTGCCCACTGCTTTCCTACTTCCAGATCTTCCCATCCAGACAATTCCTTGATGTAATCCCCAGTCTGAACGGTTAATTTTTTAAAGTCTAGAACAGAGCTGAACGGGAACGATGGTGATCCTGTGGGTTCCCCCTTCAGGTCACAAGGATCCTGTGGGTTCCCACTTCAGGTCTCAGGGATCCCGTAGGGACACCCCCTTGTAGTCTTGGGGATCCCATGGGGTTGGAGGCAGCTCGAGCTGAGGGGCTCGAGTATCTTGATGCGCATGTCTCCTTTTCCTGCCCTCCATCTGACTCTTCTGTGCAGCGCTCCCAGCACGCCACCTGTAGCCAACCTGGAAGTCTTCCCCTGACGTCAGAGCTGAGGTTGGAGGGAAGACTTCGCGTCAGCCACATGCAGTGTGCAGGGCCTGCTGCCCTGTAAAGAAGTGCGGCTGGAAGGCAGGAAGGTAGTCTTGCGGGAGGGGGCAGAAAAGGAGGGAGCGACCACGTGGGCACACACACTTTGCACCAAGGAGGAAGTGCGTTGGGACATGGGAGGGGCCTAAATATGGGACACAGAAGGGAGGGAGTGCGGTTTTGGACACAGAAGGAGGGAGGGGACATGAACTTGGGAAAGAGGATGGAGGAAGGGAGGGAAAGAGATGCTGAGATGGGGGAGGGAATAGAAAGGGAGAATTGTTGGGCGTGAGTGTGTTAGTGAGAGGGAAAGAAAGTTGGTGTACATGGGGAATGGAAGAAAGAGGAGAATTTTTGGTTCTAGGGAGGGAGTGAGGTACAAATGGTAGGGAAGAGAAAGATGAAAAGGAGAAATGTTGTGATGGAAAGAGAACAGTGGGACAGATTGAAAGAGATGCAAGAGGGAAGAATGTTGGACATAGTGGTAGAGGAAGTGAAGGGAGAGATGGCATGGGGCTGGTGGGTAGGGACGAAAGATGCTGCACATGGTTCGGGGTATAAGAGAGGGATAAATGCTGAACTATGGTAGGAGGAACCAATGGACAGCAACAGAAGAATTTGCAGAAGACGGGAAAGCGGAAAAAACTGTGACCAATTTGATGGAAAAATAAGTCTCCAGACAACAAAGATAAAAAAAAATAATTTATTGACTAAAATATGTTGGCTTTGGGAAATGTATATAGCAGATGTCTTTGTATTGTGTTCAAAAGAAAAGGAAATGCATTTCTGGTTTTATTTCTACAGTGCTGAAGTACTTGCTGACTGTTGCTTTGGCTGGTGGGGATCCCCAAGCACTGCAGAGATGGCCAGAACTCCCTTCCACTAAGCGCAGCAGTCACTGGCAGCATCCCTGAGCCACTGAGGTGTCAGCATCTGTGACTCAGGGACACTACTGCTGGCTGCCAAGCTTGGCAAAAGGGACCCCTGACCACCTGCAGAGGAAGTCCTCAGCTGACATAGCTTGGGGGGTCCTCATCAGCTGAATATTTATATTTTATATTTACATTAGAGGCTCTGGCAGAAACCCGTTTATAAAGATCCATTCTTCCCAATTAATATTTCCAAATTAATAGTGCCCAGAGCCTTTAATTCAGTAGCATAATTAAATGAAATAACTACTTCTGAAGTTTATAGGGATGGGTCTCTGGATGTCTCCATTCTCAGTCTTTTGTTCAAGTGATCTGGTCTGGCCACTGTCTGAGACGGGATCTTTGACACAGTGGAGTTTTGGTCTGACCTAGTGTGGGCCCATTTTACGAGCACCAAATATATTATTGTTAAAAGTTTTTAGACAACTTTAAGACTTTGGTTCTGTTACCATATTTGGAAGTCTATTGACAACAAGGGCAAAGGGGGTAACTGCTTCATGTAGGAGGTGTGTCCACTGTTTTTTTTTTGTGGGATTTTTTTTTTTTAGTAAGAGTTGTTCACTAGGTACAAGATGATCAGCAGTACCTTTTTGTTTGGCAATCAGGATTTGCACGAAAGACCTTCATTCCCTATGCAGCAAGCTTTCAGGACAGCTTCAAGCAAGGCAAAGTCATCAGTATAGATCTGGAGAAGCAGTATGTCCTCCTTGAGGATGGGGAGGTAAGTGCATCAACATTCAGGTATATAAGAGTTCTTAATCCATGCGCTGGAACAATTCTGCCTTACTTAAAATGATGAAACAAAAAAACCCAAAAGGAGGTCTGGTCTGAAAAATATCAGACAAAAAAAAGTCTCCCCTGATCCAAAAACAAGGGGTAAAGGGAAGAGATAGCCCCAACAAACACACTACCAATAATCCTAAAATTTATTTTCTCCCTAAAATTTTTCTGTGAAGGGAAAGCCCTCAGTCACACAGTCTGCAATGGGGACACGCCCTAAAGCACCAGCTGCCACAGTCATACACCCATGTGCAAATTAAACCTTAAATAATTAGTGCACAAACAAGTGTGCTAAAAATGAAAACTCTAAATAAAAAAAACAAATAAATAAGTTCGTTAGGCTATATCTGCCCCTCATCCGAGGGTACTATGGTGTCCAGAATCGACCAAGCCAACACAGACACAATCAAGAGAAGACACTTAGCTTCTTAGTAGGTAGTCAGCAAATAGTGAATTCAGTGTCAGAGCCCCCGCGTGTGGTGGACCCCTTTTTTTAGTGGGTTTGTCCTGTTTCCCTCTTTCCCAATGCTCTTCCTAAGGCTGTTATAGGGGAAAACACCCTCCAGGGATTCAAGACAAAGTTAAACAAGTTCTTGCTAAACTGGAACGTACACAGGTAGGGCACTAGTCTTTGACCTAGGGGCCGCTGCGTGAGCGGACTGCTGGGCACGATGGACTGCTGGTCTGATCCAGCAGTGGCAGTTCTTATTATGCTCACACAGTGGCAGGTGCCGGTGGCGCCTTTTCACTTTACACATTCAATGGTCCACCTATACCCCATCCCGGACAGGGATCGGGACTCTCTGATGTTGCTGGTGGTGGACACAGTGGTCTCAGCCATCTCAAAGCGGCATAACATGCCTGTTGAGAGTGGTGCTGCCTTGAAGGATCCTGAGGAGTGTAAGTTGAGTCCCTCCTTAAACAGTTTGATATGACAGCTCTGGGAGTCCAGGCGGCAATGTGTGTTGGGCTCGTGGCTCAGGCGTGTTTTCACTGGGCCGAGCGCATACTTGACTGAGTCTGATGGGGAATTAGTGAAGCAGGAAGTTGCCAAAATTAAAATGGTGGTGCTTATCTCTTAGATATCATGTCTGACCTCTTGCGAGCTTCTGCCAAGTCTATGGCTCTTGAAGTGGCAGCATGCTGTACCTTGTGGCATCTTGCTTGATCAGCGGATGAGGTGGCCAAAGCTAAGTTGACAAAATTTCCCTTTCAGGAGTCCTTCTTGTTTGGTGAGGACTTGGACAAGCTGGTGCAGATTTTAACTGATTCTAAAGTGCCTCGTTTGCCTGAAGATAGGCCTAGGCCGTTAGCTCGGGGTGGTGCCGCTCTCCTCAAGGGGCTACTTCCTTCCAGTCTCCTGGGATTTCCAGAGGCTGGTTCTTTCAGCACATGCAGGCCTTTCAAGGGGCCTGCAGGGGTGCGGGTAGTGCCCCTGCTGGGTCATCTACAGCCCGTCCTGCCCAAAGACTCCTTTCTTGGTGCCTGCCTTGGTTCCGGTGGATGCCCGGCTGCATGATTTTTATCCAAAGTGGCCAGAGATCACGTCAGATCGATGGGTTCTGGAGGTGATTCGGGACATTTATGTTCTAGAGTTCACCCATTCCTTGTCAGATCATTTTCTTGCTTCTCCCTTACAGGTGGCATGTATGCAACAGGCTTTTTGCCAGACCCTTCCAAGATTGTTGGATCTTCACGCTGTGGTTCCGATTCCCCCTCAGGAGTAGGGCACAGGTTGGCACTCAATTTACTTTGTGGTGCCAAAGAAAGAAGGGACCTTTTGGCCCATCTTAGATTTGAAAGGGGTCAACAGGGCTCTCCAAGTTCCATCCTTCCGCATGGAAACTCTGCAGTCTGTGATTCTGGTGATTTAGCCAGGGGAGTATCTGACTTCTCTCGATCTGAAGGAGGCCTACTTGCACATTCCAATTCGGGCTGCCCATCATTGTTTCCTGCGTTTTGCGATTTTGAGACAACATTATCAGTTCTGTGTGCTTACCTTTGGTCTGGCCACAGCTCCACGGACATTCACCAAGGTTATGGTGGTTGTCATGGCGGTGTTGCGCAAGGAGGGCATTCTGGTTTATTCAAGCAAGGTCATTCCAGGAGAGCACCCGGGTCACGGCTCGGGTGGTGGAGTTTCTGCAGTCACTGGGATGGGTTGTCAACCTTTCCAAGAGTTGGTTGGCCCCCCTCTCAGTGCCTGGAGTATCTTGAGTTCTGTTCGACACCTCCTTGGGGAAGGTCTTCCTCCCAGAGGCCCGGGTAATCAAATTGCAATCTCGGATTCGCCTGCTTATGGCATCCCAGTGCCCTTGGGTGCAGGATTTCCTCTAAGTGTTGAGGTCGATGGCCCTAGGCGTAGTAAGGTGGGCTCATGCCCATATGCGTCCTCTTCCATATGCTCTTCTTTGGAGGTGGTTGCCTCAGAGACACATCCTGAATCATCCTGTTCCTCAGAGGCACTTGGCTCACTGCAGTCTTTGTTGGTGGTTCCAGACATCCCATTTAGTGCAGGGGGTGATTCTGGATCAGCCACAGTGGATGGTGCTGCTCACGAATGCCAGTCTCCTCGGTTGGGGAGCACAGAGTCTAGGTCACTCAGCTCAGGGCACCTGGTCCACAGAGGAGGTATCCTGGTTGATCAATGTTCTAGAGACCAGAGCCATAAGTACATAAGTAGTCGCCTCCGCCGGGGCAGACCAGAGGTCCATCTAGCCCGGCGGTCCGCTCACGCGGTGGCCCATCAGGCATATTGCCTGTTCTGCGGTCCTTGACTAATTTTATGCCTACCTCAACACTTATCTCTAAACTTTCCACTGCTCTTATCTGTACCCCTCAATCCCTTTGTCCTCCAGGAACCTATCCAGGTCTTCCTTGAAACCCTGTACTGTGCTATTTCTTATTACGGCCTCCGGAAGGGTGTTCCATGTGTCCACCACCCTCTGTGTGAAGAAGAATTTCCTTGCGTTTGTTTTAAACCTGTCCCCCTTCAATTTCATCGAGTGACCCCTTGTTCTTGTGGTTTCTTTCAAATTGAAAAATCTATCCTTGTCAACCTTTTCGATGCCCCTCAGGATCTTGAAGGTCTCTATCATATCTCCTCTGAGTCTCCGCTTTTCCAGGGAGAACAACCCCAGCTTCTTCAGTCTGTCAGTGTATGTAAGGTTTTCCATACCCTTAATCAGTTTAGTTGCTCTTCTCTGGACTCCCTCAAGCATTGCCATGTCCTTTTTGAGGTACGGTGACCAGTACTGTACACAGTATTCAAGGTGCGGGCGCACCATAGCCCGGTACAGTGGCAGGATGACTTCCTTCGTTCTGGTCGAGATACCCTTCTTAATGATACCTAACATTTGATTTGCTTTCCTCGAGGCTGTGGCGCATTGTGCCGACGCCTTCAATGTCGTGTCTACCATCACTCCCAGGTCTCTTTCAAGGTTACTGACCCCTAGCATTGATCCCCCCATTTTGTAAGTGAACATCGGGTTCCTTCTCCCTATATGCATGACCTTGCATTTCCCTACATTGAAGCTCATTTGCCACTTTTTCGCCCATTCTTCCAATGTCGTAAGATCCCTTTGGAGATTCTCGCAGTCTACCGTGGTTTCAACCTTGCTGAATAGTTTGGTGTCATCTGCGAATTTGATGACCTCGCATTTTGTTCCCGCCTCCAGGTCGTCAATGAATATGTTAAACAGGAGCGGTCCCAGCACTGACCCTTGAGGAACCCCGCTCGTGACCCCTTGCCAGTCCGAGTAGTGGCCCTTTACACCAACCCTCTGCTTCCTGTCTGCCAGCCAGTTTTTGATCCATCGGTGGACCTCCCCTCGCACCCCGTGATTCCATAGCTTCTTGAGCAACCGCTCATGTGGTACCTTATCAAAGGCTTTTTGGAAGTCTAGGTAGATTATGTCTATGGGTTCACCTTTGTCCACCTGGTTATTTACCCCCTCAAAGAAGTACAATAAGTTTGTGAGGCATGACCTACCCTTGCAGAACCCATGCTGGCTCGACCTTAGCTGTCCATTTTTTTCGATATGGTCACAGATGCTGTCCTTGATCAGCGCCTCCATCATCTTTCCCGGGACCGATGTGAGGCTTACCGGCCTATAGTTTCCCGGGTCGCCCCTTGAACCCTTCTTGAAGATGGGCGTGACATTTGCTATTTTCCAGTCCTCCGGGATCTCTCCAGTTTTTAGGGATAGGTTGCATATTTGCTGAAGTGTCTCTGCTATTTCATTCCTTAATTCCTTGAGCACCCTTGGGTGAATGCCGTCCGGGCCATTTGTCTAGCGCCATTAGCCTTCCGGTCTTTTCTGATGGGCTAGTTCAGTCCGGGGTCTTTTAGACAATGCCACGGCAGTGGCCTATGTCAATTATCAGGGGGGCACCAAGAGCACTCAGGCGGCGCAGGAGGCTGCTCTGCTCATGATCTGGGTAGAGTCTCATCTTCAGGAAGACGTCCTCCCATCTGAAGAGCCGAAAACTATTTCAAGAGTAGCACTGGAGGAAGAAGGCTGGCCTTATACCATAGATGTGGACTTAAGACCCCCGAGAAACCCCCGAATAAAGAAGATGGGGATCATCGTAGGTGACTCCATTATACGTCACGTGGACAGCCACACCGCAGGAGGAAGAGAGGACAGAATCGTCACCTGTCTGCCTGGAGCAAGAGTGAAGGATGTGGCCAACAGGATCTCCAGGATCATAGACAGCGCAGGGGGAGAGGATACTGCTGTGCTCATCCACGTGGGAACAAATGATGTGAGCGGACGGAAGTACGACAGGGAAGAGATGAAGGGCCAGCTCCGCTCACTTGGAAGACAGCTGAAGATCAGGGAGGTGAAGGTGGCCTTCTCCGAGATCCTCCCAGTACCAAGAGCGGATGGAAAGAGACAAGGGGAATTGCAAGCTATTAACGCCTGGATGAGACGATGGTGCGAAGAAGAAGGCTTTGACTTTGTGCGCAACTGGACGGCATTCTGGGGAAAAAGCAAGTACTACAGAAAGGATGGACTACACCTCAACAAGGAAGGAGCAAGAGTATTGGCAGGCAACATGAAGAAGGCCATCGAGAAGGCTTTAAACTAACAAATAGGGGAAAGCCGACAGTCGACCACCAGTCGATGGCACGGACAACAGGATGCCCCGATGAAGAAACCATGGGCTACTACTCATACACAGGAGGGGACAACCTCACAGCAAATAAAGAAGACAAGGCAGGAAGGGACAACTCAGACACAGGAGGGGATGACCGTACAGCAAACAAGGGAGACAACACTGGAGCGGTTAAGGAAACCGTGAAAGAAACAGTAGAGACAGTAAAGAGTAGGAAGTCCAAAAAGGTAACACGAAGAGAACTCAAATGTATGTATACGAATGCTAGAAGTCTAGGAAACAAAATGGGGGAACTAGAGACAATAGCAAGACATGATAAGTTGGAAATCATTTGCATAACAGAAACATGGTGGAATGAAGAAAACAAATGGGACACAGTGCTACAGGGATACAAACTATATAGAAGAGATCGAGTAGGGCAGAAAGGTGGAGGTATTGCCCTATATGTTCAGGAAGGAGTAGAATCTGTTGAAGTGGCTACGACGGAAATGAAAGAGAAGCTAGAGTCCCTCTGGATCAAGATTCTTGGCCAAAACAGCGCAGACACAAAAATTGGCCTTTACTATCGTCCGCCAGGACAGGCGGAGGAAACTGACTCAGAAATGATAGAGGAAATCAAACAAGAATGCAAGACGGGCAATGTAATAATATTGGGAGACTTCAATTTCCCGAGGATAGACTGGAAACTAGGAACCTCCAACTGCGGCAAGGAGGCCAAGTTCCTGGAGGCGCTAGGGGATTGCTTCCTGGAACAAATGGTAAAAGAGCCGACAAGAGGCAACGCCACCCTGGACTTGGTACTAAATGGCCTCACGGGTCCGACAAAAGAAGTAGAAGTTACGGTACCGCTAGGAACGAGCGATCACAATGTGATCAGATTTAAGCTTGACATCGGGAATAGAAAACATGCCAAAACCCTAACCAAAACCTTAAACTTTAAAAAGGGCAAATACGATCACATGAGAGCCATGGTGAAAAAACGACTCAAGAAAAAGGTGGACAAACTTGAAACGGTAGACCAGGCATGGTCCCTACTGAAAAATACTATCACAGAAGCACAAAATCTCCACATTCCAAGGATCTCCAAAGAGGGGAGAACAAAAGGTAAGGGAGAACCGGCATGGCTTACCAGACAGGTGAGGGAAGCCATAAAAGAAAAGAAGGACTCTTTCAAAAAATGGAAACGCATGAAAACAACCGAAGCATGGAAAAAACATAAAGATGATCAGAAGAAATGTCACAAGGCAGTGAGGGATGCCAAAAAGGACTATGAGGAAAAAATAGCGCAAGAGGCCAAAAACTTCAAACCCTTCTTTAGATACGTAAAAGGGAAAAAACCCACAAAAGAGGCGGTGGGACCCCTGGACGACCAGGGAAGAAAAGGGTACATCAAAGAGGATAAACAAATTGCAGACAAACTAAATTCCTTCTTTGCATCCGTCTTTACGGAGGAGGATACCGCAAAAATACCAGAAGCAGTGAAAGTGTTTAGTGGAGTAATAGAAGACAGCCTCACCACAGTTGAAGTGGAGTTGGACCAGATATACTACCAGATCGACAAACTTAAGTGACAAATCCCCTGGACCGGATGGAATTCATCCGAGAGTTTTAAAGGAATTGAAGGTTGAAATCGGAGAGCTATTGCAAAAACTTGCCAATCTGACAATCAGAACTGGACAGATACCAGAAGACTGGAAGATAGCAAACGTCACACCAATTTTCAAAAAAGGATCGAGAGGGGAACCGGGCAACTACAGACCTGTGAGCCTTACGTCTGTCCCTGGAAAGATGGTTGAAGCACTGATCAAGGATAGCGTAGTCCGGCACCTAGATACACACGACTTGATGAAACCCAGTCAACATGGGTTCAGGAAAGGGAAATCATGTTTAACGAATTTACTTCAATTTTTTGAGACCGTGAACAAGCAAATTGATAGTGGAATGCCGGTGGACATAATATATTTGGACTTCCAGAAGGCGTTTGACAAAGTTCCACATGAACGACTTCTCAGGAAACTACAAAGCCATGGTATAGAGGGAGATATACACAGGTGGATAGGCAAATGGCTGGAAAACAGAAAGCAGAGAGTGGGCATAAATGGGAAGTTCTCAGACTGGGAGAAAGTGACTAGTGGTGTGCCCCAGGGCTCGGTTCTTGGGCCGATCCTATTTAATATTTACATCAATGACCTGGAAGAAGGAGTATCCAGTGAGATCATTAAATTTGCAGACGACACAAAGCTATGCCGGGCTATCAGATCGCAGGAGGATAGCGAGGAACTCCAGAGCGACTTGTATCAGTTAGAGAAATGGGCAGAGCAATGGCAGATGAAGTTCAACGTGGAGAAATGCAAAGTAATGCATTTAGGTAGTAAGAATAAGGAACACGAGTATAGAATGTCAGGCGCAACTCTGGGTAAGAGCGAACAAGAAAAGGACCTGGGTGTACTGATAGATAGGACCCTGAAGCCGTCGGCACAATGCGCGGCAGCGGCAAAGAAAGCAAACAGAATGTTAGGCATGATAAAGAAAGGAATCACGAGTAGATTGGAGAAAGTCATAACGCCGCTTTATAGAGCAATGGTCAGACCACACTTGGAATACTGTGTCCAACATTGGTCTCCCAACCTAAAGAAGGATATAAAACTGCTGGAGAGGGTGCAGAGACGAGCAACGAAGCTAATAAGAGGTATGGAGAACTTGGAATATGAGGAACGACTCAAGAAACTGGGACTGTTCTCTCTTGAGAAGAGGAGGCTGCGAGGGGACATGATCGAGACGTTCAAAATGCTGAAAGGCATCGATAAAATAGAGCAGGAAAATAAATTATTTACATTGTCCAACGCGACACGGACAAGAGGACATGGTTTGAAGCTAAGGGGGGACAAGTCCAGGACAAATGCCAGGAAGTTCTGCTTTACACAGCGAGTGGTAGACGCCTGGAATGCTCTCCCAAAGGAGGTTATTAAGGAATCCACTGTGCTAGGATTCAAAGGCAAATTAGATGCACATCTCCTTATGAGAGGCATAGAGGGATATGGATGACTAAAACTACATCAGGTGTATACCTGACTGGGCCTCCGCGTGTGCGGATCGCCGGACTCGATGGACCATGGGTCTGATCCGGAGATGGCAGTTCTTATGTTCTTATGTTATGTTCTTATGTTCAGGATATCTTGGCCTCCCACATTGCAGGCGTGGAGAATGTGTAGGTGGACTTTCTGAGTCATCACGCCCTGGATCCCGGAGAGTGGTGTCTAAACCAGGTGGCCTTTCAGTTGATAGTGCAGTCTTGGGGTCAGCCCCTCATGCCCTGATGGCCACACAGAGATGCTCAGGCCGAGGAGCTAGATGCTCAGGCCGAGGAGCTGGATGCTCTGGTTCAACCATGGCTAACGGAGGGTCTGTTGTATGTGTTCCGTCCGTGGCCATTAGTGGGCTGAGTTCTTCTCCTCATTGTTCAACATCCAGGTCTAGTGATTCTGGTGGCTCTGGATTGGCCCAAGTGTCCGTAGTACATGGACCTGATGAGGCATCTGGTGGCAGATCCTCTCCCGACCAACCTTCTGTCTCAGGGCCCCTTTCCAATGTTCAATCTGGGTCCCTTTTGTCTTACAGCTTGGCTCTTGAAAGGGACCACCTAAGTAAGAAGGGGTATTCAGATAAAGTGATCTCAACCCTCTTGTGTTCTCAGAGACTTTCCACTTATCGGGCTTATGTGCGGGTTTGGCGTATATTTGAGGAGTAATGTGCTGCACATTGAGTGGTCTCTTTTTGCACTTCCCTACCTAACATCTTAGAGTTCTTGCAGAATGGCCTAGATGGGGGTCTGGCTTGGTCTTCTCTCCGGGTTCAGCTTGCGGCCTTGTTGGCCTTTCGTGGGTTGTTATGAGGTCAGCGTTTGACTCATTTCCTGATGTCATTTGCTTTATGCGGGCGGTCAAGTTGCTCAAGCGTCCTATACGACTGTCCCATCTTGGGATCTTAATTTGGTCTTGTCTTTGCTGGTGCACCCCCCTCTTGAGCCTTTGGGTGCCTGTACGCTGAAGGACCTTACTCTTAAAGCGGTCTTCCTGGTGGCTATTACTTCTGCTAGACGTGTTTCTGAGCTACAGGCTTACTCTTGTAGGTCTCCCTTCCTGGAGTTCTCTAGGGAGCGGGTTGTCTTGGTGGCCTGTTCCTTCCTTTCTTCCAAAGGTAGTTTCTTCTTTTCATGTCAATCAGTCAGTAGTCCTCCCGGTGTTGGGTAGTCAGGAGGGATCTTCTGAGCAGAAACAGTTGCGCAAGTTGGATGTCAGTCGGGTCCTTCGCATTTATGTGTAAAGGACCCAGGAGACCAAGAAATGAGATTATCTTTGTCCTTTGTGGCAGGTCCTCGTAAGGGGGAGGAAGCTTCCAATGCGAAGAATTGCAAAGGGACTTGAACAAACTGGGGGAATGGGCAGCGAGATGGCAGATGAAGTTCAACGTTGAGAAATGTAAAGTATTGCATGTGGGAAGCAGAAACCCAAGGTACAACTATACAATGGGAGGGATGTTATTGAATGAGAATGCCCAAGAAAGGGACTTGGGGGTAATGGTGGACATGACAATGAAGCCGACGGCACAGTGCGCAGCGGCCGCTAAGAAAGCAAATAGAATGCTAGGTATAATCAAGAAGGGTATTACAACCAGGACAAAAGAAGTTATCCTGCCGTTGTATCGGGCGATGGTGTGCCCGCATCTGGAATACTGCGTCCAATATTGGTCGCCGTACCTTAAGAAGGATATGGCGTTATTCGAGAGGGTTCAGAGGAGAGCGACACGTCTGATAAAAGGGATGGAAAACCTTTCATACGCTGAGAGATTGGAGAAACTGGGTCTCTTTTCCCTGGAGAAGAGGAGACTTAGAGGGGATATGATGGAGACTTATAAGATCATGAAGGGCATAGAGAGAGTAGAGAGGGACAGATTCTTCAAACTTTCTAAAAATAACAAGAGGGCACTCGGAAAAGTTGAAAGGGGACAGATTCAAAACGAATGCTAGGAAGTTCTTCTTTACCCAACGAGTGGTGGACAACTGGAATGCGCTTCCAGAGGGCGTAATAGGGCAGAGTACAGTACTGGGGTTTAAGAAAGGATTGGACAATTTCCTGCTGGAAAAGGGGATAGAAGGGTATAAATAGAAGATTACTGCACAGGTCCTGGACCTGTTGGGCCGCCGCGTGAGCGGACTTCTGGGCATGATGGACCTCAGGTCTGACCCAGGAGAGGCATTGCTTATGTTCTTATGTTCTTATGTTACCATTGCACGCTGGATCAAGGAGACTATTGCTTCGCTTATCTTCAGAAAAAGTCTGTTCCTGAATTTGTCAAGGCTCATTCCACTCTGGGTC
This sequence comes from Geotrypetes seraphini, assembly GCF_902459505.1. Classification (NCBI taxonomy): domain Eukaryota; kingdom Metazoa; phylum Chordata; class Amphibia; order Gymnophiona; family Dermophiidae; genus Geotrypetes; species Geotrypetes seraphini. The sequence continues at coordinate 196,253,277 of NC_047087.1, forward strand.
AAGCAGCTTCTTGGGCTGAGTCTTCTATAGTGCCTCCAGTGGATATTTGCAAGGTTGTAGTTTGGTCTTCTCTGCATTCTTTGTCAGACACTACCATGTGGATGTTCAAGCGCATCGGGACGCAGTATTTGGTGAGCGTGTTCTAGTGTCGGCCCTGCGGGGGTCCCATTTGTAAGAACTATAACAGTCTACCAGGCAATACAGAAGAAAAAATTAGGTTCTTACCTGCTATTTTTCTTAGCCTGTATTCCTGTATAGTTCCCCACCTTGTCTGTCTTTATGAAGTGATTGCGGGTTTTTTGCTCATCTGCACATTTTGATTTTTCTGCGGGTTCTAGTATTTTTCTAGGGCTGGGGAGATATCAGAACAGCAGCTACGGCTTAGCTGGTGAGCTGTAGGGACACTTTCACTGCAGGATTCCAGTTCTATACATGTTCCAACAGTTTGTTACCATGTGTTGTTTTTAACCTCCTGTTCGGAGTGTTTTTACTGTTGTCTGTTAGTATTTTCCTAGGTTCTGATTGGCTGTTCGGTAGACTGAGATGGTAGAGGGAGCCTCAGCTAATATACATTGATACTTTGGAATCCGAACTTAATCCGTTCCAGAACCCTGTTAGAGTTCCAAGACAATTTTTCTCATTGAAAATAATAGAAACTGGATTAATCCGTTCCTGGGTCCCACAAACTCAAATTTTAACAGGAAAGGCATTATTACTTCAGCCGAAAGCCTGAAGTCATAATGCCGTTGTACAGGGCCATGGTGAGACCTCATCTGGAGTACTGTGTGCAATTCTGGAGGCCACATTACAGTAAAGATGTGCGCAGAATTGAATCGGTTCAGCGGACGGCCACAAGGATGATCTCGGGGCTCAAGGGTCTCTCGTATGAAGAGAGACTGAACAAATTGCAGCTCTACACTCTCGAGGAACGTAGGGAGAGGGGAGACATGATCGAAACATTTAAGTACCTCACGGGACGTGTCGAAGTGGAAGATGATATTTTCTTTCTCAAGGGACCCTCGGCCACAAGAGGGCACCCGCTCAAACTCAGGGGCAGAAAATTTCATGGCGACACCAGAAAGTATTTCTTCACAGAGAGAGTGGTTGATCATTGGAACAAGCTTCCAGTGCAGGTGATCGAGGCAGACAGCGTGCCAGACTTTAAGAATAAATGGGATACCCATGTGGGATCCCTACGAGGGTCAAGATAAGGAAATTGGGTCATTAGGACATAGACAGGGGGTGGGTAAGCAGAGTGGGCAGACTTGATGGGCTGTAGCCCTTTTCTGCCGTCATCTTCTATGTTTCTATGTATTTCAAGGTAAAATATTAACAAATATTCCAAAGCAGCATTCAGATTCTGGGGCACAAACACACACATACAATGTGAAGGGTGTTCGGATTCCAAAGCAGAGTTTGGATTCTGGGGCACAAACGCACACATACATTGTGCAGGGCGTTCAGATTCCAAAGCAGAGTTCGGATTCCAAGACAAAATTTACTACCAAAAAAAATTTGGATTCCAAGGAGGTACCACTGTACTACATTGTTTTTGTCTCAGTCTCCACCTGCTGGTCATAGTAAGGTATAATACTCATTTGTAAGAACTATACCAGTCTACAGGCTAACAGAAAGAAAATTAGCAGATAAGAACCTAATTTCTCCTTTAAAGATTTGGAACTTTCAGGTGGTTTAAATTTTTGTTTTTCTTGTAACCTGTTCTGGATGTGTTTTGGGAGGACAGGCTAAAATATTGAATGAAAGAATAAATAAATTGGGAGTAGTACACATAATCTTGCTGTGCCCTATTTTATAACATTGTGCGCACAAATCCAAAAGAAGGTGTGGGCATGGGAGGGGCTTAGGTGGTTTAGAGGCGGTCTCCCAAGATGCATACAATATTAGAACAGGGAATCCACACTCCAGGGAATCTTGCACTCCAGGATTTACAACAGGTTTCAGTTGGCATAAATTGCGACCAAAGTTTGGTGTGAGAATCGGCTCTAAGCGCTATTCCATAAGTAGTGCACAACTCATGCCGGTTTTCTTCAGCACTCTTTTTCTAGAGCCAGTTACTGAATCTGATCTTTAGTAGGTAATGAGAGGAATTGTTATTAAAAATTATTATTAATTAGATGGAACTTAACCAATAATACATAGAGGCTGTACAATAGACAGGGGCTGTACAATGCAGCCACAGATCAACAAAACAATAAAAAAATCATTCGCAGTCATGAGAAACCTGAGGCAAATCAGAAAATTCTTTGACAGAAAACAATTTCAACTCTTGATACAATCCCTAATCCTAGGTCTAATAGTCTACTGCAACATATTATATCTCCCATGCACAGCAACAATGATAAAACAATTACAAACAATACAAAACACAGCCCTAAGACTGGTCTACTCACTGAAGAAATATGACCACATCACAAAGGCATACCACGACTCACATTGGCTCCCAATACAAGCGAGAATACACTTCAAATTTTACTGCCTACTATTTAAAGCAATAAACGGAGACAGCCCAACCTATTGGAACAATCGACTAGTTCAATCCACCTCAACCAGACATAGGAGAACCCACGCACCATTCACACACCCTCCAACCAAAAACGTCAAAAGAAAAAAACTGTACGACAACCTCCTAGCCACTCAAACTGCAAAACTTGACCCACAACTCTACAACCTATTGACCACGACCACAGACTACAAAACCTTCAAAAAAGAAATAAAAACCCTTCTATTCATAAAACCGAACTAACACCTGCATCACCTGCAAGTACTACATATGAACTTCTAACCACAAGGTAATGGCGGAATAGAAATCCCTAATGTAATCCCTCTCTAGCTTAGAGAAATATGTATTATAAAGAACTATTAATTTGGGAAAAGTTAGCTCGCTTGATTAATAGCACGCTGCTTCGGGGCCTTCTACTGCCCTGATTTGCTCTGCCGCATCTCTGATGATGTCATCAGGGACTAAGGGAGCTGGCCAGACTGCGGGAAGGGAAAGGGGGGGTAGGGGAAAACGCTGCTGCTGCACAGGGAAGTGGTGTGGGGGGAGGGAATGCTACTGCGGCTGCTGTACAGGGAATTGGGGGGGAGGGAAATGCTGTTGCTGCTGCACAGAAAAATGGAGGGGGAGAGATAGAAGGAAAGACAGACAGTGGGAGGGAGGGAGACAGAAGGAAAAGAAGAGACACAGGAGCAGGGAGAGACACAGAAATACAGACAGACAAAGGGGGCCAGGGAGAGAGAGAGACAGAAAGAAAGACAGTGGGAGGGAGAGAGACAGAAATAAAGAAAGACAGACAGACATATATTCTAAGCACCCGTTAATGTAACGGGCTTAAATAATAGTGTGTGTATATATGTATGTATGTATATATATATGTATAATTTATACGTATTGTGAAATATAGTTAAAAGCAGAGGCTCATTCAAACTGCATCCGACAGAGGCATTGACATCACTGAAAACATGTAGAAAATCATAACGATAATAAGAATACGGAGAAAAATAAACCTCAATTGTGGGAGGTTGGGACTACACAAGTACCCAGCCCTCAACACATCATCACAGGTTTATAAAAAAACTCCGTTTACGATTATATAGACAAAATTTTCATTCATTCAGGATCACTTTTTTTCAAATTATTTTTAAAAATTTCAATATAAATAAGGCAACTGTCCGAATGTCGAAATTTACTGATAAGAACCCCAAACTTAACTAGATTACGATTGTATTCCAGAATATTGATTATTACGATTGTATTCCAGAAAAATTGCTAGTTGTATGTATATATACACATACATATACATACATACATACATACATATATACACACACTATTATTTAAGCCCTTTACATTAATGGGTGCTAGAATATATGTCTGTCTGTCTTTCTTTATTTCTGTCTCTCTCTCTCCCTGGCCCCCTTTGTCTGTCTGTATTTCTGTATCTCTCCCTGCTCCTGTGTCTCTTCTTTTCCTTCTGTCTCCCTCCCTCCCACTGTCTGTCTTTCCTTCTTTCCCTCCCCCTCCATTTTTCTGTGCAGCAGCAACAGCATTTCCCTCCCCCCCACTTCCCTGTACAGCAGCCGCAGCAGCATTCCCTCCCCCTCCATTTCCCTCCCCCCACACCACTTCCCTGTGCAGCAGCAGCGTTTTCCCCTAACCCCCCTTTCCCTTCCCGCAGTCTGGCCAGCTCCCTTAGTCCCTGATGACATCATCAGAGATGCGGCAGAGCAAATCAGGACAGTAGAAGGCCCCGAAGCAGCGTGTGTAGAGTGCTGCGGACGCTGCTTGAGTTGGCAGGTCTGTCGGGACTGTGGGAAGGGAAGGGGGGGCGGCAAGGGACGAAGTGAGCAGGACTGACGGCGGGAAGGGATGGGAGGGTCAACGGGGGTTCGGGTGCGATGGGGGGAGGGGTGCTGACAAAGAAATTATATTATATACTGTGAGTGAGGGGGGAGCCGGCAAGACCGCAGGGACCATTTTATGCGGGCATGCGCACTCCTGCCTGCCATGGACATACGGATCACGGAATACGCAGGTAGGAGTGCACATGTGCGCTTGCGTTTTATTATAGTAGATATATATATACAGTGGTAATCTTGGATTACGAGCATAATCCATTCCAGGAGCATGCTCATAATCCAAAATGCTCGTTTATCAAAACAAACAGCAACGATTCGTTCTAGAACCCAGGGTCTATACTTGTCGGGTGCCAGGTGCTGCAGTGCCATCTCCTCCGTCTGCCTCCTCCGTGGGTCATCTGAAGAAGAACCCCACAGTGCCGCTTCGGGGGGGGAGGATTCCAGCCACCGGAGAAACCCCCACAGTGCCGCTTCGGGGGGGATGCCAGCCACCAGAAAACCCCACAGTGCCGCTTCGGGGGGGGGGGGGGATGCCAGCCGCTGCCGGAGAACCTCGCAGTGCCTTCAGAGGGATGCCTCCTCCATCCGCCGGCCAGCCCTCCACGTTGGATGCCCCTCGCATGCTGGAGAGCCCCCACCCGAGCCCACGCAGCCGAGCGCTGCCCCACCCGCATGCCGCGCACGACACGCACAATGCCGATGATTGACGCTGTGCATGTCACACTCAATGCGCAGGCGGGTCAGCACTCGGCCGCGCAGGCCCAGACAGAGATCCTCCAACCTGCGGAAGGCACTCGATGTAGAAGGCTGACCGGAAGACGGAAGAGGAATCCCGTGTAAGTGCTTGTTGATCGGGGCAGTGCTCGGTTTGCGAGTGTTTTGCTTGTCTTGCAAAACACTCGCAAACCGGGTTACTCGCAAACCGAGGTACCACTGTATATAGATATAGATATAAAAGCAGGTAGGCAGTTATAGGTGGGACCTTTTGAGCAAAGACAATAAGATTGCACAAGACAAATGTTTCTAAAGCAGAAGGAACAATTTATCTGGATTCAAAAAGTTAACTCACAATGTGAATAGTCCTTAAAATGGAGCAGAGGCCGCATGGCTTGGTGAAGCAGCATGATGATTCAGGGAGAAGAATTGTAGCTTGAAAAAGGCTGGTTCCAGAGGTAAAGTGAGCATCTTCCCTCCTGAGACAGGATTTTGCTTCATATTTATAGGGTTGAGACCTGTTCTTAAAATAAAATCCATTCTCTGTTCCTAGTTGGATGTTGATTGAATTACAATGGCTTAACATGCTGTCCCAATACAGAGTATTGTTACTGTCCTTGCTGGGTGAGGTGTGAATCTGTGAGTGGTTTCCCTCTGTTCTAGGCAGATGAGGTCATCTGATCGAATGAGCTTCTATTATAAGTCCAGAGAAGAATTTGGTGTGAAGGGCTTCTTGTTTGATCTACATACTGTTATCCATGTTCTAGATTCACAAAGCAAACCAATTGTGTGCCGATCGGTTTGCGACCCCTTTGCAACCTGATTTTACTCAGGCCCAATTCACTTACCTCTCTGCCGACCATTCTCCGATCCACGCATGCAAATGAGGGGAACGGCATGCAAAGTAGGCAGGGACGCGATTCACTAACCAAAACCCTTCAACACCGACTGGGCTGGCCGATCACAAACAAGCGACTGCTGAGGACCAGTCGCTCAAGCCCTTTCCGACTGCCCTGCTTCTCTACTATAAGCCCTGATTTCCTGCCTGCCCCGAATGAATCTCCTGCTCTCAGTCTACCCTCCTCTGCCCCGATTCTCCTGCCTTTCTGCTTCCCTGCTTAGTGTAACACCCTCCTTCTCAGACTTGAAACAAGATTTATTTTGTAGACGTGAACAACGAGAGTTAAATTGATACATTTTCCCAGGAGAAAGGAGTGAATTTAAAAAAAATATTTAATAATAAAATGTAATGTAACCTGTAAATAAAAATGTTAATTAAAAACCATAAACAAAATAGATATAAAGAAGCACTAAGAATTCAAAATTTAAATAGAAATAAAATTTAATAAACAAATGCTGTAAAACAAGTGTAGACAATGAAATTCTTCTTCCCCTCTAATCAGTTCTTTAAATGTCCAAGTAAAATATTATTTGACTAGTCTTATAGCCCGTTACATTAACGGGTGCTAGAATATATGTGTGTGTGTCTATCTTTATTTCTTTTTCTCTCTCTCTCTCTCTCCTTAGCCGCTTTCTTTCTTTCTGTCTTTCTTTTTCCTTGGCTGTCTATCACCACCCCTTGCCTGCTCCCCCTGTCCATTCTCCCTTCCTTTTACCTCCCCTATGTCCACCACCACCCCTTCACAGCTCTCCTTATGCAGCAGCAGCCCTTCTCCCTTTGTTTTACCTCCCCCCTGTCCAGCAGCACCTTTCCCTCCACCCATACCAGTTCCCTGTGCACCTGCCCCTGTGTCTTTCTTCTTGTCTTTCTGTCTCCCTTCCTCCCTCTGTCTGTCTGTCCAAAGCAGCATTTCCTCCCCCTCCATTTCCCTCCCCCACACCAGTTCCCTGTGCACCTGCCCCAATGTCTTTCTTCTTGTCTTTCTGTCTCCCTTCCTCCCTCTGTCTGTCTGTCCAAAGCAGCATTTCCTCCCCCTCCATTTCCCTCCCCCACACCAGTTCCCTGTGCACCTGCCCCAATGTCTTTCTTCTTGTCTTTGTCTCCCTTCCTCCCTCTGTCTGTGTGTCCAAAGCAGCATTCCCTCCCCCTCCATTTCCCTCCCCCCACACCAGTTCCCTGTGCACCTGCCCCTGTGTCTTTCTGTCTCCCTTCCTCCCTCTGTCTGTCTGTCCAAAGCAGCATTCCCTCCCCCTCCATTTCCCTCCCCCAATACCAGTTCCCTGTGCACCTGCCCCTGTGTCTTTCTTCTTGTCTTTCTGTCTCCCTTCCTTCCTCTGTCTGTGTGTCCAAAGCAGAATTCCCTCCCCCTCCATTTCCCTCCCACCACACCAGTTCCCTGTGCACCTGCCCCTGTGTCTTTCTATCTCCCTTCCTCCCTCTGTCTGTCTGTCCAAAGCAACATTCCCTCCCCCTTCCATTTCCCTCCCCCCACACCAGTTCCCTGTGCAGCAGAATTATTGTTTCCTCTACCTCCTTTCCCTTCCCACAGTGGCGACTACAAACGCGGGCCTGAGTCCTTTGGCGGCCCCCCCTTCCATTCCCTTCCCACATGGCGATTCAAGCAGCGTGTCCAGCAGTCTTCACACGCTGCTTCGGGTCCTTCTACTGGCCTGATTTACTCTGGCACGTCCGGAGCAAATCAGGGCAGTAGAAGGGCCCGAAGGAGCGTGTGAAGACTGCTGGACACGCTGCTGAAATCGCCAGTCGGGCCCGTGGTAAGGGAAGGGGGGGGCGGCGGAAATCTTCTTCTACCTTGCCTCTCCTTCACCGTTGGGAGTCAGCGCCAGGAGCTTTAACGGCTGGTGGTTCCGCGTTGAAAGAATCCCATGCCTCTTTGAAAACTGTCACGCCGCTGGAGGCGAGAGGCGACGGAGAGGGCAGGGGGTGAGCCGCGCATTTGCACTTCCTAGCTGCAGCTCACAGAAAACGGACGCATGCTTATGAAGTGCGCATGCGCGGCTTACCATTTTATTATATTAGATGCCTTTAATTGTGTTTCACCATCAGCAATTGCTATGCAGGAATTCTTATAAGTATTATTTATTCTTTAAAAATCCTTTGTCTAGGGAAAACTAACTGATGGGTCTAAGAACGCTTTCTTTAAATAATTTATCTTACAGCCTCCATCTTCTCCGAATTCTCCTTTTTCCTCGGGTTAGTGTATTGGATGTTTTCTGTCCTTTCTGTGTAGGGGTACCATGTTGGCACGCTGTTGCTAGTAGACTCTCTCTTCTTGAAACCAACCTACTACTATAACTAAAACCAAATCAATAAGGGAAAACCCTATCCTACATCTAGAAACCCCATGGATACCTAACATATTTTCTAAGCTAGAAACCCCCCCCCCCACCAGATAATTGATATTCCCTATACTATTTCTCTCCCCAGAATTTCCTATATCTCAAATCCTCTAAACATTTCATGCATATAATCACAAATCTTCTAAACATTTCATGCATATAAATCTTTTCCCCAAATCCCAAAAATCTTCACAGAAATTATTCCCAGAAAAAGATTTCCAAGGCAGATTCACAACTTTGCTTCACTAATAGTCTCTCACAATATTCCACAGAAATCTGTCCCAGGACTTCTCCAGAAATCAGCACCACAGACTTATTACACAGAGACTGAAAATTTCTCTAGAAATCAGGTTTCAAAAGCAGTTCATAACCTTGCTTCACCAATATTTCTCTCACAACATTACACAGGAATCTCACACAGGACCTCTCATAAAAATCTCCAAAAATCAGCATCACAGATTTGTCACTCAGAGAATCTCTCAAAACACTTCCCAGAAGATTCTCACAGACTATTTCTAGCATCAAATAGTTTCACAGATAAAACAATTCTTCATATCAGCCAGAAAGAAATGTTTTCACCCTTGAGTAAATACCAGAATCTATAAATCAAACCTCAACTTCAACCAAAACCTCCAATTCCTATTCAAAATTAAATAAAACCAGCTATAATTACCTTCTCACAAGGCCCAGAAACCAAACTACCTGCACACAGATCCAAGTCACCCTCCCAACTGTCAAATCTGACAGTTAGAATGTTCAAGCAGCTGATGCTGATCTCTGCACTAGGACAGCAAACCTGTGCAGGAGATCAGCAACAGAATACCAAAACTGCACCAATACAAAATATACACAAACCAAACTTTTCAAAATAGGAAAACACCAACAGGTCTTACATTCCAGATTTTCTTTGCTTTAAAAACCCTTTAAAATCTTCTTCAAACCCTGTTTTTCTCACTCAGGTAACTTTTAACCCTGGTTGCATTAGCCCCAATTCTCCTGCCTTTCTGCAGCCCTGCTCTTGCCGCCCTGTTGCTGGCTCTTAAAAAGCCTCTGCTCTCTCACACGCTTCTCAGGGCATGTTCTCCTCCCCAGCCTCCCAAGCTGAAACTTTTTCACGAGCCTGTTTTACTCTCCCGTGTCCCAGGCTAGCCTACCCTTCTCCGCAGTGCAGCCCCGCTTTAAACCCACGGGTTAAAACCACACTCCAGGGAAGGGTAGGCTAGCCTGGGACACGGGATAGTAAACGGGCTCGCAAAAAGTTTCACAGCTCTTGAAAAAAAATCTTCCCTCCTCTGCTCGCAGGCACCCAACCCCATTGCACGCTGGAGTGAGGAAACAGCAGTTCCTCTTGTCTTCTTGTAACCCACAGGAAGTTATTGTGTTTGCCTGAAAGTTATCCCCTTGTTTCCTCAATGCGGCTGCATTGAGCGTAATTAAATTTGCCGATGAGTCCACTGCTTTGACGCAGCTGCACAGCGAAATGCCAGCTAGCATTTACATTGGCGGGAGCATACCAGCAAGGACAGCAAGAAAGATATGAACACTTGAACAATTATCCCTGCCAGAGCTAAGGTTTTTGGGTTTTTGTTTTTTTTTGGATTACAGATTTATAGATTCAACAGAACGCCAGGCAGGAGGGGAGAAGGGCCGATGAGGTTGTTTCCCTTTCTAGTGCGGCTGTATAGTTAACTGGTTGACAATGCACGGGGATCTGAGGCCACTCCCCTTATTGGAATAAGAATTGATTCATCAGAGATAAGTTTAGATAAAGAACACTTACCACTGGTCTCTACCTTAGAGTATTAAAAGTAATACAGAGGGGTATTATTGATAGTATTTAGATTGCATATACAGTTGGACAAGGCAATATGTCCATTTCTGTGGAGAATAGGCCCGATAGTAGAGCAGAGTTTATAAGTCTAGTAAGGGATGAGATGGCCTACACAGGAATATTCTCGTACAGGTAGGAAGGGAATGGATCCAGGGCACATTTGCAGGATTTCAATTTGAGGCAGAGTTTAGAGATCTGGGGTTCGGCAAACAAGATGGTCTGCGCATGTGTCAGGATTGCTCTTCTGCAATCCGTGGGGTCAGTAAGGGGCGGGCGTCCGATTGGACTAATTTGCATGGAGACTAATGGTGAATCAATCGGCCGGCCAGTGATTGTATAGGAACAGACATGGACCGGAAAGATAAGATGGGCTTAGTGAATTTAGCCCCATGTCTTTTGACTTAACACTTTCTGAAGGCAGATGGCTCAGTCCTTCCTTTTGTGTTCTATTGAATTGGGCATTTAATACCTTTCTGAATAGATGGCTATGCTGGCTCAAAGACCACATCAGAAATTCACTTTTAAATCCATCAAATTAATAATTATAAAACTATCTTAACTCCAAGCAGAATTATAAAAACACTAATCTTTAAGCCCGTTACAATAACGGGTGCTAGAATAGATGTGTTTGTCTTTCTATCTCTCTCCTTGGCTCCTTCCTTCCTTCCTTCTCCACCACCCCTTGCCTGCTCCCCCTGTCCAGCAGTAGCCCTTCTTCCTTCCTTTTACCTCCCCCCTGTCAAGCAGCAGGCCTCCCCCTTCCTTTTACCTCCCCCTGTCCAGCAGCACCCCTTCCCTGCTTCCCCTATCCAGCATCTGCTAGCCTGGGCAGCCTCAGGCTAGCGGATTATCGAAGTGGGGCGGCCTAGCAAATGCCCCGCGGCTGCTGCGTTTGCTGGTCTGGGGGTGAGAAGAGGCGTTCCAGCAGCAGCAGCACAGGAAGTCAGCTGGCATCGGAGATCGGGGCAGAAGGCAGGCAGTGCACATTTGCAGCACGGAAGCACGCATCACGGCATCGTAAGTGTGCATGCGCGCTTAGGGTTTTATATTAGAGGATTTTAACTCCAAGCAGAATTATCATTTTTAATTTAAGTCCCTCAGAATAAATGATCTATTGGGTTAGGCAATAATTCAAATTCATAACCCCAGCAACATTAACTATATCAGGCTACACATTTTAAGATCATATCAGAATTGTAAAATCATTTCATGCTATAGAATGGCCAAAAGGAAAAAGGAGATAATGGTGTCCCTGTATAAGACTCTGGTGAGACCTCATTTAGAATACTGTGTACAATTCTGGAGACTGCACCTTCAAAAAGATATAAACAGGATGGAGTTGATCCAGAGGAAGGTTACTAATGGTTGATGGTCGTCTAAGGCATAGGGGACAAACTTAAAGATCTCAATATGTATACTTTGGAGGAAACTCTGGAATGAGAGCATAAAGGATGAAGATGAAAGAGGATAGATTCAGAAGTAACCTCCAGAAAATACTTTTTCACGGAAAGGGTGAGAAATGCTTGGAATGGCCTTCTGGTGGAGGTGGTGGCGATAAAAACTGTATATTAATTCAAGACAACTTGGGATAAGTACATTGGTTCTCTGAGAAAGGAAGGGATAGTAGATGGCATGTATGGGCAGACTGTGTAGACCTTATGGTCTTATCTGCCTTCATTTTTCTCTTTCTATAAAATACTGACTAGTGGAAAGGTATGTGTATGGCGCTGGTAGAATTTGGGCAAAGCACACATGTGCATGCATAAATTCTAGAATATTATAACTTACATACATTCGTACATACTGTACAGTACATCTTAAGTGTGGTCATTTTATACCAGCTATAGGGCTTATGATTGCGCAGGGTTGCCAGATTTTATGCCAGTAAAATCCAGACCCCTAGACCTGCCCTAGACCTGCCCCAGGCCTGCCCAGTTCCATTATTCCCTACCCCATTACACCCCTCTCCGCCCTCCCTTCCTCCAATGTGATTTCTTCTCAAAACCCGGACAGACCCCCAGACATGTCCTCAAAAGGAAGACATGTCTGGGGAATTCCGGATGTCTGGTAACCCTACAACCACGCTTTAATGTATGTGTGTATTTTGCCACTTGTGCTAGCTTTCTGCATTATAAAATAGATTTCTACTTTTAATAGAATAGGTACCAGAATCTGTGCATGTGTCCTATTACAGAATTAACTCCTGCATCTGTTAATAAATCAGAATATTCACAGATTGTGGTGCTGTTGATTACTCATTGCATGCTGGCAATAAATATTTACATTTTACTGCTTTACCTGCTGCATTTTTTTTTCTGATGATAAAAATTTGGACAGATGTCTTATTGTTATCATGCTGATCTATTACCTTTCCAGAAACTTCATTTTTCGCACCTTATTCTTGCGACGGGAAGCGATGGGCCATTCCCGGGTAAATTTAATCAGCTGGTTAGCACAGAAAAGGCCATACAGGTGTATGAGGATCTAGTACAGGAGGTAAGATTGGAAGCAACTTTTGTAATATGGGGTTGCTGCTTTCCAAAGGCTTCACCTAATTTGAGTTTGTGGTAAAATGGTATGTAATGGGAATATTTTTCCTAAAAAGAAGAGAGATAACAAGTTTCCATCCTTTTATATAGAATGGTGTTACTCTTTCAAATAACTGAATGATATGAAAGCACAAGTAGTCACAGGAGTGAATTTTAATAGAGAAGAACTTCTAAAAGAAGGGTCATGATATGAACCTGACGGTAAATTAAGAAGGTATTTTTTTCTCTAGAGAAGGGGTGGGGGATGCTGAAAAGCCCTCTGAGCGAGTGTGAGAGAGGCTAAAATAACAGGTTTAAGAAGGTATGGAGCAGAGGAGTAGTAAGGGGGGCGTGGGGTGGACTGCCACGGTGCCGGTAAATCTCTGTCCCCCCCAACACACTTGTGTCCTCCCTTCCTTGCCTCCCTATACTGCTTTAAAATCTTCACCAGCGTGAGCAACAACTCTAGCCTGTTGTTCGCGCCAGCCTGGCTCCCTCTGAAGTCACTTCCAGGTCACGGAGCCAGGAAGTGATGTCTGAAGGAAAGCCAATGCAAGCAGCAGGCCGAAGAAGTTGTTCACGTTGCCGATAATTGGATGCAGTCATAAGGAAGTGCAACCAGAGACTCATGAAATCACTAGACAACAAAGGTAAGAAAAAAGATTTTATTTTCAATTTAGTGTTCGAAAAGTGTCGGTTTTGAGAATTTATATCTGCTGTCTGTATTTTGCACTATATTTGTCTATTATAATAAGACTAGTATTTTAGCCCGTTACATTAACGGGTGCTAGAATATATGTCTGTCTTTATTTCTTTCTCTCTCTCCCTCCCGCTGTCTTTCTTTCTGTCTCTGTCCCTGGCCCCCTTTGTCTGTCTGTCTTTCTGTGTATCTCCTTGCCCCTGTGTCTTTCTTCTTTTCTTTCTGTCTCCCTTCCTCCCGCTGTCTTTCTGTCTGTCTTTCTATCTATCTGTCTCTCTCCCTGCCTCCTATGCAGCAGCATTTCTCTCCCACCACTTCCCTGTGCAGCAGCCAAATCAGCATTCCCTCCCCCCCACACCACTTCCCTGTGCAGCAGCAGTAGCGTTTCCTCTACCCCCCTTTCTCTTCCCGCGGTCTGTCCGGCTCCCTTAGTCCCTTACCCTCCCCCTTCCCTTCCCGCGGTCCCGACTATGAACCTGGCGATTCCAGCAGCGTGTGCAGCAGTCTTCACATGCTGCTTCGGGCCCTTCTACTGCCCTGATTTGCTCTGCCGCATCTCTGATGATGTCATCAGAGACACGGCAGAGCAAATCAGGGCAGTAGAAGGGCTCGAAGCAGCGTGTGTAGATTGCTGCACACGCTGCTGGAATCGCCAGGTTCATAGTCGGGACCGCGGGAAGGGAAGGGGGGGCGGCAAAGGACTAAGTGAGCCATCAGACGTCGGGAAGGGATTGGAGGGTCAGACCGGCAAAAAAACCTTACCGATTGGGGAGCCGGCAAAGGAGTGTTTTCTGCTGCCGCGAGCATGGGGGTCTGTTAAGCGCACATGTGCACTCCTGCAGCCACAGACATACGGAACACGCAGATAGGAGTGCGCATGCGCGGCTAGCGTTTTATTATATAGGATTGTATTGTGTGTATATGAAAAACGGATGGAAGAAATTGCATTACAATTAGTACTATTATGGGGGTGGAGTCAGGGGTGGAGCCTGGGCAGGGGTACTCAGTTGATATTTATTAGACTTGGGGGATATTTGGCTTGAAGAAGTTGAGAAGCATTGCTGTAATCCACTGGATTCCAGAAATGTCACTATTCTCTGTTTTAAAAGCATTTCAATTAATTTACTTACCACAGAAGTTGGACTTGCTAGCCTGTAGGAACCTATTTCTTTCTTACTTCCACTTTTGTGCAGAGGAACTATACCTACCCTTCTCCAGTCCTCTGGTAACACTATCAATTCAAGAGAAGCATTGAAAAGGTGAGCAACCAGGGCTTCCCAAAATGCCTTCAGTATTCTCAGATGTACACCATCCATCCCCATTGCTTTGTCCACATTTAGTTTAGCTAGCTAGCTCCTAACAAACACAATCCTGAAATTGATCAGGTCTACCACACTTCAGCAGACCTGGCGCAGGAGAGTAAGTAGTGGATTTTAGAGTTTAGCTAGGGCTGGGGTTTGCCTTACAGAGCGTGGGGTAGGGGGAGCAAGGAGAGAATGGTGTTATAGGAGGAGACAACCTCATTTATAGACTTGTGTAACAGTGGTAGAAAGGAGGGTGTAATGCCAAGTTCGTTAGGTAGTCAGCACTTCACGGCATACAAAGAGACATACACAAAGTAATGCTTATTACACTAATTTATTCGTTACATAAATTGCTTAGTGGTAATATACAAAGCACAAATGATTTAGAACAACTTCACCATGATTGCAGCAATACCAACTCCTCACAGCTGGAGAATCCCCTTTTCAGACAGCTGATGGACTGGGTCAAAGTTTTCACCTTACATGCTACGTGATTAACTATCATGCCTCATCCTGTGTTCCTGTCGTAAACAGAATTTGAGTTATCACACTTTAAACCAAGATAAGATTCCAGCCTCCACCCCCTAATGAAGTTTAATGAGATTCATTGTTCATTGCTCATGCTGTTTCTCACGTACACCAAATTCCACAAGCCAGCTTCTGGAAATGGCTGCACAAGGGGTGAACCAGAGGTGGAGAGAGTGTCAGGGTCGATGGCCTGAAGATTCCTAAATGTACAGGTGGAGATCAGCTGGGGGTGGGGAGAATGTTGGAATGCTAGGAATGATAAAGAAGGGGATCACGAACAGATCAGAGAAGGTTATCATGCCGATGTATATGAGAGATTTCATGTCCTACCTCCAGTCTTGAAAAACAGGCTGTCTTCAAAATTCTGGTATAGATTATCTTCTGTTGATCAAGTACTCCAGAAGAAAAGGCATGCTATGAATTGCCAAGGGAAAGAAAGAGGAGGATACTGGAGAAATGACTTGGAGATGGAAGGAAGGGGTTGACCTAAGTGCTACAGAACGAAATCGAAGAAAATGGTAATTTCAGACCAGAGATTGTATGGTGGAAATGTCAACTCAAACCCCCTATAGATTTGTGGTTAACCCCCCCCCAAAAAAACAACCAAAAAAAAAAACAGGGAATTTGAGGAATGTGACATTACGAGAGAGTAAAGAAGATTAGAATACCATCATGATTTATTTATGGTGATGGTAAGTGGACTGAAGTGATTTTTTCTGACACCTAAAACACAACCTAAACTACTACTTGGGATCTAGCTAGGTCAGGGGTGGGCAACTCCGTCCAGTCCTCGAGGTCCAGAATCCTGTCGGGTTTTCAGGATTTCCCCAATGAATATGCATTGAAAGCAATGCATGCAAATAGATCTCATGCATATTCATTGAGGAAACCCGACTGGATTCCTGCCCTCGAGGACAGAAATTGCCCACTCTTGAGCTAGGTACTTGGGACCTGGGTTAGCCACTGTTGGAAACAGGATACTGGGCTTGATGGACCTTCGATCTGTCCAAGTATAGCAATTCTTATGTTCTTATGTACTCACATTTTGAGGTTGATTGTAAAATTATACACTGATTGATGCTGAACCTTTCAGATAGAAAACTCATGAAAAAAAATATTAGAAACAACGTGCATTTATTTGCATCCTCTCCACTAACAGGTTATGTCTAAATCCGGGTCTCCATAAAGGAGTACCTAAATGGGCCGCCGCGTGTGCGGATCGCCGGACTAGATGGACCTCGGTCTGATCCGGTGAAGGCGTTTCTTATGTTCTTATGTCTATATTGTTTTAAAATGTTTTATTGTCATGTCTATATTGTAATTTATGTAAACTGTCATCTCTGCTCTGTCTGGATTATTATGGATGTACTTTGTAACCCGTTCTGGGCTCCTTTGGGAGGACGGGCTAAAAATCGAATAAATAAAAATAAATAAATAAATAAACTATCTAGAACTGTGGATTATTCTGACATCCTTTTTTCCCCCCCTATCTGTAAAGGTGCAGAAGGCTAAGCACATTGTGGTGGTGGGAGGTGGCACTGCAGGAGTTGAGATGGCAGCAGAGATTAAAACAGACTATCCTGATAAAGAGGTATGAAAGATTAAATGTATAACTTTTCATAGTTTCTCTTATTACTATCTTTCCTCCACTATTAGTACCTTAAGACTGCTACATGCTCGTTGGATGAATTTGTGGCTTCAAAAACTGTGCTAGTGACTTCACAGCAAACTTTTTTTATTTTTTTTAAATTCTTTATTCATTTTTAAACTTTCAACAAGTGTAACAAAATACAATCATATACACTTTAATATCACTTACTAATCCAGGAAAAACTAATTCATATCAAATACCCTCCCTCCCTCCATTATAAATATCAATAACACTGTAACTTTATTATATATCATTAAAATAAACCCACCCTCCCCCCCACCCTGTACTTTAATAAACAAAAGGGGAAAAATAAATAATTAGTTATAATCAATCCGTACAATATTTTGTTAATGGCTCCCAAACATCATTAAACTTTTTAAAACGTCCTTTCTGAATGGCCAATATTCTTTCCATTTTAAAAATATAGCACAATGAATTCCACCAAAAACTATAACTTAGTCTATCATAATTTTTCCAATTTCTCGTAATATGTTGAATGGCAACTCCTGTCATTATGAGTAAAAATTTATTGTTTTTAGAAGATATTTGGCTCTTTGCCCTCATTGATGTACCAAATAATATCGTATTATATGAAAGCGCTACCGGATTCTCAAGCAAATTACTAACTTGACCCCAAAAAGATTTCCAAAAACTATAACTTTGAATATCCTGAGACACGTTCGTAAGTGGGAACCCGGATCACCATGTAAATACTGGAGTGCCACTGGGACCGGTGCTATTTAACTTATTTATAAATGATCTGGAAATGGGAATGACGAGTGAGGTGATTAAATTTGCAACTCATCCAGAACACAGCCTTTAGACTAATCTACAAATTAAAGAAATTTGATTCAATCACAACCTTCATCAGGCAACTACATTGGCTCTCAATATCATCCTGAATAATTTTCAAATCGTCATGCATCCTACACCAGATTCTATACGGAAACTCAGCAGCCCCCTCTCATCCAATTATTCTCTACTGTTTGGTCAACATCAAAAAGAATCCTTAACAGAATCCAACTAAACCTGCCATCCACAAAATACCTTCACTACAAGCGAATTTTCCACTCTATGCTAACTTATCTTGGGGTAAAAACCTGGAATGACCTACCCAAAGCTATTGGGAAAGAGACAAACTACATCACATTCAGAAAAAACCTGAAGACTCACCTCTGACAATTAACTGTCTTAGTTTTTGTATAGCACCCCCTACTTCTATGTCCTTCCTTTTGCTTCTCCATTCGCCCTTCTCCTACAACTTTCCCTTCCTCTTTGATCTGTCACCTTGAGCCTGTATAGGTATGTGTGACTAACAAATGGAAGATTAGATTAGATAAACTATTCAAAGTTGTTAAAATGCATACAGATTGTGAAAAATGACAGGCAGACCTAGAAAATTGGAAGGCTGGGTGTCCAAGTGGCAGATGAAATTTCATGTGGACAAATGCAAAGTGTTGCACATTGGGAAGAATAACCCAAATCATAGTTACTAGATGTTAGGGTCCACCTTGAGGGTTGGTGCCCAAGAAAAAGATCTGGGTTACTTTGTAGACAATATGCTGAAAACTTCTGCCCAATGTAAGGTGATGTCCAAAAAGGGGAAAGGGATTTGAATTTGTATACCGTCTTTTTGTAGTTATACAACCTCATTCAGCGGTTCATATACTACTACTACTACTATTTATTATTTCTATAGCGCTGAAAGGCATATGCAGCGCTGTACATTTTAACATACAATAGTCAGTCCCTGCTCAGAAGAGCTTACAATCTAATTTAGACAGGACATTTAGGGTTGGGGAGATTATGGTAGAGGAAATGATACAGGTATCTGACAGTAGTGAGTGGGAGTTAAGAGTTGAAAACAGTCCCCCCAAGATGGGCTGTTAGCTTAGATTTGAATACGGCTAGGGATGGAGCACGACACATTGATTCAGGCAGCCTGTTCCAGGCATACAGTGCCGCAAGAAAGAAGGGACGGAGTCTGGAGTCAGTGGAAAAAGCCTTAGAGAAAGTCTACATTTTGGCAAATAAGATAGTTATATTCTGGTTTTCAACCAAGGCTTCAGCAGTGCCTCTGGAGGACATTTGCTATTTGGCAATCTGGTCCTTCCTTCATTCCTTTGTGAAGCATTACAAGCTTGATGTGTGAGTTAGAGGCAGCAGTGCCTTGGATAGGTAGTTCTTTAGGGAGCCTACTCTATCACCTGGTTGTATTGAGCTCTAGTACATCCCACTTGTTTAGACTGAACTAATTTGGGTAATAGGTGAACTGTATTCTTATCTGTTAATTTCCTTTGCTTGAGTCCAGCTTAACCAGTCTAACATCCTGCCCTGGAAGACTGGGGGTTGGGAAGCTGCTCTTGATCTGAAGGTCATGTGCTCCTAGCACTACTGTTATTTTGATGATTTCATGAGTTTACCTGGGGGTTTTAGTTTCATGGGTTTCACTTTATGCTTTGTTAGATATCAACTAGCTCCTTGCTGCACCTTCTTTTAATCTAGTGTTATCGCTAGAAACTGACTTGTTTTTCTACCTGCTCTGCTGGTCTAGCAGGACTCAAGGAAAGGAAATTAACAGGTAAGAATTTCACTGTATAATTAAGCAACTGTACTGTATCACCAGCTTTTTTATTTTTATAGTACTTTGAATGGGTTTTACTGTTTGTTATATCTCAACATGCCATGTACTGTTTTCACAGGTCACCCTGATCCACCCAAAAACAGATCTTGCCAATGTGGAACTGCAGCCTAGGGTCCGGCAGGCTGTGAAGGAGATCCTCCTGAAGAAGGATGTACAATTGATATTGGGTAGCTTCTGGTCTTTAATTTGTTGTCTAGGGCTAGCCATGTTGGACCATGGCATAATGGGTAATGTCTGAGGGAACATGTTAAATAACCCAGAAGGAGAAACTGAACTCCCTATAGAAATGCACAACTAAAAAATCTTATGTCCTACAATAGGTATTCAATCTGTTTGACTGAGACCCACATTAGTACCATATGGTATCAGCACTTGGGAACATGTAGAGGATGTGGCATTGGATCTCTGAATACTCATCATTTGAGATGGATAGAAGCAGCAGAAGCTACAGGAAAAGCACCAACATTTATACATTTTGAAAGGGGCTAGAAGAAAAGAATGCTGGGACTCAGAATTTATTGAAAAAGACACTGCTTCAATATGGAGTCAGGTCAAATGCATGCTGGGACAAAGGTGCGCGCAGACAACTGAGCGCAAAGTGGAGGCGTGCGCCGAAGAAAATGACTGTTTTAAAGGGCTCTGACGGGGTGTGTGGGTGGGGAACCCCCACTTTACTTTATACAGATCGCGCTGCGTTGTGGGGGCGTTGTGAGGGGTTTGGGAGGTTGTAACCCCCCACATTTTACTGAAAACTTCACTTTTTCCCTAAAAAACAGGGAAACCGTTAAGTTTCCAGTATAATGAGGGCGGTTACAACCCCCCAAACCCCCCACAACGCCGCCGCAATCTGTATTAAGTAAAGTGGGGAGGTTCCCCAAAAAAACCCCCCGTCGGAGCCCCTAAAACACTCTTTTTCTTCGGCGCGCACTTCTGTCTTGTGCTCAGTTGTCGGTGCGCGCCTTTGTTTTCGGCGGTTTTGTCTATGAACCCTTCAATATGGACAAATGAAGCAATAAAAATTATTCAGAAGGAAAGCTTTTTTTTTTTTTTTTTTTTAAATTCTTTATTCATTTTATATTTTACATCAAGTGCACAGAAAATATCAACAATTAAATTAATACATCTCTTGAAATTCCACAAATTTTCTCCTTAAATAAGATTTATCCCCATCCCTCCCACTGTACTAATATCAAATAATATATATACGGTAATATAATATAATAAATTCTGTCCTTCCCTTCATATCAAATAATGAAAATCAACCCCCCCTCCCCATACTTTCATTTATGTTAAACAGGGAAGAATGATATCTATTCATTACAATAATTTATTAATGGCCCCCACCCATCCTGAATTTTTTTAAAATACTCTTTTTGAACAGCTAAAGTTCTTTCCATTTTATAAATATGACACACTGATCTCCACCAAAAACTATAATTCAATCTGTTCCAATTTTTCCAATTATATGTTATTTGCTGAATGGCAACCCCTGTCAGAATCAGTAAAAGTTTTATTTTTGGAAGATATTTGGCTCTTAGCTCTCATAGACATGCCAAATAAAACTGTGTCATACGATAATGCCATATGATTCTCTAGCAAGCAATTTATGTGGCACCAAATCAACTTCCAAAATGCCATAATAAAAGGACAGTAGAACAATAAATGATCTAAAGTCCCTGCTTCGAGATGACAATGCCAACATCTATTAGACTTAGAGCAATCCAATTTTTGTAAACAAATAGGGGTCCAGAATGCTGTATGCAGCAGATAGAACCATGTTTGCCTCATAGATGCAGACATTGTACATTTCATCCTCCAAGACCAAATTCGTGGCCATTGAGACACAATAATTTGATGCTTAATCTCAATGCTCCAAATATCTGTAAGTCCAGTTTTTGGTTTTTTATTCATATATCCAGCTAATAATTTGTACCACTGTGCGGCCTGGTGTCCCAGGAAGTCTGCCTGAAAGCATAAGAACTCTAAACTAAATTGATTACTAAGATTTTTCCATTCAGGGAACCCCGCCCGAATAGCCTGCTTCAATTGCAACCACTTAAAGCTTTTAAAAATAATGATAAAGGGCACCTTACATAACTGCAAGAGAAAAAGTATATTTGTTTTTCCCATTGTTGGCATTTAAAGAAATGATGTTGGAAAATAATCTTGTATATTAATACAGTATTTCATTACTGCTTTTTTTAATGAGTCTCATGGCTAAAATGGGGGCAAGCTGGCAACAAAAACTCTGTTTAGCTTTGCTGCTTTTGACAGGAAAGCTGCTTAAGGGGATGTTATACGCAGCAGCCCCCTAAACCAGTGGTTCCCAACCCTGTCCTCGAGAACCACCAGCCAGTCGGGTTTTTGGGATAGCCCTAATGAATGTGCATGAGAGAGATTTGCATATAATGGAGGCGACAGGCATGCAAATCTGCCCCATTTTATATTCATTAGGGCTATCCTGAAAACCCAACTGGCTGGTGGTCCTCCAAGACAGGGTTGGGAACCACTGCCCTAGAAAATTGCCCAATATATCTCCTATCTGCTTCTCCCCACCAAATCAACTCTTGGCTCACCAACCTGCTCAATAGCTCCCTGATCCAGGGACATCTACGCAAAGAAATGGGTAAAATAGCTTTAACCCCTATACCGAAAACAGCCCAAGTAGATCTCTCCATAGTGTTGAACTACAGACCAATTGCTAGTATTCCTGTTCTCACCAAAATCCTTGAGACCCACTCAAAATTAATAACATACTATTAATGTAGGGCAATTACTAGACAAATTGGAACATAAGGAAAGGTTATTTGTAAAAAAGAGGAGAAAGGGTAATGCAAGAAGGAGGGGAAGCTATGCTCTTCCTTAGTTATCTTTAAGCTGGGGGAAGTCATTGAATTGATCAGATGGAAGGTCACAGATTGTATGTGTCCTTAAACAAAGGTTTTTAAGTTTGATTTAAATTTATAAATCTTTTTCTCTTCTCTTAAGTGGGCGGGTAAAGAATTCCAGTGTTAAGGCGCACTTACCGAAAAAATACATTTACGGGTAGTGTCATAAGAGATGTCTACCTGCCCTCTGTCCCTCAATAGCATCTCTCCCCTTTCCCTCCTTTTTCTTCTTTTGGTTGCCTAGAGCTTGTACAGGTTTGTGCGACTCACAAATAGAAGATTAGATTAGATCATACTTCATGCTTTCTTCCTATAGCCATGTCATGCACATGTGTAAATATGCATAGATATAAACTTTTACTGTCTGAAAGCCCTACCTTTAGAAGCGATGGTGAATTTGTGTCCCCTTCCAGGCCAAAAGGTCAGTAACCTGGGATCACTGCCAATGAACTGTGTCCAGGAGAACATGGAGATCAAATTGGATAAAGGCACAGAGATCGTTGCTGACATGGTGATCTGTTGCACAGGAATCAAGATCAACTCATTTTGCTATCGTGATGCTTTTGGTGAGTGTTAAGGAAGGCAAAACAAAAGACTGACTAAGGGCATAACCCTTTTGCTCTGCTTTATTTGCTAGTATTTTTATTTTTATTTTAGAAGGTTAATTAAAGGGAATTAGGCCAAAATTCACTAAGGGCGCGGATCAGATCCAATCCATGTCTGGGGGACTGATTCATTAATTGCTCTCAGGCAAATGAGGGCGATCGGAATCATGCACCCAACCGACTGCCTGAATCGCTCTGTAGTGATCCCGATGCATGCGCATGCTTAAAGAACAGCAACCTCTTTTTTTTTTAACTTTAGCCCAGCAAGCCCGTGGCTTTAACCCGCTTTAAACCCACGGGTTAAAACCACGGGCTTGTACTGCGAGGAAAGGCCGGGGTAGAGAGCAGGAGAGGCAGGGCAGAAGCAAGGCAGTGCTTGGGGCGGAGAACAGGAGAGTCGGGGGCAGAGAGCGCAGGAGATTTGGAGCAGAGCAGGGCAGCACAGCAGAGTCTGGGCAGAGAGCAAGAGATTCGGGGCAGAGAGCAGGAGATTCAGGGCAAAGCAGGGCGGTAGAAGAGAGCAGGGCAACAAGAGAGCTGGAGATTCACGGCAGAGAGCAGGAGATGCAGTCAGAAACAACATGAGCGACTGGTCCCCAGCAGTCGCTTGTTTGTTGATTGGCCAGCCCAGTTGGTGTTGCAGTTTTTTTTTTTGAGTGAATCGCTGCCTCTGTACATTTGAATACCGTTCTCCCTCATTCGCAAGCATGGATCGGAGGATGATCGGGACAGAGGTTAGTGAATCGGGTTGGAGGGAAATCGGGTCGCATAGGGGCCACTAAGTGGTCGGAACTTAATCAGTGGGCTTAGTGAATCTAGCCCTTAGTTGGGCTTTGGAACTCTATTCTTAGCTCTAGGTTGCATCATGAACTGCAGGGGATCTTGTATTTTAAACCTCAGTAGACCTGCAGGACATAAACTTGAAGACTTTTGGGAAAAGGGAGACATGAGTTGAAGTTGTTGGATGAAAATTCTGGAGATATTTTGGTTTCCTCCTGGCCCCAGCCAGTGTTTCATTCTGTTACATTTCTGAGCAATTTCTGAATATAAGATCAAATTACAAATGTCTTTATTCAAGTTAAGTTGATTTATTTATTTAGCTATTTAATTAGTTAGTTAGTTTTATAGCCCTTCCTCCTCAGG
Organism: Geotrypetes seraphini; assembly: GCF_902459505.1. Taxonomy (NCBI): domain Eukaryota; kingdom Metazoa; phylum Chordata; class Amphibia; order Gymnophiona; family Dermophiidae; genus Geotrypetes; species Geotrypetes seraphini. The sequence goes on from NC_047087.1 coordinate 196,277,454, forward strand.
AGCTGAGAACGGGTTGCAAAGATACATACACAGAAGTCATCAGGCTCCACAACATATAAGTTATAGAGAATTTAAGACAGTTCCAAGCTAAATCATGTCTTCTACTCAAAGTACCTTGATCTTGGGATTATAGAGAACATTTCAGGTTCTCTGCCTATCAAGGAAGACTTGACTTGACATTGTGCCTTACCAAAATGCTTGAAGTGTGTTTATGAATCTCAAGACAATTTTGACAGTTAAAATAAACTAAAACCAAACCTTCAAATCCTCATTTATTCAACCATCCTTCCCACTTCTTTCCCATTTAAAAATTTAAGAAATTTCTTAAAGAATCCCTTCTTCAACTAGAGTTCTAACAAGAACCATTTTTTTGCTAGTCTTATCTAATCAAAAACCATCTTATAAAACCAATTCATTACTTTATTTCCAAAGGTTGAATAACAATTCTCACAACATAGTGTAGAGGACAAAGTGATTCAGAGACAGCACAAGGAGACCATGAATGAAGGTGCTTCTGGCCATCTCCGGCTTTACTGTCAACACACTGAGTGAGAATGGGGGTGGATTTGATTGATATTGTGGGAAAAAGAACACTAAAATAGCTTTAAAATAAAGTTCAAGATTGTTAATAGAAAAAGCCGATTAAGAATAGCTGTAAACAAATTCACTAGAGAAATAGTAGGTCATGAGTAATGTATTTCCCTGATCATTCTAAGGTTTTGGAATTAAATTGACTCTACAAGTAAACAAATATGATTTTTAAATATAGAAGTCTGCCCAGTGATTTGCAATAACTCCTGTCAGAGAGAAGGCTTCTGACGCAGGTGCGGCTCGTGAGAGGAGCCGCCACCCGCGGTTTTGAACTGAAAGATGACTTCGGCATGGGAGCCAGCCAGAAATGAGTTAGAGAAATGCTGCTGCCCTACTGCACAGGGAAGTGGAGGGGGAGTGAAATGCTGCTGCAGCACAGGGAACTGTGGGGGAGGAAAATGCTGCTGCTGCACAGGGAAGGGTGGGAGGGAAATGCTGCTATTGCTGCTGCTGCACAGGGAAGTGGGGGGGAGAGGGAAATGCTGCTGCTGCACAGGGAAGGGGGAAGAGAAATGCTGCTGCTGTACCCAATTGGGGAGAGAGAGGGAAGGATGGAGAAGGAAGACAAGAGAGAGGAGAGGAACAAGAGATGCCAAGTCCATGGGAGGAGATACCAGATCATGGAGGGGGAGGGAGAAATGCCAGGGCACGGGATGAGGGAAGGAGACAGATGCCAGACCAGGGAAAAGGAAGGAAAAGAGAGAGGGAAAGAAAGGAAGGAGAGAGATGTCAGACCATAGAAACAGGGAAGGAAGGAGAGAGAGATTGGAAGGGAAGACATGGAAAAGTAGATTTTGAGAAGAATGGAAAAATCGAATGTTAAGTTAATGCCAAAGATGGATGCAAGGCAGAAAGTGAAGACGGAGAAAAAAATAGTCAATGGAGAAGAAGGCCCTGGAAACATAGTTAAAAGCTAAGAAAAATAAAGTCAGCAGACAACAAAGGTAGGGAAAATGATTTTATTTATAATATCGTGATTGAAATGTGTCAGTTTTGAGAGAGGAAAAATGCTAAACTTTAACTGTGAGGGCCGCAGAAAAAATAGTTAATGTCTTATTAAAGAAATAACAATTTTCCATGAGGTAAAACTCTTTGTAGTTTATAAATCTTCAAGGAAAGATTTATAAACTACAAAGAGTTTTACCTCATGGAAAATTGTTATTTCTTTAATAAGACATTAACTATTTTTTCTGCGGCCCTCACAGTTAAAGTTTAGCATTTTTCCTCTCTCAAAACTGACACATTTCAATCACTATATTATAAATAAAATCATTTTCCCTACCTTTGTTGTCTGCTGACTTTATTTTTCTTATTTAACTATGTTTCCAGGGCCTTCTTCTCCATTGACTATTTTTTTCTCCGTCTTCACTTTCTGCCTTGTATCCATCTTTGGCATTAACTTAACATTCGATTTTTCCATTTTCCATGAGGTAAAACTCTTTGTAGTTTATAAATCTTTCCTTTAACAGTTGAAGGGAAGATTTATAAACTATAAAGAGTTTTACCTCATGCAAAATTGTCATTTTTTATTAAGACATTAACTATTTTTTCTGCAGCCCTCCAAGTACCTTCAGATCCAAAATGAGGCCCTGCAAAGGATTTGAGTTTGAGACCACTGGTTTAGATATATTGGCTAGACTGTATATCAAGTAGATAATAAACCTAAACTTGAACTTGATTCCTGTTTGTTGGGGCACCAGTTCTTGGGATTGCTGCTCTGTTTAAGCAGGCTCTCAAGGTTAGTTTTGGGGGCTCCTGGTAGGCATTAGGAGGTGTGCATCCAGAACTCTTGTTTGAACCTAGGGCAGTGAGTAGACCGGGACAGGAGAGGACCTTTTAGGCAGGTTTATTTAGCATGGGTCTTGGACTCTTTTTCTCCTTCCACTGGGACTCCTTCTCTCCCTCCCCCCTCATTATTTCCCTTCCTCGCTTCTTGCCTCATTCTCTTGGCTTGAGAGGCAATGTGGCAGGGAACAGCAGCTGGTTAAAGCCAAAAAAAAAGAACCATCTTTGCAACAACAGTGGACAAGGTAGATGTAACTCAATTGCTGACTGCCAGGAGGGGCGAATCCTGCAGCTGGCAGTAGGAGTCTGAAGGCATGTAATAAGGCTTTACACCAGTTTCTGTTGATACTGTGTGTAATGGCAGTAAGTTGCACTTGTATGAAAAGCTCTTTCAAATCAAACAGCTCGCTGCTGTTGGCATTTAATACAACTGAGTGGTCTAGCAACCGTATAAACATTTGGATTTTCTTGGCAGTCTGTTTATATACTGTATATATAAAATCAACTGAAGTAGAGAGGATGGTTTTTGTTGTTGAACAGGTGATAAGCTGGCAGATGATGGTGCACTAAAAGTCAACGAAGAGCTTCAGGTGGAAGGGTACTCCAACATCTATGCAATTGGTGACTGTGCTAATGTAAATGAACCCAAGATGGCATATCATGCTGGTCTTCATGCCAAGATTGTGGTGACCAACATCATCAACAGTCTGACCAACAAACCTCTAAAGAGCTACAAGCCAGGTACAGAAAAACTTCAGAACCCCCTAGCTTAAGTGCACTTTTCCTCTGTGATAATTATTAGCTGCTAATTGAGTAGGTGGGTGGGATTTTATCAACTGAAGCATATCATGCATCTATTAAAACTTGATATACCGCCATAACTAATGACAGTTCTAAGCAGTTCACAAACATTGTAGATAACAATATGAGAAAAAGAACCCCAGAAAAAAGGTATAGGACAGATCTAAAATCATTCATACAAGAAGAAAAAACTACTAATTTATTGTGCTTTGCAAGAAACACCCCCCCCCCCAAAAAAAATCTCCTAGAGGGGTCTAATAAATATGGTCAACACAGTTAAGATTACTTTCTTAAACAGAAAGAGACGTTTTCGGTCCCACTTTTCCTATGGCAATTCCAGCATCTTTGTGTTTCCGTTTGTCAGAAGAGAAAAGCAGGATGACGGCTCCCAGATTCCCTTGAATTAAGATCTGCTAAGATATCAAGCTCAAAAATATTACAAAGTGTATGAAATTGCATAGATATATTATTCCCAGGGCAGGATTAACCAATAGGCCAAGTAGGCAGGTGCCTAGGGCCTGAAATGGTCAAGGGGGCCTGATGAAGGAGGGCATCAACATTGTTTTTTACAAACAGCGATGGGCCCCTTTAGCATCGATTGGCAACGTGGGCCCCACCCCGATTGGCAACACGCCCCCCCCCCCCAACGATGGAAAGTAAGACAAGCAAGCAACGTGGGTAAGAAAGGCAACGGGAACTGTAATTGTGCAAGTGGTGCTGCTTGCCCAAAGCTTCCCTCTGACGCAGCTTCCTGTTTCTGCCTGGGCGCATAGTGGAGTGGGATGGGGCAGGTGGCCCAGTGTACTTGTGTGCTTAGGGGCCCTTGATGAATTAATCCTGCCCTGATTATTCCAAAGTTATTTTCACTGAAATAAAGAATATAGACTTTCAGTTGGCTAAGTAATTAGCCCATGAATGGACAACATCCAGAATGCCCATGAAACCTGCAGGGCAACCTGTCCCCAGCTATTGACAGACCGCCAGCACATAGTAACTACGTACATGTGCACCTGCTTTGAGGCATATACAAATACACTTATAGAAAGTATGATCTCAGCTTTCAAAACAAAGTCTCCATATATATTTCCCTTCCTTTCCTGCCCTTTTTACCTGCAGTAAGGGGGAATATTTCAGAAGTCCTTTTTCTTCCACATTTTAAAGATGTGCTAGTTTTAGCACACATTTTTAATTCACCTTTTTGTGAGGCACAAACTTTACACACAGTTTAATAATGTTTGTCTCACAAAAAAGTGTGCTAAAACATGAGTACAAAAGTATGCTTAGTTTAATACCCATTATTACATGGGTCTCTTTAGTGACCACCATCAAGGAAAACTGCGATATTTGCTTGCTGGTGCTTTGTCAAAGTGTTGAAGATCTGAGACCATTTTAAGACCCTTTGCTGGTAATTTTTTTGAAGGGGATTCCTAGTTTAAGAGAGGATGGTTAGGCACCTAAGTGTGTTTGTAAAATATTTGTATGAGCAGCAGAAATTGCACATACATTGCAGATGTAGACATTTATACCTGTGTGAGAGCAGATATAAATTAGCACTGAAACGGCCCAAAATCCATGATCAGCCTTGTTTTGGTTACAGTGGATTTAACTATGCTCAAAATTAAAACTTACAAGAAAAGGATGGGAAGATTCTCTGGGCTGGATGCTCAAAGCAAACCGGGCTTGCAGTGTTTCATTTAGACTGGTTTACGCCAGACAAAATGAAACGTTATTTTGCAGTCAGTATACACATGCTTTTGTACACTGCTTTTACTGTACATGGAAGAAGTGACCGAAAGTCCTATTAAAATGAGCTCATTAGTGATTCTGTCCTATATACAGAAAACTGGCTCACAAAACCCTCCTGCTATAACAGAACAGCTCTGGAGCTGTCCAGTAGATTTTATTTGTTAGGGCAGGGTGACTTGTACAGCCGAGCTTCTGCACAAAAAGCCTCTTAGCGCAGGGCAGGAGGGAAGCATGGTTGCACAGCACACCTCCCTTCACCATTTTGGCCCAGATTCTATAAACGGCACTGTTGTCGTCGGCCGCCTAAGAAACAGCCAGCGATTGCGTGTCAGTCACACATCGGCACCATTTATAGAATTGTGCCTTCATGAAAGATAGGTACTGGAAATGTAGGCCAGCGTTTAAGGCCTACATCTCTGGTGCCTGCCTTTCATGTGAATCGTGGCTTTCTGGTGCCTAAAGCCACTTCCGTCGTTAGCCACGCCTACAGTGGCGCTAGGCATCATAAAACGCCTCTTTAGCCACAGTGCAGGTGCCGTTTTTTTGTCCTACATTTTTCTTCTAAAACCACTTGTAATCGTTATTAAATGGCATTTTGCACTTGTTCCTACTGGCACCTACCTTGCTTATAGAATATGGGCCTTTTTGCCTCCACAATGAACTCTGTTGATCATGGACTGTTTCCCTACCTCCATTCACTGGACATGCCCACAAGAGCTTTGCCTACCACACAGCTCTTGTTGGCTTGCACCAGGGACATTTTGAGCCCTTTACCAATCAATGCTCAACACTAACAGAATGCAGATAAATTGCATGCTGTTAGCATAGGCACCAGCTCTGTGGGGGCTAGAATACCTAAGGTGACCATACATCCCATTTTCCGATCCCCTGTCCCGTTGTCCCTACACACAGCTTCGGGATGCCAAAATGTCCCGTTTTCAGGGACAGCGTCCCGAAGCTGTGCGTGGGGACAACGGGACAGGCGATTGCTTCCTGTCCCTCGCCTGCCACACCAAAAAAAAAAAAAAAAAGCCTCCCTCCAGGCCCGATTTAGGTCCACCGCCGCTGCTCCTCTGCTGCCTCTACTCGCACCTGGAAGCCTTCTTCCTGACGTCAATTCTGACGTCGGAGAGGACGTTCTGGGCCAGCCAATCGCTGCCTGGCTGGCCCAAAATGTCCTCTCTGACGTCAGAATTGACGTCGGGAAGAAGGCTTCCGGGTGCGAGTAGTGGCAGCAGAGGAACAGCGGCGGTGGACTTAAATCGGGCCTGGAGGGAGGCTTTTGTTTTCCAGGGGGAGGGGGGAAAGGCTTTGGGGGAGGTAAGTAGGCAGGCTGGCTGGCTCTGGGGGAGGCAGGCAGGCAGGCTCTGGGGGAGATAGGTAGGCAGGCTTACTGGCTCTGGGGGAGGTAGGCAGGCAGACTCTGAGGGAGGTAGGTAGGCAGGCAGGCTGGCTGCCTGGCTGGCTCTGGGGGAGGTAGGCAGGCAGACTGGCTGACTTTGTGGGAGGCTGGCTTTGGGGGAGGTAGGCCGGCAGGCTTTTTGAGAGGGAATGGGACAAAGGCTAGAAGGCAGTGAGGGGACATAGAAAGGAGGGATATAGGAAGGAGAGAAAAACGGCAGAGAGGGGTGGGGTTGTAAATAGAAGAAAGACTAGAGAGATAAAGTCCTGGACCAAAGGGGAAAGACAGGAGGCAGAAGCAGGACTTTGGGAGGTGCAGACAGAGGGGGAGAGCCCCTGAGGAAGAGCAGAGAGAGGAAAGATCATAACAGAGGAGGGAGATAGGGAGACCTGGAACAAAGGTACAAAGGAGAACTGACACTGGATCTGGGGGCACTAAGGATATAGGAAGGAGGCGCTGGGGACACTAAGGACATAGGAAGGCACTGAGGGCACTAAGGACATAGGAAGGAAGGAGGGAGGGAATAGAAAGGGACAATTGTTGGGCCTGAGTGCAGAAAGAAATGAAAGATAGGATGCACAGTCAGAAGGAAACGCAACCAGAGACTCATGAAATCACCAAACAGCAAAGGTAGGAAAAATGATTTTATTTTCAATTTAGTGATAAAAATGTGTCAGTTTTGAGAATTTATATCTGCTGTCTATATTTTGCACTATATTTGTCTATTTTTCTATAGTTACTGAGGTGATCTCTTTGAAAACCCCCCAAATATAAATGATAATTAACATTTTCTCTGTGTATAGGGTGCTTTGTGTTATTTTAAATTTTATGGTTACCATTATGAAATAATAAGATATTGTGTGTACATGAAAAATGAATGGAAGAAATTGGGGGCGGGGCTAGGGTGGGATTGGGGGTGGGGCTAGAGTGGGATTGGGGGCGGGACTGAATATTAATAGATGTCCCGTTTTTGATGAAAAAAATAAATGGTCACATTAAGAATACCTCAATATTCTTTCCAGTGCTGCCTAGCCATCAGAGCTGAAATCTTCAGGATGTAGAGCTGCAGGGGAAAGCTGCCTCTCAGCTACTGTTTTTGCCTCCCCTTGCAGCTCTTTGATCAGATATTCCTTAGCCAGCCAATTAGCTGCAAATGAGGCAGAACCAGCATCTTAGAAGACACCATTGGTCAGAAAATTCTTAGCCAGCCAATAGGCCACAGGGAAAAATAGGATGGGAAGTTGGTGTCTCCAATGCTACTAGTCTTGCCTCCTCTGCAGCCTATTGTCTGACTAAGGAATATCTGACCAATGGGCAATAGCAAGGAGCAGAGAAGAGCTGCAGATTAGGTTAGAGAAGCTCCCTGCCTTTGGTATATCATAGAGAGAGGGAGAAATGCTGGACAGGTGCTGGGAAAGGAATGAGGAAGCAAAGAGTAGATAGCAGGCACTGAGAGCTGGAAGTCATTGGTTATGAGGGGATGAGAGGCTGAGGAAGAGATATGGACTGTGGAAAGAGAGAACAGAGTTGAAGGGACTGCAAGCCAGGGAGGGGCATGGGCTGTGAAACAAAGATAAATGGGTGAGGGATGGGATGAAGAAAGAAACATGAGGACTGGGAGAGGAACTGTGTGGGATTCAAAGAGGAGGGGGATAATAGGCTGACAAAAGGGTTCTGAGAAGTTAGATCAGGTTGGAGGGAAGAAGCACTAAGGAGTGAAGAAAGAGATAAAAAGTGGCAGGCGAGGTGAGACTAGAAAGAAAAAATAAATAACAAGCAAAGAAAAGATAATTTTCAGATTTGTGTGTGCATGGTTTGAATCTATCAGTCACTTCCCACAACTGAGTGGGATTGTGTTGCTATATGAGCTGAGTCAGTTTTTGGTAGCTGCTGGTATCTGCTCTTTTCTTTCAATCTTGTAGTCACTGCTGTAAATAATATATTTCATAAGAAGGATAAAGGCGAGGAGTTTGTGGAAGCATGAAGTACCATGAACTGAAAATTTCCTTTTTAAAACTTAAACTTTCTCTTGGCAGCTTTGATATTGAGAGGGGCTACGGTCAGGAGTTGAACTAAAAGTGAATGGAGAGTAGCACTGTTCCAATTCTTCACAAAAATTAAAATGTTATTCCTCCATTATATCCCACAGGAGGTAGAAATAGTGGGGGCACAGGGCTATGTGAGCCTTTAAGTAGCACAGCATGAAGAGGTGGTAGGAGACCATTGACAAAGTTGGATGGAGGGGGAATAAGGGACATGTCTCACAAACTCTGTGTTTCTTGCTTTGGCTCTCTGGTGGTCTGTTTAATTGCTGAATCCTTGGTCCCCTCATTACTCTTGGTAAAACTCTGCAGCCCTATCCCAGGTCTACACTTGGTTCCTTGAGCTGGATGCTTGTTCCTTGACCATTGGAGCAATATTATGCAAGCATTCTAGAGAATGTAGTAAGAGTAGTTAATGTAGCTGGTTTTAAAAAAGGTTTGGACAATAGAGCATCTGTGATCATACCTGATCTCTTTTTATCATATTCATATTAATATTCAATATGTCTACTATGAGCATTCATTCTGTTGCTGTATTTTCTGATATGATAGTTTTCCGTATGATTTAACATGATTACTGTCAGTAATATTTATTCCTGCCATTGTACTCACTTGTCACTTATCATCTGATGTTTCTTTTCCCTTTTTCTGTCTACGTTCTTTATTGATAGCTGATGTATTAACATATACTTGCTGTATAGTATTTTTGTTTGTTTTCTATTGCCCAATCTCTACCCTCATGCAATGTGATATACTTGATGGTGTCCTTCTTTTTTGATTACTTCCGTAGTTTTTTCGGAAGCTTCTCTTATATTTCTGTATTATACTGTTCATAAAACCAATAAAATTACTGGAACTAAAAAAAAAAAAAGGTTTGGACAAGTTCCTGGAGGAAAAGTCCATAGACATGGGTCGGTAGCATGGGAATGCTGCTACTATTTGAGTTTTTGCCAGGTACTTGTGACTTGGATTGGCTTCCACGAAGGCTTCTGGCTTCCACGAAGACAGAAGTACTGGGCTAGATGGACCATTGGTCTGACCCAGTAAGGAATATGTTTTCCCACTCAGCATGTAATCTGAGGTTTCAAACTGATCCTTGCTGGGCTTCCAGAGCTCAGGGTGAGCATGAGGCAAAGAATCTCATGCGGACCCTGCAGGCAGAGTCTGTCCATTAGCCTAGAATCTGTTGAGTACCAGTGGAAGTGCTACAGTGCAAAAGAGGATAGGGAAGTGGTTCTAGAAAGCAGGAATGTGTCTGGAGCCAGGGAGAGCAGAGCAGGGAAATGATCCGAGCCTGCGGCTAACAAATGGAAGATGAGTTTCAAGTTTATCAAGTTTATTAAATTTTAATATACCGACCATCAAACAAATATCTGGCCGGTTTACATTAAATATTAAAAAATTAAAGAAAAAGAAATTGAAATAGTAAATATTTAAAAGTGCATATAGTGAACATTAAAGACATTGACAAGACGAACTTGACAGTGAGGATAAAAGGGAATGGGAGGGTAAAGTTACATTGTAGAGAGAAAAGGGAGAAAGGGGAATTTGGAATCAAACACATTGGGTGGGGAAGGTTCTTTAAGAGAAAAATAGGATTAAAAAAGAAAAAAAAAAAAAAGGTAGAAAGTAATGTGAATGAAATAAGAGCGAGGAGTAGAGTCTAAACAGAAGAGAATGCGTCGCGAAATAAAAAAGTCTTCAGGCTTTTCTTAAATTTATCTAGATGTTGTTCGTCTCGAAGAGGTTGTGGTAGAGAATTCCACAAAGTTGGAGCAGATACAGCAAAATTGATTTTCCGTGTATAATAGAATTCTTTTATGGAGGGAATTAATAGGAGTTTTTGATTTGTTGATCTCAAGGTTCGAGGAGAACATTGAGGAATGAGGAGTTTATGAAGGTATGATGGCTGATGAGAAGATTTTATTTTGAAGATCCACCAACGAAAGAAAGTCTCACCTGTAGAGGAAAGTGGGAAGTAGTGAAAGGATGGGTGAGCTAAACCTGATTCAAACAACAAATGGCTAGGGAAAGGTGTGCTCGAGCATGCTGGGGAGTGAAGGGCAATAGAAGGCTGGGTCAAGGGGAAACGAGAAGCAGAACAGGCTAAAAAGAGCTATTAAACTCCCTGTCCCCAAGTACAAAACATCAAGTTATTTCTGCACATGAGGAGAAAAATTAAAAAGTGCAGAGGGATTAGGGAGAGGGGAAAGAGGACAAGGAGGAGTAAGGAAGAGAAATAAATTAGAGGGAAGTGAATAAAATTGGGAGAAAAGAGTGTGATAGGCTGAAGGAAGAGAGGGACTGGTTGGAGAAAAGTGCTATGAGTGGCCTGAATGGAGAGAAAGTGTGGTGCTAACAAGCTACGAGGGGGAAGAGAGAGTGGCAGGACCCTAGCTTTTCTTCCTCCCCCCTCCCACACACACACATACACGTCCTGATCTTGACATTTAGAAACAGGCTAGTCATTTGCTACCAGATGTATTTTTTTGGTTTTCCTTTTTTCTATTTCTTTGTTGAGTGAGGGAAATTTGATGCGAGTTATGAGTTCAGCACCCCCAATCATTTTCATAAGTTGGCTCCTATGGCTGTTAGTGTTGAGCACTGGTCTCTTAAAAAATATATAATAATAATAAATTGCTGCTATAGTTGGGGTGTAGAAACAGCGCTGGAGTTCTGTGCATCTCCCTTTTTTTACATTGTGTAATTTCTTTGGAAAGGTTCAAAAAGAAAGATGGTGATAATGTACAGTTGGAGAATAATAATAATAACAGTTTATATACCGCAGGCCAGTGAAGTTCTATGCGGTTTACACAAGATTAAATCCTATATAATAAAACGCTAGCCGCGCATGCGCACTCCTACTTGCGTGCTTCCGTTTTCCCTGATCTGTGAGATGTAGGTCTGTGGCCGCAGGAGTGCGCATGCACGCCTAGGGTTTTTCAGTTCGTCTTCATCATCGTTGTCTTCGCCCCCCCCCCCCCACCCGAATCCCCGTTGAGCTTCTCACCACGGTCTGACCCTCCCATCTGACTTTCCCTTCTCCCGGCTCCCTTGCCGCCGCCACCCCCTTCCCTTCACATGGTCAACAAACCTCCTGGCTCCAGCAGCGGCCGCAGCACTGTAAACACGCTGCTTCGCGGCCTCTACTGCCCTGATTTGCTCTGCCGCGTCTCTGATGATGATGATGGCGTGTTTCCATGGGCAGCCAATGCAACTGCCAGTAGTAAGGTGTCACGTGATCAAATTTCTTTAGCCCGAAGATTAGTCTGACCGCTGCATTTTGCATTAATTGTAAACATTGCATATTCTTTTGGGAAATTGCTAAATAGGCGATGTTACAGTAATCAAGTTGACTTAGTACAAGGGATTGTACCAGGATTCTGAATGCTGACGTATCAAAATATGATTTAATGGATCCAAGTTTCCAGAGAGTGAAATAAGAGATGTGTGGGGACCTAGAAATTCATGCATTATAAAATCTTTCGGGGTTCATATTCAGCCGGCAGCACTCAGCATTTTGGTGGCTGTGTTCTGCCCGGAAATTCATTGAAGGGCTATATCTTAGCTCTGGCATAGAATTTCTGGGTTCATTTGTTACACCATAGCCAGTGGAATACAATATTCAACTCTTAATTGGCTATGACACACTGCATAAAGATAGGACTTGACTGGTTAAGTGCTGAGTATCGGCACTTAACTGACCAAGTAGTGACTCTGCCCATGAAACACCCCAAAATAGTTGGTTTTGAAAAAGGCACTAACTAGACGTTTTCAGCAGCACTAACCAGTTAAGTGCCACTGACAATGAGCAGTTAGCTCCAGGCTAGTTAAATTTCTTGTTTGGGGCTATTTCTGGCCAGTTCAGTCACTTTGAATATCAACCCTTTCTTATTAGTTGGTCCTAAATGATAGTGCAGTTTTTTTTCCAAGACCACTACAATTATATTCCACTGAGAGGCAACAGTTCTTTGCAGAAACAAGAGCAGCCTTATATATTTTGTTCTTTATTCTTGTTACCCCTTGTGTTTTCTGTTCTTGCTTACTATCCCTTTATTTTTCCTTTTTCCATAGTTTGTCTTCCTCTCCTTTGGTGGTGTTCTTTCATGTGCTCTTCTTCTCACTCATTTTCTATGTGTGTGTCTCTTAGGATCACTGACCATGTTGATATCGATGGGAAGAAATGATGGTGTAGGCCAGATCAATGGCTGGTGCGTGGGAAGCTTTGTGGTGAAACATTTGAAGAGCCAGGACATATTTGTTGGAAAAAAATGGAAGGAGATGAGACAAAGCATGCCACATTAAACACAGGATGAAAAATTGAGTAGTGTGATAGCTGCTATAATGTTGCTGAATCATCTTTCATGAAACTCTCATATGCCTTTGGGAAAAAGGATGAAGAAAAGCTGAATAGTTTTGATCTATGGCTTGCAACTACCCATTGAACAAGTTACACAGTGTTCTAAATTTATGATATATAATCTGCCAATCAAATGGCTTTCTTCTCAGGTACAGTAGACCATGTTGCCTTGGTTTCCTGAATACCACCAGGATTTCCAAAGCCTTTTTTACCTTTTAGCAAATCTCAAGTTGACTTTACAATACACACATATAGCATGATAAATAGGTTGGAACTAATCGTACACTGGAAGCATTGAAGGCAGGAGTCCAAAAGGAAAAGAGATTGTGGAGAACATTGGTTTGATAGTGGAGAAAGCAATCTGGAGAGGCTTTTGGAGGCTAGAACTGTTGATGATAGGGTTGTGGCTGTAAGGGTTAGGGCTGCATTGTAGAGGAGAAGCTGTGGACATGCCCAAGGGCCACAGCATCATCCATTTTTATATCATTTATACTGACAATGGCTTATAAAAAAAGTAATTTAAAAACATCTGTTTGCTAAATAAATAATGTGCTGTAACATATTAATAAATACATTCATTCTTATTCAGAAACTATGCAAAACTTCTCTTGAAAGTGCTTTAGAAAGATGATAAAAATTAATACTTCAGTCCAAATTATTACCGAGTGGCATACTTAATCTGACAGAAAAGATGTTTATTAAAATATTTTCTTAAATTGATACAAATCTTTCAGTTGCTGAAGGTACGCTGGCAGCCTATTCCACTCTAAATGTCCAGTGCATGAAAAATGCACTTTTCCTTACAGATTCATAATGCAAACATTTCTGAGTAGGAACAACCAGGCCAGATTGAGCTGAGGAGCACAAGGTTCGTGAAGGTACATAAGACATCAAACAGTCTTGTAAGTTCTTGAGTGACATTCAATTAAGACTAAAATAAACCATCGGTAACAATTTCTACTTGATGTGAAACTATAGCCATGTATTGATAATCTATGAAGTGTTCAGTTACGTGCTCAAATATACATGTTGTGCAGCCATTTCCCAGAAGCTGGCTTGTGGAATTTGGTGGGCGTGTGAAGGAATAGTGAATCTCATGGTACTGTGATAAGAAGAGGAGGTCGAACAGCGGTCAACATTCTAGCTTGAAACATCTGTTGTTTACTGCAGAAACAGCAGAGTGTGAGACAGGAGACTTAAGTCATGTAAGAGGTAGTGTGAAACCATTATATAATGGGCAATCAAAGGGCCTTTTCTTTTTTAATCCATCAGTGCGCTATAAAGGGATAGTCCCACAATTGACCAGGTCCATCACTGCCTGAAAAGGGGATTCCCAGTCAGTTGTGAGAAACGGTGTTGTCACAATCATGGTACGGTTGTTCTGAATTATTTGTGCTCTGTATATACTGCCCTGCAATTTGTGTTTATATCAGCTGTGCTTTGTATATTATACTGCTCAGCAATTTATGTAACCAGTAAAGTAGCATAATTAGTCTTATCTTGTGTATGTCTCTTTGTATGCCGTGAAGTGCTGACTACCTAACGAACTTGGCATTACACATGTTAAAATGCTACAGTGCTAAATGTCACTTGACTACAAAAGATACACCATAATAGGTAGCATGACCCAAATGGAGGGATGGAAGCAGATCCAATTAAGCTATTGCATGTTTTCTTCTTCATTTAATAAAGATTTCTGGAACATATTCACTTGGCTGTTGTGGACACACAAAACAAACACTGTTTTAATGTATTGTGTACTCTTCAGAAAAATGAGGGCATATTCTACTCTGGTAACCTTAATCACAGCATTTCTTGAATGAAAGAAAAGTCTTATTTCCTATGCTCCAGCTTATACTTTTTCAGGAGTAGCTCAAGGTAAGTTACATTCAGATACACTAGGGATTTCCCTGTCCTCAGAGCATTTGCAAGCTAAGAAGCCTTATTAGCAGTGCTGGGTGCATGCTAAAAGCTGTCCATCCTATTTTATGTCTATGGGACATTGAAAATGTCAAATCCATACATGCAATAGAGTAAAACCAGAACTGAATTAGCCTGGTCCTTATTGTAGAAAGTCAGATGGTCATGGCTAAAGAGGTATCTGCTCTCTCACTCTCCCCCCCCCCCCACCAACCATCCATTGGGTGATTTGAAATACACTATATGTCTGCTCTTAGAACACTTAGGGACTCTTAATCTACAGGAACAGTTTAGCTAACTGCCATTATTACATGCAAGAATAATTAGCAGAACCTTATTCTGTGGCTGTAGATTCCTCATGAGAAGCCCTAGTGCAGGGGTAGGGAACTCCGGTCCTTGAGAGCCGTATTCCAGTCGGGTTTTCAGGATTTCCCCAATGAATATGCATTGAAAGCAGTGCATGCAAATAGATCTCATGCATATTCATTGGGGAAATCCTGAAAACCCGACTGGAATACGGCTCTTGAGGACCGGAGTTCCCTATCCCTACCCTAGTGAATGCTAGGTGAACCTGGATTCACTTGTCAACCCTAACAGGGCTAATCCAGTCCTGAATTTACCCCATTGCAGGAAGAGAGTTGTAGTTCTGATTTCTCCCTTGTATTCTCTAAGCAAAACAAAGCAAAACTACAGGTCTCTGTATGTAATACTCTGGATCAACCTTGTCAGGTGAATCTTGGTGCAGTGGTTCTCAACCCAGTCCATGGGTTGTCAAGTTTTCAGGATATCCACAATGACTATGCTTGAGATTGATTTGCATGCGCTGGTTTCTTGCGAGCCTGAAAACCTAACTGGCTGGGTTTGCCCTGAGGAGTGGGTTGGGAACTACTGCCTTAGAAAATACAAATATTTAAATTACCATGCAAATATTATCTGATTGACAAGTAAGTTGCCAAAGAAGACTACCATGCCCCTAGTAAATGAGTACAAAAAAAGCCAAGAGAATAACATTAGGAAAAGTTTACAGTTGAAAAGGTGACAATTCAAGAATAAGTGCATATAGATTAAAGTGCACATAGATTATGCATGAGATCTATTTTCATTAATTGGAAAACAGAACATACAAATTAATCTTATGCATATTCATTGTGGAAATCATGCACACCTTCCTGCATTGTCAATAGTGAGATAAAACAAGAGAAAAAAATGGTCATTGATGGCTGTTTTTATTGACACAAATGGAAAATACCTTTCAGCATCGTTGTAGTGTTCTTCATAAAACATAAATGCTAAGGAGTCTGCCATAGCTTTTTGGAATAAAAAAGGAAAGGGGTACAAGTAAAGGTAAAACCAATAATTTCACTTTCTCAAAGTTTTGCAGTGTTGACTTATGATAGTTACATTAGACCCTCATCAAACCAATGCTACTTTTTATTTCTGTGATAACAAATGGGAAGAGAGGCATCAGAATTGCTTATTGAAATTGGACCGTTGGGCCTCTTTGCAAAATGATGTTGATTAAATAAGGAATGAACTGATTTCAAGCATTGAAAACATTTTGTTATCAAACTATTTACTTGTAGTTGGAATGAAAGAGTTGAATCTAACCTAATACAGTACCTAGCACTCGAGGACTGTTCAACAGCAAGAGGCTCTCTAGACTCCAGTACAGGGGTGCCCACACTTTTTGGGCTTGCGAGCTACTTTTAAAATGACCAAGTCAAAATGATCTACCAACAATAAAATTTTTAAAAAACACAAAGCACACTGTACGCATAAAAAATGTTAATTATTATTCCTATTCCAGGGTTTTTCAAAGAGGTCAAAGCAGATAACTCTGTGCACTATCACCTCAGTAATAACCATACAAAAATAGACAAATATACCCCCTCCCTTTTTACTAAACCACGATAGCAGTTTTTACCGCAGGGAGCTGCGCTGAATGCCCAGTGCTGCTCTCGACGCTCATAGGCTCCCTGTGCTAAAAACCGCTATTGCGGTTTAGTAAAAGGGGACCACAGTGTAAAATATAGACAGCAGATATAAATTCAGACACATTTTGATCACTAAATTTAAAATCAAATCATTTTTCCTACCTTGTCTGATGATTTCATGAGTCTATGGTTGCACTTTCTTCTTCTGACTGTGCTTCCAATCTTTCTTCCCTTTTAGCCTGTATGCTTCCTCTCCTCCAGACCTCCTTCCTTCCCCCCAACTTTTCCTTCCTCTCTCCCTGCCCTTTTCTTTCTCTCTGCCTCCCTTTCCTTTTTTTCTGTTTCTCTTCTTTCCTTCTGTCTCCCTGCCTGCCCTTTTTCTTTCTTTCTCCCTGCCCTCCCCCAAGACACTGCCACTGCCATCGGGGACCAGGACCCAAACTGCCATCGGGGACCAGGACCCAAACTGCCATCGGGGACCAGGACCCAAACCGCCACCAATAACAGGCCCGAAAGCCGACGCCAATAACAGGCCCAAAAGCCGACGCCGCCCCAACCTCTCCCTGCTTCGGCCGACCAGTATCGCGAGGAGCTGTTGGGGGAAATGCTGCCGGGTCCTGCCTTCGCGGAAACAGAAAGTAGGCAGGACCCGGCAGCAAGAAGAGGAAATGCTTTCTAACATGTCTCCCGCCTTAGCCCATAGCGAACGCTTGCTTCAGGGATCTCAACATGTGCGTGCCGGCTTCCCTTCTCCCCCCCCACCCCCCCGGACATAACTTCCGGTTTCGGAGGGAAGAGAAGAGAAGCCAGCACGCACACGTTAGAGCCCAGAGCATAAGTTCGCTACGGGCTGAAATCTCCAAGCTGTTTTTTTTTTTAATGTTCAGCAGCTGCGGCAGCAACTAAAAGGCCCTAGGGAGAACACCGAGGAAGGCTGATCGGCCCGGTAGATCAGGACGGCAACACTAGTCTATCACGGAGCCCGGGATGGGGCTCCATGATCAACTCACGTTGCCTTCCTGAGCTACCGGTCGATCGCGATCGACGTATTGGGCATCCCTGCTCCAGTATAACCTTATGAGAAGAACGCTGATTTATCGAACCAAAGTAATTTGGTTTTTGAAGGGTTTAATTTTGTCCACCATCAGGTAACCCATTGTAGTCTGGAGATACATGTATAGATGTTAGCAGGAAAAGAATTCATATCTGAAGAGACTTCTTACAGAATGAAAATATCATCTGTCCAAGAAAAAAAGAAATTCAGTGGGTCCCAGACTTAATCAGTTTAATGTTGTCTTATGAATATTAAAAAGTAGCAGTGACATGTGAGAGACCCTTGTGGAATACTACATCTGGGAAACCCAGAGGAAGAAATTTTACCTCATAGCACCACACTTTAGTTTAAACAGTACTAGTTTTTCTCTTCTTGTATTGCTGTACCACCTCTCAAACTCTTTGGTAGGTACGCTGCCTCATGATATTCCACTGTCAACACCTTAAATTGTATTGGGATAGAGTATGGAACACCACTTCTTCTATATTGAACATTCATGAAAATTATTATTCTAGGTCTAAAGGGCCTTAAGCACTCCCTATCTGAACATAATGCACGCTTGCTCAACATTTTACTATTTTTGGCCATCAACAACATTTTGCATTGTTGGAAGGACTTATCAAAAATGGAATATATGGTATGGTGGAACACAGTTTTATATAGCCATCAAATTTGAAAGCGCCATTGAGGAAAAACATAATTCTACTAATTATTTTCTCAAAATATGGAGGCCTATACAAACTTACTGTACTTTATATCTTTATTGATTTTATTAAACATATCAAAAGTGCGACACATATACATTCAAAAATTCAAAAAACAGCACTTACATACTTGCAAATTACTGAAATTGCTTTACCCAACCCCCCTCCCTCCCATCCTGGATACGCATGGAACTAAAATCAAATCTGACAGGTGATACTAATCATTAAAGTGTTTAACAAATGACTCCAATGGACTCCAAATTTCTTTAAATTGCCCAGATTGCTCCGCTAACATTCTTTAATAATAGTAATACAAACAAAGTGTTTCCCACCAAAAAGTAAAATTCAGCCTATCCTGATTTTTCCAATTTCTGGTGATTAGTTGTATGGTTACCCCAATTATAAGAAATCTATCCTTATTTTTGTCAATTGGACTTTTAGATTGTAATGATGTCCCAAATAAAATCACATCATATGACAGTAGAATAGCGACACCTAAGAAAAAATTAATTTTACCCCAAATTGATTTCCAAACATTAAATATCAATGGACAATAAAATAGAAGATGATCCATTGTCCCCACTTCAAGATGACAGTGCCAGCATCTATTTGATTTTATATTATCCAGTTTTTGCAATCTGACTGGCGTCCATAATATTCTATATAATAAAAAAACAAAGTTTGTCTCATAGATGCTGACGCAGTGCAACACATCCTCCAAGTCTAAACCCGTGGCCATTGAGTAACAGAAATATTTTGTTGTGTTTCCATACACCAAATATCTCTCAAGCTTGTTTTGGGTTTTTTTTGAGAGATATTCATATATTAATTTATACCATTTAGAGGCCTAGTGCCCTTGAACTTTCACTTGAAAACATATGGCTGGCAGACTATGTTGACTCACTAAAGCACGCCACTGAGGGAACCCTTTCTGAATGGCCTGCCTCAACTGCAACCATTTATATCCTCAAGATTTCAAAATACCAAACGATTGTTGTAGTTGCAGTAAAAAAGCCATTTTATCATCCAAAATTGCATCATTTAGGGCCTGTTTTACAAACCATGCGGTCACGGTCTATAAAGATTTAAGGGGCTTTAGGGCTGTTGCCGTGCGGCTTTGTAAAACAGGCCCTTAGTGTTCGAATGCCTGCCTTTAACCAATGCTTCCATAGTATTTTAGAATTGCCTATCAATATTTTGGAATCCAGCCATAGGGATTGACATTTGAAACATAGAAACAGACGGCAGATAAGGGCCACGGCCCATCCAGTCTGCCCACCCCAATAACCCTCCCCTACCTTTCTCTGTGAAGAGATCCCACGTGACGATCCCATTTTGTCTTAAAATCAGGCACGCTGTTGGCCTCAATTACCTGTAGTGGAAGACTATTCCAGCGATCAACCACCCTTTCAGTGAAGAAGTATTTCCTGGTGTCACCGTGCAGTTTCTCGCCCCTGATTTTCCACGGATGCCATCTTGTTGTCGTGGGACCTTTGAAAAAGAAGATATCCTCTTCCACCTCAATACGGCCCGTGAGATATTTAAACGTTTTATGTATCAGGACTGGAGTTAAATGATCTATAAATATTAGCATTTTCCAAGTTGAATAAAAAATCATATTTTTATAAATTCTGGGAAGCTTAATACTCAACACATGATTAAGATGAAGTGAAGCCATAAGATAACTTTCAAGAAACAACCAATCTGGCAGATTCTCCATGAATTCAGGAAGGAACCAATATATACCCTGACGCAAGATAAAAGCTTGATGATATCTGTAAACATTTTGAAAATTTACTCCTCCCATCGATTGAGACTTTTGTAAAGATATTAAGGATATTCTAGGAGTTTTACCAAGCCAAAGAAAATTTGAAAAAATCCTATTTAGTTTTTTATAAAAAGACAACTGAAAATAGATTGGTAGCATACTCATTTGGTAACAAATTAAAGGCAAAATCATCATTTTGATGAACTCTCCCCCACCAAGAAAGATGTAATGGATTCCATTGCTCACACATTTCTTTGACCTTCAGCAATAAGGATCTTTCATTCACCAACATTGTATCTTCCAGTGTCTTTTGAATCATTATCCCTAAGGGCTCCTTTTACTAAGCTGCGATAGCGTTATTAGCACACGCAGAATTTTAGCACGCGCTAAACCAGTGCTCTGCAACTAGAACTAACACCAGCTCAATGCTGGCGTTAGCGTCTAGCGCACGCGCTAAAAACGCTATCGCAGCTTAGTAAAAGGAGTGGGAAGGGCCTTAGGCGCCTGGACCAATCGGGTCCTAGGATCCTGTGGGTTGGGCAGGGTAGGGGCGGGCCCGCCTCATTTGGATGGAGGCGGGCCTGCTGGCCGGATGTGTGAGGAGCCGTCCGGTCCAACTTCCTGGTAAGGTCAAGGGGGGGTTCTGGGGTGGTGGTGTTCACTGGGGGGGGGGGGTCCGGCAGGAGGGAGTTGGGCACCCTCCTGCCAGCGATCTTTTGGGGGGGCATTGGGAGGTTGGCAGGAGAGGTTGGGCACCCTCCTGCCAGTGATCTTAGGGGGGAGTCATTGGGGGGGTTGGCAGGAGGGGTTGGGCACCTTCCTGCCGCAATCATTGGGGGGAGGGGAGACTTTTGCGGCCTTAGCCACAGCCGCTATACTATTCACGGAAGGGAGATCCTTGCCACGATTAGGTACAGCGGCCGCGTCTACTTACCATGTAGGCCAGCATTTTGCTAGCCTACATTGTAAGCGTTTCCCGTTCTGCTAGGGAGACGCTTAGGGCTGCCTAGGTTCACTTAAGGCTACCGCCTCTCTAGGCTCCCTGGAGGCACCTTCAATATAGGTGGCCTGCCTGGGGAGCATTTTTTTTTTTTAGAAAAAGTGTCTCCCCATTGGCTGATTAGACAGCTGTAGGACGCCTACAGCTGCCTACAATTGGGAGCACTTTGCAGAATCGGGGCCAAATTGCTAGGTTGTGCTCCAATCTTCAAAAATAAGCAGATCTTACTAGTTAAGGTACAGAAGTATTATGAAGTATTGCAGTGTCAATGCTAAGAGGAAAAAAGAAACATGTTAAATCTTAAAGTGCAAGGTCATTTCAAGGTTACTTGAAGCACAACTTTTTCTTCCTTTTTTCTGGTTCAGCAAAAGATTCTTTGTGCCAAAACAGGTCCAGAATAGCAATGTATGTATTCCAACTGACTGCTAAGGAAAAAAAAAACATTTCAAATCAACACCACCCTCAATGTCACTTAGTGCAAACTTCGTCCATGTTCCATTCAGGCTGACCTGGACCACCTGGGTCCCACTGTACTCTGAGGCATGGGCACTGCTGTGCAGAGGTCAAGTGCAGGCCAAATGTGTCTTCTTTTATCTACACTGTTGTGTTCTGGCCCATTTACATAATAACTATCTTAATGTTCTATTAACCTTGCCAATGTCAGCAAAACCTTTATTTACCATTATTTCAATTTACAGAAAAATATAGGTACTTAACATCCATCATTGTCATCCTTTAAACTTTATCTCTTTCCTAGAGCTTTAATTACCAAGTTTATTTTAAGGTTTTGTTTTTTTTTCCAAGTGCTGCAAAATTTGATTGATTGCTTAATCATACATTCAAGACAATACCCAATTCTAAAAACACTTTATATAAACTTGCAGGGGAACAAAAATTCATATTCCAAAACATGACATACTGGACAGACAGACCTAATAAAGAACACTGGGATAGAAACACAATAATGTAAAACAAGGGAGACAATAATTTTTTATAATTCTCCATTCTGTTCCCCTCTTCCACCTCTGCTAATCCACAGAAGTAAAATAAAACTATATCATATACCACAGTTTTTTAATTCTTTTTCCAAATGCCCTCTGTTATTTATCAATACAACAATTTTTCTATGTTAGGGGTTTGTTTGTTTTTTCCTTGTCACTGAAAGCAAGATAAAGGGGTCCTTTTATCAAGCCACGCTAGTGGGGTTAGCGCATCGGACATTTCATCACGCACTAACCCCCACAACCAGCTAAAAAACTAACACCTGCTCAATGCCGGTGTTAGCGGCTAGCATGGCAGTATTCCGCACGTTAAGCCCCTACCACAGCTTGATAAAAGGACCCCAAAGGCACTGATTCACAGTGTAACTAAAGAGCAGAATTTAAAATATCATGTCATTTATAGACGTGGAATATTCTATCATAGTTATAATCACCTATTTCAAAATATTCAGTACAATCTCTTTGATTTTATGATGTGTTTGGTACTTCGGCTCAAGCATATGAATTAAATACTAGGGAATGAGAGAGTGAACTTTTTCCCTTCTCTCCCCCATCTCTCTCTCACATTCTGTATGTTTAAGTGGGAAGCAAGATAAGAAACTACTTTTAACTTTATAGTACAGGAAGTCTATTTGTTTGATCATGGAAAAGATATCCTAAATAATTTTTTCAGAATTTTTATCCTAGTGCTGAGCCAGTCCTGCATCTACTACAACAATATTGCTATCCAGCTAAATTAGCACACTATAGAATCACATAGGGGAAAAAAGTGTTCTTGCTGAGCTAAAGAAGCTCTAAGTAAGACCATTTAGTATGTAAATAAACCTACATTCTCTCCCAGATCTACTGGAATGTTCAAAGAATACCAGCACTTGAGGTTTACTAATTCGGGACTATGCTGTGTACTCCAACCCCTCTAGAGCCTATAATAGTATTCAAATTAACTCCCTGTACTCTTCAGTATCTTAATTTAATTGTAATTTCTCTATCTACCTTTATAGATTATATATTAAAATTCCTCAACTGGCTAATGTAGTTGAAAAAAAAATCTCACATTAGCCCCTCCCTGTTCACCACAACTGGGAGTAAACCTCCTGCATTGTCCTTGCTTTAATTCTAAGACCCAGAAAAAAGTAATCTGTCCCTTTGCCCAAATCTAATTTTTTTACTTTTACATTAACATACATATACACACTGGAATGCTGTAACTTTATAACTCTTGCTAAGTACATATATACAGGCCTCATACAAAAACAGATTATATTATCATTAGATAATATCATTCCTTGTATAATTTTACAGGCAGCAAATGAATATCATTTAATAAAATAAAGCATGCTTTTTAAAAAAAATTTATACTTAGTTGGCTGGCCATGCCTTCCATAAAATATACCTTCATAATACAGGAAACCCTTAAGCTACAATTTTAGCCTCCGTGCCCCCCGGGATCACAATTCTTAACACAAATATGCACATAAAACAATCCACCTTCCCCATCCGTTTTTTATATCTTTGTTTTGTCTCTGTGACCACATGACTACCCCACTCCTGGTACCAAATTCTGTAATGCCATGTTCGTTAGGCAGTCAGCACTTCATGGCATACAAAGAGACACACACAAGATAAGGCTAATTATGCTACTTTATTGGTTACATAAATTGCAGAGCAGTACAATAAGGGTTAAGGGTTTCCTGTATTATGAAGGTATATTTTATGGAAGGCATGGCCAGCCAACTAAGTATAAATTTTTTTAAAAAGCATGCTTTATTTTATTAAATGATATTCATTTGCTGCCTGTAAAATTATACAAGGAATGATATTATCTAATGATAATATAATCTGTTTTTGTATGAGGCCTGTCTATATATGTACTTAGCAAGAGTTATAAAGTTACAGCATTCCAGTGTGTACAGCTGATATAGACACAAATTGCAGAGTAGTATATACAGAGCACAAATAATTTGGAACCATTTCACCATGATTAACTGTGACATCACCGTCCCTCACAACTGACTGGGAATCCTCTTTTCAGACAGAAGATGAACTAGGTACCAAATCACGGGACTATCCCTTCACAGAGCACTGATGGATTCTAAAAGAAAAAGCCCTTCAATTGCCCATTATGTAATGTTTTCTCCTGTCTCACACTCTGCTGTTTCTGCAGTAAACAACAGATGTTTCAAGCTAGAATGTTGACCGCTGCTCGATCTCCACTTATCATAGTGCCATGAGATTCACTATTCCTTCTCACACACCCCAAATTTCGCAAGCCATCTTCTGGGAAATGGCTGCACAGGATCTTAAACTTTGATAGGGCGTACAGCCCACAACAATAATGATTCATAAGGATCTTTAATGATTGTGATATTAGACAAGAAGGGTAAAATAATTTCTTAGAAAGATTCTATATTAAATATATCTTTAGTTGTTATTTTTTAGGGGGAGACATTATGAATGTTAAGGCTCCTTTTACAAAGCTGCGGTAGAGGTTTATACCACGAGCCAGTGAGGTAATTGCTCCAACACTCATAGGAATTCTATGAGTGTCGGAGCATTTACCTTAGCAGCCCGTGGTAAAAACTACTGCGGCTTTGTAAAAGGAGCCCTTAGTTATGGAGAGTGAAATGTTAAATTTATGTAAAAAGTGATCAGATCTTGGCACTGGATTCTAAGCACAATTGGATACATTAGAGAAAGTGTCCCAGATTCCAAGTATGCAACTAAGTCTAAAGTATGACCTTTTTCTTGGGTCAGGCTCATAGGAAAATTGAATTGTAATGAGTGTATATATGTCATGAAAGCAGTATTAGGATACACACAATGTTCTAGGTGTAGGTTGATATCACCTACAATTAAAGATCTAGTAAACTGAGTGGACATGTATGAAATCCCACTGATGATCCTTGTGAATTTGAGCTAGTCACTTAACCTATTTGTCTCAAGTACAAAATTAGGCCACTAAACCGTGATAGGGGTCTCTATCACAGCCCAGGGGCGCTGAATGCTCCAAAGCTTTTCAGTGCTTGTAGGAATTGTTTGCATTTAGTACTCCAGGCTGCGGTAGAAATCTGTTATGATGGTTTAGTAAAAGGGGGGGTGGGGGTTATATTGTAAACCCTCCAGAGATGGGAAATACCTACTGAACCAAAGTAGCCAAATGACTCAGTTCCAACCTGGAGATTTTGGGACAGTCCTGGATTTCTTACCCCACCATCCTGGTGTAGTCAGACAATACAAATCTCACGCTGTTGTAGGATGTAAGCTCAATACCAGAACTGGCCAAAAATCTCCAGCCCAGAAATAAGTAACTTGGCATCTCTATTATACCTTAAATTAAATCCAGAAAACAATCAGCCAATCAAATTGGGAAAACACAAGGTTAGAGATTATAAGTTAAAGGCTTGGCAATAGAATAATTTTTGAGACCATTTTTTAAAATTAGTTTTTGATCTTATAATGGTAAGGCATTCCACAGGGAGGTACTACAGTATATTCTTGTTATCCACATATTCCTTATTCATGCAAAATAAAGTGTAACCAATTTTTGCTATTCATGGGCATTTCCACTTATTCAGTTGTGCAGAGTGTGTCCCCCATAATGATGAAGATATTTGTAGAGTTGGATGTGAGTTATTGTTGCGCCTAAAGATTGTTTATGTAAACCAAAGTGTGTGTGAAATACGTTTATAAAATGCAGAATATATGAGGCAAGCTGTTCTTTACAAGAAGGGAACACACTTTATGGTAACAAAACTGTACAATAAGAAGGGTTGCACAGGAACCTAACCCCCTTTTTCCATAGGATCAATAGTTCCATATTCACACTTTCAGTATTCATGGGTTTTCTAGGAACCTAACCACTAGCAAAGAGTGAGAACACACTGCTAAATACACAATGAGTCACTTCTGGCTATATTCTTGACTGTGGGGTAATATTCAGGAGACTGGGAGTGGGGGGACTTATCAATGTGGGTTACAGTTAAAATGGATTATTTTACCACTAACTCATGTTATTTTAACAAGTCCCATTTTATGTAATGAGACTTACACTGGGTTTTACTAAATGGTGCTAGTGGTTTTTAGCATGGGCTGGTGAGGTAAATGCTCCAGCGCTCATGGGAATTCTGTGTACTGGAGCATTTACTTCACCAACCCCATGCTAAAAACCTCTAGCACCATTTATTAAAAGGAGCCCTTAGTTACTAATAACTAGGATTAACAGTAAAATAGCATGTCTTAATGGTAGCCCACACTAACTTTCCTCCTTAGTTGAGTAGATCTAAGGTTAGGGGCTAGAGAATAGGGAATGATAAGGCCAGACAGGCAAAGGGGAAGGGTTCAAAAGGTCAGACTTGGGACTTTAAATTGAATCTGAAGAGAAACTAGTAGCCAGTGATAAGAAGCCAGTAAAGGAGTTTACATAATCAAATGTACCACCATGACGGACAAATGACTTACTTTCCTTCAAAAATTATTTGGTTTTGTAAATATAGTTGCTTATTTTTTGGCATTTTTACTATTCTCATTGATCATTCTCCTAAACAAACTCCTCTGCATAATGAAGCATTCATCCATTTATGTATTTCTTCATTTATAAGTGACCTACTCAACAGAGAATATCAGCTTAAACCAGGAGTTCTCAGCACAGTACTCGGAACATATCTAACCCATCAGGTTTTTATGATATCCACCAAGAACATGCATGAGATAGATTTGGCATACAATGGGGGCAATGCATGCAGATTTATCTCATGCCTATTCATTGTGAATATGATGGGTTAAGTGTGTCCTGAGGACTGGGTTAAGAACCCCTGGCTTAAACATACATACAAGAAAGCAAAAGCGTAAAAACATAATATAGAAACAATCACTCCTCTCCAATCTGCAGACTACATTAACTGTTTCATTTATAAGAACATACTGGGACAGGCTGAAGGTCCATCAAGCTCAGTATCCTGTTTCCAACGGTGGCCAACCCAGTTAACAAATACCTGGAAAGATCTCAAGGAGAAAATCAGGTTTTATGCAGCTAGTGACCACCATGCCACATTTGAGCCCACCTTTCCCTCCCCCCATACATCTTTAAATCTTCACCAGCGCAAGCAGTTTCTCCAGCCTGCTTCTCATGCCAGTGTTGGCTTTCCCTCTGATGTTACTTCCTGGCCCTGTGACCAGGAAGCAATTTTAGAGGGCAGCAGGAGCAGCAAGCCAGAGAAGTTGCTCAAGCTGGTGAAGATTTAAAGAGATACAGGGAAGGAGAAGGGAGGGCATGAACATGGCATGGGGAGGATAGAGAGGTGCCAGAATCCCTATCAAGATGGAACCTGGGAAAGTCCCACCCACCCCCTTTACTATGTCACTGTATGCTGCTTATCTTAGGAATAAGCAGTGGATTTCTCCAAGCCATCTCAATAATGGCTTATGAACTTTTAGGAAAATCATCCAAACCTTTTTTAAACCCCGCTAAGCTAACTGCTTTCACATTTTCCAGTAACAAATTTCAGATCTTAATTACACATTGAGGGAAGAAATATCTTCTCCAGCTTGTTTAAATTTATTATTTAGTAGCTTCATTGCATGCTTCCTAGTCCTACTATTTTTGAAAAGAATAAAGAAATGATTCACATCTACCCTTTCCACTCTACTCAGTATTTTATAACCTCTATCATATCTCTCCTGAGCTGTCTCTTCTCCAAGCTGAAAAGCCCTAGCTGCTTTTTCCTCAGGGAAGTCGTCCCATTCATTTTATCATTTTCATCACCCTTCTCTTTACCTTTTCTAATTCTGCTATATCTTTTTTGAGATGCGGCAACCAGAATTGCACATAGTATTTGAGGTGTGGCCATACCATAAAGCATGGGTGCCCAATATGTCGATCGCGATCAACCATTAGATCGCGAAGGCAACGTGAGTCAATCACGGAACCCATCATGGGCTCCGTGATAGACTCGTGTTGCCTTTGCGATCTACCGGGCTGATCAGCCTTCCTCTCCGATGTCAGAATTGACGTCAGCCCGATGCTTCTGGATCGGGAAGCAGAGAGAGCTTGGGGTTGCGGTGGCTTAGGGGCCTGTTCCACGATGGCGGTGTCAGTGGCTTGGGGGAGGGCAGGGAGAAAGAAAGAAAGGGGGCAGGCAGGAAGACAGAAAGAAAGAAGGGAAACAGAAAGAAAGGGGGCATAGAGAAAGAAAGGGAGGCAGAAAGAAGGGGGCAGGGAGAAAGAAAGAAAGAAAGAAAGGGGAGTGGGGCAGGGAGAGAGGAAGAAAAAGATGGGGGAGGGAATGAGGTCTGGAGGAGAGGAAGCATACAGTAGGCTGAAAGAAGGGAAGAAATATTGGATGCACAGTCAGAAGAAGAAAGTGCAACCAGAGACTCATGAAATCACCAGACAACAAAGGTAGGAAAAATTATTTTATTTTCAATTTAGTGATCAAAATGTGTCCGTTTTGAGAATTTATATCTGCTGTCTATATTTTGCACTATGGCCCCCTTTTACTAAACCGCAATAGCGGTTTTTAGCGCAGGGAGCCTATGAGTGCTATCGTGGTTTAGTAAAATGGGAGGAGGTATATTTGTCTATTTTTGTATAGTTGTTACTGAGGTGACATTGCATAGATTCATCTGCTTTGACGTCTTTGAAAAACCCTGGAATATAAATGATAATTAACATTTTCTCTGAGTAAAGTGTGCTTTGTGTTTTTTTTTAACATTTTATTGTTGGTAGATCATTTTGACTTGGTCATTTTAAAAGTAGCTTGCAAGCCCAAAAAGTGTGGACACCCCTGCCATAAAGCAATACAAAGGCATTATAACATTTTCATCTTTGTTTTCCATTCCTTTCCTGATAATTCCTAACATTCTATTTGCTTTCTTAGCCACTGCTGCCGTACACTGAGCTAAGAGTTTCAACATATCCTCTACTATGACACCAAGATCCTTTCCTGGGCAGTGATACCTAATGTGGAACCGTGCATCACATAGCTATAGTTTGGGTTCCTCTTTCTTACATACATCACTTTGCACTTGCTCAAGTTAAACATCATCTGCCTCTATGATGCCCAGTCTTCCAGTCTCACAAAGTCATCTTGCAATTTTTCATAATCCCCTTGCGATTTAACAACTTTGAACAATTTTGTGTCATCAGCAAATTTAATTATTTCACCTCTAGATCATTGATAAATATGTTAAAAAGTAGCGGTCCCAGCACAGACCTCTGGGGAACCCCACTATTTACCCTTTAAGAATACTGACCATTTAAATCTATGTTCTGTTTATTAATCTTTCAACCAGTTCTTAATCCATAAAAGGGCATTACCTCCTATCCCATGACTGTCATGCCTTTTGAAAATCCAAATACATAATATTGACTAGCTCACCTTTATCCACATCTTCATTCACTCTTTCAAAGAAATGTAGTAGAGTGGTGAGACAAGATTTTCCTTGACTAGATCCATGTTGGCTCTGTCTCAATCCATGTTTATGTATATGTTCTGTCATTTTGTTCTTTATAATAGTTTCTACCATTTTGCTCAGCACCGACGTAAGACTCACCGGTTTATAATTTACTGGATCACCTCTAGAACCCTTTTTCAAAATTGGCATTACATTGGCCACCTTCCAGTCTTCCGGTACCATGCTGGATTTTAAAGATAAATTATTCTATTTGGTTATGAATGCGTGGAAATTCCTGAGCTGTAAGTGAAGATTTACAATACTGCTTTTCAAAATGACAAAGTTCTCTGATGTGCTACAACGATCTCATTATTGTCTCATGAAAAAGCATCCATCACATGTCTGAAAATGGATCTTTTGTAAACTTTTTCTTTTGTAGTAGAACTGCTGGAGGTGCAGTACTTCTGAATAACCATATAGCTTCTTTACTGTAGCATAAGACCTTAGAAAGCACATATTTAACCATCTCTGGGAAAAGGTGATTACAGTCACCAAAAACAAAAACTGAGGTTTTAATGAATTCTGATAGAGCAGTTTGTAATACAACAATCCAAACCAATCCTTTTATGTGGAAAAAAAATAAAATTAGTTACAGAAGTTCAAACATGTAACTTTGGCAGACTCCTTATGGATCCATGACATGAAAATTGTCCATCAACAGTTTGGATCTGCTACAGTAGTCACCTTTCCCCAGAGATGGTCACCTTACTCTACCTTGTGGTAGTTCTTCCTCCTGCTTCAAATTCATATAGGATTATTACTTGAAATTCATGTCATAATCCAGACCTGGTTTTACACTACTTTCATGGATTTGTAGTTCTGATTGTTCCATTGAATTTTCCAAGAAAATCAGAAGTAGGAGACCCTGACTGGCTTGGCATGTTTCTTAAAATATGGAGTCAGGTGGCAACCCTTGGTTTAGATAGGAATGGCTTGCAAGCACAGCAGAGAGAAAGATACTAGAGACAATTGGAAAATAGAGGGGAGGAGATAGGAATGGTCACATAAGCAATAGGAAAGAGTCATAGCAGGGGAGGAATGCTGAAAAAAGGATAGTTTATCTGCCTGAAAACAAAGAATCACCTTTATATGCATTATCCTAAATCAGGGGTAGGGAACTCTGGTCCTTGAGAGCCGTATTCCAGTCGGGTTTTCAGGATTTCCCCAATGAATATGCATGAGATCTATTTGCATGCATTGCTTTCAATGCATATTCATTGGGGAAATCCTGAAAACCCGACTGGAATACGGCTCTCGAGGACCGGAGTTCCCTACCCCTGTCCTAAATCAGTGGTTCCCAAACCTAATGAATATGCATGGAGCAGATTTGCATGCCTATCACTTCCATTATATGCAAATCTCTCTCATGCATATTCATTAGGGCTAGCCTGAAAACCCGATTGGCCTGGTGGTCCTTCAGGACAGGGTTGGGAACCACTGGTGTAAACATTATCCATTCCAGGTGTGAGAGTTTAGGCTAGTCCTGGGTTACTGACCACCCCATCCAGAGGCATTAAAACAGGGGTGTCCAACGTCAGTCCTCGAGGGCCGCAATCCAGTCGGGTTTTCAGGATTTCCCCAATGAATATGCATGAGATCTATTAGCATACAATGAAAGCAGTGCATGCAAATAGACCTCATGTATATTCATTGGGGAAATCCTGAAAATCCGACTGGACTGCGGCCCTCGAGGACCGACATTGGATACCCCTGCATTAAAAGGACCTACAGCACTGATCCCAGTGGGTAGAATAGGGGGCCGTAAATGTCACAATGCATTGGGTGTAAGCTGGACTGCCTAAAAAAGACACTCTTAGAACTGGAGAACTTGCCAGCCCTGAAAAATGTTGTACCTATGGAGAAAACTTAGAGCAGGGGTGTCAAAGTCCCTCCTCGAGAGCCGCAATCCAGTTGGGTTTTCAGGATTTCCTCAATGAATATGCATGAGATCTATTTGCATGCATTGCTTTCATAGTATGCTAATAGATCTCATGCATATTCATTGGGGAAATCCTGAAAACCTGACTGGATTGCAGCCCTCGCGGAGGGACTTTGACACCCCTGACATAGAGATACCATGTTACCAGTTCCAGGCTGGAGACTTTTTGGCCAGTCCTGGTTTTGAATGTACATCCTTAAGCAGTGAAGGATTTCTAGTCCCCCCAGTCCTGCCCATTGAAATCAGTGCTGCAAGTCCCATAATGCATCAATGGGGTGATCCAGGACTGCTCAAAATCTCCAGCCTGGAACTGGGGAACTGGGCATCTTTGAAAACTCCCAATATATCCCATTTGCTAATGTTTCTTAAAGTTGTCCTCAGAAAAAGTGATTCTGAAAGATGAACAACTGGACTACTGTTTTCCTATCTAACTCCTGTCACTTTATCTTATCTATCTATTTATATGTTCCATCTCTTTTAGCACCCTATGCTGTCTAATAAAATGTTTTATGCACTATGCCACAATGTGTACTATTATCTGAATAATTTGTTTACTGCTGAAATTGTATATTGCCTATGTCCAGACCATTCTTGCTGAACACCACCTTGGATGAATTTCTTCAAAAAGGCAATAAATAAATCCTAATAAAATCATATTCCTCTTTCTGACCAAATAGGGATCTGAAGGTGTGAAACTTTCCAAGCAGGTAAACTGGAATATCTACCGACTTGGTGCTAATTGTCTGTTTCCATATAGCCAGGCACGGTAAGGGTGGGGGAAAGTTGTTTGAGGGAGATTAGGATGAGGCCTTTCAGATACAGAGGAGATCCAATTAATACAATTAAGCTGCTTGTTTGGAGAGAATGAAATAATTTGATAAAGCTGGTTTCAGGAGCTAGCCTCTTTTTCTGAGCAGATATCTCTTCAGTATTATCAAACTCCTTGCTTTCTAGCCAGAAGATCTGAGGGAGTTAGAGTAGGTATGTAAATGTATGATTTCTGCTTTTATTTAACTTAATGCTATTGAAAGAACATGTTTTGGATGACTGCAAGCCACTTTGTTTAGTGCTAGTAAAATTGTGTTATAAGCTTCCCAATCAAAGCTAGGTCTGTTTCAAGGCTATGAACTTGGGTTTATGTAGAAAGATGTTGGGGTTTGTTTGTATTTTACCACTGGTGGTCTTCTCTTGTAATAGGAAGGAGGTGGTTCCCTTATGACTGAAAACTTCAGTTCATATCCTTGGGTTTAAGCTAACTATTTCTAAATCATTCTTAATTCAAATGTAAAAATAACTTTTTGCAGAAATGTACTAAGGGAAACAACTGAGTACTTCAAGATCATCACTGAAGGAAAGAAGGTACTGATTTCATGTATTAATCTGTTAATTTTTGGTAGTTTATACCACAAGTTGCAAATGCTACCATCTCCTCATCTTTTTACTAGTTATCTCCCACCTATACTTTATTGGCTGGATTCTATGAAATCCTCTTCAATTTTGATTGTAGTAAAAAGGAACTTTCAAAGAAGAGTGCCACAGGGGAAAAAAACCCCAAAAACGCTGACTCATTAGGTGATACTTAACTTGATAGGTAGGATCAAAGTAATCCAACTTATTTAAGGTGAATAAGTAAAGCCTGGTATTACAGGGTGCCAACTAGGGTATGTGCCCTGGGCCCCATTTCATAGAGGACCTAAGCTTGCCTGAAGGGGTTTTAGGGCTCTTCTGTCCTGGGCTCCTATATCTTAATGCTGGCCTTGTGATTAAGGTTGCTAAGAGAACAGCTTTCTGACCTAATTTGCCAATAGAGGGAACCTTTTAACTGGCAGTGATATATATTGGCCAACAACTATTATAGTATGTACTCTGTGTCCATCTAACTTGGTGTGTCAGTCCTCCTTTGGCACAATTATAATCTAATACACCTGGAGTAACTAACTAAAACTTAAAATAATGACATAAAACCTTAAATTGAGCTCTTGAACATCTCCATGTGTAGTCAGTTTAGATGTGAAGGGCTTGAGAACAGATTTTGGAGGAAAACTATAGGTGTTGGTATGAATGAATATTAAACTTGCTACTAAAATAATCTGATCTATAGCTCTCCAAGATAACTGCTTCTCCCTACCCCCAAACTAGTCTAATGAACATTCAAACAACCCTGTTTTGAAATAGGCTAACTTCTCTTGCCTAGAAGAGGCTACACACTAATTGCTTTCAGAGGGGCAGCATTAATGATAGAGGCTGGCTGCAGCTCTTCAAACATGAATTTTAAGACAAGAGCCTTTTGTGGGCTATTTTCATTTATAAGTCTTTACCCAACGTGTGGTGGACACCTGGAATGCGCTTCCAGAGGATGTAATAGGGCAGAGTACGGTACCGGGCTTTAAGAAAGGATTGGATAATTTCCTGCTGAAAAAGAGGATAGAAGGGTATAGATAGAGGATTACTACACAGGTCCTGGACCTGTTGGGCCGCTGCGTGAGCAGGCTGCTGGGCACGATGGACCCCAGGTCTGACCCAGTGGAGGCATTGCTTATGTTCTTACAGCAGCCCCTGCCAACCTGCGGCCCTGTGTTTGTGCGGCCCTGGTCAAGGGTGATGTAGTGTTTTCCTCTGCTGCCCCTGGATGTTTACCATTTTGCCGGCTCCCTCCTCTGTCTTGCTGCAGTGTTTGCGCATTTGTGCAGCCCCAGAAACATTTTTGTTGGCCAATGCGGCCCAGGGAAGCCAAAAGGTTGGACACCCCTGTACTACGGTCTTTACGAGCACTGTTTCACTATCATATATCATGTTTAGACACTAATATGATTTTTCACTAGGTTAAAGTTCTTACAAGACTCTGACTCTTTTCAGACTGCAGAATTGGCTTAAGGCATGGCTCAGGATGATAACACTCGGCCTTCATACTGGCAAGAGTATGGTGTGCTTTCTTCTCTAGACAACTGTTGGCACCACTGCAGGTCCAAATGCAAGAAGGTTTAGTTTTGTCAAGTATAGTACAAAAGGGAAGATGTCAGCTGAGCAGTATTGATGGTTTTAGTTGTTTGCTCTAGAGTACACACACTCCCTGGTTTTAGTGGTATGAATACCTATGACTTTTCATGCTGTACTGTAAATGTAAAGTTGATACTGGTGATGAGCTAAGCCACAACTTAAGTAGCTTAAGTTCTGTGTGTGATTTGACAGTCACATACCTTGATTTCTATCCCTTGCAAACTGCTGACAAATAGATATGGGCCAGAGAGACTTCTTGCACATATCTTATCCCACCAGAGAATGTGCAGATTCACTCCTTTTCCCATAATATATATATATATTTTTTTTTTTTCTTTTTTGTTCTTGACGCCTTAAATTGATCCAAATTACAGAAAACTATGTTCACCTTGAAACTCTCAATTTCTGTAAATGGGGAGTAGGGGTTAGAAGCTATAGTTTTGGATTAGTTGGTGGTTGTTTTTTTTTGCACTTAATGACCTTGCAATGGTAAAGGGAACAAGACTAACCCATCTAATGCAAGAAGTGGTATAGTAAAGTCCAATAATGCACTGTGGCACCACCTTTTTTGAATGAGTATTCTAGATAGTCTCTTAATATTGAGATGGCAGAAATGCCAAGAGGGTAATTCAGAGACCCCTTTCCTCCTTGTATTGGATAGGTGGACTTAGGTTTTTCTCTCCAGACCTGACCAGTACTAGAGCAGATATTATTGAAGCAGATCACTCTGGTTTTGTGCTAATTTTAAGAACAGGAAGAGACTAATGGATGCAAAAAGGTTGAGGTATCTTAAAAAAAAAAAAATAGGATTTCTTAAGATCCTTTAGGAGTTCATATGTAGTTCATATAGATCCTTTAGGAGTTCATGTCTCGGTGCTCTACATGTACTAAAATGCCAGACATTTTCCCCAATATAGAAGCTTATGCTGAGCAGTAATGTGACATGTCTTACTAACGTGGACCTAGCTGACTTGGGAGAAGAATCTGGCAGACCAGATTAAGTCTGGAGCATGAGCTATTGAAGCTCTTGTCTACTGAAAGCAATAGAGGCTTGGCAATTGTACCTGTGGGAGTGGTAAAAGGGTGTATGCACGATCTTTCAATCTTGACTCCTGGAAAGTCCATTCTACATCTCTCACACCCATAAGAACATAAAAATAGACCAACGGTCCATCTTCATGGTCGCCAATCCAGGACACAAGTACCTGGGACTTGGTGTCTACATTTCTGTCCCCACTACACAAAAAAAATAATTTGGCTCTCCAACATGTGTATGTACAACGGTCCTAAACCATGTCATGCATAGTAAAACTCTGGACATGCTAGTCTGTCAACAGTGTGTGGCACAGTGTTTAAAGCTACAATCTCAGCACCCTGGGGTCGTGGGTTCAAACCCCTGCTGCTCCTTGTGACCCTGGGCAAGTCACTTAATCCCCCCATTGCTCCAGGTACATTAGATAGATTGTGAGCCCACCAGGACAGGCGGGAAAATGGTATAGAAAAATGAATGAATAAATAAATTAAAAAGAATATTCACAAACATCTTTATATGAGCCACCTTCCTTTTTCTCTTGTGTAAACAGAATTAAATGAACCACCTTCCCTTGTCTCTGTCTAAACAGAAAACTAAACAATGAGGGAGCTCTAACTTGAGGAAGAAAATGCATATGCGAAAGGAATGTACTATAGCAGGACTACTTTGTGTATTTAACTAGTTAACCACCTCTTTATGAAAGCTGGCTTTCACTTGCTTCCTGAAGCAAAGGTAGCTCTTGGGCATAATTTCAGGATATGGGAGCAACTACTGCAGTTTTGCTGGCAGGTGTCGCATGGCATGATTTTTCACTAGCAAGGATATTCTTAGGAGAACCTCAAGACTTTGGAAAGTGCATAGAGGTAGATCATGGGCACACTTCCCTAACTGGGTCACAACTCCAAATGGGATCACCCCAGCCATATTTGGGGGTTAGTCTTTTGGGCATATCATAGTCATGTGTCCAGGCTTCTGGTTTGAGCCCACATTTAAAACTAGGCCTGCATGTAAGATGAGGAATGACAGCTGTTGGTACTCTTGGCTTTTAAATGCTGCTGGCTTGGACAACTATATAGTCTTGCCTGATGGTATGGACTGACCATGCCCAGTACATGGTTATTCCTTTGAACTGGTAATAGAATCACTGAGTGCTGGAATGGGTAACATTAGAATTCCTTTCTGAAAAGCTATTCAGCTGTTTCTCACACAGTAGGTAGCTCCTAGAAGCACACAATACCCTTTTCAACTAAAGGTGACACATTTTCCCTAAGTTTTTTTCATAATCTTTAGCCGGTGCATAAGGAAAAAAGCACATGTACATCTTTGGGACTGCTCAGAACTAGAGAACATAATACCCAATTGAAGCTCGATTGAATAATAATAATGCAGGATTGTTGTGGCTTATAACAAATCTTCAAATTCTACTCATTATTTTAATAAAGGTTTGCTTAGGCTTCAACTTCTATACCATTCTCCCAGGAAAGCTCAGAATGGTTTACATGAATTTTGAGGTACTTGAGCTCACAATCTATCTGGGACAATGGGGGGGATTAAGTGACTTGCCCAAGGTCACAAGGAGCAGCATGGGTTTGAGCCCACAACCTCAGGATGTTTAACCACTGCACCACACGCCTCCCCTGTGAACCAGAATAGAAGTGACAGTACACATTAAGCCAGAGGCCTGACAACCTAGTGTCTTACCCTCACTACACAAGTATTTGATCAGCACATAATTGGATGGTCTGAATTCTTCTTTTTACAGTTTTAAAGCTTGGACCTTCAGGACCAGGTGACAAAAATGCTTGGCTTCTTCTTTCTTCTAGCAGGTAAATTGTTGAGGGTTTTTTTTTTTTTTTTTTTGGGGGGGGGGGGGTGGATGAGGGTAGGAGGGACATGCCTTGAACTCTGTAAATAACTTCCATATTTTTGCAAGAGATTCTATAGAAAGCTATGGTGACCTGATTGATTGCACATAGAATAAAGATTATACATACCAGTCCAGACCTCATTAACCAGCTACCTTAAAATCTTTACAAAAAGCCCTTGATACCAGTTCAGCCTTTCGTCTCTTGGTAACAAAATTTTGGAATATGACTTTTTGGGATACTTCTACTATTTATTTCTGTAGTAGTGCTGTATGTTTAACATGTAATACAGTCCCTGCTCAGAAGAGCTTACAATCTTTAATTTGGACAGACAGGACATATAAGGTTGGAGTTTCTAGCAGAGAGAACAGGATGGACAAGGGTGTGGGAGTTAGTTAAATACAGCCTTGAAAAAGTGGGCTTTTAGCATGAATTTGAATACTGCTAGAGAAGAAGCCTGATGTACAGATTCAAGAAGTCTGTTCCAGGCATACAGCACAGCAAGATAGAAGGGACGGAGTCTGGAGTTGGCAGTGGAGAAGGGTACGGATAGGAGAGACTTAATGGGTTAATGATGTTCAATGGGAAAGCATAGGGAGAGATGAGGGGCAGCAGATTGAATGCACTTGTAGATCAGTAAGAGGAGCTTGAACTGTATTTGGAAATGAATGGGCTTGATAGACCTTTGGTTTGTCCCAGTATGGCAATTATGTTCACTGAAGTGCCTTGAGGAAAGGGTTAATGTGAGTATGGCAGCTCTCGTTGAATGAATTGAAAGGGGGAGAGATGATTGAGTGGAAGACCTGAGAGAAGCAAGAGGTGATGGGTTTTGAGAGTGTGCTCGGAGAGGACATATTGTAGTATTGGAGAAAGAAATGGGCTTTAGTGTTTTGCTGGATCTGAGCAAAGTACGTAAGTCCACAATGCTGGAAACAAAATTGAAGTATCAACAATAAAATGTTGATGTGAATGCATAAATAAGCTGCTTGAAGCCATGCTGTGAATAGAGGCTGATCTGTGGTTCATATAAACAGTCGGGCTCATGTCAGATGAAGTGACCTACTTTGTATCTTTTGCTGGAGAAGGGAAGAGAGTGAGCAGATTTCTGCCATGGGTAAAAACTAACGGACCAGAAAAAGTGTGTGTGTACGCAGTAAGGGACCGGGAGCAGAGTAAAAGGGTGAGTCATGTGCCAGGACGTGGAGATCGAGGACAGAATAAAGGGTGAGTTTCCCATTTTAGGGTGGCAGATAAAAGGGGTGAATATGGCAGGGGTTAGGAGCAGCAAGCCATGAGAGATGGGGAGGAAAGATATAGGGGGAGATTGGGATATTGGGTTTGGAAGACTTTAGGGCAGACAATTATGGGTCATATTGGGATTTAGAGAACTGAAATTGGAGTGAGGGAACTGAGGAGACTAGAGCCTGAGAAAGAAGACTTTCGGGCCTTGTGTGGAATTCCTACACACAATGTTGCCGAATTTAAAATATTGTGTGCAGAATTCTGCCAGGAGTAAACTACATAGTTTCTTTTTACCAACGTCTTGTCTGTTGGGTTTATTACATTTTATAGCTAGAGTTTCTTTTTCTTTTTTTTCTTTCCCCCCAAAAGGTATTTCTTCATGTTTGTGTCGGAACTCCAGTTCTGGAATCCAGGAATGTAAGTAAAATAGTAATTGTGGTGATGCTAAACAATCTGAAACGAGACAGAAAAATGCCATCTATAAGTTCATGCAATGGGGGGAAGCAGACATAACCATTTTCTTAAATGAGCTGTAATAAGTACACCCCTTCCAATGACTGCTTTTTAAGTAAGAAATTAACTGCCTAATTTTTATAATGAGGAAAAGGCTAATGTGATTCATATAGTCTAGTATGAACTGAGGCCTGGATTCTGTAAATGGCACCTAAATCTGACAGCACCTAGAAAAATGGCACCAGCCATGTGCCAGTCATGCTTAGGGGCATCACACCTAGCAGTACCTATGTAAAAATTTAGGTGTCTGAAATGTGTAGGCCTTTAAAAACCCTGGCCTACATGCCCAGCATCTAAATTTGAGGGTGGGTGGGAAGAATCATGCTTTAATGGCACCCAAGTCATGCTCCACCCATAAAAATGCCCACTTAGGTGTTGGGCACCGCTAAGCACCGTGCGATAAGCAGTTATCTTTTATAGAATCAGGTAGGCACCTATTTGCCCAACTTTTTTTTTTCTAATTATTGAAACTTAAGGGGATTTTGCCAGTTAAGTGCCCTTTAGAAAATCTGGGCCTGAAGGACTACCATACCTAATGTGACCATTTTATTTTTTTCCTCAAAACAGGACAGGAAACCCCCCTCCCCCGACCCCCAGATCTCTCCTGGATGCTAACCCAGATCCTTCCCCCCCCCACACACACACACACAGAACCCATTAAATATAGTGCAAAATAGACAGATATAAATCCTCAAAACTGACACATTTTAATCACTAAATTTAAAATAAAATCATTTTTCCTACCTTTTGTCTGCTGATTTCATTCTCTGGCTGCAATCTCTTTTAGCATTATCAGGCACTGTGATAAACTGAGGCAAAGAGAGAAAAAAAATATGCCTCACTGCCCCTCTCCCCCTAAAGCCACCGCTGCCATACTCCCCTAACTTAATTTCTTTCTCTCTCCTTGCCTCCCCCCACACCACCGCCACCGAAAATTTCTCCCTGCTTCGCTGATGCAGCAACAAGACTAGCTGAGGAGAGTGCAGCGCCTGCACAACGGCCGGCCTAGAAGCCTTCCCCCAACGTCAATTCTAACGTTGGAGAGGAAGTTCTGGGCCAGGTGACCTTCGAACCACAGAGTCATGTTAGGTCTGTTCAGTCATGGTGCTTTATCAATAAACCCCTTGGGGGATTGCTCCATGGGGATTGTTCATTGTCATACCTTCCTTTTAGAGAATGACACGGTGACAAAATTCATCACCGTTCCCGCAGATAACTGCGAGAAACCATCTTCATATCATTCTTTAAAGAGCGAGGGAAGAATCAGAATATGAATGGCCACAACCACTGACCCTCAAGCTTTGCTTTGAAGAATGCTGGTATAGAAGGACTGAGGTTGAAATAGACACTAAAAAATGACATGGGATTATTTCCTGCGGTTATCCACGGGAACGGTGATGGATTTTGTCACCATGTCATTCTCTACTTCCTTTTTCTTTTTCAATTTTCTCTGGTTCTACCTGTCGCTCTAGACGTTGGTGCCATCAATAAATGGAATAGATTTAAAATCCATTGCATTTTTTTTTTTTTTTTAAACACTGACCATAAGCATGTGGTTTTGCCAAAATGTCTTACAAATCCTTGGCTATAGGTGTTGCAAGATCATTACTTATAGGATGGCATTTGACTATCTTGTGCTAAGGTTTATGGAATTTTTCATAACTGAAAAACAACTGAAATTTTTTTTTTTTTTTTTTTTGTCATGAGTTTCTTTTTGCTTGTACCCAGAGCTGAATGTAACAATTTGCTCTTTCAGCTGCACTGTCTCATTCGATTTCTCCAAAAATGTATGCCAAATGTCCAGAAGCTTATGCCAATTACTGTGTTCATGGTTCCTGTCGTTTGTTCATATCGGCGGCAGCAGCAGCTTGTATGTAAGTAAAATGGATGGAAACTATACCTTTTTTAATAACATTTCAGTTATACTTTTAAAATCTTTTTATTTTTTTTAATTTATATCCTGCTCCCAAAGTGGGTTTCAACATGGCACATACATAATCAAAACATACATAACAATCATAAAAATCTAAACACACACACAGTAATGAAAGCTAACAGCATAAAATTTCAAAGAATAGGCAACCAGCCACACACAAACATCCATTCATTCTCTTCACATTAGGTATGGTAGTCATTGAGATTTGCGGTCTTTATTGTAAATAGCACATGCCAGGCTAGGTCCTCCACTGGAACAGATGCCATTAGCAGCAGAGGAGATGGAAGGGAGAGGGTATGGTGGATGAAAGGGATGGGGAAGAAATAAAACACAGGCGAGGGGGAGAGATGGTGGACAATGGCATGGAGGGAGGGAAGGAACAGAAAGGGAGAGAAGTTGGACACAAGGAATGGTGTGGAGGGGGGATAGAGATCCTGAATAGGAGGGTAGTTGAGAAGAGAATGTGAGAGATGGTGAATCCTAGAGTGGTGGGGGAAGGAGGGAGAGATGCTGGATGAAAGGGAAGTTGAGAAAAGGAGAGATGGTGGGGTCCATAGCTGCAGCTGCGGGGATGGAGATGGAAAGATGCCAGACCTCCAGGGGAGGGAAGGGAAACAGAAGGAGAGGACAGAGATAGAAGATGGATGGTTAGCACCAAGAAAGAAGAAAATGACAAATAGGCAAGAGACCCTGGCAAGCAAGCTAACAGAAGTCAATCAGAGCCTGGGACCAACAAAAAAGTAGAAAAAATAATTTTTATTTTCGGTTTTGTTATTACAATGTCAGATTTGAAGTGTGTATCCTGCCAGAGCTGGTGTTAGACAGCGAGCGTGAGCTAGGACCTAACAGAGAGAAAAGTCTCTTATTTTATTTACACCACAGAGCCAGCATGGGGTTGGAGACGTTATAACCTTTACTTCTAAGACTAAGCCTTAGTCACTTAGGGGTCCTTTTTATTAAGGTACGCATTTAGCACGCACTAAATCGGTTAGCATACCTTAATAAAAGGACCTCTAGTATCTTAATTAAATTCAGCCCACGACTTAAGTTCTTTTTTTTTTTTTTTTTAAAGATTTTAGGCCCCTTATGTTATTGAGTTTGACACCCCTGGCTTAGAGGGAACTAAGGTGTACAGTTCAGTGATCTGTGAGAAGCCCTTTAAGATCAGAACCAGATGCCATGACATGTTTTCAGTGATGCCCCCCCCCAACTCTGGAACACTTTACCTCAATATATGAGAGGAAAAGGACCTTAGTCTTTTTAAAAATAACTTAAAAGCTTTCTTTTTAAAGATGCTTTTAATCTTTAATTTATATTTAAGCAGTGAAGTAGTGGCCCCTAAAAGATACATTTTGCCCTCCCTTGTGTTCTTTCCATTTATGGGTCTCTCTTCCTTCTTTAAAGCACTAACTTTGTAACTTTATCCCTTCACTCCTTGTGTATCAATTTTGTCTGTAAGTTTGTCAGTCTAGCCCATTATATGCAAATTTTAAATAGTTTGTCTAAATTTATGTTTATTTTATTGTAATTCGCTTAGTAAATTTCGAATAAGCGATTCATCAAATCAAAATAAAACTTGAAACTTGAATACACCAAGTAGATAGTTATAGGAAAGAAATTGCAGCTTAAACTCAGTAAATATGTTCCATCAATACTAGTGCACATTTTTAAAAAAACTTTGCCCATAAATTAATATTAAATACCAGCACTGGACCTATGAGTGTGAATAACATGTAATATGTTGTGGGGAGAGAATAGAAGGCAAACACCCCCCCCCCCCCCCCACACACACACACACATACACACACGTGACATTCTTGGGATATGGTGGTCA
The DNA here is from genome assembly GCF_902459505.1 of Geotrypetes seraphini. Classification (NCBI taxonomy): domain Eukaryota; kingdom Metazoa; phylum Chordata; class Amphibia; order Gymnophiona; family Dermophiidae; genus Geotrypetes; species Geotrypetes seraphini. The sequence continues at coordinate 196,320,373 of NC_047087.1, forward strand.
AGGGAACATCTCTGCCAGCTCTTTGTAGAGGATGTGTTGAATAGAGTGTCAAGGGTTGGAATTTTTCTGGGGCCTCTCATCCATGATTTCTAGACATTTCTTTCAAATAAAACTGTTGGGCCTTTGTAGCCCAGGCTGGGTCTAAAGGCGATCTTGAATTGTCACTAAATGAGTACATATAGCTAACCTTTTTTTTGTGTGTGTGTGTTTTTTGCTGTTATCAGTTGAATTTAAAAGGGTTCATGAAGTCAAAACACTTCCTATACTGGAAACTAATGATACTTTGTCTTGCTTTCTAGATGTTTAAGGGGGTATAATGGAGATAGGTGCCAGTATGTGGACCTGCTGCATGTAATGGCAAAGGACCCACATGTCCTCAGTGTTACAAGGACTTCAGCGATTGCTGTTCTCATTGTGTTGGCTTGCTTGACTAGCATGAGCTTTGGCATATAGTGAGTATAGATGTCTCGCCTCTGCTGCTATACATGTTTGCCAGGCCTAGTTCAACAGCTGAACTTCCTGAGTACTTTTGACTCTGGTCCCAAGATGCTGTGATTATGGCTGAAAAAGCCAAATCCTTCTGTGGTGGTGACTTGTGAGCCTCTGGTCCCAAGATGCTGCCGGAGTGTGTACTCTTCCAAATCATGATGCACATTTATTTTTGTAAACTAGATGTTAACCACATTACTCGGACTTTTTATGGTGTATAAGTAACTTGTCAGTTGGTTTTCTGTCATACACTTTCTTTAGTCTGGGTAGTATCTTTAAAACTTGGCTCATGTTTCCTAAGCCTGTACTGGTATCGTAACTGCATGGAGGTAGAAAGATTTTGGGGAGTGCAGACCTCATGGTAGGACCTCATTTGAAAAGCATATGCATGCTACTGCTTGTTTTATCAGCATTTATAAAAAAAATTGTCACTGTCTTGGAAAAGTTTAAAAGGTTATCTATAGAAGCAATTAATACACTTCTGTGCAGTGATTTGGAATATTTGATATCTTTGTGCATTTTCCCCCCTAGCTTCTGCATCAGAAGATATAACCATCCAACTCCAGCTCTTCTGGATAACTGCGATGACATCAAAGGTTCAAATTCTAATACTAGTTAGTTCCATTTCTTGCCTTTTGAGATATTTTAGATCCTGGATTTAGTTTTTTGATGTTTTTGCCATGCAAATAACCTGAAATTTGGGCTAAAAGTGCACACGCATACAACTTGACTGGATACCTTCATGAAGCCATACATTTTAAGTGGTGTATGACTGGGTTCACATGGCTCTTGTTCTGCCTGCCATATAGGACATAACAGCCTTTATTCTAAAGGCTTAGGGGAAAACAGCCAAAGATGCTATAACAAGCTTCAGGATTAAAAAAAATTATTTGTTTCAGCCAGTCAATATTTAGCTGGTAGCAGTCAGCATGATTATGCACTGAATGTCATCAACTAAACTAGACCTGGATATTCAATACCAGACCATGTCCGACATTGGCATTGAATATCTGGGTTTGATCAGACTGCAAATTGGCTACTGACTCTTATGTATATGGGTCCTGGCTGAATACTGGGCAGAGCCTGCATACAGGGATATGTAAGGTCTTCCTAACCTACCTCAATCTCCTGAAAATAACAGCTCCTACCCAACTTCCCCTCCCAGGCCTACCTCACAATCCCCAGTCTGGGGGTAGTTGTAGCAGCAGTGATCCCCAGTCATTCCTACCCATGCTGGGGACCTGTTTTAAAATACTGTAGCTGCTATGATCTCTTGCAGTAGGTGTCGCACTACTATATAGGTAGGAGCTGCTGTTGTCAAGTTGGGGGATGGGAGCAATTCTCTCAGGGGGTAGGAAGGGGAGAGTATAGTATTTATTTCTTCCATTTGTGCGTCACACATACCAAGCTCTTGGTGACATTACAGAGGAAGGGGTTAGAGGGTAGGGAGGACAATGGAGGGCAAGAAGATATAGGAGAAGAGGATACAAGCGATATGGTGTCAAATAGATGAGTTTTCATTTTTTTTCCAAAATTTGATGTGGTTAGGTTCCGTCCTGGTCATTTCAGTAAGGTCATTCCAAGTTTTTGATGCCTAGAAAGGTGAACATGGAGTGGAAAACACGCTTGTATTGTAGATTTTTTGTGGAAGGGAGATTTAGAATTATTCTGTTGAGGGTTCTGCGGAAAGTAAACCATGCCTTGGAGAAGAGCTGGATGAGGAGCCGTGGAGTTTCCGTAAAGTATACAGTGAATAATGCTTGAAGGTTATTATATAAGCTGCAACCTATAAGGTGAGCAGATGCCAACCAACATTGTGTTTTGTCACCCACATAGCTAACTAGGCAAAATTAGAAGCTATTTGTGCATCTTAACGTGCCTTGTTAGTTATGCATTAAATCAACTATTTTCTCAGAATACACCCACAATATTTTAAGGGAAAGTTAATAGATCATTCAGAAAACTCATCAATATAAACTTTTAAAGTGTATTTTAAACAAGACTTCAGAGATGTCGCTGAAGGCTGTTATCCTCATTGCCTAGAAGAGCTTTACACACCAACTTCCTCATAAGTCATGCATAAACATTTTTAAGTTTAATAATTTTAAATAGGTTTATAGTGCAATTTAACCTCCCATAACCCTTATCAAACCACTTTCAAAAGAATAGAGTAACACTTAGCTTATATTTAAACATGTGTCTGTCGGCCGGGGGGAGTAAATCTGACATGTTTTGCCAGACAATAAATGGCTTTTTCAAGGATTTCCCCTGCAAGAAATGACAAATCAGAAGCTAGAAACAAACTAAATGAAAACTATTTACCCACAAACCTCTTCTTACCTCACTATGCCAAGTAAAGTCCATGGAGGCATTCAGTTTACTCGGCATAGTAAGGTAAGAAGACTTATGAGGAGGTTGGTGTAGGAATACCCCACATAGGAAATACACACACGCAGTCTTAAGAGTTGCGAAGGAGGCGCTCCAAATGAATGGTCTCTCCCCCTTTTTATTGAGAATCGTAGCTCCATTAATTAGTTATTGTTCTACAAGGTTATAATTTCATAATGCATTTACAGTGAGGATTAGACCAAGGTAACTTATTGTTTACATATTTCATGTTTCTCAAAGCTATTATCTCAAGTGACTTATGAATACATAAGTTACAATAAAGTGATTCCCAATGTGTACATTTCTGATATATGTTCCAAAGGTTATAATGCATGCTTCTTAAGCTCTCTTGATTAGCCTTATAGTCTTAAGTCAAGGCCTGCTCAGGCAAAATCTGATTGTTGCCCATATAAGGGATGCTTAAACAAGATAAGAAATAAGGGTAAATGTGTGTCAGGTTAATATGTGACAGGAAGGGAGGAGAAATGCCTCGGCATTCTGTCACAAGGTGCAAACCTTGTCCTTGCTTAGAATGTATACGGGGCAGGAGGGAGGGGGCATGAGAAGCAGGGCCTAGATCCGTACACAGGGCCTAGGTCAGTGTGCTGACCTGGCTTGGTTCAGAACCGCCTGTGTGATGACCTTGCCTGTGTTTTGATGCCCTTGATCAGAACTTATCAGACCTCCATCCCTACAGGTTGGTGTGTAAAGCTCTAGGCAATGAGAGGATAACTGAGCCTTCAGTGACACCTCTGAAGTCTTGTTTAAAATACACTTTAAAAGTTTATATTGATGGGGAGCTATTTTTTTTTCTTTATGATCTATTAACTTTACCTTATCTTTGTTTCCTATCTGTGTTTAAATAAATTACAAAATACTGTAGGTGGTATTCTGAGAATAGCTGCTTTAATGTGCTGATTATCTTAGGATAAAACGCTGTTGCTTATTGTGTTGGTTAGTTATGCAGGCACCAGTACTGAATATTGCCAGCACCTGCACATCTCCCAGCTCCTCTTCAGCTCTGCCTCCATAATGCTCCCCTGTCATCTTTTTAAGATGGTTGGCTAGTGCTGATATTCAATGGCATTGAATACCAGTGGCCAGCCTGCTGAGTGCAATTTAAGCAGGCAGGAGCCTCTCAACTACATAACAGTATATTGCTCTGAAGAGTCCAGGTTTCTAAAAGGTGGCTTATTTACAATTAGATGTATTAATATTCTTGTATTTGTCCTATTTAGTGAGGTGTTTGACTTTTTGTTTTGTCTTGGCTATTTTTAATCTCTCATAGTGAAAAAACTAAGTCTAAATTCCTAGCTTTTGCATGTGGCTTTAAAAGTGGTACAAAATGGGAGCCATACCTCTTTGGAACACTTAAGGCTCCTTTTACAAAGGTGCGCTAGCGGTTTTAGCGTGCACTAAAATGCCACACACGCTAGCCACTACCACCTCCTTTTAAGCACGTGCTAATCGTGTGCATGCACTAAACACTAGCGCACCTTTGTAAAAGGAGTTCTTAGTTTCAAATAAGGACTTAAGTATAGCCATACTGGGGCAGACCAATGGTTCACTCACAGCCCAGTATTCTACATCCAAGCGTAGCCAATCTAGGTCTCAAGTACCTGACAATCCCATCAGGGCAAGACTTGGTAGCATGGGAAAGTAGTGGCTTTCCCTGAAGCTATTTTAATAGCAGATTACAACCTATTATCTCAAAGAAACTGTCCAAACCTTTTTTAAACCTAGACATGCTAAACTGTTGTGACCGTGTCCTCTAACATCAAGAACTGACTGCAAATATGACCACAAAGCAAAACGGACTTTCAGCTAATATCAAGCAATGGTGTTTGCTAAACAGACAATTTTACCAAAAGAAAGCTTAGTGGCCAAAGCACTAGCTGTATCTTAACTTCTTTTTTTTTTTTTTTTTTTTTTTTAAATCATGTGTTAAGTTTTGTGGGGAGGTTGTTGGGGTGGGGGGGTTGTTTGTTTGTTTTTTTGAGAACCCTTAAAACTGTTCACAATATTTCATGTAAGAGGGAGAGAAAAATGACTCGTAGCACAATAACTGTTTGGAAATCACATAGCTCTTCATAATATGCTCCAGGCTTTCCACACTTGACCTGAACATACTCTTAATATAGCGGCACAGTGAGATATTCAGATCCATGGGGATCAATAATCAAATAGATTATATAGCCACATGTGATTGGCTGGGAAGCCACAGCACACTGGTGTGGTTGGAATATTTTGTAAGTTGGTCTACCATTGGTTGCTATGGAAGTTGCATCTTTATAACAGAAGGAGGTGGTGATGCATAAAGTTCACATAATGCTAAATGTCTGATTAGGGGACAGCCTTTAGGAATTGTGCTGAAATAAAGCTACCCGGTAAAGCACTACTCCATGAATGTACATATTGTAATTGCTATATCTCATAGCAGCACTTTAATCTCACTATGGGCCTTTATTAACAATTTTCCCATAATCCCAAATGGGAGAAAAATCTCCTAAACTCCCTATATGTGCTCCTTAGTGTAGCATACAGAAGAAGCTTTGTCTATGGGTGTTATAATCTGCAATAGCTACACTGCCTTGACGGTTCAGAGTGGAGACAAGGAAAACACAAAACCTGAATTATGGGTCGGCATTAAAGCTGATTGTATAATTGGCATTAAAACTGATAACTTAAGCTTGTAGTCAAGAGTTCTTAATGATATAACATACTATAGTGAATATTTATGCCCCTAATTTGGGTCAGGGGAGTTTATCATCACTGGCTTCCTTATATCCTTCACTACCAGGAGGGTGCCTTCATAGTGGGTAGGAATTTTAATCTCATTTTGATACCAAGATTAGATAATAAGCATGGGGAGGGGTCCAGGGAGGAAGAAGCTTCATACATTTCTTGAGCTGCATGGCAGGAAAATCATGTGGGGGATGAGGACGGTGGCGCTATGGCAAAACTTTCGCAGCCTGGGAAATGTAAAGGAGCAAATCGGTATATGCAAACAAACCAAAAACACAAATGTAGAAAAGCTGAATTGAAGTGAAAATTATAGAAGCAGAGACATTAAAACCTATAAACTTTTGTCTTGGCTCTGGGCATATTAGCAGAGCACTGGTTTCCTGCCTTTTTCTCATAACTATTCAGTTAGATCTTAGGACTACAAGTTTGCTTTTTTTTTTTTCTTTTCTTTTCTTTCTAGTTATATGGAATTGTGTGTGGTGTGGTAGGAATGGTTTTTGGTATCCCAAGAATGTATGCTTATGAATGTATTGGAGCAAAATTTAAACAGTATTGTAAAGAATATATGCTTTGTTCAACTTTAGAATATATTATGATCTTTTTAGATTATTGGGCTGTGATGAGTAAGCAAACACTTAAGATTTCAATGTATTAGTGTTACAGGGTTATATAGAATGTGTTTGGCTGTTTTCAAATGTAAAAGGGCATGTGTAAGAAGTTGGCACAGGGTCTCACTTATCTTTTCTGCACAGGCACATTGCTACTGTATGCCATGCTAAATCAGAAAATCAACCATTTTGAGTTGAGCAGGAAACTGTTGTAAAGTAAGCTTCATAATTTTTCTTATAGTGTTTGATTAGGTAAGGGTCTTTCTATATATAACACTTCCATGATATTCAGCTGCACAGCAATAGAAACGGAGTTCATTCTGTGTCCAAGTTTAATAGCAACATGCCTTGTATTCCTTATCTTTGGCTAACAGTTGACATCATCTCTCCCTTCCTCTGCACTAAGAATGGCTAACTTTCAACATGGCTAACTTTCAACATGAGGGTTAAAGCACGTTGTGCTGTGAAGTTCTAAACTCATGTAAGAATATAAGAAATTGCCTCCACTGGGTCAGACTAGAGGTCCATCGCGCCCAGTGGTCTGCTCCTGCGGCGGCCCATCAGGTCCATGACCTGTGAAGTGGTTCCTGACCATTTCTATAACCTACCTCTGCTTCTATCTGAACCTATCTAAACCTTCCTTGAACCCCTGTACTGTGCTCTGGCCTATCACAGCCTCTGGAAGCGCGTTCCATGTGTCCACCACCCTCTGGGTAAAAAAGAACTTCCTAGCATTTGTTCTAAACCTGTCCCCTTTCAATTTCTCCGAGTGACCCCTAGTACTTGTGGTTCCCCACAGTCTGAAAAATCTGTCCCTGTTTACCTTCTCTATGCCCTTCAAGATTTTGAAGGTTTCTATCATGTCTCCTCTTCTCTAGGGGGAACAGCCCCAGCATTTTCAACCTGTCAGCATATGAAAAGTTTTCCATACCTTATCAGTTTAGTCGCTCTCTGGACCCCCTCAAGTACTGCCATGTCCTTCTTCAGGTACGGCAACCAGTACTGGACACAATACTCCAGGTGCGGGTGCACCATTGCACGATACAGTGGCATGATGACTTCTTCGTCCTGGTTGCGATACCCTTTTTAATGACGCCCAACATTCTGTTAGCTTTCTTTGAGGCTATTGCACACTATGCCGATGCTTTCAATGTTGTGTCCACCATCACCTCCAGGTCTCTTTCAAGGTTGCTCACCCCTAGCAATGATCCCCGCATTTTGTGTCAGAATTTTGATTCATTCTTTCAGTACATAAGCCACTTTCCTGTGACATATTGGGTAGTAAGATTTTCTTTGCCTTTGTATTCCTATGCATATTGCATATGAGGAAAAGTAGTCAGTAAAAGCATGGTTTCAGTAACAGTCCTGAAACCTTTCTGCCTTTTTTCCATGTATCCTATACTATAAATGATATAGGATGCCTCATATGGAATGGAACTGCTTTAACCAATTGCGTGAAGCTTGAGGATGATATCATATAGCCACTTATCACAGACAGCTGAGAACTTTGAACAGTTAGATGATTTGAAACTTTGTCATATGATTGTATCTGAGAACTTTATGGAAAGGCTGCATTTGTAATTGGCTGTTTTTGATAAATATTGAATGAATATTTTCAATTGAAAATGCATATAATTGTAAAATATCTTGATTTGGGGTATCCTTGTTGGGCAAGGGGTTAGTGTTTTGCCCCCTGCTCAGGGAGTGTGATATACATGCTAGTCACTGGTGCAAGATGCATATTTGAGAATTGATCTTCTTTTTGGATAAATCCTTGTTTTCCTATTTGTGTCAAAGCAATTTTACATGGTTGGATCATGCCCATTTTGAGCAAAGCTATTTGAAGAGGGAAGGCATACAGAGAAGTATTTTTGGGCACCTTTAAGTCTGCTTGATGATCCTGTAGTAGTGAAGGTGCAGAGACATCTAGAGGAATATTTGAGCTTCAACAATGTGGAGATTTCTCCTGAGACTATTTGAGATGACCTGAGGCTACAATAAGGGGGCACCTTATTGCTTTTACAGCCCAGAGATGTAGGAAGCATAGGGACGAGGAGCTTGAGTTGAGGTGCAGATTTAAGGGGAAGGGGAACTGTTCAGTCAAGGTTTAAAAGAGGCCAGGAGACAGTTTAGGGATAGTCTACCTCCCTATCCCTCCTCTCTAAGTATAATTTGGACTTTTTGAAACGGAAAATATATTGTGTTTAATAAAGTGAATAAATTTAATGGCTGAACTGTGCCATATTATGAACAATGTTCTTTGAATTAAGGGAGCTATGGGGCTAGATATTTAAAGATGAAGCAGGTATTGGAACTCGCTTTGTTTAATTCTAAAAGGCTCTTTATGTCTGAGGGTGTGGGAGCGAATGGAGATATTGAGAACTATCTTGTGGGGCTGCAGTTGGGGAAAACTGAGGGGAAGGAAATATTATTGGATCACCCAATTATGAGAATAGAGGTGGTTCATGTCAATTATGCTATGAAAGCCTGCAAGTCTCCAGGGCTAGATGGGTTTCACAGTGAAGTCTGGGTTTTTGTTTTTTATTGGTTAGGTTTTTGTGTTTATTTTTTATAAGCAGCTTCATCCCTAATTTTTTTGGTCCCCTTATTGCATTTGTGGAACACAATTGCTGTAATTTTATTCAACTTGCCAGAATTACTGTTGTTCCAAATGTGGGTAAGGATTCCATGCTGCGTGGCTCCTAGCACCCAATTTTCCTGCTCAGTATTGATACAAAGATACTTATTTTGGCAGACAGATTAATGAGCTGGTTACCTAAGCTGGTTCCTTCTAGACCAGTCTGGGTTTATGGGGCGCATTCATCACATAAGGGAGTCAAATTTCATAGCCCTAGGTGAGTTCATTTACATTTAATATCAGAACAAGGGTGTTTTTTTATCAATCACTTAAATCAATTGATTCCTACAGAAAAATGGTTGCCTACTCAGCAACCAGTATCCATTTTCCCAATAAATATGGGAAAAACCATTTTTTTGATTGCACAAATTTGCATATCAATTTTTTTCCCCAAAATGAAACCTGGCAAAGAAAATGTATTAAAAGTACTTCTCAAGATTGCAGTTCAGTCATATTTTCCTTTATATCCTCAGAGAATGTGGTAAAAGTAGTTAGCTCAGAGTTTAACAAAGGTTTGGATAATTTACTAAAGTCACAAGTCAATAAGATGGACATATGGAAAATTCACTGCTCATTTCTGGGACAAGCAGCATGAGCCCTATTTTGCTCTTTGGCAATCTTACTAGTTGCTTTTGATCTGGATTGGTTACTGTTTTAAACAGCATACTGGGCTAGATGGATTTTCGGTCTGTATGGCAACTCTTATTTACTGACTATATTTTTAAAGTCCTGGCAGTGGTGTTCGGCATCGCTGCACCATGTGCCCTTGCTCTTCCTTGCTTCGTGAACACCTGCCCCTGCATTCCTCTTGAAACATTTTGCCAGAGTGAGCAGCATCTTTTTCACCTGCTGCTCATACCAGCAAAAATTTCAACAGTTTGTCCTCCCCCCTCCCAATATGACTGCCTAGCATACTTGACACTAACTCAGGGGTGGGCAACGAGGGCCGGAATCCAGTCAGATTATTAGGATTTCCTCAATGAATATGTACGAGATCCATTTGTATACAATAGATCTCGTGCATATTCATTGGGGAAATCCTAAAAACTCGATTGGATTCTGGTCCTCGTTGCCCACCCCTGCACTTAACTGAAGAATTTGATCATTGCTGTACCCAAGCTACTTTCTACAATTTCTCTAAAGTATTAAAGGCTTTTTTTTTCTTTTTGCAGATGTTTAAATGCCAAGAGATTTACCTGAAGAAGTCATCTGGTGACAGTGCATTGGTCCTGAAATTTTAGTTGTTTAGCTTGACTTTTATGTAAATTTTACTGTTGTAAGCATTTTTAATTTAAGTATGGAAGCCTGTAATTGTGTGGTTGCATATTATATAGTGAAAAAAACAACTCAGTAGATAATAGGTAACTGTTCATAAGCTTAAACAGTGGCCAATATGTTTCTCGGTGCCAATCATTTAACAGTCCTCAGCGATACCACCAGGGACTCAATACATTCATAGTCCATTGCTTTAAGTGTCCTCTCCATCGGACCCTTTTTAAGCTATATTTTTTCTATTCAACTTTTTAAATTTTAAATTAATGTTTATACTATATACAGAAGTACTTAGCTTGGTGGTCGAAGTGCAGGGATGTTAAGCCAACATGTTTTACCTATATGGTTTTCTCAAGGCAGTAATCCCTTCCTGCTTAAAGCAACTATTTAAGACCACTTCTGTATATAGTTGAAACATTAACTTAAAATAAATTAAATTTGAATAGAAGAAAAAAATAGCTTACAGGGTCCGATGAAGAGAGGACACTTAAAGCCACTGACTACGAATGTATTGAGTCCCTGGTGGTGTCGTTGAGGACTGTTAATGATTGGTACTGAGATACATATTGGTCGCTGTTTAAGCTTATGAACAGTTACCTATTATTTTCTGAGAAAACAACAACTCAACAGATAAGTTCTTTAGAAGATTTGAGTGCCTTGGTTAATTGCATTTTATATAGGCCATATTTTTGTTATTGGTTCCTACTGAAGGAAGCAACAGCACTTATTTTGGCTTCAGTGCATTTGGCTTCAGTGCACCTGACTATGAATGAATATAGATGGCCTCCTGGGTACTTGTTAGCAATATTGTGCTCTGTGTGCATGGCTAATTTCATGCTAATCAGTTGCTTTCATACGGGTTGGAACATGTTGCAGCAAGAATACCTTTTTTTTTTTTTTATTGGACAGCTATATATTGGGAATACAGCAGGATATATGCCATGTGGCCTCTCCAAAGAGCTACAACTTGTCATAGCCACCAGTGACAAGTAAACTAAATTTTTGTACTGGTTAACTGTATAGCTTGGTGGGAGAAGCTATATTTGGCTTTTGAATGTGAGGCTTTCTGAAATTTCATTAGGCATTTTTGTTTTGGTATATTAATTTTTATTTAATAAAACAATTTTTATTAAAAACTAAACTAATTCTTGACTCTAGATCATACCAGGTTGAAAACAACTTTTTCCCACTTGTCTCTTTTTGGCATCTCTGTTCCAGGTTTAACTCGTCTTCTCTTAGGGGGTGGAGCATAAATGAGTTTCTCTCCAGCTAAAATGTACTGTTTGTTCCTTTCTAAAGCCCTCCTTTACAAAGCTGCACTAGCATTTTTAGCACCAGCTGTGGCGGTAAGAACTCCCGACTCTCATAGGAATTCTATGAACATCGAGTTCTTACTGCAGCAGCTGGTGTAAAAACGCTAGCATGGCTTTGTAAAGGAAGGGGTAAAAGTGTGTACTGGGGTATAAAATATTTTAACGTCTACTTTTTAAACTTTCAAAAGAGCCCATGCATAAAGTGGCATCCAATGTACCCTTTTTGGCAGGGGGGGGACTAAAACACCATCCTTTTCTAACAGGCAGTCTCCCCCTTCCCCCATTTAAGTTGAGTGGACCAAAGGAGGCAGGTGCTGTGAAAAGGAAACAGCAGAAATCTATAACAGCTGGCAAGCAGACAATTTATATCTATAATAATAATATGCTAAGCGCCCATGCGCACTCTAATCCCGTGTTCCCTGAGTCCTGATCTGTCGGGATGTGGCCGGCAGAGTGCACATGCGCGCTAAGGCGCAAGAGGGAGGAGGCTGTGGCAAAAAAACAGCTCTCAAGACCCACCCCTCCTGTCCCGGTAGTCCTATCCCCCTCTGGGCTGGAATGCACCTCTCACACCCTGTCCCTCTGTCACGCCCGGCTCCACCGGAAACAGGAAATTGTGTCGAGGAGGGGGGGGCGGGATGTGATCGAGAGAAGACTGCGAGGCTGTAGTTGACAACAAATATGAATTGTTGCTGCTGGGCGATGGCGAACTCCCAAGTTTGAAGGTAGGGCACGGACAGTTTGAGAATGAGGGAGAGAACATAGCTGGGGAGAATGGAAGATTGAAGGAGAGGCGCTCTCTCTGAATTTACTTTACATTTTTCATTTGTAATGCGCTGTTACCAGAATTGGATCAAGGCTCACGGAAAGAATGCTGGGAATTCCCACAATTAATGTAAGTGTGGGGGGCAGTTAACTGTGTGTGTCACAGACTCAATGGGTGTGACTTGGTATCCTTGGCGTCGGGTTTTGGTTTGATTGCATCACCCCCGTGGAAGCCAGCTGTTAAACTGGCTTGGTTTACACTGGATCCTAAGTTGTGTAGGGATGAAAGGGTATGAGCTGAGGGGCAGGAGATGGGCAGGGGAGGGTATTTTCACTATCTGTCCTGGTGGGCTTACAATCTATGAATATAGTCATGTAAACCGTTCTGAGCTCCCTTGGGAGAACGGCATAGAAAATTGAATAAATAAATTTAATAAAACTAATTACCTGGGGCAATGGGGATATTAAATGACTTACCCAGGGTCACAAGGGGCAGCGTGGGATTTGAACCCACAACCTCAGGGTGCTGAGGCTATAGCTCTAACCAATCACTCGGGCCAAGGGGAGAGGGAAAGGGGGCTGCTTTGGGGGGAGGGGTGTGTGGGGGCCAGACAGCAAATATGCTTTGCTCTGGGAGGAGGGAACAGAAGGGAGCCATGGAGCAGGCAGGCATGGCACAACAGGGGGCCAGGGGGAGAGGGAAAGGGGGCTGCTTTAGGAGGAGGGGTGTGCTAAAAAAACAAACAGACAGACAAGACAGCCAAGGGGAGAGAGAGAGAAAGACAGACACACACATCTATTCTAGCACCCGTTAATGTAACGGGTTTAAAGACTAGTTTCTTAATATAGTGACTAAACAAAATCTTGTAAGAGAATCCCACAATCCACATGCATGACTGAAATCAGAAAAGATATCAGCAAATGTGCATATCCTAACTGTGTAAATTATAGAGGAATATACTGTCTAGATATTTGGTTACTGTTAAATCTTGATTTAAAAAATTTTCAATATTGGTCCTTTTTAAAAAAAAAAAACCTTAAATCTTATGTATATTCTAAAGTCTTACTCAAGTATAACAGTATGCCATTGTTAGAAATAACATCTGGCTCTAAAAGAAAATCCTACAAGGGATAATAAGATTCTACATAATTGCTTAAAAACACCCTTTATCACTTTCTATAGGTATCTGGATCTTCATCCCAGCAAAAAAAAAAAAAAAAAAATTAGTACAAAAGGGAGCACATCAGAGCACTTTGTGTAAATATCAAATATTTATCAGTTAATGTACCCATAGACTATCAAAGGGCAGAAGCCACTTGGCACTGCAGTTTCAAAAACTGATGACAGGATGCTTGACTTTACTTTAACAGGTGCTTCTCTTTACTATTGGGGCTTGACAGAGGAGCACGTGTGTAAAATCTTTCACATGAACATCTGATAACTGTAAATAAGGTGCCACATTTTAAAATGTCATTTTACTTTTACAAAGGCTAGCTGCTCCCCTCCCTCCCTTAGGAAGCCGTGTTAGAGTTTTATCGCTGGCCATGGGGGTATTGGCTCTGACGCTCAGGAATTGAATGTCAGAGCTAAATACTGCTGCAACCGGTGATTTAAAGCCTAATGCGACTTACTTTTTTATGAAGGGGGGCGCTGAGGGTGGCATGTACTGCACAGTAAACTTTTTACTATGCCTTCTTTCCACATATTAAGATAATCAAGACCTATTAAATAAAATTAGACTGTAAAACAATTTCCAGCAACTCCCCTAAGAGGACAATATCAAACTCTCTGCTATGCTTAATATACTAGCTTGTGTGTAGAAGTGGAAAGGTAAGGTACCTCGGTGTGTGTTCATACTCATTTTTGCAAATTATCTGCATAAGATTGCATTCAGTGTCCTTATTTTTTCAGCACTGAATCTTTTAGTACCAAAGTTTTATATTACCTAAACATTTAAAAAGGTACTTTGTCTCTTATAGACTTAACTCTCTGAGAAAGCTGAATGGAATTAACCACTATCTGGCTAACTTCTCATTATTTCATAGTGTGACCCTGTTCCTTGTAGCCAGAGGGTTTATTTTAGCCAACCAAACTTCAGATGCAAATGGTTTTTATCTTACATTTTTATGACAAAACAGTTCAATCTGTGCTGTCTTTAAAAATAAATAAAGCTCTGACCACACTTTAAAAAAAAATATTATTATTTTTTTTTTTTGTAAATCCAACCCCCCCCCCCCCCCCCCCCACACACACACACACACACACACTACTGAAGCGACACAAGTGCTTTTAGGACTGAATTGCTTTTTCTGACATGTCCATTCCCATTCAGGAAATGGCATAAGCATGGAATTTTGTACATAAGAGGTGTAGTTTATTACTTACACTTGATTTTGAAGAAACACACATTTACACTTCCAGTTACTATACTGATATCTATGTTTGGAAGCGCTATATAGATGACATTTTTTTGGTATGGACTAACACCCTTGAGGCTTTTCACTTATTTCTGCAATGGCTTAATACCTGTAATGAACATCTTCAGTTCACAGCCTCCTTTTCTTATACACAGATTGCCTTTCTTGATATTCAAATAGGGTTATGCCAGGATCACTTTGAAACTACTATTTATCGCAAGTCAACTGATCGAAATAATTTGTTGCATTATGCTAGTTACCATCCACGTCATTTAAGAGACAACTTACCTGTAGGCCAGTTTTTGAGACTCAGACGCTTGTGTAGCAATAGAGATGAGTATAAGACGTGTTCTTTAGACATGTGGCAACGTTTTGCTGATAGAGGGTACCCTCATGGCACCATCAAAAAAGCCTATAAAAGAGCTTTATATGCACACAGATCTATTACAGCAAACTCAAACCCCTGTAGAAGCCCGCATGGTTTGTACGCTTCCTTATTCATACAAAGCGTTTAGCATCAAGAAGATCATTAAGTCTCATTGGCATATCCTCCAGGTACATCAGGGCCTTGCCCAACCCCCTTTGTTTGCTTTTTCTAGAGGCAGAAATTTACGTGACCATCTCACCACTTCCCAGTTTGTTAGTCAACATACCAGTACCCCTCAACATCTCAAAGGCCATTTCACATGTGGACACTGCACTATTTGCTCCCACGCGATAGTTACAGCATGCATTGACCACCCTACTTTGCCCAAAAAGCATGCTCTTCAACAATATACGGACTGTAACACGCAGAGAGTGGTGTACATGATTATATGGCCATGTAAATTACTTTACATTGGCCACACCATCAGAAGCATCAAAGTTCGTATCACGGAGCATTTGAGCAAGATTAGGAGGAATGATCTGGGAGCTCCATTAGTGCAGCATTGGCATTCTGCTTCACATCAGCTTTCAGATCTTCAATCTGCAGTTCTGGAAGTGGCTCAGCTGATGAGAGGAGGCAATGTTCAAGCTTGGTTGTGGAAGAGAGAACAGAGATGGATTTACCATTGGAAGACAGTTACCCCTGCGGGGTTGAATCGTGAAGTAGAATGGTGGGCGTTTCTCCACAGATGATAGACAGCTCCACACAACATAAGTACTGGGTGCTCAGCTGAGTACTAACGTCACAGAACACGGGTTTTTCCCTTTGAACTAGGTACCCAGCTGACAGAGTCGTGTTTGGTTAAACTTTCTTTTGTATGATGTTGCTATGTATCATTCTTGTTCTTTATTAAAGGAGGACTTATTTTTTGAAGTCGTATACAGCAATTGCGGGTTCTCTGAGGAAGCCAGATCGGCGAAACGCGTCAGAACCCCGCCGGATTACCGCTGCAGAGACATTCAAGTTAAGTCTTTTTGTTTACACCAATTTCTGTATTTATAAGACTTTGGACATTATTCTCACGGTATGGAGATTTAAGAAACACTTATTATTTCATGAAGTTATTTTGAACACTTTCTTCTATCTAACAAGATGGTGCAATGATTGAGTCTGTGAAAGTCTCTATAGGGGTTTTTTCCCCACGCTGAGCTTTCTTATTCCACCTTTGGATTCTGAGCGCCATCCCAGAAAAGTATCAATAACTTCAATTATTGTTCCTTTTTTGTTTGTTATTACTTACAGACAGAAGTAATGTTTTGTTTTTTTCAATCTGCATGTCTTAGGCAAACAGCAGAGCTTGGGTAGTTTTGAACCCCTGCCCCACCTTGCTTGCTGCAGAACCCAAGTTCAAATGAGAAGTGAAACAATGGTTTTATGCATGACCAGAATAGCTAAAAATGCAAGGAGCAACATTCTCCTTGTATGGGTATCTGTTCTAAATCCAGAATGATGTACTTGGTGAGACTCCCCAGAACATGCTAATCCTATACTTTACCTGTATATATATGAAATGCTACCTGTTCTAAAATTATTTACATGCATGCCACTTATGATTGCAAATACTGGTACACATGAAGGACATGTGCCGCTTAAACTGCTATTTTCTTCAGTTTGAAAGGCAGGGTTGATGTGTGCAAGCAAAAAAAAAATCTTTAAGATATCTTCATGGAAGTGTGAAACAAATCAAAATTTTCCTCTGCTTACTGATTGCATGTTTTAAGCATGCATTAATCTTTTAAAAATCACTTTATGTGCACTAACCTTCAGGAGCTGCCTCTGATAGCTGCATTCTATACAATAGGAAGCCAAGTGTTTCATTCATGCCATAATATCAACTGAAATACTTTAAGGCACTCTACAGTAGTCTTAACTAACAAGTGTTTTCGCCTAGGGGCTGATGCTCAACTAAATGTGAATGCTAGAGGCATCCAGCACGGGACTAGCACCTGCCCTTTTGGCTTTTCAGGATCTCTATGAAAATGCATGAGATTATGCATACAAATAACCTTGGCATATTCCTTGGAGAAATCTTGAAAACATGATTAGATTGAGGATCTTGGAGTGAGATTGGATACTTGCAATACATACCCTTAACCAAGGTTATGTTGAACAATGGGCAAAACGCATGCAATTCCTTCCCCATACATGTGCATTTCCTTTTTGAAATGAGGAATACATATATAGACTTTCATCTTGCCCAAGTCCTGCCTAAACCACACCACCTTAATCACTACACAATGTGGATTTCTACATGTAAAGAGTGGCTTCTTGAAAGCAGTCTTTATACTTGCTTGCAATATACAGTACATATATAAATACCAGTATTTCCATGTGGGACTCTTCTATCAAACTGTGCTAACAGGTTGTAGTGCAGTGTGAGCCGCACTGAATGATCCGTGCTGCTCCCAACGCTCAGAGTTCCTATGAGCGTCGGGAGCAGTGCGGGCCATTCAGCGCAGCTCACCGTGTTACAAACTGCTAGTGCAGTTTGATAGAAGAGGCCCCAAGTTTACCATTTCCTTCCTCTATTACTCCTCCCTAGCCTCATCTACTCCTACCTGTCATCTCCTAACCAGCTGCACCTTCTTTCCTATCGCTGATTTCTCATCTCCACTCCTTTTCTTATGTATTAGCACCTATCCAGTACCCTATTTCCCTTCAACAGCTATTGGACTTGTATGGAAGCAATGTACATTTGGGTACAGCAGCAACTTTTCTGTTCCTAAAGGGTTCACAATTAAAAAAAAAAAAAAGCTGCACTGGGCTTTGAACCAGGGTCCCTTGGCTCTTAACCCACTGCTGTAAGCATCAAACTATTCCTCCACTTGCATGGATGTCTATGTGGCTGTTTTATTACGTGGAGAATGCAAGTGGACCACTGGTCTGACCCAGCAGCGGCAATTCTTATGTTATGTTCTTATGTCTATAATCTAAAATAACTGCTTTGTTTTTCTTCTTTCAGAGCATACGCAGGAGGGGATGTTGGGTGTTGCTTTAACTGTACATGATCAGCACAGGGGACCATCATCTTGTGTGTCACCGGACCTTTATGCAGAGGCAGGTAAGTTGTATGCATGGTGTGGATGGCAGGTGAATTTTTGTTAACTTTTTTTTTTTTTTTTTTCATTTTTAGAATGTTCTCAAAAGTCCTACCCTGTGGATGCTTCTCAATTGCTTGATCAAATTCTGTCGACAATGCTAGATGTTGAAGATACGACAGTGGAAGACAGTGTTCACACAGCAATCGTGCCTAGTGTCCTCGACATTCCTAGCGGGGTGTCCCATCGAGGGAGAGGCTAATCCTAGGTAGAGGGTGTGTGAATGCCTGTGGTGGCAGGCAGGCTCGGCAGGTGGGCATATTCTGCAGTCTGCTGTGGCTGATCAGGAGAGGTGGAACAATGATGCGCAGAATATCTTGAGAAACATTGGTGATGGTGCACATGCAATGTCTCAGAATTTTGCTAACATGATCAGTGATGCAGACAAACAGCCAGGAGATGCTTACACAGACTAATGCTCTGAGGGATATCCAGAGGCAGAACCAGGAGATGATGGAGGTCATTAGACATGATGAGGCATTGCAGACCCTGATGCTGTCCAGAACTGTGGCCACCCTTTGTACTCCACAAGGTTCAGTTGGTATGGAATTGCATTGGTATACTTTTGTATATTTTTCATATTTAGCTCAGGGGTCAGGATATGATAATATGTGCACTGCTTTATCTCCACAGGTTTGAACCATGTGTATAGTTTGGCTCCACCTGCATCATCCCCTAGTGCTCCCCCTGCATCCCCCACTATGGCACATCCAGTCTCTTCTAGTCCTATCGTACACAGTAAGTAACCTCTGTGCAAGATCTTCAACCCCTTACCCTCCTTCAGCATGTGTACACCATTCATCATTATAATTTCTCCTTTCCAGGTGTACAAGATACCAGTGCTTCCTGGCATCCATCGCACACATTTCATGGATGGTCTTCATCATATGCAGGTAAGTCAGTAGTTTCATGGATTGCTTTTGTATTTGTCCTATCTTGTATCTGAAGGTGTTACCAGTGCCAGGCTATAAAAGATTTTTGTGTATTTTATTTACTTGTAGTAGGACAGGCTACTTTTACACCAGTCCAAACAACCAGGCTACCTAGTGGACTCGCAGAAGCTGTGTATTGAGATACATAGCGCTCATTTACTTCCCTTTCTTTAATTTACTTTTTTGGATTGGCTATCCTTATCCCCTTATTTCCTCTTACCTTCAGCACTCTCTGCGATTTACACTGAACACAGAGTAACGAGCATTGCCATGTGGTTCTGCGTGAGACAGTGATAATAAGGATACCACAGTTATTCAATGTAGACTCGCCAACTAATTTTCCATCCCTTCTTATCTTGTGCACTTTTTTAATTTGTGTGCACAACCACTAAGATCCTTGAGCCTGATCTAGGATCCTTTTTTTCATTGTTAAATGTTTGAAAATTAGGTAGTTGGTCTTGGTCCTGAAAGCTACACAAGGCTTACACAGTGCCCGTCTAAAATCTTTTATTTTTTTACTTGTTGTAGGACAGAATCCTTCTATGCCAGTTCAATCAACCAGCATGGCTACTGGGCCCCGAGAAGCTGCCCATTGAGGTATGTAGCGATCATTATCTTCCCTTGCTTTATTATACTTATTTTTTCAGTTTGAAAGCCTTACCCATTGTTTTATCTCTTCCCTGCAGCACTATCGGCGGTGTACACAGAATAGCGAGTCTTGTGTTGTGGTTCAGCGTGGGACAGTACGAACCCTCAATTTGATGTGGACTCATCCCCAAATTGAACATCCCTGTATGTCCTGTGCATTTCATTTTAAACTTGGAGTGCGCAACCAATGAGATCCTTGACCCTGATAGGATTTTTTTTCAGGGTCCAACTGCCTTAATTGTTACATATTTGAAATAAGGCAGTGGAATCTAAAATGAAATGAAGCTTTATTTAAGCCTCACACTTCCTTTTTTTTTTTTTTTTTTTCCTTAAGGGTTTTAATGCCCTTTCTCATGTGTGTGCACTTCTCCCTCCATATTTGCTGTGATGGGGGATTAATAGACCCATGAATACAGAAAAAACGTGCATAACTTTGTCATGTTGTTTGCAGTTTTCTGGTTAAAAACCATATGGTAAAACCACGAATAACATAGTGGGAGACCTGGCCTGTTCCTGAAGGAGAGGCAAAACATGGTGAAGAAAGTGCTGGGAAAAACATGGGAAAGAACAGTTTAGTAAACAATGAAGCATAAGGCAGGGCCTGGGAGAGAGAATGAAAGGAAGCAGGACACTCGCAAGTGGGTTGACATGTAGTCTGAGACCACAGATGGCGGGTGGCAGTTGTCCGGCTGCTTCATAAAGGAGCCTTGTCAGTAGTGTGGGTGGGGTGTGGGGAATGGATATGAAGGGGGTATGGGGGAGGGGCTGGGAATTTTGAGGAGGGCTTTTGTAATGTTTTTGAGTGGAAGGGGTGGTGGGAAGGCAGGGAAGGAGTGTGGATGGGGGTGGGAGGTTGGTAAGCGGCACAAGGTGCCATGAGGGAAAATGGAAGGTGCAGCTCCCTCTGGAACAGTGGGAGACATTCAAGGGGATGGTGGGGTGGGGCAGCATCCACCCTACTGATGATCTTCTCCAGTGCCCCTGTCATCATTCTCAGGGTCTGAGCACCCTCTGATAGGATCTGGCTTAGCTCCTAAGTCATCCTCATGAGGGCCCCTGCCCCACGCTCAGAAAGTTGCAAATACCTTGAAGACCTACTCCCGAAGCTGTTGGATATCTCCTTTCACAGAAAATTTGGAATTGAACGGGCCCATTGGGTCCCGTCCTTCCGAAGTGCCAACGATTGTTACCCCCGACCTGTAGTAATCAAATTACTGAGGTATCAGCATGTGTTGGACATTATGCAGCGTTCAAAGATGAGGGCACCGGTGAAGCACGAGGGTACCACCATCTTGTTTGTTCCAGACCTCAGCAAGATGACAGCCCATCGTCATCTTCATAATCAACTACTACCATACAGGCCCCAGCTAAAGCAACTAAATCCAAATTCGGAATGATGTACCCGGCCAGAATGAGGGTGACCTTAAATAATGAAACCAAGGATTGCACCGCTCCGGAAGATCTTGCAGCCTTTATTGAGCAGCATTCACCTACACCTATCCATCAGGTTTGACTGGTGCCAGAGGAAACACACACACTGTACTACATATATGGTTATCACCAGAAAACAGGCCTAATTGCCTTAGTGATTAATCTCCCTCTGCTATGAATTAAACAAAAAAAAAGGAAACCCCCCCCAAAAAAAACAACATTACTCATGCATTAAGCTGTTGTAATACTTGCATGCATATTTAGAAGTCACAATTGTGTAGTGGTTTAGTTAACTAAATGAAGTTACAATTTTCTTACAGGTGCTCTGTCTTTTCTACCTGCTGTTTCAGCTCTCTTAGCTGCACTCACATGTCCGTCATTTTTCATAATTCATGGTATTCAATTGAAAATCTTTAATGTATATATGGCTACAATAGCTATCATAGTTCACAAATGGTTGGTTCAGATGTTGTATATGGTTTCAAACAGTATAAGTAAGATTAAGTCTCTTTCTTCACTGATTTACTGCTGTTATGTCCTTAAGTCATTTCTCTGAATGCAAAGGGGCTTAACAATGCGATTAAACTGAAAAACTGTCATATTTAGAACAACATAACCCAAATGTCGTTCTGATTCAGGAATCGCACTTAGATAAAAATAGCTTCAGGTAAAGTTCATCTAGCATTGGCTCTGCACACATTATTCTCCTGCAGTAGATAAGAAAGGTGGGTTATTAACCATAATCCGGAAAAAGCATGATATTAAAGTAATTGCCTCTTCCGCTGATCTTAAACGGTAGATGGGTGAAGGTTATACTGAGCTATGCTGATAGGCGAGTTACTATCCAACTTATATGTTCCAAATGCTGATTGTCCTGATTTTTTCCAAGCAATTGCCTCCTCTATATTGACGGATGATGGCTCGCATCTCATTATAGGTGGAGATTTCACCATGGTCTTAGACATTGATCGAGACAGAAAATCTCAATACAAATATAAGAAATCGAAGATTGGTATGCACTACAGAATATGATCAGTACCATTCATCTGACAGACGTATGGAGGAGTATGCATAATGCTGAAGCCTTCACTTTCTTCTCTAATCCACATTTGTCTTATTCTCGTATAGATTTCTTCTTAATCAGTAACGTGCTATGTACTTCAGTGACTGAGTCTAACATATTACCAATCACCATATCTGATCATACTGCCATCATGATGCAGATCGCGTTCACACAAGTTCCGTACCAGCAGACGCAATGGCGTTTCAACTCCTCACTACTTCAAGATAGTCACTTTAAAGATCATGTTAGGAAGGCTAATAAGGAATATTTTCAGCTTAATAAACCTGAACAGACAAACTAGGCCTGCTGCTGGGATGCCTTTAAGGCATACAGTAGAGGCATCATCATTTCTTATACAGCCAACCAACATAAAATACAGAGGGAGAAGCTGCATAAATTTGAAGAAGAGATCAAGGTATTGGAATCGAGCCACTGAAACACCAACGGATATAAACCTTCTGCACCAACTTAATAAAACGCGTTTCCAATACAATTCTGTATTTAAGTAAACAGGCTTCCAACACACTATTTCAACAATCTGCTTCCTACTTTGCTGAAAACAACAAGTGAGGTCACTTACTGGCCACATACTTAAAAAAAAACAAAAACAAAAAAAAATGAGCAGATAAGACAAATATAACCAATATTGTGCTAGAAAATGGTGAGTCGTTGACAGATACTACAGCAATCTCATAGGCCTTTATGGACTTTTACCAAACACTATATAAGTCAGATCTGAATAACAATAAGTCAATTAACATTTCTGGATGAACTTCCTCATTCTACGCTGAGTGCCGAGGACAACATCACACTGGATCTGCCATCTCCTCTCTTGAATTATCTCAAATCATCAACTCCATGGCAACCAAAAAAGCACCAGGTCCAGATGGATTGTCGGTGGAATAATACAAAGAGTTCCAGGATGTTCTGATCACTCATTACTTACAATTCATGGATTATATTATTTCCACAGGTAATGTGACTGGTTCTTTCACTGAAGCTACTATTATAGTCCTCCCTCAATCAGACAAAGATCTGTTGCTAATTATAGGCCATTGTCATTTAATAAATGTGGACGCAAAAATTTATGCCAAACTTTTTATCCAATAGGATGCAGTCAGTAATATCTAAATTAATCAATACAGACCAATGTGGTTTTATCATGGGGCGCTACTCTGATGACAACCACACTAACCTTCTCTAACATCATTGCTCAAGCACAGAGCCGTGAACAAGATCTAGTTGCGGTCGGGCTTGATGCTGAGGAGGCTTTTGATTGAGTAGAGTAGTCCTTTTTTATTTCAGATAATGAGTTGGTATAATTTTTCCGCAGAATTCATCAAGAAAGTCCGTGTCCTATATTCATCACCCACCATTAGAACCTGTATCAATGGTTCCCGGTCCCCAATCTTCAAGCCCATTATGTACCAGACAGGGTTGCCCCTTGTCCCATTATTATTCAATCTGGCCTTGGAACCTCTTAACAGCTATTCGATATAACACTGCAATCTCAGGTTTCAGATTCAAAGGTCAAGAGATAAAAGTATCGGTGTATGCTGATATCTTACTCTATCTCATCCTGACCTCCATACCTCATTTATTGACAATCGTCGATAAGCTCAATATGGGTAAAATGGAAGTCATGCCACTTAATTGTCCTGAAGTCAAAGTTGAGGTGGAATCATATGGTGTCAAATGGTCCGATGCGAAAATGAAATACCTAGTAGTTTTCTTTAGCCCTACCATTGAGGAGGCGATACAACACAACATGGAATATCTGCTAAATATTGCTAAGAATACTACAAATAAAGGGTCTCCCTTACACCTCTCATGGTGTGATAGAATAGAAATGATCAAGATGATGATCTCATCTAAAATCAATTACGTTTTGAATATGCTACCATTTTACCTACCAAACTCCTTTTTATAAAAGTATAGATTCTATACTTATCCAATTTCTATGGAACAAAAAACATAAGAAATGCCTCCACTGGGTCAGACCAAAGGTCCATTGTGCCCAGCAGTCTGCCCACGCGGTGGCCCAACAGGTCCAGGACCTGTGCAGTAGCCCTCTATCTATACCCCTCTATCCCTTTTTCCAGTAGGAAATTGTCCAATCCTTTCTTGAACCCCAGTACCATGCTCTGCCCTATTACGCCCTCTGAGGAGTAGTGGCTCGTGGCCAGTAGGGGGTGATGTTTATGGAACGGTAATGGAATGGATATCAGAACATGATAGTGCAGTATTTTTGTGGAGTTTTTCTACAAAAGTGCCTGTTTTTCGTATGATTCTGGGTACTTCTAGTTAGATACAAGCATGTGTTAGTTAGGGCCACGCCCAATAGAAGCATACGACAAACTGGTGAATAAAAATCTAAATATAAATGTAGCTAAAGCCAGAAAAACACACTACAGATTAATATAAGGGAAAGAATGGTGTTCTTTTTGTGTACTTTGCTGTTAGGCTAAATCATGGAGGAAATCATAAAGGATACATGGAATCCATTTTGGGTTCTTTGTTTTGCTATATCTGCTCTGTCTTTGGACACCATTTTGTGCCAGTGACTAGTTTCTGTCTTCTTTGTCCTCTCTGTTTTTCTTTGTTTAGTTTTCCCGCTCCCAGCATCGTGGTGTTAATTGATACCACATGTGCTTTAGACTGGTTAGGAAGATAATAACTAAGATATAACAGGAATTAAATATAGTTATGAATGAAAATTATGAATAAATGAATCAAGTTATGAACGAATGGGGGCCCCTGGTGTGATTGTATGACTGTGTATTGAACAAAAGAATGGGTTTTGGAAAAGCATGTTGTGTATCTTTGCAATCTAAAGAAATCCTAAAACATCTGAAATGAGTAACAGTTTCTAGTGAAGAGAGGGGGAGACCAGCCCCTCCTCCTCCTTTTCTAAGAAGGCTTCTGTGTAATGGCTATGTAATTTGAACCTGTCAGTTTAGGGAGAGCCCTCTTTTTCCTCTAAGGCTGACTAATTTTCAGCATGGTTCATAGGGCTGAGAACATTTCAGCATCTTTTTAACAAATAATTTCTCTTAATATACTTTTGTGAAAATTATGATTTATATTCAGAAACGACTATAAGCAAACAAATGTACTTTTCTGAAACTTTTGTCTTTGTCTAATTTGAAACACCTCTTTTGTTGATCTTTATTGGTTGAGAAACTGATGATGTCACAATGAGCCAAAAGTATCATGAGATCCTGAGGTGAAAGCCAGCATTTTGGCAACTATAACGATCTCCCACTAATGTAATGGCTAATGCATTTATGCTGTATTCTTTTGGTGTGCCACGATTGAAGATAAAAAACAATAAATTTACTAGTAACTTTACATTAGTGAAATTTTGCATTTTTTTTTTTCCCCCAAACCTTGAGCTTTCAAGAAGGCGTCATGTCCCTTGCTCACCTCTGGAAGTGCATTCCAGATGTCCACAAGCTGGGTAAAGAAAAACTTCCTAGCATTTGTTTTGAATCTGTCCCCTTTCAGCTTTTCCGAATGTCCTCTTGTTCTTCTATGTTCTGAAAGTTTGAAGAATCTGTCCCTCTCTACTCTCTCTAAGCCCTTCATGATCTTGTAGGTTTCTATCATGTCCCCTCTAAGTCTCCGCTTTTCCAGGGAGAAGAGCCCCAGTCTCTCCAATCTTTCAGTGTATGAAAGGTTTTCCATGCCCTTAATCATTCGTGTCACTTTCCTCTGAACCCTCTCAAGTATTGCCATATCCTTCTTAAGATACGGTGACCAATACTGGACACAGTACTCCAGGTGTGGACGCACCATTGCCCGATACAACGGCAGGATGACTTCTTTCGTTCTGGTTGTAATACCCTTCTTGAAAATACCCAACATTCTGTTTGCCTTCTTTGAGGCTGCTGCGCATTGTGCCATTGACTTCATTGTTGTGTCCACCAGTACGCCCAAGTCTCTTTCAAGGCTACTTCCCTCTAATACTAATCCCCCCATTTGGTAGCTGAACATCCGGTTCTTTTTCCCTATATGCATGACCTTGCATTTCCCTACATTGAAGTTAATCTGCCATTTATTCGCCCACTCCTCCAGTTTGTTTAGGTCCCTTTGTAGTTCCTCACACTCTTCGGCAGTTCTAACCCTGCTACAGAGTTTAGTGTCATCCGCAAATTTTATAACTTCACACTTTGTCCCCGTTTCCAGGTCATTAATAAATACATTGAATAGCAGCGGTCCGAGTACCGACCCCTGCGGAACTCCGCTCGTGACCCTCATCCAGCCTGAGTAGTGACCTATCACTCCAACCCTCTGCCTTCTGCCTTCTAACCAATGTTTGACCCATCTGTGTACGTCCCCTACCACCCCGTGATTCCACAGCTTCCTAAGTAGCCGCTCATGGGGTACCTTGTCAAAGGCCTTTTGGAAGTCGAGGTAAATGATGTCTATGGGTTCCCCTTGGTCCAACTGGCTGTTTACCCCCTCAAAGAAGTGCAGTAAGTTTGTTTGGCACGATCTTCCCTTGCAGAAGCCATGTTGGCTCGCTTTCATCAGCCCATTTTTTTCCGCATAGCACTGTCTAAGTTGAAGTCAGGAAAGAGCAAGGGAGGAGTTAATTTCCCTGACTTCCTTCATTATCATAGTGCATTCCTAGTCAGACAGTGGCCTCGGGGCACAATGGACATAAAAGTTCTGACATACCCTCATGGCTCTTTCTTGAACGCACAATATATGGAGCAGAGAGTTTGGTATTTATTGCGGGATCCACCTTATCCAAATCTGAAAAAACTGACCCCATTCTTTCCTCTTATAATAAGGCCTTGCTGGAGATTAATGTATTAACTGACAGATGGGACAGCTCCAGACTTGTATCACTCTGGAATAATATTAGGTTTAAAATCCAGGCAAATACTATATCATGGCGACTGTGGCAGCAAAGAGGAATATGGGCTATAAAGGATTTTATGGTCGATGATAGATGGATGATATTCCAAGAACTGTCTTAACAAATGGGACTTACCCAAAAATCAATATTTTAAGTGGTTGCAGCTCTCTCATTGCCTACAATCATCTGTACTAGATGTAAAGGCTCAGGTAGTTCAACCAAGTTTAAGTGCAATAATTTGTAAATTCTCTAAATTTGGATAATAAAGCATCACTATGGTACAAACTAATTCAGATAGCCAAATTCCATATGCCAATTACAACAGAACATAAATGGCAAGAGGAGTTGAATCTACCTTCTGATACTATCGATTGGACTGTTGTATGGTTGACTTTTTTTTTCAAGTCAATCGGATCTGCTTCAGTACTGCAATCTATTTTCTTTTTGTTACAGAGCTGTATAGCACCCAATAAGATAGATCCATCCACTCCCTCCTGCTATTGGTCATGTCATCAAAATACAGGTACTTTGAAGCATTTACTATTCTCTTGTAAACATCTCGTTATAAATTGGGAAAAAGTATGGCGAATTATATGTGATATATTAGATATCAAGGAACCAATTAACTTTACCATCATTTTAATGACACAGGGTCTAACTGTTCCGTTGGACACTCATAAGGGCAGATTGTTGACTATCATGCTCTCTTTAGCAATCCAAAATGTGTTATTTTGCTGGAAAGATCTTTCTAAGATTGAATTTCACGCATGGTGGAATAATCTGTTTAATTGGTAAATATAAGAACATAAGAGATGCCGCTGCTGGGTCAAACCAGTGGTCCATCATGTCCAGCAGTCCGCTTGACATGTGGGCTTTGTTATAATGTTTCTCTGCATCGGAGTGTGGTGTCAGCAGTGGGGTCATTAACCATGGACTGCAAGCATATCTGCCATCCCCTGTAACAACAAATACAGTATAAGGTTAAAAGTATCCTTTCTGTTAAAAAAAAATAGCCACACACTTCTTTGAGCCAACATAAATCCAACCTACCCAGTAGCCATGATTGTCCAAAATTTCCTTCTGCAAATTTCTGTCCGATGGTGGAGGTTGTCAGTATGTATGAATCATGGCAGCTACCAGGGAACTTGGAAAAAACATTGAGGATCACTGAGGTTGGCATCACATATTACTTGTACATTCAAGGAGTGTCCCATTTTACAATTCCAGTATATCATTTTCTCTCCAAGGGGGGGTGGGGGAGTAAATAGTATATGTGTACAGTCGATGAGCCCCAAGATTTGGTCATTCCTGCAATCTGACAAAAGTCTTAACTAGACGTTCTTCCTCCACACCCTCAGGAATCTGATGTACTGTCTGGCACGTTTTTTGATTGCTTGAAGAACCTGTCCCAAAGATCTGCACCCTGATGGCTGGGTCACACCACTCAAACACCCGATGACTCGCTGACAGGATTCGGTGGCAAGAAAATGGAGGATGGCAAGCAGCTTCACTAGATCAGGCACTGCATGTGAACGAGCTGTTTTTGGATCAATATCAGCTCTAATTTCACCATAAAGATGTAAAATAGCAGCCCTGCTAAGACGGTAATTGTTCATTACCTTCTGGTTGGACATGTCATCCAGGGCAATTTGCGCATGAAACATACGAGGGCAGGGAGGTACTCACCTTCTTTCTCTAGCTCCATCTCTATCGTCATACTCGTGTTCTAAAAGAAGAAGATAGCAGAGCTGACAACCGCCGTCCATTTCGCTCAGGAAAAGAAATGTAATGTTTCTAGCAGACAAGACCGTTAACAACGCTGGGATCACGCAATCATATATACAGCATATGAATCCCATGAGGCTATGCGGCTTCTTTGGGCCGTTAAGCGTGAAGCAAACAAAGGCGACCCTGTGATGTCATATACGTGCAACAAGCTAGCTCGAAAGAAAGGGGGAGGGATGGCTGGCCCTAAAAAGGAACGATACAACAACTTTTTGGGGTGAATTTTTCAATTGTTATATTCTGTCCAACATGCATGGCGAGCCCGGGGTTAATCCACGATTTTCACCCGGTCTTGCAACTCACATTGGACATCCGATTTACACCTGGGCTCGCTGTGTGCATTGGTCTAATAAAACAATAATTTATTCTTACCCTTATGTAAAGATATATAAAATGGGGATCCCGGTTTATATTCGGGTCAATGCCCCCTCCCAGAATTTTTTAAGGCCGCCGCCAGGCTCTGCCCTGCTCCTCCTCCCTATCATACCTGTACCTCTGCCATCGTGTTGGAGATTCAGCGGGTCCTCTGCAGATCTGTGGCCCGGCAGGGAGGGAGGGAGGCTGGCTGGCTGGCTGGCTTCGGGGGAGGGAGTAGGACAAAGGCTGGAAGGCAGTGAGGGGGAGGCAGGCAGGCTGGTTTTGGCAAGGGAGGGGCACTAAGGAAATGGGAAGGAGGCACTGGGGGCACTAAGGTCACAGGAAGGGGCACTATGGACATGGGATGGAGGCACTGGGGGCACTAATGTAACCAGGGTTAAAAGTTTAAAAATTATTTGAGTGTGAAAAACAGGGTTTAAAGAAGATTTTAAAGGGTTTTTGAAGCAGAGAGGATCTGGAATGTAAGAACTGGGTTTTTTCCTATTTTGAGAAAGTTGGTTTGTATTTTTTTTTTGTATTGGTGCAATTTTGGTATTCTGTTGCTGATCTCCTGCATAGGTTTGCTGTCCTAGTGCAGAGATCAGCATCAGCTGCATGAACATTCTAACTGTCAGATTTGACAGTTGGGAGGATGACTTGGATCTGTGTGCAGGTAGTTTGGTTTCTGGGCCTTGTGAGAAGGTAATTAAGCTGTTTTTATTGAATTTTGAATAGGAATTAGAGGTTTTGGTTTAAGTTGAGGTTTGATATATAGATTCTGGTATTTATCCAAGGGTGAAAATGTTTCTTTCTGGCTGATATGAAGAATTGTTTTATCTATGAAACTATCTGATGCTAGAAATAGTCTGTGAGAATCTTCTGGGAAGTGTTTTCAGAGATTCTCCGAGTGACAAATCTGTGGTGCTGATTTTTTGGAGAAGATTTTATGAGAGGTCCTGTGCAATGTTCCCTCTAAGGATTGATGAGGTGTGTGCAAAAAAAAATATGCATGAGCGACAAGTTACATACTCCACAAATTTATGAGCAGGCACGGAGGATGAGTGCCTGTGAGATTGTGGGAGAGTTAAATACTCAAAACTTAGAAGAATAATAATTTACTTAAAGTTTTTGCTTCGCCAGCTTTCTGGTATTGTGGCAGCGGCTCCTCTCACGAATCCACACCTGCTTTGGAAGTCCGATGCAGTCGGGGATCTTGAGAGGAGCCACCGCTGCATCTTTCAACTTAAAATACATTAAGATGAGCAGGGCAGACCGCCGCCGCCGCTTCCTCTCACTTCTGCCCGCCCTTGATTGAGCGACACGAGAAAACGTATGAGCGACGCCACTGAAAATAGTGAGCGATCGCTCATGCGCTCAGCTTAGAGGGAACATTGGTCCTGTGTGAGATTCCTGTAAAATGCTGTGAGAGAAATATTGGTGAAGCAAGGTTGTGAACTGCTTTTGGAAACCTGATTTCTGGAGAAGTTAATGAGATGTCCTGTGACAGATTTCTGTGGAATGTTGTGAGAGAATACTAGTGAAGCAAAATTGTGAACTGCTTTTGAAATCTGATTTCTGGAGAAATTTTCAGTCTCTGTGTAATAAGTCTGTAGTGCTGATTTCTAGAGAAGTTAATGAGATGTTCCTGTGACAGATTTCTGTGGAATGTTATGAGACCATTAGTGAAGCAAAGTTGTGAAACTGCCTTGGAAATCTTTTTCTGGGAATAATTTCTGTTAAGATTTTGGGAAAAGATTTATAATCATGAAATGTTTAAAGGAAGGATGAGTTTTGTGATTTATATATAGGAAATTTTGGGGAGGGAAATAGTATAGGGAACATCATTTATCTGGTTTTTTTCCTAGTTTAGAAAGTATTTTAGGCAACTGTGAGGTTATAAGATTTAGGATAGGGTTTTTCTTATTGATTTGGTTTTAGTTAGAGTAGTAGGTTGGTTTCAGGAAGAAAGAGTCTGCTAGCAACAGCATTCCAATGTGATACCCCTACACAGTAAGGACAGAAAGCCTCAAATACCCTGTACCGAGGGGAAGTAGAATTTCATTGTCTAGATTTGATATATAGAGCATTTGTTTATTAAATTTTATTTCTATTTTAAATTTGAAACCTTGGTGCTTCTTTATATCTATTTTGTTTATGGTTTAACATTTTTATTTCCAGTTTACATTACATTTTATTATTATATATTTTTTATGTAATTCACTCCTTCTCCTGGGGAAAGGTATCAATTTAATCCTCGGTGTTCACGACTACAAAATAAATCTTATTTCAAGAGGGATACCTTTTACCTCACATGAGAAGGAGGGGGTTACACTAAGGACACAGAAGGGGGCACTAAGGACATGGGAAGGAGGCACTGGGGGCACTAAGGACATAGGAAGGAGGGAGGGAATAGAAAGGGACAATTGTTAGGCCTGAGTGCAGAAAGAAAAAGAAATGAAAGAAAGGATGCACAGTCAGAAGGAAACGCAACCAGAGACTCATGAAATCACTAAACAGGAAAGGTAGGAAGGTAGGAAAAATGATTTTATTTTCAATTTAGTGATCAAAATGTGTCAGTTCTGAGAATTTATCTGCTGTCTATATTTTGCACTATATTTGTCTATTTTTCTATACTTATTGAGATGACATTGCATATTTTAAAGTCATCTGCCTTGACATCTTTGAACCCCCCCCAAATATAAATGATAATTAACATTTTTTCTGCATATAATGTGCTTTGTGGGGATTTTTTAATTTTATGGTTACCATTATGAATTAATAAGATATTGTGTACATGAAAAATGAATGAAATAAATCGGGGGCGGGACTGACAATAGATGTCCCATTTTGATGAAAAAAATAAATGATCACGATGGTGGACTCTGGGGTGGTGGAGAAGGAGGGAGAGATGCCGGATGAAAGGCTAGTTAAGAAAAGGTGGATCTGTGGAGGGAGAATAAAAAAAAGGAAAGATACCAGACTTCCTGGGGCGGGAAGGGAAATGGAAAGGGAGGACAGAGTTGGCAGATGGATGGTTAGCATGCAGAAAGAAGAAAGAAGGAGACCCTGGCAAGCAAGTTATCAGATGTAAACCAGAGCCTTGGACCAACAAGATTTGATATATAACCAGACAACAAAAGGTAGAAAAATTAATTTTATTTTCTGTTTTGTGATTACAATATGTCAGATTTGAAATGTGTATCCTGCCAGAGCTGGTGTTGGACTGCAAACGTGAGCCTAGGATTTAACAGAGAGAAGAAAAGTCCTTTTTGTTTCTTTATTTTATTTACACCACAGCGCCAGTATGGTTAGGAGAAGCCAAATGGGGTGAAAAAGCTATAAAATCCACCAGGATTTTTGAAAAAAATCACCCAACTGGGCAGGAAAATCGAATTGAAAAACCAATTCAATAGGCTGAATCGAATCAAAATTTTTTTTCCTGAATCTGGCAGCATTAGTTTGCGCTACTGTCTTAGACTTTAGGACCTGGAATTGGGGAGAGATGGCATCCTCAGTACTTTATAATGCAAGTGAAACGAGGATTTGGTCAGACCTTTGAAGGGTCTGCAGAAAAAAAATATTGTATAGGCCGGGGACATGAGACAACAGGAAATGGGAACTTTTCTTCCTTCTATTTTTGTGAATGGAAAGGCTGAGGATGTCAGAGTTCAGTTAAAATATGTGCTTTATAAGAAAATATAATAATGTGTTTTATAAAGTTTATAGCATAGCTGGCCTACCTAGTGAGGTGTTCTAGTGGTGGTGGTGGTGGCAGCGTGTCAATCTGTTGAGAGGAAGAGGTGGTCTGGGAAATTTTGCTGAGCAAACTCCGGGCCCATTTCCACCCCCCAGTTAGTCCACTCCACTCAACTGGTTCACACACTGACTGGGTCTTTGGGTGTTGTTTTGGGATCTCTTCCAGTGGTTTATCAGTATCTCCTTCTGGTCCAAGGAAGGAAACTTTGTTATCCTTAGCATTGACCTACAGAATATGTTTGTAACAGCGCTGCTTGTGTGGCATTAGGCTATGTAGTGATCGAAAGAAAAAAACAGACCTTTGCACATTTTTGCACTATATGGTGGGTGTATGAGGAGATTAAACATTTCTTGCACAGCTAAGTCCATGTGAAGTTACCTTGTGCTGTATTTGACATCTATCAAGGTGTCTGTTTGAAAGGAAAGATCTAAACTTAAAAATGAAGTGGCCAGAAGTTATGGTAAAAGCAGATAGTGTAGCTGGTTTTAAGAAAGATTTGGACAAATTCCTGGAGGAAAAGTCCATAATCTGTTATTAAGACATGGGGAAAGTGTCTGCTTGCACTGGATCGGTAGCATGGAATGTTGCTACTCTTTGGGTTTTGACCAGGTATTAGTGTCCTGGATTGGCTACCATGAGAATGGGCTACTGGGCATGATGGACCATTGGTCTGACCCAGTTAGGCTATTCTTATGTTATGTTCTCATTCTTATTTTAATGTATTTTTTTCTGGGAACTTATCAGTGTTTTTTATAATGGGAACAAAAATGGAAGAGAATTAATGTGTGTGGGATGAGGGGGTAACTAATTTCTTCAGCTAAATAATTCAATCCACCTCAACCAGACATAGGAGAACTCACGCACCATTCACACACCCTCCAACCAAAAACGTCAAAAGAAAAAAACTGTTCGACAACCTCCTAGCCATTCGAGCTGCAACACTCGACCCCCAACTCTACAACCTATTGACCTCGACCACAGACTACAAAACCTTCAAAAAGAAATAAAAACCTTTCTATTCAAAAAACACATAAAACCGAACTAACACAATCAGAACTGTCCCAAGCATCACCTGCAACTACTCCATATGTACTTCTGATGTCATGACAATTCAGACATAATTTGTTATGTTATGGTATGTTTGGAATAATGGTTACATATATGAGATTCAATATAAGAAAATTTTCACTGTTTGTTTCTATTCTGACCATTTATTCCGTTTCATGGTCGTTACAAAAAATATTTTTTTACATGGGGGGGGGGGGAGGGGGGGTGTCAAAAAATGATGGGCCCCGGGTGCCACATACCCTAGGTACGCCACTGCTCCAAATGTCTCTCAGACCAGTCTTTGGTTTCTTTATAACAAATCCAGTTAACAATTTATACCACTGGGCGGCCTGGTACTCCAGGAAGTCCACCTGAAAGCATAAGAACTCTAAACTATATTGATTGTTAAGATTTTTCCATTCAGGGAACCCCACCTGAATGGCCTGCTTCAGTTGCATCCATCTAAAACTTTGTGATTTATTGAGGCCATATTTATGTTGCAACTGTGAAAAATCAAGCAGCTTACCATTAGAAATAACATCTTCTAATACACGTATTCCTGCTATCATCCAATACTTCCAGATGACCTTAAATCCGCCAATTTGAATCTTGGAGTTCAGCCATATAGTTTGATTTGATGATTTGTGAATTGGAATAGGTGTTAAATTACTTACATATCTTAATGTTTTCCATGTATCTACTAATATTCTGTTTTTTTATATAACCTAGGCATTTTGATACTGAGAACATGGCATAATTGCAGAGGAAACATGAGACGCCATTCCAACCATAACGAATCTGGGATATTCTCACTGAGCTCTAGAAGGACCCAATACATACCCTGGTGCATAATATAGGATTGATGATATCTATAAAAATTGGGAAAATTTATCCCTCCCCTTAAGGAAACCCAATCGTCACTAAGGTTCGCCAAACTCAATGAGCCTACCAGAGTTGGTGGTGTCTCCGTGGGCAGGCGAAGGAACCCAGCATCCAGCGTTGTCTGCACTAGGGTCGTGAAACCCCCGGCAGCCGAAGGAAAAGGCCGGGTGGTTCCCTTCCTCTTCCCCATTCGGGACTCCGCTGTGCTTGGTCCGAAAGCAGCGTCAAAGGCCCATAGGAAAAAGACCACACCAGTGGAAGAAGACTCCAATCTGCTCAAGAAAAAAGTTCAGTGGGCGGGTCACCACAAGGTAAAGGGAACAAGGGCAAGCAGAACCGCGCTAAGGCGGAGCTTGCCGCCTAGCATCTGTTCAAAACGCCATCTTGAATCCAGCTGACCAAATAATATTTTCTCTGCGTACAGTCAGTGTACTTTGTGGGTTTTTTTTTAATTTTATGGTTACCATTATGAATTAACTAGTATTTTAGCCCGTTACATTAACGGGTGCTAGAATATATGTCTGTCTTGTCTTTATTTCTGTCTCTCTCTCCCTCCATCTTTATTTCTGTCTCTCTCTCCCGCTGTCTTTCTTTCTGTCTGTCTCTATCCCTGGTCCCCTTTGTCTGTCTGTCTTTCTGTGTATCTCCCTACCCCTGTGTCTTTCTTCTTTTCTTTGTCTCCCTTCCTCCCGCTGTCTGTCTTTCTATCTATCTGTCTCTCTCCCTTCCTCCTATACAGCAGCATTTCTCTCCCACCACTTCCCTGTGCAGCAGCCAAAGCAGCATTCCCTCCCCCTCCATTTCAGTCCCCCCACTCCACTTCCCTGTGCAGCAGCAGTAGCGGTTTCTCTACCCTCCTTTCCCTTCCTGTGGTCTGCCGGCTCCCTTAGTCCTTTACCGCCCCCCCTTCCCTTCCCGCGGTCCCGACTATGAACCTGGCGATTCCAGCAGCGTGTGCAGCAGTCTTCACACGCTGCTTCGGGTCCTTCTACTGCCCTGATTTACTCTGGCACGTCCCTGATGACATCATCAGAGATGCGGCAGAGCAAATTAGGGCAGTAGAAGGGCCTGAAGCAGCGTGTGAAGACTGCTGCACATGCTGCTGGAATTGCCAGGTTCATAGTCGGGACTGTGGGATGGGAAGGGGGGGCGGCAAAGAACTCGGGTCCCGGGGTCAGCGCAAGAGCTGGGGCGGAAAGTTGCTGGGCTCCTCGGGTCTGTCGTAGAGGTCGGGCCAGCTCCGTTTCTCGGTTTATCCCGGGGCGGGGGGAGGGCGAGGGCAGGAGGCGCTCTTTGTACCCCAGCCCTTCGGAGGGTGCGTGTGAGTAGCCGGGAGACCTAGGCGGTGACAGAGGCTGCGGCGGCTGTCTTCGAGTGATACCAACTCTCGCTTCTCCTTTTCTGTCACTCCCGGACCGCTGCCCCGCGCCCTCTGACGACTGTGGTACACTTTTATTTTCCCCCAATGTGGCTGCCTCTAAATGTCCCGCCGCCGAATGCACCTGTCGCGTCTCTAGCACACCTTCGGATACGTAGTAAGCGTGCATGCGCACTCTTGCCGGCACATCCCGACAGGTCAGATCTCAGGGAACACGCGGTAAGAGTGCACATGCGCGCTTACCGTTTTATTATTATAGATAAGATAGTGTGTATGCATGAAAAATGAATGGAAGAAATTGGGGGTGGGGCTGGATTGGGTGGGGCTTGGGTGGGTTTGGGGGCGGGACTGAATATTAATAAATGTCCCGTTATGATGAAATAAATAAATAGAAGGTTGTGGGCAGTTCTGGGGCTAGTCAGCGCCTTTAAATTCTTCGTCTTGGCGCACCGAAGGCATTGGCGCGACGGGTCACCGAGAGAACGAGACATGAAGCAGCTACTCCTCCTCCTTCCCGCACTGCTCACTGGGGGTAAGCGAGTCGGGCCCTCCGAAAATAACCTGCGAGTCAGGTGGAGGAGGGGGAAATAGTCCTCTGACCTGTGCATGAAGCTGAAGGGGGGAAAATGCACGGGCGCGCTTCCCTCCCTCAAGGTGTTGGGGTGGCTGCGGGCAGAGTTCTTCCTGGCATCGTTAGTTAACTTGGGAAGGGGTTTAGGTAGGGCGTGGATTGCGTTTCAGTAGCGGAAAGACTCCCTTTCGATAATGAAAAAAAAAAATCTAAGCTGGTGTTTGGCTACTTTGTATTCTAGTTAGTTTTCTGGCTCCTCTTGTGTAGCTCGGATCTCTCTCTTCTTTTGGGAACGATGCACCACCCTGTGTTAGGAGGATGGCAATCGTTATTTAGGGCTCCTTTTATCAAGCCGCGTTAGGCGATAGAAACCCCCCCCAGCCTAACGCGGCATCGTAAAGGGTGTGTGGGATGCTGGCTTAATTTATTGTTATCAGAGCAATCATATGACTTAGGCCTCCGCGGGGTGTAAGTAAGTGTGAGAGTGTGTGAGTGTGAGTGGGGTGGGGGTGGGGGTAATTTTTTTTTTGTCTGTAGCGCGCGGTAATTACTTTCGAAATGCAACAGGGCCAACAATCGAGCAAGATAAAAGCACTCTGATATCGATCGGAAACTAAAAGTATCTGATTTTTATCGGAAGAACAGGCCATTATGTACTGCTTAAGGATATGATCAAGAAGAAATATGAGATTTACAATTTAGGGATTACATTATTTCATTACGACTCTTGTCTTGACACAGATAAACTTGTTTTGTGGGGAGAGGGAGTAAGGTATTTTCCAAATAGGGTCTTAGGCCTTTACAAAAGTTTTTTGTTTTTTCATTGTCGGGGTTGGGTGGGTATTTCTTAATTGTGCTGGTAAAGAATTCCACCATTCTGTTACAAGGTATGGGAAGCCTGTAGAATGAATAGTTAGTTTTATATTTGATTACTCTAGGATTTGGGAATCTTATTCTCTTTTTTTTTAAATTCTTTATTCATTTTCAAATTTACAATAAGTGTAACAATATATCCAAACAAATTAACAATAAATATAACACTTAATCATCAATGGTACAAATAATATGCAATTATCTCCCACCCTTCTTATCATATAATCAATACCTTATACAATATGTAAGAATAAATTTACCCCCTCCCACCCTCACAATCAAACTTGTAAATTTAAGGGAAAGAAAAAAAATAAAATGTCATCTAATCGGTATAATACTTTGTAAAGACTCCCACACATCCTGAAATTTCCTGAAAAAAACCACGCTGTATTGCAATAAATCTTTCCATTTTATAAACATGATATAAGAAATTCCACCAGAAATTATAATTTAATCTACTCCAATTTTTCAATTTATACGTAATTTGTTGATTGGCAACCCCAGTCATTATAAGTAATAATTTGTTATTATTTGTAGAATCTTATTCTCATATGATTACTGATCAGGTTGTATGTCTTCATATGGTAATTTTAACATGTAGTCTGGTGTTTGGAAATGGAAGTGAGGCACTGGAAAAATTCCACCTTAGAAATATACTTATTAATGTATCTCTAGTATTAAACTAGGATTCTTCTGGAACTAGTAAGTTCACTAACTACATGTTCTATGTCTGATCCCGTTTGCTGAATCTGTATTTCACTGCCCTTCTGGAGAGGAAAACTATGAGCTCCTTTTACTAAGCTGCGATAGTGGTTTTAGTGCGCACTAAATTGCTACGCGCGCTAGACGCTAACGCCAGCATTGAGCTGGCATTAGTTCTAGCCACGTAGCGCGGGTTTAGCATGCGTGGCAATTCTACGCCGAATGCACCTGTCACAGCTAAGTAAAAGGAGCCCTATAAGTCACTTCTACTTAAAGTTTCCTTGTAAATGTCTTGTTAAGATACAGGACATTGAATATGTTTATTGGGACCCCATTCAATTACAACAATTTTTGTTAGCTCGTGAACAGAAATGAGTTTCTTTTTTTTTCTTTTAATTATTTGATGTTTCATCTCTGAGAAAACGGAAGGATGTCAAGGTCTTATATAGTAGGAATGATTAGGATTCATATGAATTCAACCCATTTCTTTGATTTCCTTTTAAAAATTTATGGTAAAAAATGGTAATGTGTCTCTCCAGATTGTGGGCTTTAAAAGGATTGTTTGTTGAGTATTGTATTATATAAGTATTCATTTCGTGAAACCTTTTTCTTTGATATCATCTGATATTATTAAATGTATTAAATTTATTTAAAAAAAAAAAAAAAGGCACTTGTATCTTGGGTAGTGACAGTTTAACCCTAAGCCCTAAGAGTAAACTAATTTACGGTATGTACCTGTAATAACGAATCTATTTTTATGTATTCTTGTGATCTCTTTGTGTTTAAGATGCCGAATTAACTATATAAGGGGCTGGCTTTTGTCCAGAGTTTAGAACATACTGTGCCTCTCTGCCTTTAAGACTTTTATGTATTCTCATAAACAATTGTTAAACGGAGCACAACCTAATGTTTGTTTTCACAGATTATTTTTTTTTTTTAAATTATGCTTTTATTGACATCAAAGAAAATCAATGAAAAGGAAAAGCAGAGTTGGAACACAATCCTCCATTAAATTAACGAGAAGAATTAATCAAGAAAAATTCAATTTACTGAATAGTCCACATAAAGGAGAGACTATTCCATTTATTGTATTTGCCGGTGTATGGGATGCACTTTTTCCCCTGCAAAATACGCTTAAAATATGGAGTGTGTGTTATGTGCCGGCAATCAAACTTATGAGTTGAAATTTCAGTCGGTCCAAAACTTCTGGTTGACACATTTATTTTTCTGCTGACAAGTTCAATCCCATCTTTAATCAAAGATACTACTCATTTTCCGAAATTCTTAAAAATACATCAAAAGATTCCACTATACACTTCTATCCCAAAAAATGAAGCATTGAAGTTGTTAAAGAAGCCTTGGAAACTCATCTAAGACCCTGGCAAGTCCCTTCGGAATTCCTTACAGCACTCACTAGTTGGCTTTAAAAAACAATCATGTCATCTTATGAATAGAGGGATTTGAGGGAGGGTGGGGAGATGGTTACATTTCTACTTATAGATTATAATGATAAATTGTTCAAGTGCTCAGATTAATTGTGTTTATTATGATTATTTGTACACTTGATGAAAGTTTTAAAATGAATTAAGAATTTAAAAAACAAACAAACAAAACAATCATGTCATCTTAGATCAAATCTTTGCCCAGATTTCAGGAGTGGCTATGGGGGCATCCTTTGCCCCCCCCCCCCAATAGCTGACTTATTTACGGCAGGATTTGAGAAGAAATCCTTCCAGAAGGTACCAACATGTTAAGTGCTGGTACCCCTACATTGATGATATTTTTATGAT
The DNA here is from genome assembly GCF_902459505.1 of Geotrypetes seraphini. NCBI lineage: Eukaryota > Metazoa > Chordata > Amphibia > Gymnophiona > Dermophiidae > Geotrypetes > Geotrypetes seraphini. Next base: position 196,360,617 of record NC_047087.1, read on the forward strand.
CTGCACAGGGTCTGTGGATGAGCTAAACTATTTTGTAGCTGAGCTGAACACCTACTACAGGAACATTAAATTTGACAAGTTAAGTGATTCTGAAGAAATTGACTCTGCTTAAATGCAAGCCCTCGGGATTGGACCACCACGTGCGCTTAAACGGGGTGTGTGCTTAACCGGAGTACAATTTTTTAGTCATGAAAAATCACAGTATGCTGTAGTCCAATGCAATAAAATTTTTATTTAGCATAAAACACACGTAAAACAGTTCTACATGGTTCAGTTTTAGAAACAGCACTGCTCCGTCTAAAACAATACAGTACACTGTAAACCTTTTTTTAAACCAACATTCTTTTCTGCACGCAGATTGCACAATTCGGGCTGTGTATCCGACTACTGATGTTGTAAAACTGGCCTTAGTCGTGACATCCATTTATATTCAGATAGCGCAGCGTGTGTAGGGACTTCAGTGCATCCGAGAAGGAAACAATCTTTGCAGGTGCTTCATTAGTCATGATGACCGCAGCAGTATCTCCTCATTAGACACTTGGTTGTCTGCAGTGTCCTTTATGACTGTACAGATATCGGAATTAGTGCAATCAGATGATGTGGACACATCATTGTCAATGGCAACATACAGTTCAAACTCTTGTGACGGGATAATCACGCGCCAGACACTAGCGCACCGACAATCCAGCGCTGACAATTCAGCGCAAGAAAGAAGCGTGCCGCCGAAAAACTTTATTTTTAAAGAGCTCCGACGAGTGGTGTGGGGGGACCACCCTCACTTTAATGCATAGTGTTTGTGCTGCTGTTGGGGAGGGGGGGGTGTGAGGGGTGCAACCCCCCATATTATAGAGAAAACTGAACTTTTCCTGAAAAAATTCAGAAAAAGTTCTGTTTTCTCTATAATGGAGGGTTTCAACCCCCCAAGGCCCCCCCCAACAGCAGCGTGAACACTATGCATTAAAGTAGGGGGGATCCCCCACCCCCCCTTTGGAGCTCTTTAAAAATAAGTTTTTCGGCGGCGCACTTCTTTCTTGACCTGAATTGTCAGCGTGCCGGTGTCTTGCGCACCACTGACTATGAACCCTTGTGGCGAGAGTCCAACAGGGAGTTTGATGGACGAAGAGTCAGCTTCAGTTGTCTCATCAGGTGCGTTGAACAATTTGAAATTGTGGATGATGAGACTTGACTCCATGCCTCCCGTACCATGTGAAGAGAGTCGAGCACCATCATTTTTCTCGCAAGCTCAGCAGCTCGGGGGCTGGATTCCATTCTTGTATCAGTTACTGCCATCACAGTAAGATGAGTGACCTGAAATGACGTTTAAAGTTGGTGATTATCCCCTGGTCAAAGAGGTCGTGTTTGGTGGCAGAAACACGAGTCTAATGTTGGTTCATAGACAATTGCGCGCAGACAAAATTGCGCAGACAACTGAGCGCAAGACAAATGAGCGCAAGACAATTGGGTGTTAAGACAAGTGAGCGCAAAGACAATCGAGCATGAGACATTTGAGCGCAAGACAATTGAGCGCAACTTATTTTCCGAAATGTGCATGAGCGGGACAACTGAGCGCAAGACAACTCAGTGCCAGCAACTGAGCGCAAGACAACTGAACGCAAGACAACTGAGCGCAAGACATCTCAGCGCAAGACATCTCAGCGCAAGACAACTCAGCGGTTCATAGACAACGGCGCGAAAGACAAAAGCGCACAACGACAATTGAGTGCAGCGCGCGCCGCTGCTCTGCTCTAAATTACAGTTTTTAGGGGCTCCGATGGGGGGGCATGGGGGGGAACCCCCCAATTTACTTAATAGACATCGCGCCGGCGTTACCGGGAGTTTGGGGTGTTGTAACCATCCACATTTTACTGTAAACTGAACTTTTTCCCTAAAAACGGAAAAAGTGAAGTTTTCAGTAAAATGTGGGGGGTTACAACCCCCCACCTCCCCCCGTCGGAGCGCTAAAAACAGTAATTTAGAGCGGCGTGGCGGCGCGCGCTGCGCTCAATTGTCTGGCCACGCCTTTGTCCCAGCCCGCTTTTGACCTGACACCCAACTGGTTCATAGACCTGACACCCAACTCAGCGCGAGACAACTAAGGGCTAGCAACTGAACGCAAGACGGTGTCGGGTCAAAAGCGCGCCGCGACAAAGGCGCGCCCAGACAATTGAGCGCAGCGCGCGCTGATCTAAATTACTGTTTTTAGCGCTCCGACGGGGGGGGCATGAGGGGGAACCCCCACACTTTATTTAATAGACATCGCGCCGCGTTGTGGGGGCGTTGTGGGGTGTGTGGGGGGTGTAACCCCCCACATTTTACTGAAAACTTCACTTTTTCCCTGTTTTTAGGGAAAAAGTTCAGTTTACAGTAAAATGTGGAGGGTTACAACCCCCCCAAACCCTCCGTAACGCCGGCGCGATGTCTATTAAGTAAACTGGGGGGGTTCACCCCACGCCCCCCCATCGGAGCCCCTAAAAACTGTAATTTAGAGCGGCGCGGCGGCACGCGCTGCACTCAATTGTCGGCGCGCGCTTTTGTTGCAGCGCGCTTTTGACCTGACACCAGTTAATACATATCGCGGCGGTGTTGTGTGGTGTTTGGAGGGTTGTAAGTTCCCTCATTATATTGGAAACTTAATTGTTTCCCTGTTTTTTTTACGGAAAAAACCCTTACTGAAGTTTTCAGTAAGAAGCGCAGAGTGGTGGTCATCGGGGATTTGCTGCTAAGGGGCACCGAGGCCGGATCTGCAATCGAGAGAGGTCTGCTGTTTGCCAGGGGCTAGGATCCGGGATGTAACCGCTTGCCTTGACAGACTAATCAAGCCCTGAGATCACTTCCCCATGATTCTCATCCATGTCGGGACCAACGACACCGCCAGGAGCACCGCTAACAGCTTACCTGAAGACTTCAGGGCCCTGGGTGAGAAACTGAGGAGGTTGGATGCGCAGGTGGTCTTCTCCTCGATCCTCCCGGTAAGGGGAAAGGGCAGTGCCAGGGAGGATCGCATCCAGAGGGCAAACGACTGGCTGCAGGGATGGTGCAAGGAGATGAACTTCGGATTTCTGCACCATGGAGAAGCATTGCAAGGACTACTGGGACAAGACAGGTTACACCTGACTAGAAGAGGGAAGAAAGTCCTTGGACACCGTCTAGCCCGCCTATTTCACAGGGCTTTAAACTAGGTAAGTTGGGGGAAGGTACGGGCACAAATTACCTACCTGGTGTGCTAAACTGTCAATACTATTTTGAGGCTGAGACAAGTAGTATAAACACTTTCGAGTCTAGGGAAGGTTCACATTATAATTCTGGGTCACATTGTAATTCTGGATCTAGGATGAGTACACATTGTAATTCTTGGTTAGGGGAGTGTACACACTGTAATTCCGGGACTAAGGGCAGTACACATTGCAAGCCTGGGTCCAGCGGGGGTATAAACATTGCAAATAGTGTGGAAGGAGTTCAAGTAGCCCATGCGGGAACTCCCCCACAGGATACACACATTTCCGTATTTGGGATAGGTACACATTGTAGCTCTGGGTCTGGGGAGTCCAGCGGGGGTATACACATTGCAAATAGTGTGGAAGGAGTTCAAGTAGCCCATGCGGGAACTCCCCCACAGGATACACACATTTCCGTATTTGGGATAGGTTCACATTGTAGCTCTGGGTCTGGGGAGTCTGGGTCAGGTACAAGATATAGCTCTGGGTCTAGGGAGAATACAAAGTATGTGAATAATGCTAAAAGCGTCCCAAGTAATTCAAACAGGAATATCCCCACTAAGACATAATAAAAACATAACATGGAAAGCTATGTACGTTAACGCACATAGCTTGAGAAACAAGATACTGGATCTGGAAACAGAAATAAGGAATGCCGACCTGGATGTGGCGGCAATATCTGAGACCTGGCTCACAGACTCTCATGGATGGGACATGGTCATACCAGGTTACAACCTGCTTCGCCGGGACAGGGAGGGCAGATTGGGAGGAGGTGTAGCATTATATACAAAGGATGACATTAAGGTCAAAAGAATCACAGATGTCCAATACACTGGGGAATCCCTTTCGGTTAATTTGGCCAGAGGGAAGGACAAATGCCTGTATCTTGGCGTTATTTACAGACCCCCAAAATAACAGGATGACCTGGATATAGAATTGATTGGAGATATAGAGAATTTCACCTTGCGTGGGGACACAGTATTGTTAGGTGACTTCAACATGCCTGATGTTGATTGGGGCACACTTACCGCTGCTTCCGGCAGCAGCAGGAGGCTATTAAACTCCTTGAAGGGAGCACATCTCAGGCAATTGGTGTTGGAACCAACAAGGGATCAGGCAATACTGGACCTGTTACTTACCAATGGTGAAAGTGTCACAGATGTCTCGGTGGGAGACACATTGGCCTCCAGCGACCACAACATGATATGGTTCAATCTTGGGAAAGGCTTCACTAAATCTGCAACACTAACCAAGGTCCTCAAATTCAAGGACACAAACTTCCAAGAGATGGGTGACTTTGTTCACCAGATGCTACAAAGCCAAGCAGAAACCGATAGTGTGGAAGAAATATGGTCGACTTTGAAAGCCACCATACAGGAAGCGACGAACCGTTATGTTAAGCTGGTAAGTAAACGCCGTAGAAACAATAAACCACAGTGGTTCACTGCGGAGATCTCAGACCTCATCAAAGAAAAGAAAAAAGCATTCATCTCTTACAAACAATCAAGGGAACAGGTCTCCAGAGCAGAATACCTGACCAAGTCAAAAGCCGTCAAAACAGCAGTCAGGGAGGCTAAATTCAACATGGAGGAATCTCTAGCAAAGAACATCCAGAAGGGAGATAAATCATTCTTCAGGTATATCAGTGACAGAAGTAAAAACTCAGGGGGAATAGTACGTCTAAGAAAACCAGACGGAGACTATGTGGAAAAGGACTCAGAAAAAGCCCAACTGTTAAATGAATACTTCTGCTCTGTCTTCACCCGAGAAGCGCCGGGGCATGGACCTCAGCTACAGACAAGGGCTGACTCAATAGACCCATTTAGCGATTTCAAATTCACGCCCAACAGTGTCTACATGGAGCTGTCAAAGCTCAAGGTTTACAAAGCAATGGGACCGGACAATCTGCACCCCAGGATGCTCAGGGAGTTAAGTGATGTCTTGGCGGAGCCGCTGTCAGTGCTCTTCAACCTTTCCCTTAGTTCAGGTAGCGTCCCGTTGGACTGGAAGAAGGCTAACGTTATTCCACTCCACAAGAAAGGCTCCAAGACAGAAGCGGCAAACTACAGACCAGTGAGTCTCACATCAATAGTTAGCAAACTAATGGAAACTCTTATCAAACACCAATTAGATACAATCCTGAATGAAGAGAACCTACGGGATCCCCGTCAACATGGATTTACTAAGGGGAGATCCTGCCAATCCAACCTGATCAGCTTCTTTGACTGGGTGACGGGGAAGTTAGATGTTGAAGAGTCCCTGGACTTCGTATACCTGGACTTTAGCAAGGCATTCGATAGCGTACCTCATCGCAGGTTGCTAAGCAAGATGAGTTCCATAGGATTAGGCGACACATTGACGAAGTGGGTTGGGAACTGGCTTGGAGGCAGGGTTCAAAGGGTGATGGTGAACGGCACCCCCTCTGCAATGGCGGAGGTGATCAGTGGGGTGCCCCAGGGCTCTGTCTTAGGCCCGATACTATTCAATATCTTTATAAGGGACTTGGCAGAAGGGCTCCGAGGTAAGATAACATTATTTGCCAATGATGCCAAACTAAGCAATGTAGTAGGCAAAAGTACAATAGGAAAAAATTCAATGCCTGACAACATGATGCACGATCTACTCTTACTAGAGACCTGGTCTAAGACATGGCAGCTCAGCTTCAATGCCAAAAAATGCAAAGTTATGCACCTGGGTACCCAAAATCCATGCAGGACTTATACCCTTAATGGCGAGATCCTAACAAGAACAGTAGCAGAACGGGACTTAGGGGTGATCGTCAGTGAGGACATGAAGGCTGCCAATCAAGTGGAGCAAGCTTCTTCCAAGGCAAGACAAATCATAGGTTGCATACGCAGGGGCTTCGTCAGCCGTAAGCCTGAAGTCATTATGCCTCTGTATAGATCCATGGTGAGACCCCACCTGGAATACTGTGTACAATTCTGGAGGCCGCATTACCGTAAGGATGTGCTGAGGCTGGAGTCGGTCCAGAGAATGGCCACCCGGATGGTCTGGGACTGAAGGATCTCCCGTACGAAGAACGGTTAGATAAATTACACCTATACTCGCTCGAGGAGCGCAGAGAGAGGGGAGACATGATCGAGACGTTCAAGTATCTCACGGGCCGCATCGATGCAGAGGAGGATATCTTCTTTTTCAAGGGTCCCACGGCAACAAGAGGACATCCGTGGAAAATCAGAGGCGGGAAACTGCGTGGTGACACCAGGAAATTCTTTTTCACCGAAAGGGTGGTTGATCGCTGGAATAGTCTTCCACTTCAGGTGATTGAGGCCAGCAGCGTGCCTGATTTTAAGGCCAAATGGGATCGACACGTGGGATCTATTCGCAAAGTAAAGGCAGGGGAGGGTCAGTAGGGTGGGCAGACTGGATGGGCCGTGGCCCTTATCTGCCGTCAATTTCTATGTTTCTATGAGTTACATTCCCCCAAACCCCCCACAATGCCCCCACAATGTGGCGTCATCCATAAAAAGTAAAGTGGGGGGTTTTCTCCCCTCGACACCCCCGTCAGAGACCTTAAAAATGCATTATTAAAGCAATTGTTTATGAACCGACCTTAAAAATGCATTATTAATTTTGTTAGGCAGGTGCCACTGCGCTGTGCTCAGTTGTCTGCGCGCGGCCTTTGTCCTGGCGTGGTCTTGACCTGACACTGTTAAAGCAGAGATGATAGGAATGGGAGAGGGACAAGGACAGCAACTCGTAGGGACAGGATGGTGAAATTTAGTTCCTGTGTCATTCTCATATTTGAAAAAGAGTTTAATAAATCAAAGTAACAGGGTGGCCAGGTTACCCAGTTCCAGGCTGCAGATTTTGGGATAGTTCTCAGTTTTTGACCCAGGTGTTTTTGTCCTGTTACCAGACACATTCATTGGGGACTGTGAGACCTGTAATAGTGGAAGGTAAATGGGCATAGTGGGTGTTTGCATTGGGGTCATAATGAAATGCTCATAGTCTGATGCCTTCAGTGTGTATTCATCTGATCCATCTGTCAAATGCTAAGTTTCATTATTTCTGTTTGTCTTGCATGATATGTTTGTTGTATGAATTGTTAAACTTTTGTAAAGCTGAATTAGCTTAATAATCTTTACGTGACAGAATATATGTTTAAAGTGTTTATGACGATCATTATCTCTTTTTCTCTGTTTGTTTAAATTGTTATTCATGTTCAAACTTACAAGTTCCTTCACACTGTCGTCTTCAGGCCCAACAGATTTCAAAGATTAAAGACAAGCTTCACTGCACCCTCCCCCCCCCCGAATAAAACCCAAACAAAACTGTCCACAATTTGTTTGCAGCCCTCTAGTTATTGATTTTATGAAGTGTCTTAATATATTAAAAGATAATAATAACTAATTTGTTTCATGGCAACCTTAGTCATTATAAGTCATTAAAAGTTCATAATGTCATTGGAGTTTGTGAGTGTAAAATAAATTCTGGAATCAATAGTTGTATTATAATGTTTTTATTTCTGGGTAACTGTATTATTGAAGAAAGCATAATACAGTGAGCATAGGTCCCCCAGGGCAAAGTTAAATGCAAAGTAAGTATTATTGAACACAAGTAAACATGATGTGAACAGCAAATAATAACATTGAATGATAAAGATCATTATAAGAAGTTTGAAATTGAAAAGACAATTACATGGTCTAAAAATAGGATGATGATGAGTACGAAAGCATAAATTCACAGAAAGGGAAGTTTCCTGTATGCTTTAGTTATAAAATAGTTAAGCCTTGAGCTTCAGTGTTTGAACTGGAGGATGTAAAAGGCTATGAACTTTAAAAGATCATATATAGAGATGCATACATAAATCTTGTCCATATAGAGTACGTTTTGTTCAATGCTAAAGTATTGTTCCCCCATCAAGCACAGGAACATTTGAAAAATGGACATAGTGTGGAGAAAACTGACTCTTTGGTTCTCATTCAGTCAGTGTGTGTGTGTCTGTGTGTAGTGTGAGCCACAATATTGGTCGCTGAAACAGGGGTGGTTGGTGGTGAGGTACTTAGATTAACTGAGTACTTTTGCAAAAATGTCATAGATTCACAGAGAAGATGGCTTCCTATTATGGATTTTGTGTGCACAAGCACAAATTCTCCAAGCGTGAAGTACTCTGATTAACTGAGTACATGTCGCTCAATGCTAAACTGCTATTCCCCATCAAGAAGAAAGTTAGAAATATAGGTGAAATGGACTAGGCTTGGAGGAGGATGGGCAGGGGAGGGCTTCAATGGCTGGGAGGGTGTAGATGGGCTGGAGTAAGTCTTAACAGAGATTTCGGCAGTTGGAACCCAAGCACAGTACCGGGTAAAGCTTTGGATTCTCGCCCAGAAATAGCTAAGAAGAAAAAAAAAAAAAATTTTAAATTGAATCAGGTTGGGCAGACTGGATGGACCATTCGGGTCTTTATCTGCCGTCATCTACTATGTTACTATGTTAGGCCTGGGGGAAACTGGCGCACCTGTTCAATGCTAGTGCTTTGACACTGCACTCAGGAAGTACGTATTAAATACATGCTATTACTTCAGGAGACCAGTGCCCCTGTTTTATTAATGGTAAGTAGTTCTGGATTTAAAGCAAACTAAATGCGCATCTCCTTACAAGAGGCATTCAGGGAGATGGGTGACTAAAATTATGCCAGGTGTACACCTTATACATCTATCACATTGTGTGCGCACGAAAGGAAAGATGTTAACATATCACCTCTATGCATTTCATCTAATTTATACTTAAAGGATTAAGAATGAGAAGTGTTCTACTCTATTAAGAACATCTCTAAACAATATAAGCTGTCAATCTTGTAGCATTACAAATTCTACCTAGTTGACACAGCCATGTAAATTAAAAGTTATGTTTGATAAGGTTTTGCATTTATCCTGTACGCAGTTGTCTTTTATTTTCTTTTTTTTTTTTTTTTTTTAATTCTTTATTTATTTTTAACATGAAAACCATCAAGAAAAAATAACTTTCTTGTTCAGATTATTGAGAAAGACATTACAATATATAATAAATGAATATAAAATATAAAGAAAATAGTTTTCTTAATCAATCTTTAGTCCATTATTTATAGATCCAAGAATGTTAATGAGTGAAAAAAAAAGAGGAAATGGAATCATCCAATTAAACAATAAGATAGTGATTTCCTGACTGTGGTTACAGGATTAACTACTAAATTAACTTGATGTTATTGGACCCCCTTCAAGGCGTTTCATGGTGAGAAAACCTGTTAACTGAGATGGTTCAAAGAATATATATGTATTGGATCTATATTTTACAATACATTTACATGGATATCGTAAAAAGAAAACTCCCCCCACTGCTGCCACCCCTGGTTTAAGAAGCAAAAACTGTCGTCTACGTTTTTGGGTTTCCTTTGTCACATCCGGGAACATCTGTATCTTATGTCCAAGAAATTCTTTGTCTCTATTTTTGAAAAACAATTTCAGTAACCAATTTTTATCAGGTGTTAATACCACCGTAAGTAAAAGAGTAGCAGGTTTTACTATTTCTTTAAGAGAAGTTTCCAAAATTGTTGTTACATCCATTGGAGAATTCTGATTTTGTTCCAACTGAGAAGATTCTTCTTTTATTTTTGTTGGCAAGTAAAACACTTGTAGGAAAGGAGGAAGCATATCTTCAGGAATATTTAATATTTCAATCAAATATTTTTTCAACATTTCTTTTGCGGATATCGTTGAAGTTTTAGGAAAATTCAAAATTCTAAGATTATTTAAACGCGAAGTATTTTCTAAACTTTCAACTTTCCTTCTTAAATTGGTATTATCTCTGATTAAAGTACCCTGTACCTGTTTTACTTCTAATAGTTCCTTCTCAATTGTGTCTACTTTAGTTTTCAGTAGAGAAGTATCTTCTTTCACAACTTTAAATTCTTCCTTTTGTTCCAAAACTTTCTTTTCCAAATCCAATATTTGTGGAGATAAAGTCTGTCCCAAGCTTGCAACTAGGTCCCAAATTGAATCCAGGGTGATATTAGTAGGTCTTATTGAAGCAAATGTACCTGGTTGTATTGATTGAATTCCTCCAGTCTCAGGGCTTATCTCTCCTTTGCCTTGTTCTTCTAACTGCTCCACCGCTGTTTCTGCCTCAAGATTGAGAACTTCCGGGGCCAAGCTCAAATTAGCCTCCCGGGGTAGAGAGTCCACCACTTCGGTTAGACTGTCGTCCCTCGGTGAGCTGGCTCTCTGGGGCTGTGGAGGCGGGGATCTTACGTCGGGGCTCAGCGTCGACTCGAGCCCAGGGAAGTTCACTGCCGCCTCACTCGTTGCCGGAACTTCCAGCGGGCGAATCCCCGACAAAATTGGATCCCGTTGTAGGCGCCTCAGAAACTCATCTATAGCCACCGTAGGAGGGGTATCTGCACGCCGCGAGGCTCCGACTGCGCTTCTACCCCTTCTCTTCGGCATTTTGCGAAGGTAAAGTAAGAAGCTATTCCGAAAGCGTCTCACCCACAGTCATTCAATCGCGGCCATCTTGGATCAGTTGTCTTTTATTTTCAATAAACTGTAAATTAAAATGTCTTTTTAAAAGTATCATAGATATGATGTCACATTTTTCTGATCATCAAAGGAGAGCTGGCAAGCCAAGTGCAGACATGGGAACTGAGACGGTAGGAGGCAGGCGAGTCATGATGCTGGAGAATTCAATTGTGAAGTTGTAGTCACAGCTGCTGCAACACAGGAGGCTGGAGGGCAAAGAAAACACTGCGGTCATTGAGGAGAGAGAGAGGGAGGGTGAGGGAGGAGAGAGAGAGGGAGGGTGAGGGAGGAGAGAGAGAGGGAGGAGAGAGAGAGGGAGGGGGAGGGAGAGAGAGGGAGGGGGAGGGAGGGAGAGAGCCACTCACAGGACTGAAGATCCCACGAGACAGTAGGAAACAGGCGAGTCATGATGCTGGAGACTGTAGTTGGAGTGGGGTGGATGAAAAGGGGAGGAAGAAGGGGAAGGAGTTGTGTTTGTCATTTTTTTGTATTTTTTCTGGGAGGGCTGAGGGCAGGAGGGGGAGGGAGTGAGGCGGGGGGAAGAAGGGGAGGAAGGAGTGGTGACCAGAGGGTGCAGACAACTGAGCGCAAGGTTGACGGCGCGCCGAAGAAAGCACTATTTTAAACGGCTCCGATGGGGGTGGGGGGGACATCGCGCTGCCGTTGTGGGTGGTTTGTAACCCCCCTCATTATACTTAAAACTTAACTTTTTCCCTAAAAAACAGGCAATAAGTTCGGTTTCAAGTATAATGAGGGGGGTTACAACTCCCCCCAAACCACCCACAACGGCAGCGCGATGTCCCCCCCATCCCCATCGGAGCCGTTTAAAATAGTGCTTTTCTTCGGCGCGCCGTCAACCTTGCGCTCAGTTGTCCGTGCTCGGTTGTCGGCGCGCCGTTGTCTCGCACGATTTTGTCTACCCCTTCCCGTGCAAGAATGACTATTGATGCGCGCATGCGCGATGAGCATTCCATGATATATAAATATACCCGCATAAAAATATAAGCATACCCAATATAAACAATTCATAGTGAATTTGGCTGATTTTTAAACTTCTATCCTCGCTTTTGTTGCACGCATCTGGTATCGCTTGCAAAGGCAGCGACATTTACAAACATGGTCGGTGCGCGCGTGAGAAATACCCTGCCTTTTCTTGCGCGTGAAGCGGAAATATAAACATACCTGTAAATGAAGGAATGTGGACGTTCGCTCTCACCAGAGGCGAGAAAAATCCATGCAAGACAAATATTCGTTATAGATCAAGTACTAGCAAAACCACGGAGAATATATATCATGAGATAACGTCGCCGTGATGACATGTTCACGTGCTGTACGTGCTCGTGTCCTTTGATGGGCAAGCGGCCTCTAGTGGCGCGCTGAATTGTCATGGCGCTGAGTTATCTTGCACGAAATTGTCTTGCGCTGAGTTGTCGCTGCGCTCAATTGTCTTGCACTCAAATGTCTTACGCTGGATTGTCTTTGCACTTACTTGTCTTGCGCTGAATTGTCTTAGCACTGATTTGTCTTCGCACGATTGTCTTACGCGTTTTTGACCTGTCACCGTACATCATTGCTATGTCCTGCACAGTTATCACACAGCATTACAATGTGCCTCCTAAGCCTTCTCATCAGATTGTCAAGCTTCTGCAACCATTCAAACCACAGTGTCGCCGTCACCCATGCATTTTTGTTGCTTTCATATTCAACAGGCAGGTGCTTAATGTTTTTGAAGCACCGAGAATTTTGATTCTTCCCAATCACTAGTGGCTCTAGCTTTTCACTACCATGCATATTGCAACTGAGCAGCAATGCCAATCTTCCTTTGGCACCTTGAAGCCAACAGTTTAGCTGCGTTTGAAAGCCAATGTTCCACCAGGGATGGCACGCCAGTACAGGCCCATCTCATCAGCGTTGAAAACGTCGCATGGTTCATATCCCCCAATGACTGATGGCAACACTTCCATGACCCATCTTTCTGCACCAAACTCATCAGCGTCTTGTTTTTTGCCATGCTGCTTCTTAAATTTTATGCCGTTACAAACCTTCCACCTCTCCAACCATCATTTGTTGCTTTGAAGTCTTCTGTGCCCAGTTCTTCGGATCTCCTTGGTCCAGAGCTAACTTGCCCCGGCTTCGACCTCGACCCCGGCTGGCCAGCCTGAGCGTCTGCTCGACGCACCTCACGGGCGGTCTCGACGGTCTTGACGGCTTTCCTCGAGTGAGTCATCCCCTGCTACTTTGAGGCCTGGGTCCCCACCCCGTGTGCCTCGTTCGAAGCATGCCTTGAAGTCCGCTCCTTCGAGGCTTCCGCCCTCGAAGAGGTCGAGGGACTTGGCTCCTCGGGGCAGATCTCCTATCCTGCGTTCTTCGAGGCGCTTCCTGGAGCCAATACGGTCTTAACACGCTTCTCGCTCCCCTCGGCGGACCTCCCCGTCAGTCTCCCCGAGTCGGGGTGGTTCGGGGTTGAGGACCCCTACCTCGAGGCCCTCGGGGAAGTTGGTTTCCCCTCTGGTTCCTCATACCCCAGGCTCTTCCCTCAGTGGAGGTCGATGCGGGGACTTCTCTGCCTCTCCGGGCCTTCGGAGCAGAATGTCTTCTCTGTCCTTCTCTCGAGACTCGGACATGTCTGCTCTTTATTCTCGGGAAGCATCCCCGTCCTTTTTGGCGGCTCGACGTTCCGGTTCATCCTTGCCTCACGAGACTCCTTCTTCGTCTCGAACCTCCTCTATTGCTAGGTTTGTCTCGGACATGGGTAGGGCTCTTCAGCTGGATCTCCAGTCTGAATCCCGGTACACGAAAGAATAACTGGATGAGTTGGAACTCATCTCCCTAAGGAGTCCTTGCGGCTCCCTCTGAATCAGGTTCTCAAGCAGATCTTCCTCCGTAATCTGGAAGCGCCTTATGCCATCCGGCCATCCCTTCCAAGATGGAGTCTCGGTACCGTACGGTACCATGTAAGGGTTTTGAGAAGTCACAGCTCTCCCATCAGTCCCTGGTGGTCGAGTCCTCGCTGAAGAAGTCCAACCCTTCCAGGGTCTATGCTGCCATCCCCCCGGGCAGAGAGGGCTGGACGATGGACAGTTTCGGTCGACGCCTTTATCAAAACTCGATGATGGCGAACCACGTCCTTAACTGCAATTTTACATTTACTTCTTACCTCAAGCACTGCCTGAAGGTTCTGCAGTCTTTCCTTCCTGACATCCCTTCCCACCGTCAGCAAGCATTCAGTCGCCTTTTGGAGACGTCCAGTATCCATCTCTACATGCTGTAAGCCGCGTACGACGCCATTGAGCTGTCGTCCCGGGTCACAGCCTTTGCGGTAGCGATGCGTCGCATGTCTTGGCTGCGTCTAGTAGACATGGACCCCAATTTGCAGGATCGCTTGGCGAATCTTCCCTGTGTGGGGAACGAGCTCTTCGATGACTCGATTGAAGCGGACACGAAATCTCTATCGGAACACAAGAGATCCTTTGCCTCTCTGGTGCGCCCCAAGGTGAAGGCCCCTCCTGCTAGGCAGTATAAACTTCCTCCGCGGTGCTATCCACAGAAGTCCACCCCTCATCTTTCTCGTCCGCCGCCTTGGCGCCCTCAGCAGCAGCGTCCGGCCAAGTCTCAGCCGCCTGTGGCGGCAAAGCCTACGCCATCTTTTTGACAATTACGGGCTGGACACTTTGGTGTCCTGCGCCCAGGAGCCTTCCCCCCCTTCCCATCAGGGGTCGGCTTCATCTTTTTACCATCAGTGGGAGGTGCGGACGGCCGACTCTTGGGTCCTCTCCATAATTCGAGAGGGGTACTCTCTTCGCTTTCGGCATGCGTCCCCGGCCCAGTCATTCTGGGAGTTTCCTTCTGACGGAGCGCATCTTCCCCTCCTGCTTCAGGAGGCCCGGGCTCTTCTCCGCCTTCAGGTGGTTGAGGAGGAACGGGACTCGGGGTGTTACTCCCGTTTTTTTCTCGTCCCCAAAAAAAACGGGGACTTGTGTCCCATTCTCGACCTTCAGTCTCTCAACAAATGCCTGGTCAAGGAAAAGTTTTGCATGTTCACTCTTCCGACATTGTATCCCCTCATGGACGAGGGGGATTGGTTTTGCTCCCTGGATCTGAAAGAGGCCTATACGCACATCCCGATTCATCCGGCCTCTTTCCAGTTTTTGAGATTTCGGGTGGAGAATCTCTATCTACAGTACCGTGTTCTCCCCTTCGGCCTTGCGTCTTCTCTGAGGGTGTTCATGAAGTGTCTGATGGTGGTTGCTCCGGCCTTGCGGACGCAGGGGCTTCAGGTTTTCCCGTACTGGCTCATCAAGGCGTCATCTCGTTCGGAGGGTATCTTAGCGACCCAACTGACTATTCTCTTTCTACAGCGTCTGGGCTTCGAGATAAACTTTCCGAATTCCCAGTTGTGTCCGTCCCGAATTCCCAGTTGTGTCCGTCCCAATCTCTCCAGTTCATCGGAGCGGTGTTGGATACGCTGCATCTACGTTCGTTCCTGCCTTGTCCTCGTCAGAATTCCATCATCCATCTTTGCCGGCAGGTCTCCCTCCTTTCGACCATCTTGGCCAAAAGCATGATGATACTGCTGGGGCACATGGCCTCCACCGTGCATGTGACGCCTTTTGCCAGACTTCACTTTCGCATTCCGCAGTGGACCCTGGCCTCGCAGTGGCATCAGGATCGCGATCCGGTTTATGCCAGGATTGCGGTAACTCCTTCCTTGAAGCGATCTCTCCGCTGGTGGATGTGCTGTTCCAATCTTTCCAGAGGTTTTCTGTTTCATGCTCCTCTGGCGCAGATGGTCTTGACGACCGACTTGTCCGCCTACGCATGGGGAGCTCACCTCGACTGTCTCCGGACACAGGGGCCTTGGTCCAGTGGGGAGCAGCGCTGTCACATCAACTTATTGGAGCTTCGAGCCATTTTCAACGCTCTCAAAGCCTTTCTCCATCTGCTTCGCAACCACATGGTCTTTGTCCGGACGGACAACCAGGTGGCCATGTATTATGTCAACAAACAGGGGGGTACAGGGTCCCTGTCTCTTTGCCAGGAAGCTATCAAGATTTGGGAATGGGTGATCCGCCACAACATCTTCCTCAGAGCGGTCTACATTCAGGGCCAACAGAACTGCCTGGCCGACGGGCTCAGCTGCCTGCTGCAACCTCATGAATGGTGTTCGATCAGTGGGGGACCCCACAGGTAGATGTGTTTGCTTCCCCCCTGAACCACAAGCTGCCTCGATACTGCTCCAGGATCTATTCCCCACACCGTCTTGAGGCGGATGCGTTCCTCCTGGACTGGGCAGGCTTGTTTCTGTATGCGTTCCCACCCTTTCCTCTGATTCTGTAGACTCTAGTCAAGCTCAAGTCTGTGCATGCCACCATGATTCTCATAGCTCCTCGGTGGCCCAGGCAGCCCTGGTTCTCCCTGCTTCTTCAACTTAGTGCCAGGGAGCCTCTCCTTCTTCTGGTTTTTCCCTCTCTGCTTTCTCAGAGTCAGGGTTCTCTTCTGCATCCCAACCTGCAGTCGCTGCATTTGACCGCTTGGTTTCTCAGCACCTGACTGCCTCTTTCCAGTTCTCTCAATCCGTTCAGGATGTTCTCGAGGCGTCTAGGAAGCGGTCCACTCGACAGTGTTATTCTCAGAAGTGGACCAGGTTTTCCATTTGGTGTTCGTCCCTGAGCCTGGAGCCACGGTCTGCCTCCTTGCCTTCAGTCCTGGATTATCTGTTGCGCTTGTCTCAGTCTGGTCTCAAATCCACTTCTATTCGAGTCCACCTCAGTGCCATTGCGGCTTTTCATCGGCCGCTTGAGGGGAAACCACTTTCGGTTCATCCAGTGGTTTTCCGGTTTATAAAAAGGCCTTTTCAATGTTCATCCTCCCCTCAAACCTACTCCCATGATTTGGGATCTCAACGTTGTCCTTGCTCAGTTGATGAAGCCTCCTTTTGAACCTATTGATCGGGCTCATCTGAAGTATCTCACTTGGAAAGTGGTCTTTCTTATTGCGCTCATGTCTGCCCGCAGAGTCAGTGAGCTGCAAGCTTTGGTTGCGGATCCGCCTTTTACAGTCTTTCATCACGATAAGGTGGTTCTCCGCACCCATCCTAAGTTCTTACCTAAGGTGGTTTTGGATTTTCATCTCAACCAATCCATTGTTCTTCCTGTGTCTTTTCCTAAGCCCCATTCTCATCCTGGAGAGATGGCTCTTCACACTCTTGACTCTAAGAGGGCATTGGCCTTCTATCTGCAACTCTCTAAAGCTCATCGGACTGCTCCTCAGCTCTTTATATCTTTCGATCCGAATCGGTCGAGGCGTCCCTGAAGCCCCTGCGTCCGCAAGGCCGGAGCAACCACCATCAGACACTTCATGAACACCCTCGGAGAAGACGCAAGGCCGAAGGGGAGAACACGGTACTGTAGATAGAGATTCTCCACCCGAAATCTCAAAAACTGGAAAGAGGCCGGATGAATCGGGATGTGCGTATAGGCCTCTTTCAGATCCAGGGAGCAAAACCAATCCCCCTCGTCCATGAGGGGATACAATGTCGGAAGAGTGAACATGCAAAACTTTTCCTTGAGCCAACTGGTTGGCTGCTTGTATTTCTTTCTGCTACGCTCAGGCTGGTCTCCTGCTGTAGGTTCGGGTCACGGGGCATAAAGTCAGAGCGATGGCAGCGTCAGGTCCATGCCTATTGAGGAGATCTGCAAGGCTGCCACACGGTCCTCGGTTCATACTTTCACCTCGCACTACTGTCTGGATGCTTTTTCCAGGCGTGATGGCCAGTTTGGCCAGTCTGTGTTGCGAAATCTGTTCGCCTGAATTGCCTACTTTCCCTCCTCCCTTTTTGGTTAGCTTGGAGGTCACCCACATGTAGAGAATATGCTGCCTGCTTGTTCTGGGATAAAGCACAGTTACTTACCGTAACAGGTGTTATCCAGGGACAGCAGGCAGATATTCTCGCAACCCACCCACTTCCCCAGGGTTGGCTTCTTTGCTTGCTATCCGAACTGAGGCCACGAGGAGGAGACGCGTCCCCTAGCCTGAATGGGAAGGCACCTGTGCATGCGCAGTACTCTCACAAGCTTGAAGATCTTCAAGCAAGTTTGCTTGCGAAAGTTTCTGATCGGGGCTCTGTAGATGACGTCACCCACATGTAGAGAATATCTGCCTGCTGTCCCGGGATAACACCTGTTACGGTAAGTAACTGTGCTTTCTGTGCTCACAAGTACGAACTATACTTCCTTAGCAAAGCAGCATATGAATCCAGAGACTAGTGGGTATAGCTCACATCGACCAGCAGGTGGAGATAGAGACACTGATTAACAGTTGGCCTTAAAGCCTGGTGTTCTTCCTGTTGCTTCAGTTTTGCTCTATCTCCCAGCAGGGGTGGAGCTATCTCTCTAGCTCCTGGATTCTCGGGGGCTTTGGGTGTTCTTGTCTACTCCTCTGTTGAGACTAGCTCTCTTCAGCAGGATAGGGGTGCCTGGCTAGCTGGTGCCGGCTTTAGGAGTTATACCTGGGCCCTCCCAGGTCCCTTCTCCACCCTCCCCTCCAATGGATTGAGGGGTTTCCGTGAGCCTCTCCGGTGGTGGTTTCTTCATTCCAGTTTAAAAAAAAATAAAAATTAAAAAAAAACCCACTTCTTTCCTTCCTGCTTTTGCTGGGCTGGGCCGTTTGAGTCGGCGTGCAGTACACTTACCAGCTGTATCCTTGCTGCTTGTGGGAAGCTTGGCGGTGTACTGGTGAGTTGTTTTCACTTTGGTTGGTGCGGGGTTGGTGCGCGATTGCCGGTTTGTTGAGGGCGGCGGCGGCGGCGGCTTCTCTGTCTGCATTGAAAAAAAAAAAAAAAAGTTTTTCTGCCGGAGCGGGGGATGGCGGCGGCTAGTCAGCGGTGTTTGCGCTGTGGGAAGCGCACAACACCGGCGGGTTTGTGCTCAGGCGGATGTGTAGTTGCACCGGCTGAGGATGCGTTTTTGCAAGCTTGTAATGTCGCCATTTCCCGGGTCCGGGAGGAGCGCGCTTTGTCCCCTGCCCTCGAGGTCGACTCGGTCGGGCGGCAAGGCTCTCCCGCGGCTGAGGGAAGTTCGCCAGCGATCGGGGACTCGGATGTGTTAGCAGTTGCACCAGAGGCTCCGCTCTCAGGCTCTGACCATGTTGGTTCCATGGCTGTTGGACTGGGCTCGTTCACTCCGGAGTTTATTATGCTCATGCACAAGGCCTTCTTGTTACAAAGTGGTCAGCCGGCTCAGCCGATTCCGGTGAATTTGCCGGTCCTTCCGGTACCTTCCACCTCGGGTTTTCAGAGGATGGCTGGTGTGACCGGGGGTGAACTTTTTTCTCCGGTTGGAGCTCCAGTAATTAAGAAGCGCAGGCGGGCGTCAGCGGATGAAGATGATCCTAGTATAGTTCCCCCTTCTTCTCTTCCTGAGTCTTTAGAGGAAAGGGAACTTTTGGATTGGGAAGCAGAGGATCCTACAGGTAGGGATGTGGATGATCCTTCCGCTCTCCGCCTTTTTCATAGAGAAGAGCTCTCGTCCTTAATTTCTAAAGCTTTGCAGAGTTTAAACATTTCACAGGAAGACGCGAGGGCGTCGGGAAATCCCCTGATGGCGGGGACTCGTAGGCCGACTAAGGCCTTTCCGGTGCATGAGGCCATGCAGGAGCTTATTTCGGCGCAGTGGGGTACGCCGGACGCCAGCTTGAGAGTGGCAAAAGCCATGCGGCTCTTGTATCCAGTTGACCCGGCCGAGCTGGAAAAGTTTAATTTGCCCAGGGTTGATGCCTTGGTGGCGGCAGTTACCAAAAGGACTACTTTGCCGGTTGATGGGGGTGTTACGCTGAAGGATGCCCAGGATAGGAAGATTGAATCTTCTCTGAAAATGTCTTTTGAAGTGGCTGCGATTACCTTACAAGCAGCAATTTGTAGCTCTTACGCAGCACGAGCGTGTCTCCAGTGGTCTCAAGTTATGACGGATAATTTGTTAGAGGCCGGGGGCGCTGTCCCTTCGGAACTGGCGGATATGGAGTCAGGTTTGGCTTATTTGGCAGATTCCTTATATGATATCATTCGCGCTTCCGCAAAGCAGATGTCGCTTTCGGTGGTTTCTCGCAGGTCTTTATGGCTCCGTCATTGGGCAGCAGATGCAGCGTCTAAGCTGCGGCTGGTGAAACTCCCTTTTAAAGGGGGTTTTTTATTTGGAGAGGATTTGGATAAATTAGTGAAAGATTTTGGTGATACCAAAACTCAGCGGTTACCGGAAGATAGGCCTAGGCTTCCTTTGAAATCCTCGGCGTCCAGGCCACGTTTCAGGGATATGAGGAGATACGGTTCTGGTAAACCTTTCTTCAGGTCCGCTTCAGGTTCTGTCTCTTCTTCAAGACCTAGGTTTCAGCAGAAGCGTTCCTTTCGTACGACGAAGCCTCCTTCAGCTCAACCTGCCCGTGCCCCAGCGAGTCGCACTCCCCAATGACGGGGTCTTGGCCCCCTCCGCCTTTCCCTTAGGAGGTCGGCTTTCAGCCTTTTTGGCGGAGTGGGCCAAGATTACGTCAGATCAGTGGGTGTTGGGGATTATTCAAGACGGCTACAAGTTAGAGTTCGCTTCTCCTGTCGCCGATTCCTTCTTGGTATCCCCGTGCTATGGGGCAGCCAAGGGAGACGCGGTCCGCTTCACTCTTCAAGTGCTCCTGGATCTGGGGGCGGTGGTGCCAGTGCCACCAGAAGAGGTGGGCCTCGGTATTTATTCCCTTTACTTCGTTGTGCCCAAAAAGGGGGGGTCGTTCAGGCCGGTGCTGGATCTCAAAGGGGTCAACAAGTTTCTCAGTGTTCATCATTTCTGCATGGAGACGGTTCACTCTGTCATTGCGGCAGTAAGGCCAGGAGAGTTTCTCACGTCCCTCGATCTCAAAGAGGCGTACCTCCATATTCCGATATGGCCTCCGCATCAACGGTTTCTGCGGTTTGCGATCCTCGGCCAACATTTTCAATTTCGGGCAATGCCCTTTGGCCTGGCGACGGCTCCTCGTACCTTTTCAAAAGTGATGGTGGTGGTGGCAGCTTTTCTGCGCCAGGAAGGAATTCGAGTACACCCTTACTTAGACGACTGGTTGATCCGTGCGTCTTCCATACAGGAAAGTGTGTCGGTGACTCAAAGAGTGATCTCTCTCCTTCAGTCGTTGGGGTGGATCATAAATTTTCCCAAGAGTTCTCTGGCCCCGTCCCAGTCTTTGGTGCATCTGGGGGTCAGATTCGACACTTGTCTGGGGAAGGTGTTTCTACCACGAGATCGGGGAGAGAAATTGCAGTCTCAGATTCGGTGTCTTCTAGAGGCACCCAGACCTCGAATTTGGGATTATGTTCAGGTTCTGGGCTCGATGGTGGCGACGCTAGAGGTGGTTCCCTGGGCTCGGTTCCACATGAGACCTTTACAGAAGTCGCTTCTTTCTCGATGGTCCCCGGCGTCTCTGGACTACAATCGGCGTCTCCAATGGAGTCCTCAGGCGGCTCGCAGCATGCTCTGGTGGCTAAGTGAGTTTCATCTTTTCCGGGGAATGCCGCTAGCGACACCGGATTGGGTCGTGATCACGACGGATGCCAGTCTGCTAGGCTGGGGGCTCAGTGCCGGCAAGCTTCAGCACAGGGAGTGTGGTCCTCGGAGGAGGCCCAATGTTCAATCAATTTACTAGAGCTGAGAGCTATCAGGCGAGCGCTTCGGGCATTTCAGTCCCTCATTCAGGACCGTCCGACCAGGGTCTTCTCGGACAATGTCGCGGCGGTGGCATATATAAATCGTCAGGGGGGTACCCGGAGTCCTCGGTTAGCCGAAGAAGCAATGCGGTTGTTTCGGTGGGTGGAGGTTCATGTTCCGCTTCTGTCGGCAGCTCACATTGCGGGGCACGAAAATGTTCAAGCGGTCTTTCTCAGCAGAAATCTACTCGATCCAGGCGAATGGGAGCTGTCTCCTCGGGCGTTCGATCTGCTGGTCCGTCGGTGGGGGCTTCCAGTGTTAGACCTCATGGCCTCGCCCCGCAATGCAAAGCTACCTCGGTTCTTCAGCAGACGCAAAGAGAGGGGCTCGGAGGGGGTGAACGCATTAGCTCTCCCGTGGCCTCCGAATGCTCTTCTGTATGTATTTCCTCCCTGGCCAATGATAGGTCGAGTGTTGCATCGCATCTCGCTCTTTCAGGGAAGAGTGATCCTGGTGGCTCCGGATTGGCTGCGTCGGCCATGGTACGCGGATCTAATTCAACTTTCAGCAGGCGAGCGGTTAACGTTCCGGGTGACTCCGGACTTACTGACGCAGGGTCCAGTCTCTATAGAAAATCCGGCCCAATTTGGTCTTACGGCCTGGCTATTGAACGGTCGCGGCTGAGAAAGCGGGGCTATTCGGACCAGGTAATTTCCACTCTGCTTCAAGCTAAGAAGCTTTCTACTTCGGCCTCCTATGCTAGAGTCTGGAAAATTTTTGAGTCGTGGTGCGGTAGGCAGGGTATTGCGCCCTTTCGGGCATCTCTATCTGCAATTCTGTCGTTTCTACAGGAGGGTGTCTCTAAAGGATTAGCCTATAACTCTCTGAAAGTGCAAGTAGCGGCCATTGCCTGTTACAGGGGCCGGGTGTCTCGCTCGAAACTCGCATCGCAGCCTGACGTGGTGCGATTTCTCAAGGGGGTTCACCATATCCGGCCGCCGATGAAGCGTACATGTCCGACATGGAATCTTAGACTTGTCCTGGGGAGATTGCAGGTGGCTCCTTTTGAACCTCTGGCTGCGGCAACTTTGAAAGATGTCACGTTGAAAACAGTGTTTTTGGTGGCGTTGGCGTCAGCAAGAAGGGTGTCGGAACTGCAGGCGCTTTCTTGCAGGGAACCTTTTTTGCGTATTTCGGATGCGGGAGTGTCGGTGAGGACAGTGCCGTCCTTCTTTCCGAAGGTGATTTCTTCGTTCCATGTGAACCAGAGTTTATTCCTTCCGTCCTTTCGGAAGGAGGATTGGGGAAGACGGTTCTCGTCTTTGTGTTTACTGGATGTTCGCAGGATAGTTTTACATTATTTGGAAGTGACTAATGACTTTCGTCGCTCAGATCACCTGTTTGTGTTATTCGCAGGAAAAAATAAGGGGATGGCTGCGTCCAAAGCTTCCATTGCTCGTTGGGTCAAAGAGACTATTGCGTCGGCTTATTTGTTGTCTGGGAAACAAGTACCGGAGCAACTGCGGGCTCATTCAACTAGAGCCCTGGCCACGTCTTGGGCGGAATCTGGTGGTCTGGCTCTAGAAGAAATTTGCCGGGCGGCTACGTGGTCGTCTGGAAATACCTTTTCGAAACATTACCGTTTGGATGTGGCTGCCCGTGCGGAGGCTAGTTTTGGCGCTTCGGTGATTGCGGAGGCAGCATTGGCTTCCCACCCAGTTTGAATTTGCTTTGCTACATCCCACTAGTCTCTGGATTCATATGCTGCTTTGCTAAGGAAGGTAAAATTAGGTTCTTACCTGATAATTTTCTTTCCTTTAGAAGCAGCAGATTAATCCAGAGCCCCACCCCAGTGGATTGTATGTCGGTGTGTTCGTTCGCATATTGCAGTTGGGGTATTGTTGGTAATTGTATTTTTTGCATTTCTAAATTACACATGGATTACTGGAATGAAGTTTTGAAGGTGCTCATTCTCCTGTCTTGGGATGCTTGGGCAAGATGCATAACTGAAGCAACAGGAAGAACACCAGGCTTTAAGGCCAACTGTTAATCAGTGTCTCTATCTCCACCTGCTGGTCGATGTGAGCTATACCCACTAGTCTCTGGATTCATCTGCTGCTTCTAAAGGAAAGAAAATTATCAGGTAAGAACCTAATTTTACCATACTTGCCGCAAATGTGCACTGTTTTCTTTGTGCCAGTTTATTACTTATGTTCATGTTTTGCAGAGCAGACCAGTTCAGAAATTGTTTGTTGTTCAGGTATGTTGCTTGGCTTTGGGACTCAAATGCAGGGGAGGCTCTAATTCTCTCTAAGGTAGGAGGAGCATGTGCTTAGAAACATTAGGATTTCTGCAACTCCTGGATTGTGGGAAGGGATTGAACATGTGGAGGGGCATAATAAAAAAATTTTAAAAAAAAAAAAGTCTTAAGTCCCCTTTTGGCCTAGGCCATAAAGGCTGAAAGTAGAAGCAGGGAAAATGTCCATTCTCAAACAAAACGTCCAAAATGAGGTTTTTTTGGGGGAGAATGGCCTACCTCTACATTCAGCAGTTTAAACAGCCATACCATCACTACGTCTACACTTGCAACTCATTATCAAACAAAAAATAGCCTAAGTCCCAAACGCCCAGAACCAGACCTTTTAGGTGAAGCTGGGGCCAGTCCTTCGCCTAAAAGCTGGATTCTGTAACTGGTGTCTGTCAAAAACATCACCGGTTACAAAATCCACCCTCTTCCCCCAGCAACAATCGCGGCAGGAGAGATGGCTGATCTCCCCTGCCACAATGGCGATCCCCCACCCCCCCGAAGTGCCACAGTTCGGGGGGTGGGGGATTGCCATTGCTGCAGGAGAGATGCCCAATCTCTCCTGCTGTTATCCACCCCCCTCTACTCCCCACTAAGATACGGGCAGGAGGGATCCCAGGCCCTCCTGTCCATGATGAACCCGCCCCCCCACGACTGCCCCAATTCTGGTTGGCCCAGGTGCCTAAGACCCGTCCTGTGGGCGGGGCATGAGGTGCCTGGGCCAATCAGGCCCTAAGGCCGGTCATTCTGCAGATGGCGGGGCGGACGGACTTGGGACCCGCCCGTCCATCCGTCCAACTTCTTTCAGGTTAAGGGGGGGTGTCGGAGGTGGGGGGCGATGTCTCAGGGTTGGCTAGGGGGTGTTGCGGAATCGGGTGGGGGTTCAGGGGGGCTGATCGGAGGTGTGGTGGGGAGATTCGTCGTGGGCAGGAGGGCCTGGGATCCCTCCTGCCCGTATCTTAGTGGGGGTGGGAGGTTGCTAGGGCAGGAGGTGTTGGGCTCCCTTCTGCCCGGATCGTGTTGGGTGGGTGTCTTCGGGCAGCAATCTCTCCTGCCCGGATCGTGTCGGGAGGGGGGAGGTTGCCGGGGCAGGAGGGGTTGGGCTCCCTCCTGCCTGATCCAATCGGGGGGGGGGGGGGGGTGGATCACGGCAGGAGAGATTGGCTATCTCTTCTGCTACGATAGTGATCTGAAGTGCCACAGTTGATGGCACTACTGGATATCGTTATTGCGGCAGGGGAGATGAGCCATTTCTCCTGCCACGATCGTTGCGGAGGTGGGTAGGCAGGTTGCCGGGGCCGCTGAGCTGATCGCAGCTGCCACGATCAGCTCAGCGGCCCCTTTTTCGGCACTTATACCTGTTTTCACTTGGTCTAAGTCAAAACGTATAAGTGCCGACTAGGCAACCTGTCTAAACTTTTGGTTATACCTGCTGTATGACTATGTCTAGGTTGGCCCACCTCCCACCCTTTCCCCTCCTCTAAAATCGCCTCTTTTTGCTCTATGCGTTTAGAGGCAGGGGAAAGGCCAAACTGGTTTTAGATATGTCTAAAACCAGCTTTGGTTATGGGTACTTAGACTGATTCATTTTTTTTTCTGTTGGTGTAGAACTTCATTGTGTAGTACTCTCCTTTTCAGGTTCAGTGATTTATATATGAGGTTGCATGCTACCAGTATTACTCTAGTTGCAAGATTTTCAATCCAGTCCTTGAAACACAGGCAAATCAGGATATCCTCATGCATAAAATACACTTACATGCACTACTTCTGTTGTATTCAATCATCTCATGCATCTTCATTGTGAATATCCTGAAAACCTGACTGGATGGATGTATCCTGAGGACTGGGTTAAGAACCTCTGTTAGAGTTTCTCAGTCAAGATCTTGGGTTACATTCGATCAGTAGAAAGCTACAATTAGAGCATGACATGGGGCTGGGGGCAGAGCCTGCGGGGAGAGGGACAAACTTTGTCTCCATGTCATGCTCTATAAACTTGAGACTAGTATCAATATATAAAAACTTAACACATCTTAGACAATTGGCAACTGAATTCAATGATTAAAAAAATCTGCATGAGCTACTTTGGGATTTCAATGAACTACTGTTAAATGACATTATTTTGTGTCTTGTCTGCCATCTGCAGTATCTTCCATCATGTACCCGTGCCCAGCTGCTTAAGCATCTTACTGCTACTGCAACAAATTCATTCATTCATTTAATAGACACTTATTTTCCTGTTCATGCACTACACAGTTTAGGTTCTCTTCTACACCCATGTCTGAAAGTCAATTCAGTTACCTTCCCAGATGTAAAAATATAGACAACTAAATCTTTGGGAGGGTTGTACTAAACCAGATAGAAATGAAAGGCTCTATTTGTGATTATATTATAAACAGTTCCTTTTAAACTTTAATAAACCCCCTCCTTTACTAATGCGTAGCGTGGGTTTTAGTACCACCAGCGGTGGTTACTTTTCAGTCACTGATGGAATTCCTATGAGCGTCGGAGCAGTTGCTGCTGGTGCTAAAACCCACACTACACGTTAGTAAAGGAGGGGGAAAAAGATTTAAATATAAAATCATAAGTGTTTTGAGGCTTGTTTAATGAGGACAGAGCTCACGGGGACAGAGATGGAGCCTATGGAGACAGACTTTGTCCCTTTGTCATTCTCTGGCCAAATTGAAAATGTAAGATTTTCATAGATTTTTATGTAACATATTCCTTCTCTCATATTTTGTGATTTTGCTGAAAGCTTGACTACCTGGGTATGTTCTGATGACTTTGGAACAACTGCCTGGTCTAGATTGATTCTCATTGCATGGTGGTTTAAATCATAGGTGCTCAGTCAATGCTTGAGGTCTGTAACCCTGTCAAGTTTTCAGGATTTCCTCAATGAATATGCATGAACTCTATTTGCATACAACACAGGTCTCCTTTTTATCTCTTTAGTCCAATAAATTGTCACTCATATTCACTGCTTAGGAATCTTTATTGTAAATCAATTTGGTTTACATAAGATTCCTAAACAGTGAGCATTCCCCTTGTTGAAATTTTGCGAGGTACAAGAAACAGGTGGTATTTGTATACAACAGAGGCTTCTCTGCTCATGAGTTGCAAAGGTTTAATAGAAATGAAGTCTTTATCATCTGTTCAAGTGCATCATTTTAACTAATGATAATAATAATAAATGTGTTTATATACTGCAGTACCTCACGGTTCAGTGCGGTTTACAATAAGATATAAAAACAGTGAATTTACACCACAAAACAGTGCATTATATATAAAAATATCATTAAGAAATATTATTAACTTATCTAGATTATATGCATTTATGAAAAAGTTTTAATGATCTTCTAAAGACCTGGTAAGAATTTAAGATCAAACCACTAAAACTTTTGTTCCAAAGTCCTGCCTGAAAGGAATAGGGTTCAATTAAGAAATCTTTTGTATACACAATCTTTTATTGAGGGGGTAAAAAAATAAGGTTGTGTATTTGTGAACGTCTTTTTTCTACTAGTTAAAAATTATCTAAAAAGTAACTTATAGGATGTCTTGCATGTGAAGAATGGAATGCAACACATTTTGTTTGTAATTTCTCTTGGCAGTTGTGGCTCTCCCTCTGCTGGGAAAGGAGCAGTGTGCAAAGGGCCCAGAGATTTGGTGTCAGAATATTCATACTGCTTCACAATGTGGAGCGGTGAATCACTGCCAGCAGATGGTCTGGAACAAGCCTACTGTGGTAAGTTTTTGGTTAAGAAAAGAGTCTTTGTGAAGTGAGTGTTGCTACAATGGAAGACATTTGAATTCTAGTCCAGAGTTTCTCAACTTCAAGCCAAGTACCACCTAAGCTAACAAATATCAACTGAGTACCCCTGACCCCACCCCCATAATTGTAGTGCAATTTCAGCCCCAGTCATCTCAGTGTTCTCTTCTGAGCAGGGTCCGGTCTCAGCCCACATCTTTTTCATGGCATCCAGATTTGAAAATCCTGGTTACATAACCCTGGGAGATCCCCTGAAGCTCCCTCAAAGGGGCGAAAGCCATAACTATACTGTTATCTTATGGATCAAGAGTTCAGAAAATGTTTGCTATACCAAATGTAGACTCCCTGGTAGCTCAGGTGACTAAATGCATGTCCAGTGAGGGAGGAGTGGTGCTGAAAAATACACAGGACCACAGAGTGGATATGGATTGGATTGGTTTATTTATAATCTGCCTTTTAAAAGGCGAAGTACATCAACACATTCATAAATATACATAAATGACATTTCAGTCATTTTACAAAAATTAAAATTGACAACACCAAATTACATGACAAACTGACATAACATTAACATCACCAATGATCCTCCTATCCCAAAAAGATCAGTTCAATGAACATACCATAAAATAGTCATATGGTCCTCAGGAAGCAGTTTGAGGCTCTGACCCTAGGAGTTAAGGCGGTGTCAGCAGCTTCCTTCATAGCACATACATCCTTTCACAGCTGCGTACTCTTGACAGCAGCTGAGCCAGCTCGTGCTGGCAGGGGTAGACTATGTGGCGGACGCAGTCTTGTCATTAGTCATGGCAACAATCTCTGCATATCCCATTTCTACCCGATGCATGCTGTAGATTAGGCAATGGGCGGGTGATTCAACCTCCAAGGCAATGCTTAGCAGACTTCCCTTCAAGGAGCAGATGCTTTTTGTTATAGGTCTGGATGATCTTATGGCCAGTGTGCAAGATCATCATTCCAAATCTGGACAGTAGACCTTGAGCAGTTAGGAGCAGATTCAGGACTGCTTCCAGGATTTATGATGTTTTCACCAGTATGCCTCAGGAGGCTCGTCTTGGACAATCTATCAATGTTTCGTACAGATATTCCTGAAGACTGAAAATCCAGAATCAGGTTTCTAGCACAATGATGCCAGTCCTCCGACCACCCCACAGAAAAATTGGAGTCAGCTATCATTTTTTCAGGAGGCCTGGGAATCCATAACGACATATCTTTGAGTCTTTTGATATTGTCATAGAGGGTTACAAGATAGTTTGCAATACCCTCTGTCCAACTGGTTCATGAATTCTCCTGCAGGCCCACCAGACTGGGTGGTCCAAGTCCGGGCAACATTAAACAGATTGCAAGGGAGGCAACACAGTTATCATGGGTGACTTCAATTATCCAGGGATAGACTGGAACCTAGGCACCTCTGGCTGCAGTAGGAAGACCAAGTTCCTGGATGCTGTAGGCCAGGGGTGTCCAATGTCGGTCCTCGAGGGCCGCAATCCAGTTGGGTTTTCAGGATTTCCCCAATGAATATGCATGAGATTTATTAGCATACAATGAAAGCAGTGCATGCAAATAGATCTCATGCATATTCATTGGGGAAATCCTGAAAACCCGACTGGATTGCGGCCCTCGAGGACCGACATTGGACACCCCTGCTGTAGGTGATTGCTTCCTGCAACAACTTGTCAAGGAAAATATGAGAGGAAATGCAATTCTGGACTTAAATCTAAATGGACTATGAGGACCGGCGCAAGGTGTAGAAGTAGAAAGGAAGCTGGGAAGCAGTGATCACAATATGATCCGCTTCAACCTGCAAAGTCATGCACCTTGGCAGTCAAAATCCATGCAAGACTTACACCCTAAATGGCGAGATCCTAGCAAGGACTGTTGCATAACGGGACTTAAGGGTAATCATCAGTGAAGACATGAAGACTGCCAATCAAGTGGAGCGGGCTTCATCTAAGGCTAGGCAGATCATAGGATGTATACGTAGGAGTTTAGTCAGCCGTAAGCCTGAAGTCATGACGTTGTATAGATCCATGGTGAGGCCCCATCTGGAGTACTGCGTACAATTCTAGAGGCCTCATTACCGCAAGGATGTACTGAGGCTTGAGTCAGTCCAGCAAATGGCCACCCGGATGGTCTCGGGACTCAAGGATCTCCCGTACGAGGAACGGCTGGATAAATTACGCCTATACTCGAGGAACGCAGAGAGTTGGAAGACATGATCGAGACGTTCAAATACCTCACGGGCCGTATTGAGGTAGAAGAGGATATCTTCTTTTTCAAAGGTCCGACGGCGACAAGAGGACATCCATGGAAAATCAGGGGCGGTAAATTGCACAGCGACACCAGGAAATACTTTTTCACCGAAAGAGTGGTTGATCGCTGGAATTAACTTCCACTTCAGGTGATCGAAGCAAGCAGTATGCCTGATTTTAAGAAGAAATGGGATCGTCACGTGGGATCTCTACACAGAGTTAAATAGGGGAGGGTCATTAGAGTGGGAAGACTAGATGGGCCGCGGCCT
This sequence comes from Geotrypetes seraphini, assembly GCF_902459505.1. NCBI lineage: Eukaryota > Metazoa > Chordata > Amphibia > Gymnophiona > Dermophiidae > Geotrypetes > Geotrypetes seraphini. The sequence goes on from NC_047087.1 coordinate 196,390,629, forward strand.
TTATCTGCTGTCTTTTTCTATGTTTCTATGTAACCTGGACAAAGGGGCATAACATCGATCCAGAACGATGACCACGGCACTGAACTTCCGAAAAGGGAATTACGAAGGGATGAGACTCATGGTGGGGAAGAAGAGGATAAGCAATGTAAAAACATTAGAGCAAGCATGGTCCCTTTTTAAGGACACAGTCACTGAGGCGCAAAATCTATATATACCGCGTATCAACAAGGGATCCAAGAGGAAAAAACAAGGAACCGCCGTGGCTCACTGTAGTGGTGAAAGAAGCGATCAGAGGAATTAATGGATCTCTCCCTTTTCTAAATTTGTGGTCTAAGAAGGATAATAATTGAAATGCCACATTATCTTGTTTCTTTTTGATGTTTTTATTTTCTGTATTTCTGTAACAAGTGTATTACTTGTGATATTTTTCAAATTAATAAAAATAAAGATAAAATAAAAGAAGCGATCAGAGACAAGAAGACTTTGTTTAAGGAATGGAAAAGGTCAAAAACGGACGAAAACTGGAAAAAGCACGAACGACATCAAAGCAGGTGCCATAAGGTGGTAAGAAAGGCCAAAAGAGACTACGAGGAAAAAATAGCCAAGGAGGCAAAAAACTTCAAGCTGCTCTTTCCGATATATTAAGGGGAAACGACCTGTAAATGAAGCGGTGGGGCTGTTGGATGACCATGGAATAAAGGGAGTGCTAAAGGAGAACAAAGCCATTGCTGACAAATTGAACACATTTTTTGCGTTTATATTTACTGAAGAGGATATACATAACATACCGGAAGCCAACAGGCTATAAGCAGGAAACGAAAACAGGAAACTGACAGGGTTGATGGTCAGTCTAGAAGAGGTATGCAGGCAGATTGATAGGCTTAAAAACGATAAATCCCTGGGACCGGATGGCATCCATCCGAAGGTAATCGAGGAACTGAAAGGGGATATAGCTGAACTGCTTCAACTAAGAGCCAACCTGTTGATCAAATCAGGAAGGATTCCAGAAGGATTCCGGAAGACTGGAACATGGCGAATGTTACGCTGATCTTCAAGAAAGGTTCGAGGGGAGATCTGGGAAACTACAGACCGGTGAGTCTGACCTTGGTACCGAGAAAGATGGTAGAGGCGCTGATAAAGGACCGCATCTTTGATCACCTTGATGGACACAATCTGATAAGGACCAGCCAGCACAGCTTCAGCAAAGGAAGATCTTGCTTGACAAACTTGCTGCACTTCTTCGAGGGAGTAAACAGGCAGATAGACAAGGGTGACCACAGTCTCTAGGAAAAGGAATTCCACTTTAGATTGATTTCCTGGATCACCTTGACAATGTATGCCAGCCTCTTAGGCTGGGGGGAGCACTGCAGTGGTTGCTTAATGCAAGGTGAACGGACACTATCTCAGCAGAAGTGGTTGATCGACAGGCTAGAACTGAAAGTGGTCCACCTGGCTATGCAAAACTACTGTTGGTGCTGGAAGGCAGAGCCATAGGTTTCCTAAGGCTACTGTCATGGTATTGTCTATGTCAACCAGCATGGAGGCACCAGAAGCACATCGCTGCAACTAGAGGCAAAACTACTGTTCACTTGGGTAGAAAAACACCTGGCCATCACAGCAGCACATGTAGTCAAGAGTGGACAATGTGCATGCAATCAGACTACCTCAGCAGGCAGACATTGGACCCGGGTGATTGGTTGTTAACCCTAAGGGCGTTTCAGGACATGTTAAACGCTGGAGTCATTCGATGTTTGATCTGGTGGCAACGGCAAACAGCAACAAAGTGTCTTGGTTTTTCAACGAAGATACGAAGCTGGAAGTACAACTTTGGCCAAAGTCTGAACCATGTGTTTCCTCCATGGCTCCTGATAGGCCGGGTGATCTATTGCATAGCATCTTGCCCAGGGAGGGTGATCATCGTGGCCCTGGATTGGCCCAGGTATGCAGATCTAGTATGCCTACAAGTTGTCGGAACTCTCCAACTCCAGGTGTATTTGGATTTGCTCACACGGGGGCTGATTGCCCTAGAAGATCTGGGTCGCTTCGGTCTTAAGGAATGGCCCTTGAGCATGTGGCACTAGCCAAGAAAAGGATATTCAGAAGTGATTATTGCCACCCTGCTGAAGGCCAAAAAGCCATTCACTCTTTCCACGTATGCCAAGGCATGGGACACTTGTGCTATAAAGAGGATCTAGAGCCCGACAAAGCCCCCAGTATAGTCAGTACTGGCCTTCCTTCAAGAGGGCCTGGAAAAGGGATTAGCAGTGGCATCCCTTAAGGTGCAGATGGCAGGTCTTAGAGGCTGAGAGAAGCGAGTCTATTGAGCAGCTTACCCAGACTTCATTAGATTATTTAAAGGAGTCCTGAGGCTTAGGCTGCCAATCTGAGATCCTTTCCCTTCCTGGAATCTCAACATTGTGTTGGAACAGTGTTCTTCAACCTTTTGACACTTATGGACTGGTGGAAATAAAATAATTATTTTGTGGACCGGCACAGAAGCTGGTCCGAAGACGCCACGTTAATCACCATGGACCGGCGGCTGAAGAATGCTGTCTTGGGCCTGATGGACATGCCAGCCCTGCAGACACTGCCAGTTGAAGAACACTGTGTGTAGGTCTTAGGAGGGCCCCATATGAGCCCTTGGAGGAAGCTTCTCTCATGGATCGTATGATCAAAATGATATTCCTAGTTGCAATTACCTCAGCAAGAAGAGTCTCAGTATTTCAAATTTTGTTGTACAGGGAACTGTTTCTAAGGATCACAGAAGCAGGAGTGACCTTGCGTGTATAGTACCTTCCTTTTTGCCAAAGGTTGTTTCAGCATTTCACATCAACCAGGAAGTCAGACTACCATCCTTTCAACCTACAGGTTCTAAGAGAAAAGACAAGGCTTTAAAGCTTCTGGATATCTGCAGAGTTCTCTTGCGTTTCCTGGAAATGACTAACAAATTTCATCTAACGGACCATCTTTGTTCTAACCAAAGTCAAGATGAGACAGACCAGCTTCCAAGGCCACAATTTCTAGGTGGATTTGGACAACGATCTCTGCCTATATTGTCTGTGGCAAACAACCTCCAGTATCATTGAAAGCACATTTGTCAAGGAGTGCCTCTTGGATATAATTTCAGGTAACACCAGCAGAGCAAATATGTAGATCTGCGACATGGTTTTCCCTTCATATGTTCACCAAATTCTATTGGGGAGACGTGGTAGTACAAGAGGATTCCACCTTTTGAATCCTCTGTAGTGAGAGTAGGTTTCTCTCTCCCATCTGGGACTTTGTGGACTGCTTAGGTACATCCCTAAGGTTCAGTATGCCATCCCTATTGCATTGGAAAAGGAAATTAGGTTCTTATCTTGGTAATATCTTTTCCAGTATTTAGGGATGGTATGCTGAACCCCCTTACTCCCCCTCCCCAATAATTTCTGGTATGCCTTTTTCTGCTTCATAGTCCTCTCCATAGCTAAGACTTTACTGTCGGTCAAACTTTGGGTTCAGAATCATTTTGTAAATAGAATTTCAACAGAACTGAACTTCACTAATGTTCAGGCTGTTGCTTTTTTGACGAGTTTTACTGTTAAATAGCAGTGTTCATTCACTTTATAAATTGTAGTTTCATTATTGTCAGTGTTTTATGAGCAGATCAGAACCTTGGTTCAGGGAATTCCCCATGTCCCTCCTTCTCCTATCCTTTTCTGTAGAGCTCTCACATGCTTTGGTATGAAATGAAGGGGGCAGCAGAGATTGGGGAGGAGAAGGAGGTGTTCAAAAGCTGTGATCGACATCTTTCCGCAGTATGCTCGTGAGAATAAGTGTACCCTATGGTTAAGCATACCATCCCTATCTACTGGAAAAGATATTATCTCTAACCAGTGTGTTATCTTAACAGTTGGTCTTGAAGTTGGTGAGACTGACGGTAGGAAGGTTGAAAATGTAAACAATGTACCAGTTCTGGGGCACTACCTTGTATTATTTTTTTTTTAAACCCATAATATAGGTAAAAAAAATCCTTTACCTGAAATTCTAAAATCTGAAAAGCTCCAAAAACCGAAATTTGATGCAAACCAGAAGTAGTCAGTTTCTCCGTGACATCCAAAACCAAACGCAGATGCATGCTTTTCTCCTGATCTTTGCACAATTCAAGTCAGAGGGCTGGAAAATGCAGAGAAGAGCTGTAGATTCCACTCAGGGTGGCAGTGAGAAGCAGAAAAGGAAGTGTTGATCTCTGTCAATAGCACAGAAAGTTAATGTATTGAAGCTTGATGAAGGTATGTGTCTGTACACTGACTGAAGAATATGGTGTGAGAACAACAACCATATGACTTAAAAAGTTGTGGATGTTTTATAGTGAGAGTGGTGACCAGAAATTGAGAACCAGCAAAAACATTGCATAGGACATAAGACAAAGATTTAGATCATGTGCTGATTGAGTGGGTTTGGCAAAGAAGGCGTGAACACATGCCATTAACTGGTTTGATAGTAATGAAGCAAGCCCAAAATACAATCAAGAACTGAACATAGATGGCGAGTGTGACTGTTCAGAAGGTTGGCTTCAGAAATTTAAGAAGTGCTGAAAGTTACATCAATGAATTTTCTAAGAGAATATCTAATGGAAACCTTGGTCCTGAACAAATTTACAGTGCTAATGAAATAGCTCTACTGGTGATACGAGTATGTTCCTAGAAAAACATTGACAATCACTGATGAACAAGCACCATCTGGTTTTAAGGACACAAAGGACAGTCCTTCGACTGAGCCTGCATGCGGAAGCTCTCCCCTAGAATCAGTAGACTTTTTTTTTTCCCTACTGAGCATGTGCGGATTACCTTCCCTCTGGGATGACGCCTTCCAACTGTCAGTTATATAAGTAGCTAATTGAAATAGTGACAAGAGGGGATGGCGGGCAAGTGTCCCTTGCTTTCTACGGAGAACACCTGTTACAGGTATGCAACTTGGCTTTCTCCAGGGACAAGCAGAGGTAATGCAGCCACACTTGCTGGTCAGTCCCTAGCTGAAAAGTGAGGTGGGTGGAGGTACAGGACTACAATGCAAATAACAGGATAACTGTTCTTGCATGTAACAAAGCTTCGAGCACCCACAAATAAAGTTTGCAGTGATTGGAAAAAGCCAACATCCTTGATGTTGGAAGAGTGTATGTCATCTACCTGCGGAGTATTATGCTAACAAAGCATGGGTAATCAGAGAAACATTTAGTGATTGGTTCCATAACCACTCTGCCAGTAACAAGAGCTCATTGTAGAGAAGCTGAACTAGAGCTCAATTTTTTTAACTAGTTCTAGGAACTGCTCTGTACATCCATCTCAAGAACTTCTTGTGAAAAGTGTTTCTGCCATTTACTTCCCACTCAATGTTGACATCCTTACTATATGGCCTTGTGACCAAAGAATTTTGCATTCCATGAAGACCAAGTATAAAGACTTTTGTGTTTTCTAAATTGCATGCATGATGCAATTAACAGACACACAAAAATTCAAGACTTTCTCATGGGGTTCAAATTATTTTGCTTTGAATGTTATAATTTTTTTGTGTGTTTGTTTTTTTTTTGCTTGGGTTCTTCTGTTCTTCGAGCATTCTCTGGGACTTTGGTGCTGTAGAACTTCTAGTTACGTTGATCTGTACCAGACTCCTCAATGGTTTCCACTTTTTTTTCCACCACTATCCTGCTGAATATAGTTCCACACCACCTCATTTGAGAGTAGAACTGATCTGTATTTAAATTCATATCTTTTTTTCTTTTGAAAAAAACAACAACCCATATTAAATTAAATATTATTATAATATTATAAATGTAAACAACAATAGGATCATTTACATATTATAGTACTTAGGGGAGTCTTTATTTTCTCATTGAAATTTATGATTTGGGGGCATTATAAGCTTGTAATATATAAATATATAAAATCATATGTATTATGTATAATTTTAATAGGTATAACTTAATAACAATAGTACCTAAAGGAGGGTAATAGATTAATGTGGGTTAGAGGTGGAAATAAACTGGAAAAGTAAAAAGAAATGCATTTGATTATGATATAATAGGGAATATTAAGAGATTAGTTGGTAATATAATTTATGAATGGAAAATAAATATATTTAGGTAGTTCATTATTATTGGTTCAGCTAATTGACTAGATAATATGAAAGAGTATGGGCATGTATTAGATCCAATGAAAAACTCAATATTTTCATTGCTAGGATGGAGGAAAATTGAAAACGGTTTGGACATTATAATAAATATAGGATTTAAGTGTATTTATAACATCTATAAGTTATGTAGAGAGATCTTGTGTTTATTGGGTATATGAAATATTTGTGCATGATTTAGTCTAAATCAAAATTTGCTTTGAATTAATGTAAGTGCCTTGTGAATTGGAAAAGATAACAAATTTAGGTCTAATATCTTTATAACATCTAAGGTCATTAGTAACATATGAGAATAGTTGTGGATAAGCCTGGGGGGAGTTTTAAAATCACTTGTCTATATGGGTGTTCTCAAGCATTCGTATTATTTATATGGGGGGGGAGGGGTTAAGGGGTGTATGGATGTGTAAGGATACAACAAAGGGAAGGTAGGAAAATGAATTTCTGTAGGTTTTCTTTGAAGCTCAGGTTAATAATAATCATAAAATGAATCTTAAAATCTTTTCATTAAATGTCAATGGGCAAAATCACCCTATTTAAGTGGAAAAAAACACTTAATTTTTTGAAACAGCAGGCTGCAGATATATATTTTATACAGGAGTCACATCTATGTGAAGTAGAATCAAAAAAGCTGGAAGAAGGATGGGTAAAGCATTGTTTCTATGCTCCGGCGGTAGGGAAAAAAGGAGAAGTGGCTATTCCGGTCCATAAGAGATGTATGGCTATATTCACTTTAAAAGATAAAGATCCCTCAGGAAGGTGGGTGCATGTGCAAATGAGATCTGGGAAAAATTATTTGGCGCTCTTTAATATCTACACCCCTAATTCTAATCAATCAGAATTTTTTTATATCTCTTCAGAAACTGTTGCCACTGGCTACTTCTAAAATACTAGTTGCTGGGGACTTTAATGCTGTCATGGATCTATTGATGGATAAAAATTCTAGCAGGGTAATTAAGTCAATGGGGTTAGATAATGGTACAGTCTTGTGGTTTAAAAGATATATGGAGGATCCTACATTTTAATGTTTGGGAATTTTCATTTTGTTCCCATGTTCATAATTCATTTTCAAGAATAGACTATTTTTGTTTCAGATTTATTAGTACAAAATGTGATAAAAGCTAACATAGACCCAATTGTCTTATCAGATCATAGTGGTGTCTGGATTGAATTGAGGGTTGATGAAGATGATATGGGAAGACCTTTTTGGAGATTCAATAATACATTGCTTGCAGATTCAAAATTTCTTGAAGAAATTCAACAAAAAATGGAGGAATATTTTCAAATCAATGTATCAAAAGAAATTTCAGAGGAAATATTATGGGATGCGCTTAAAGCAGCCATAAGGGGCAGATTATTTCATTTGTGGCACATGTTAGGAAAAAACTTTATATGGAATTTGCTATTTTGCAAAAAGAGATTAAGGAATTGGAGGCAAAATTAACAGTAAAGTGGGGATATGATACTTTACAAGCCCTACTAAAAGTTAAATATAAATATAATGAGATTTCCTCACAGTTTGCAAGGAAAGATTTGTTTTCTCAACAAGCTCTGTATTATGGAAACTCGAATAAAGCGGGAAGATTATTGACTAATTACCTCAAAGCGAAAAAAATGAAAGTAAAAATTGTTGCGATCAGTGTTCTCCCCAGAAATTTTTTCTAGCCGGGTGGCATGAAAAAGTAGCTGGGTGAGGCGGGATGGGGAAATTTGGTGGTGGGGAAAATTAACCCCCTCTTATACTAAGGTGTGCTAACATTTTTAGCACGTACAAACTCCCGCGCTACGCGGGAAAACTAACGCCAGCTCAATGCTGGCATTAGCGTCTAGCACACGTGGTAATTCTGCGTGCGATAAACACACACTAAAACCATTTTCTCAACTTAGTAAAAGGAGCCCTAAATGTATACTATTTTTATTAGTTAATTATTATTATTTTTCAATGCTCAATATGACTTCCTTTTTAAGGTTTGACACTTGTGCCAGAATATTTTTACTAAATTTAAGAAGCATCCAATGCTAGAAGGGAATAATTAGATATTTGCCCTCTTTCAAATGGTATAGAGGTTTAAAAAAGGGAAAGGTGTTATGTCAGGTTTAATCTAGCCATTTATTTCTGCATGAATTTAAACAACTAAAAAAAAGATAAATATAGCTCATCCAGTCTTACAAGAATGGCTCTACAGCAGGAGTGTCCACACTTTTTGGGCTTGTGAGCTACTTTTAAAATGACCAAGTCAAAATGATTTACCAACAATAAAATTTTAAAAAACACAAAGCACACTGTACGCAGAGAAAATGTTAATTATCATTTATATTCCAGGGTTTTATCAAAGAGGTCAATGCAGATGACTCTATGCAATGTCACCTCAGTAAGAACTATACAAAAATAGACAAATATACCCCCTCCCTTTTTACTAAACCACAATAGTGGTTTTTAGCACAGGGAGATGCGCTGAATGCCCTGCACTGCTCTTGATACTCATAGGCTCCCTGCGCTAAAAACCGCTATTGTGGTTTAGTAAAAGGGGGCCATAGTGCAAAATATAGACAGCAGATATAAATTCTCAAAACGGATACATTTTGATCACTAAATTGAAAATAAAATAATTTTCCTACCTTTTTGTCTGGTGATTTCATGAGTCTCTGGTTGCACTTCCTTCTTCTGACTGTAAATCCAATATTTCTTTCTTTCTGCCACTTCCCTTTTCTTTCTGTCTCTCTTTCTTTCTCTATCCCCCTGACTGCTTGTTTCTCTCTCCCCCTACCCCCTCTTTATTTCTGCCTTTCTTTCTCTCTCTTTCTTCCCCTGCCTGTCTTTCTTTCTCTCTCCCCCTGCCCCCCCAAGCCATCGTGCCGATTTCTCCACTTCCCTGATTCTTTCACTACCCCCTAAGCCACAACGCCGATTTCTCCCTGCTGCTTCCGTGAGCTAGGCCAGGCACGTACAAGCGCCGGACTCACAAGACTTCACCTCTGATGTCAATTCTAATGTCGGAGAGGAAATTCCAGGCCAGCCAGGCAGCGATTGGCTGGCTCAGAACTACCTCTCCGACATCAGAATTGACATTGGAGGTGAAGTCTTGTGAGTCTGGCAGTTGTATGCGCCTGGCCTGGCTCGGGGAGGCAGGAAGAAAGATTTCAAAGGCAATGCAATCGACTTACATTGCCTTTGCGATCTACTGGTTGATCGCGATCGACCATTTGGGCACCCCTGCTGTTATGATATCCTGTCCTGACCTGAGGAAAGGGGTTTAGTCCCAAAAAACTGCCTTATTTCAATTTCCTATTTATAAACTTTAATTAATACAGTTACAATACTACTTGATTCTAAGTAAAGCAACAATTTTTTTTTCTACCTTTTGTCATTTCTGCTTTAATCGTCTTCTCTTCGCTCTCTTCTTTCTATTCAGCATTTGTCCTCACTCCCTTCCATGCAATATCTGTCCTCTCTTTGCCCCTTCCACCCAGCCTCTGCCCTCTCTCTCTCTACCCCTTCCATCCACTGTCCACCTTCTCTCTGCCTCTTGCATCCACTGTCTGCCCTTTCTCTGTTCCATATGGCATCTTCCCTCTTTCTATGTCCCTTCAATAAACTGTATATCCTGTGCCCTTTCTCTCCTTTGTACATGATTCATTTCAGCTTCACCCCCTCCCCTATGCTCTGGTATCTCTCTCTTCTCCTTTCCTTCCTTCCTTCCCACTCCACCCCACCCCATGGTCTGGCATCGCTATCTCCTTCCCTTTTCTCCCCCATGCCCTGGCATCTCCCTCCCCCCCTCCCCCCATATGCGCTGACATCTCTCCCTCCCTCAATGGTCTGGTAGATCCTTTCCTTTCCCTCTATCCCATAGTCTTGGTGTCTCTTGCCTCTCCTCTCCCTTACCTGGTCTTCCTTATCCCCTCTCTCTCCCCAATTGGGTGCTGCTGCAGCAGCTCATCCCCCCTCCCCCTCCCCAATTGGGTGCTGATGCAGCACTTTTCTTCCTCTCCCCCCTCCCCCCTCCCCATTGGGTGCACCAGCTTTTATCTTCCCCCTCCCCCCCAAATTGGGTGCAGCAGCAACATTTCTCTTCCCTTCCCCCCAGAATGGATGCAGCAGCAGAATATTTCTCTTCCCCCTCCCCTATTCGATACAGCAGCAGCATTTCTCTTCCCATCCCTCCCAGCTTACAACTTACTGCTTTTACTTGCTTCGGGCCTTCCTCGCTGCCGGGTCCTGCCTTCGCAGAAACAGAAAGTAGGCAGGACCTGGCAACGAGGAAGGCTCAAAGCAAGTAAAGCATGCTGGCAAAAAAGGCAGGCGTCAAAACAAATTTTTGGCGGAGTCAGCCCGGAAAGGAGCATCGGCGGCAGCAGAAGGATTCGCCGGGCGGTCATCTTAATTAGCTGGGCGGTGCGCCCGGTTAAAAGGCCCTGAGGAGAACACTGGTTGCGATTAAAGACGAAAAAGGTGACATTCATTTACAAATTGGAAATATTCTAAAACAATTTGAATTTTTACAAAACTTTGCATTCTTCTGAGCTTTATTCAAATAAAGAAAAGGATGGTATAGAATTTTTAAGGGTCTTAAAATTCCCGAGTGTTCCGCCACTAATTTCTGACAGGTGGGATGATAAGTAACACTCAGAAAAGCACCCATACAATATAAAGCATAAACAATAACACTTTATTATACATATATAAGAATTAAATATAAAATAGCATCACCTTGACCCCATATAACGACCATCTTCACCATTGGGAATCCCTGCAATAGATAGATGGGTGGACCAAAGGACTGTCCCTTGAGACGTGGATTCTCCCTCCAAACGTCATGGATTCCAAGGTTAGAGGCAAATCCCGTCTTTTATATTGGGTGAAAAGCTGGGAAAACTGCTTGCCTCTTAGTAAGACAGCTGGTACTGGTCCTTTGTTATTTGTTTTGGCAACTCCTAGGTCAAAAAGGTCAACATAGCAGATATTTGTCACTGTCCCTTTCTTTTTGATGTATTTTCCCATCTGTCTTTACTGATGATCATCTGGTTTTACTGTCCTTTGAAAATCAATGAGGTCAGGATGTTAGCTCAGCTGTCCTTTTGAGATCAAGGAGGTCAGATCTCAGATAAGCAAGGTTATTGTAGAGACCATCTGGTCTTACTGTCCTGTGGAGATCAAAGAGGTCAGGATCTCAAATAAGCAAGGAGGTATTGCAGTTTATTGTCTCTTTGATGCTATCCAGTTGTCACTCAAATAAAGGAAGTCAGGATCTCAAATAAGCAAGGTTATTGTAGAGACCATCTGGTCTTACTGTTCTTTGGAGGTCAGGATGTCAGGTAAGCAGATTTGAGGATACATATCAGTAATATTCTGAACATGTCAGTAAGTAATATGCTGAACATGTCAGTAATATGCTGAGGTATAACACCGAGCATATGAAAGGTAGTCTCGAAGTGCCCATATTGATAAAGGAATTGCAAACAGCATTGAAGTCCCTTAGAGTTGGATCCGCTCCAGGTGGTGATGGTTTCACGGTGGAATTTTATAAATCATTTCAAATTATCCTATTACCTTATTTGCTAAATCTATATCAGGCTCAACTAACTAAAGATTGCATATTAGGTACTATGGCAGAATCCTTAACTATTGTTTTGCCGAAGCCAAATAAAGATCTTATGTTGGTTTCAAATTACAGACCTATTTCTTTGATTAATGTAGATGGTAAACTGTTGGCTAAGTTATACGCTTAGCTAAGGCTCTCCCTTATATCATCAGAATGTACCAAACGGGGTTCTTCTAATAACACTAGATTGGTGTTACATATGTTAAATCTATCAAATCTATTATGGATGATCCAGCCTTCTCTGTAATTGAGAAATTGATATTAATTCTTCATATCAATGTAATAAATAAAGTTGTCTTGTATTATTAATAATTGATAGAAGGGTGGGTGGGTAAAGTTATGGTTCTATATACTAATTGTATAAAATGGTGTAATCTCTAATATTTTTCTGTATTCAATCAAATGTACTACATTGTTGTATACAAAAAAAAAAGACTTATTTGAAGACCACGTTGAAAAAAAAAAAAAAGAAAAGTGTTTTGAATAATGGTGGAGTTTTTTTGGTCTATTATTGTGTGCTCATTTGACTACTTCAGGCTTGCTTGGATTAAACTGAGCACTGTGAACACCGAGGCCTTTTTTCTGTACACTTGAGAAGGTTGAATATGTACAGAAGAGGTATTTGATTGATATTTTCATTCTCTTGTCCTTTTTGTATATTTTCTCTTTGTATACATTAGCCATTTGCCAGGTTTCCACCTCCTTAAACTTATTCCCTGATTGCTACCTATAATTCTAATTCTTTTTTTTAAATCTGCTTTCATTTATCTGCTGTAGTCAGTCTGCACTATCACTAAATGCTCTACTTTCCATGACAGAATAACACGCTCCTGATGAAGTTGTCTCCCGAATGTATTGTCTGTGAGCTATATATGACAGAAGTTGGTAAAAGTCTGGAAAACAACACAATTAAGGTATGAACTATTTGGGCACTTTGGATAGTGAGCCAGAGATACAACTAGTGTTTTTAGTGGGATGTGGGGGTTTGAGCAGTATTTCTCAACTTCAATCCAAGTACCCCTTAAGCCTAACAAATACCAACTGAGTACCCCTGCTCAAGTTACACCTCCATTATAATAGTACTAATTGTAATGCAATTTCTTCCATCCATTTTCCTTATACACACAATATAATTTTATTAATACATAATAGTAACCACTAGTGCTGCCCGATTCACGATTCGAATCGGTTCACCGATTCACTCAGGTGAATCGATTCGAATCGATTTAAATTTTTTTAAAAAAATCAGCTTCCCGATACGGACCCTTCCCCTCGCCCCCCTAAAGCAGGAGTGGCAGCACTGCTCTTGCTGGCTGGCCGCTGCCGCACCTGTTTTAGAGGGCGAGGAGGGAGGGTCAGTCGGGAAGTGCTGCAGTTCAGCTTCCCTCCTGGCCTACCTGAAGCACTGCTCCCCCCAAGACTGCGCACCCCCCCCCCCCAGGGAAGGCCTCCATGTTGCTCCTGGCCTCCCCGAACCATTTACCTTATTGCTGGAGCCTGCAGCCGAAGATCGTGGTTACAGCGTCTTTGTGCTCTGAGCTGTTTCCTCCACTGCGATCCTGTTTCCTCCACTGCACAAAGACGCTGTAACCGTGATCTTCGGCTGCAGGCTCCAGCAGTAAGGTAAACGGTTCAGGGAGGCCAGGAGCAACACGGAGGCCTTCCCGGGGGTGGGGTGGGGTTGGGGAGGGAGTGCGCAATCTTTTGGGGGGGCAGTCCTTCAGGGGGTGAGACAGGCCTTAGGGGGGTGCAGGCCTTCAAGGGGGAACAGGCTTTTAAGGGGGGACAAGAATTCAAAGGGGGGACAGGAATTCAAAGGGGGGACAGGCCAGTGATGGTGGCATAGGCCCTCAGGAGGGGACAGGCAGGCCTTCGTGGGGGGGGCAGTCCTTCAGGGGGTGAGACAGGCCTGGGGGGCACAGGCCTTGGGGGGTGCAGGCCTTTAAGGGGGGAACAGTCTTTTAAGGGGGGGACAGGCCTTCAAAGGGGGGGACAGGCCAGGGATGGCGGCATAGGCCTTCAGGGGGACAAGCAGGCCTTCAGGGGGCAGTCCTTCAGGGGGTGGGAGAGGCCATGGGGGGTTGCAGGCCTTTTAGGGGGGGACTGGCCTTTTAGGGGGGGAGAGGCCTTTAAGGGGGGACAGGCCAGGGATGGTGGCATAGGCCTTCAGGGGGGCAGGCAGGCCTTCGGGGAGGCAGTCCTTCAGGGGGTGGGACAGACCTTGGGAGGTGCAGGCCTTCAAGGGGATAACAGGCCTTTAGGGGGAGGATAGGCCAGGGATGGTGGCATAGGCCTTCAGGGGGGACAGGCAGGCCTTCGGGGGGGCAATCCTTCAGGGGGTGGGACAGGCCTTGGGGGGTGCAGGCCTTTAAGGGGGGGGGAAAGGCCTTCAAAAAGGGGACAGGCCAGGGATGGTGGCATAGGCCTTCAGGGGGAACAGGCAGGCCTTCAAGGGGGAGGAGCAGGCCTTCAGGGGGGATAGACCTTCAAGGGAGGGGGCCCCTGGTGTAGAAGTACACGGAGGGAGGGAATGGGGGTTCAAAGAGACGTGCATATGCCAGACTTTGGGGGGAAGAAATAATGGGTCTAAAAATAGAGGAGAGGGAGAGAGATGTTGGACAATGGGATTTAGGGAGGGAAGGAAAAGAAAGGGAGAGAAGTTGGACACAAGGGATGGTGTGGAGGGGAAGGATAGAGATACTGGATAGGAGGGTAGTTGGGAAAAGAAAAGTAGAGATGATGGACCCTGGGGTGGTGGGGAAGGAGGGAGAGATGCTTGATGAAATGGTAGTTAAGAAAAGGTGTATCTGTGGATGGAGATGAAAAAAAAGAAAGATGCCAGACCTCCGGAGGAGGGAAGGGAAACGGAAGGGGAGGACAGAGATGAAAGATGGATGGTTAGCAGGGAGAAAGAAAAAAGAAGGAGACCCTGGCAAGCAAGTTATCAGAAGACAACCAGAGCCTGGGACCAACAAGATTTGAATAATGACCAGACAACAAAAGGTAGAAAAACTAATTTTATTTTCCATTTTGTGATTACAGTATGTCAGATTTGAAACGTGTATCCTGCCAGAGCAGGTGTTAGACCGCAAACGTGGGCTAGGATTTAAGAGAGAGAGGAAAAGTGTTTTTTGCTGATTTATTTTGTTTACACCACAGCGCCAGTGTGGTTAGGAGAAGGCAAAGGGGGTGAAGAGGCTATAAAAAACACCCAATTGGGCAGGAAAATCGAATTGAATCGAAAAACCAATTCAGTAGGCTGAATCGGGCAGCACTAGTAACCACAAAATAACCCTCCCCCCCAAAAGCACACTGTGTTCACAGAGAAAATGTCAATTATTTATATTGGGGGGGGTCAAAGAGGTCAAGGCAGATGACTTTAAAATATGCAAAGTCATTTCAATAACAACTATAGAAAAATAGACAAATATAGTGTAAAATATAGACAGCAGATATATTCTCAAAACTGACTTTTTTTTTTGGAATCATGTTTATTAAGGAATCAAAGGCAATCAGGCAACAAGAAACAATACAGAGCATCTGTACGGTGCCTTTACAGTTTATGTTCATCATTTAGATGGAGGCCAATGTTTAGAAGAGTACTATGTTGATTCTAGCCAATCTTGATTGATGGATGGTATTCTGCGGTACTGTTCAACTTTTCTTCCATATTATTGCTTGTATTCTGCACTTTCGCAGATGCTCTGTATTGTTTGACATATTTTGATCACTAAATTGAAAATAAACTCATTTTTCCTATATTAATTGTCTTTTGATTTCATGAGTCTCTGGTTGCACTTCCTTCTGACTGTGCATCCAATATTTCTTTCTTTTTGCTTCCTGCATGTTTCCTCTCCTCCAGACCTCATTCTATTCCCCAACAAACATTTCTTTCTGTCCCTCCATGAGTTCAACTTTTCTTCCTCTCTTCTCTGTCCCCATTGGCAACATGTCTCCCTCTCTCTCTCTCTCTCATTACCTCCCCTGCTGCAAAGGGAGTGGGGAAAGAGAGATCCAGGGTGTATCTCTCCCACTCCCTCTACTGCCACTTTCAACTTTTCTCCCTCCTTTTCACCAGTCCATCTCTTTCTCTCTGCTTCCTGCACGCTTCCTCTCATCCAGTTCTCATTCCCTCCCCCAACCAACATCTCTCTCTGTCCCTCCATGAGTTCAACTGCCGATATCATGATGAGATTCAATAATGATTTGCTAACCTCCCCTTGCCCCTGATTCGATGCCGATTCAGCTCGCCTCCGACTCCAACCTAAAGTAGCATTGGTAAACAGGCTGGTCCTGGTCTGCCCACAAGGACTTCCTTCTTCTGCGTCATCAGTGATGTCGGCGATGCAGCAGAGGGAAGGCCCCAGCGGGCAGGCCAGGAGCAACCTGTTTACCACTGCTACTTTAGGTTGGAGTCAGAGGTGAGGCGAATCATCATTAAATCGCGTTGCGGTATTGGCAGCAATTCCCACATGCTGCCTGCTACTGACTTGGGGAGAGGGGGAGCAGATCCATTCAATTGAATCGGGCAGCACTACCGTGTATTCCCAACAAGCGGCTCGCGTACTGTGTGTTGAGAAACACTGTTTTAGAGTATAAGTATGATCCAAAATTAAAGTATTGTTGCATTAATATGTTGAACTCTACTAAACTTTGAAGATAGTGTTTTAGGAACTGTAATCCTACTCTGAGGAAAGAAATTGATTATTTTATTATAATATAGGTATGTAATTGAAGTGCTGGAAAAATACAATTGAATAATGAAATAGTACTGCTTAAAAGCTAAGTTATTTAAATTATTTATAATTAATCTTGCAAATGAAATAAGATAATAAGATGAAGACTCTAGTAAATAGGGATGAATGAAGAATTGACAGACCCGATGAGTTAGTAAACTCATAAGGTCAATCTGACATCCCATATATAACAAATTATAACTGTTAATCCACTGAGATAGTGTATTGATCTTTTTGAATTTATCAAAATCACAAAGTGTCTGAAGAGGATGTCCTGGGATAAAGCACAGTTACATACTGTAACAAGTGTTATCCAGGGACAGCAGGCAGATATTCTCATAATCCACCCATCTCCCCTGGTTGGCTTCTTAGCTGGTTAATTGAACTGAGAAGCCGTACACCTATGTCGGGCGGGAAGGCACTCATGTATGTGTGGTCGGTTGCAAACTTTCTAAAGTTCTTCAAGTGGCGATGCACTTGGAACCTTCCGTGCTGAGGCTCTGTGGATGATGTCCATATGTGAGAATATCTGCCTGCTGTCCTTGGATAATACCTGTTAACGGTAAGTAACTGTGCTTTGTGATAAATGACTGGTTAAGTGGAATGGGGCGAAGAAGGGTTTAGATATATATACCTTTGTTATGATCTTGATAGATTTATCAAGTGATGTTAGTAAATCTATGTATTACTTATATTGTGCACTTGTTGAAAGTTTAAAAATGAATAAAGAATTATATAAAAAGTGGAATGGGGCGAGAAATAGTGGATTCAGTTTGTGCAGTTAACATGCTTTTTGTCTTATTTTGTACTTCAGGAACGCATAATAGATAAATTGGAATATGTATGTATCTTTTTACCAATACCATTATCTTCGTTAGAGGATTGCGTGTCCATTGCATTCTTATATGCCAATGTGATCCTTGGAATACTAGTAGAAGAGGCCAGACCCGAACGTGCATGTTCCAAGCTTGGATACTGCCCTAAAAACAAGCTTTTCCTAGTTGGTAAGATCTCCCATGACTGGTGTAGTAGTATTCTTAGTTGTACTAAAGCAGCATATATTTGTAATTTTGGTAGGATTTATTAATATTTTCAGTGTCGAATAAATAGGTGGAAGAAAGATCAATGTGAAACAATGTACTTAGGTTCTTTGAGTCTATATTTATTTGTTTTATTTATTTAAAGATTTATCAACCGCCTATTCCTAAGCGCCATTACAGAAAATAAGACAGTGTCTTATATTCATTTAAGTACATAAGTACATAAGTAGTCGCCTCCGCCGGGGCAGACCAGAGGTCCATCCAGCCCAGCGGTCCGCTCACGCGGCGGCCCATCAGGCATATTGCCTGGTCAGCGGTCCCTGACTAATTTTATTGCCTACCTCTACAGTTATCTCTAAACCTTCCACTGCTCTTATCTGTACCCCTCAATCCCTTTGTCTTTTGGGCCCAAAAAATGCACTAGGGCTTATTTTCGGGATAGTGCTTATTTTTTTTTCATGTACATGATCATCTCTCCCTTCCTCTCCTTCACCCCAATTCTTCCTCTTTCCTTTCTCTCCTCCACATGTGCACTATCTTTCCTCCCCTCTCACCCATCCCCTTGTGCCTTTCCTCTGCAGCATCTTTCTATCCCGCCCATCCCCCTGTGTAGCAGAACCCTTACACTGCATAGCATCTTTCTATCCCTTCCATCCCTTGTGCAGCAGAACCCTTTCACAGCTTCTATCCCTCCCTCCCATCCCTCACGCAGCTGAACCCCGCTAATCCTCCCATCCTTCCATCTCTTCCTCCCTTCCAAACCCCGTCGACCGCAAGACCTACATACCTCCCTTCAAAGAGCAGTGTTGTCGGCATTCTAAACAGGTTGCTTTGCGGCCTTCTCCCACCAGTGCCTTCCGTGCGTCGTGTTACTGATGACATCAATGATTCGGCAGAGGGAATGCTCTGGCGGGAGAAGGCCGCGAAGCAGCCTGTTTAGAGTGCTGAATGCGCTGCTCTTTGTAGGTCTTGTGGTTGGAGAGTGAATGGGGTTCGGTCGGGAGGGAGAAATGGAAAGATGGGAGTTCAGCGGGAGTTGGGCGGGGGGGGGGGGAGCACTGCTGCTGGTGAATCCAGGGACATTCGGGTTAGGCTTCCGGGGACTAGGGCTTATATTAAGACCTACCCTAAAAATCATGTTAGGGCTTATTTTCGAGGTAGGTCTTATTTTCGGGAAAACACGGTAGTTTTTTGGGGATAGAGAGCTTTTGTAAACTATCAGCATCAGAGTTTGCAGATGCTTCTAATGTGTACTCATTTTCAAAGGGAAAATATCCACATGCACTGGGTTTTATTGCAAAAAATGAGTATAAAATTAGGTATAGGCCTTTTCTTTTTTTTTTTTGCTTGTAGACTTGAAAATCAGCTTGTTTTCTTCCCCTTCTCTATCCTCGAACACCTCTTCATAATGAAGCTGCAAGTCATGTACAGACTTTAAGCCACATCGAGGGAGGACAGTTTAAGACAACTGATTAAGCTATTTTTACCTACATAAATATGGCTTTGGAACTTGTTTCCACATTTGTGTTCTTTCTGATTTGGAAATAAATATGAAGGACAAGTAGGAATTTTTTTCCAAGTTCTTAAGCTATTGTCTTAAGCTGCTGTTGCCATATTTGGATGGCAATGATACGGTAGACCCAGTACTTATGGTTTTACACTGAATATTGTGCTAGTGACTGAAAAAAATAGGCAGTCTTCCTCTTTTATTCATGTTCTTCTGCTTTTCTTGTGTGTAGCCATTTAGAACATTTCACAGTCTGTTCCATGAAGTGTCATTGCTAATACTTAAATTTTCTGACTTTTTCAACAGAGAGAATTACTCCAGAACAGTTAAGCTCTGGTGAATTTTCCACAATACGTAAACTAATAGTAAATTACTTTGACATACTCTTGGAGAAGAATGAAAATGTACTGCATGAAGTCTGTAACTTTCTTCAATCTTCTGCTCAAGAACAGGTAACAAGATTAAGGGGATGACTGAAGAAAGACTAAACAAATTAGATTTCTTTAGCCTAATGAAGAAACAAACTGAGGGGGGATATCACTGGGGTTTATAAAATGTGTGACATGCAACATGGTTATGCATGCTTTAAATTTAGTGCTAGTGTTATGAAACTAGTAGCATATTTAAGATATGTAAGAATATTTTGTTCAGTTGTAATCCATGAAATTTCTTGATAGATACTGAGCTCAGGGCCAGTAGAATGAGTTAAAGGATTGGAATAGATTCTAGAGATGAGGTCCATTGGCAAATAGATTAGCTCAATTGCTCACTCCCAGATATAAGTCTATTTAGATCTTTTTTTCTGTTAGTATCTGGGTAGTTTCAAGTGCCCCAGACTGGCCACTGCTAGGACAGGATTCTGGGCTAGATGGATCATCACTCTGACCTATTGTAGGCTGACACCTCTTTACAATCTAGGTAATGCCATTTTGTTCTTGAAATAAGGTCCTGACTTGACTGGTCAGTCATCGCTCTGATATGAATTGGAAAACCCTCAACAGTCCTATAGTAGCACCTGCTCTTACTGTGGGTTTACTGTGTAAAGAGGTGACCTGAGGGTAGGAGATTGGGCTTGCAAGTTAGGTTTTCTGTTTAGGTTTGGGTTATGTTTCAAAAAGTAACCTTAGTCTAGTCCCTATGTACCCCAAACTGGTAGCTTAAGGTTGTAACTGGCCCTAAAGCCTTCCAGCAGGACTCCTCAGTGCCCCTAGTGGGTACAGTTAAAATTTGACCCAGTATGGAGTTACCTTGCAGACACTGCATTAATATGAGTAAAACAAACAAAAACCAGAATCAATACACACAACTCCAAGTTCAGTTCCAAAAGTAAATTTAATTGTCAGAATGGCAAAATCCAGAAATCAATGTAACTTTTAAAACACAAAAGAAAAACTTCAAAGGGAAAAAACTCTGGGAGAGTTCAGGGTTTCTCCTCACAACTGCCAATAATCTTCTCTGGTTTTATTCACTACCGAGCTTCTTGCAATAAGGCTATCAGAGCCTGCTCCTAGCAGGTTCCAAGTGAGTTCAGTTCTCTGCGATGCTACACCAACATTCAATCAGTCTCTGCAAAAACACAAGCCTCCAGCTTATTTTATAGCACTGCTGGGTCTAGGGGAGTGCCTCAAGTTTGTCTGCAAAAGCACAAAAACAGCTTTCAAAATCCCTCCCAGTTGTTGGCAAACTTCTCCCCACTCAAAAAGGCATTCTCAGCTTCTTAACAAAATGTGCAGAGAACACAAATAGAAAAACAAACAATCTCACAGTTCAGGTAGTCCATGAAACTGGTTGGAAAATAAAACCACCTCAGCCAAAATAGCAAACCAAAAAACAAAACTCACAGTTCTTTGCTCAGTCCTTGAAAAGGGTTGCCAAGCCTACTTCCATCAGCTCAGAAGCCACTTCCAAGCCCTCGGGGACCAGCTCTCCTTGCAGCTCCATTGGTATCTCCTGGTCTGCTTTCAGCAACTCTGAAGTGGGTCCAGCCTTTCCACTTCCATGGGGTCACAGGTATTACCCATGTTTGAGCTGGGAAGCTCTTCTTTAGGGAAAGACCTGAGCTTCCTCCCTAAACTGCCTAGTAGCTTGCTAACATCTACTGGCTTTGCAAGGGGGAAACCATGCCCTGCTCTAGCTGAGCTTGCTCTCACTTGGGCTTCTCTATGGCTCCCCTGGTGGACATTGGAGCAATAGTCTTCCTCCCTATTCCTAGGACTAGGTTTAAAATCTATGTTCCTAGCCCTGCTGTGTGGATGGTAATGATTGTGCTTCTTTGCTCTGAGTTGATATTATTAGAATTTCTTTTGAATTAGGGTGGATGTTACTAATCCAATGTCTTACTTGTATATAATGCATGTTAAATAGAATTTCAAATAGACAATATATGTCATTTCCATGGACCTTGAAATAGAAGGAATTGTCATTCACTTTATAAATTGTAGTTTCATTATTGTCAGTGTTTTATGAGCAGATCAGAACCTTGGTTCAGGGAATTCCCCAAGTCCCTCCTTCTCCTATCCTTTTCTGTAGAGCTCTCACATGCTTTGGTATGAAATGAAGGGGGCAGCAGAGATTGGGGAGGAGAAGGAGGTGTTCAAAAGCTGTGATCGACATCTTTCCGCAGTATGCTCGTGAGAATAAGTGTACCCTATGGTTAAGCATACCATTCCTATCTACTGGAAAAGTTATTATCTCTAACCAGTGTGTTATCTTAACAGTTGGTCTTGAAGTTGGTGAGACTGACGGTAGGAAGGATGAAAATGTAAACAATGTACCAGTTCTGGGGCACTACCTTGTATTATTTTTTTTTTAAACCCATAATATAGGTAAAAAAAATCCTTTACCTGAAATTCTAAAATCTGAAAAGCTCCAAAAACCGAAATTTGATGCAAACCAGAAGTAGTCAGTTTCTCCGTGACATCCAAAACCAAATGCAGATGCATGCTTTTCTCCTGATCTTTGCACAATTCAAGTCAGAGAGCTGGAAAATGCAGAGAAGAGCTGTAGATTCCACTCAGGGTGGCAGTGAGAAGCAGAAAAGGAAGTGTTGATCTCTGTCAATAGCACAGAAAGTTAATGTATTGAAGCTTGATGAAGGTATGTGTCTGTACACTGACTGAAGAATATGGTGTGAGAACAACAACCATATGACTTAAAAAGTTGTGAATGTTTTATAGTGAGAGTGGTGACCAGAAATTGAGAACCAGCAAAAACATTGCATAGGACATAAGACAAAGATTTAGATCATGTGCTGATTGAGTGGGTTCGGCAAAGAAGGCGTGAACACATGCCATTAACTGGTTTGATAGTAATGAAGCAAGCCCAAAATACAATCAAGAACTGAACATAGATGGCGAGTGTGACTGTTCAGAAGGTTGGCTTCAGAAATTTAAGAAGTGCTGAAAGTTACATCAATGAATTTTCTAAGAGAATATCTAATGGAAACCTTGGTCCTGAACAAATTTACAGTGCTAATGAAATAGCTCTACTGGTGATACGAGTATGTTCCTAGAAAAACATTGACAATCACTGATGAACAAGCACCATCTGGTTTTAAGGACACAAAGGACAGTCCTTCGACTGAGCCTGCATGCGGAAGCTCTCCCCTAGAATCAGTAGACTTTTTTTTTTCCCCTACTGAGCATGTGCGGATTACCTTCCCTCTGGGATGACGCCTTCCAACTGTCAGTTATATAACTAGCTAATTGAAATAGTGACAAGAGGGGATGGCGGGCAAGTGTCCCTTGCTTTCTACGGAGAACACCTGTTACAGGTATGCAACTTGGCTTTCTCCAGGGACAAGCAGAGGTAATGCAGCCACACTTGCTGGTGAGTCCCTAGCTGAAAAGTAAGGTGGGTGGAGGTACAGGACTACAATGCAAATAACAGGATAACTTTTTTTGCATGTAACAAAGCTTCGAGCACCCACAAATAAAGTTTGCAGTGATTGGAAAAAGCCAACATCCTTGATGTTGGAAGAGTGTATGTCATCTACCTGCGGAGTATTATGCTAACAAAGCATGGGTAATCAGAGAAACATTTAGTGATTGGTTCCATAACCACTCTGCCAGTAACAAGAGCTCATTGTAGAGAAGCTGAACTAGAGCTCAATTTTTTTAACTAGTTCTAGGAACTGCTCTGTATATCCATCTCAAGAACTTCTTGTGAAAAGTGTTTCTGCCATTTACTTCCCACTCAATGTTGACATCCTTACTATATGGCCTTGTGACCAAAGAATTTTGCGTTCCATGAAGACCAAGTATAAAGACTTTTGTGTTTTCTAAATTGCATGCATGATGCAATTAACAGACACACAAAAATTCAAGACTTTCTCATGGGGTTCAAATTATTTTGCTTTGAATGTTATAATTTTTTTGTGTGTTTGTTTTTTTTTTGCTTGGGTTCTTCTGTTCTTCGAGCATTCTCTGGGACTTTGGTGCTGTAGAACTTCTAGTTACGTTGATCTGTACCGGACTCCTCAATGGTTTCCACTTTTTTTTCCACCACTATCCTGCTGAATATAGTTCCACACCACCTCATTTGAGAGTAGAACTGATCTGTATTTAAATTCATATCTTTTTTTCTTTTGAAAAAAACAACAACCCATATTAAATTAAATATTATTATAATATTATAAATGTAAACAACAATAGGATCATTTACATATTATAGTACTTAGGGGAGTCTTTATTTTCTCATTGAAATTTATGATTTGGGGGCATTATAAGCTTGTAATATATAAATATATAAAATCATATGTATTATGTATAATTTTAATAGGTATAACTTAATAACAATAGTACCTAAGGGAGGGTAATAGATTAATGTGGGTTAGTGGTGGAAATAAACTGGAAAAGTAAAATGAAATGCATTTGATTATGATATAATAGGGAATATTAAGAGATGAGTTGGTAATATAATTTATGAATGGAAAATAAATATATTTAGGTAGTCTGTGGAGGGGAAGGGAAATACTGCTGCTGCTGCTGCACAGGGAAGTGGGGTGGGGATGGGAAATGCTGCTGCACAGGGAAATGGAGGGGAGGGAATGCTGCTGCGGCTGCTGCACAGGGAAGTGTGGGGGGAAATGCTGCTGCTGCACAGGGAAGTGGGGTGGGGGAGGGAAATGCTGCTGCACAGGGAAATGGAGGGGGAGGGAATGCAGCTGCGGCTGCTGCACAGGGAAGTGGGTGGAGGGAAATGCTGCTGCTGCAAAGGGAAGTGGGGTGGGGAGGGAAATACTGCTGTACAGGGAAATGGAGGGGGAGGGAATGCTGCTGCAGCTTCTGCACAGGGAAATGGGGGGAGGGAAATGCTGCTGCTGCTGCATAAGTGGCAGGGAGAGAGACAGATAGAAAAAAGACAGACAGTGGGAGGGAGGGAGAAAGAAAGAAAGATAAACAGCGGGAGGGAGACAGAAAGAAAGGAAGAAAGACACAGGGGCATGGAGAGAGACAGAAAGACAGACAATAACCAATTATTATTGGTTCAGCTAATTGACTAGATAATATGAAAGAGTATGGGCATGTATTAGATCCAATGAAAAACTCAATATTTTCATTGCTAGGATGGAGGAAAATTGAAAACGGTTTGGGCATTATAATAAATATAGGATTTAAGTGTATTTATAACATCTATAAGTTATGTAGAGAGATCTTGTGTTTATTGGGTATATGAAATATTTGTGTATGATTTAGTCTAAATCAAAATTTGCTTTGAATTAATGTAAGTGCCTTGTGAATTGGAAAAGATAACAAATTTAGGTCTAATATCTTTATAACATCTAAGGTCATTAGTAACATATGAGAATAGTTGTGGATAAGCCTGGGGGGAGTTTTAAAATCACTTGTCTATATGGGTGTTCTCAAGCATTCGTATTATTTATATGGGGGGGGGGGGTTAAGGGGTATATGGATGTGTAAGGATACAACAAAGGGAAGGTAGGAAAATGAATTTCTGTAGGTTTTCTTTGAAGCTCAGGTTAATAATAATCATAAAATGAATCTTAAAATCTTTTCATTAAATGTCAATGGGCAAAATCACCCTATTTAAGTGGAAAAAAACACTTAATTTTTTGAAACAGCAGGCTGCAGATATATATTTTATACAGGAGTCACATCTATGTGAAGTAGAATCAAAAAAGCTGGAAGAAGGATGGGTAAAGCATTGTTTCTATGCTCCGGCGGTAGGGAAAAAAGGAGAAGTGACTATTCCGGTCCATAAGAGATGTATGGCTATATTCACTTTAAAAGATAAAGATCCCTCAGGAAGGTGGGTGCATGTGCAAATGAGATCTGGGAAAAATTATTTGGCGCTCTTTAATATCTACACCCCTAATTCTAATCAATCAGAATTTTTTTATATCTCTTCAGAAACTGTTGCCACTGGCTACTTCTAAAATACTAGTTGCTGGGGACTTTAATGCTGTCATGGATCTATTGATGGATAAAAATTCTAGCAGGGTAATTAAGTCAATGGGGTTAGATAATGGTACAGTCTTGTGGTTTAAAAGATATATGGAGGATCCTACATTTTAATGTTCGGGAATTTTCATTTTGTTCCCATGTTCATAATTCATTTTCAAGAATAGACTATATTTTTGTTTCAGATTTATTAGTACAAAATGTGATAAAAGCTAACATAGACCCAATTGTCTTATCAGATCATAGTGGTGTCTGGATTGAATTGAGGGTTGATGAAGATGATATGGGAAGACCTTTTTGGAGATTCAATAATACATTGCTTGCAGATTCAAAATTTCTTGAAAAAATTCGACAAAAAATGGAGGAATATTTTCAAATCAATGTATCAAAAGAAATTTCAGAGGAAATATTATGGGATGCGCTTAAAGCAGCCATAAGGGGCAGATTATTTCATTTGTGGCACATGTTAGGAAAAAACTTTATATGGAATTTGCTATTTTGGAAAAAGAGATTAAGGAATTGGAGGCAAAATTAACAGTAAAGTGGGGATATGATACTTTACAAGCCCTACTAAAAGTTAAATATAAATATAATGAGATTTCCTCACAGTTTGCAAGGAAAGATTTGTTTTCTCAACAAGCTCTGTATTATGGAAACTCGAATAAAGCGGGAAGATTATTGACTAATTACCTCAAAGCGAAAAAAATGAAAGTAAAAATTGTTGCGATCAGTGTTCTCCCCAGAAATTTTTTCTAGCCGGGTGGCATGAAAAAGTAGCTGGGTGAGGCGGGATGGGGAAATTTGGTGGTGGGGAAAATTAACCCCCTCTTATACTAAGGTGGCTAACATTTTTAGCACGTACAAACTCCCGCGCTACGCGGGAAAACTAACGCCATCTCAATGCTGGCATTAGCGTCTAGCACACGTGGTAATTCTGCGTGCGATAAACACACACTAAAACCATTTTCGCAACTTAGTAAAAGGAGCCCTAAATGTATACTATTTTTATTAGTTAATTATTATTATTTTTCAATGCTCAATATGACTTCCTTTTTAAGGTTTGACACTTGTGCCAGAATATTTTTACTAAATTTAAGAAGCATCCAATGCTAGAAGGGAATAATTAGATATTTGCCCTCTTTCAAATGGTATAGAGGTTTAAAAAAGGGAAAGGTGTTATGTCAGGTTTAATCTAGCCATTTATTTCTGCATGAATTTAAACAACTAAAAAAAAGATAAATATAGCTCATCCAGTCTTACAAGAATGGCTCTACAGCAGGAGTGTCCACACTTTTTGGGCTTGTGAGCTACTTTTAAAATGACCAAGTCAAAATGATTTACCAACAATAAAATTTTAAAAAACACAAAGCACACTGTACGCAGAGAAAATGTTAATTATCATTTATATTCCAGGGTTTTATCAAAGATGTCAATGCAGATGACTCTATCCAATGTCACCTCAGTAAGAACTATACAAAAATAGACAAATATACCCCCTCCCTTTTTACTAAACCACAATAGTGGTTTTTAGCACAGGGAGATGCGCTGAATGCCCTGCACTGCTCTTGATGCTCATAGGCTCCCTGCGCTAAAAACCGCTATTGTGGTTTAGTAAAAGGGGGCCATAGTGCAAAATATAGACAGCAGATATAAATTCTCAAAACGGATACATTTTGATCACTAAATTGAAAATAATATCATTTTCCTACCTTTTTGTCTGGTGATTTCATGAGTCTCTGGTTGCACTTCCTTCTTCTGACTGTAAATCCAATATTTCTTTCTTTCTGCCACTTCCCTTTTCTTTCTGTCTCTCTTTCTTTCTCTATCCCCCTGACTGCTTGTTTCTCTCTCCCCCTACCCCCTCTTTATTTCTGCCTTTCTTTCTCTCTCTTTCTTCCCCTGATTGTCTTTCTTTCTCTCTCCCCCTGCCCCCCCCAAGCCATCGTGCCGATTTCTCCACTTCCCTGATTCTTTCACTACCCCCTAAGCCACAACGCCGATTTCTCCCTGCTGCTTCCGTGAGCTAGGCCAGGCACGTACAAGCGCCGGACTCACAAGACTTCACCTCTGATGTCAATTCTAATGTCGGAGAGGAAATTCCAGGCCAGCCAGGCAGCGATTGGCTGGCTCAGAACTACCTCTCCGACATCAGAATTGACATTGGAGGTGAAGTCTTGTGAGTCTGGCACTTGTATGCGCCTGGCCTGGCTCGGGGAGGCAGGAAGAAAGATTTCAAAGGCAATGCAATCGACTTACATTGCCTTTGCGATCTACTGGTTGATCGCGATCGACCATTTGGGCACCCCTGCTGTTATGATATCCTGTCCTGACCTGAGGAAAGGGGTTTAGTCCCAAAAAACTGCCTTATTTCAATTTCCTATTTATAAACTTTAATTAATACAGTTACAATACTACTTGATTCTAAGTAAAGCAACAATTTTTTTTCTACCTTTTGTCATTTCTGCTTTAATCGTCTTCTCTTCGCTCTCTTCTTTCTATTCAGCATTTGTCCTCACTCCCTTCCATGCAATATCTGTCCTCTCTTTGCCCCTTCCACCCAGCCTCTGCCCTCTCTCTCTCTACCCCTTCCATCCACTGTCCACCTTCTCTCTGCCTCTTGCATCCACTGTCTGCCCTTTCTCTGTTCCATATGGCATCTTCCCTCTTTCTATGTCCCTTCAATAAACTGTATATCCTGTGCCCTTTCTCTCCTTTGTACATGATTCATTTCAGCTTCACCCCCTCCCCTATGCTCTGGTATCTCTCTCTTCTCCTTTCCTTCCTTCCTTCCCACTCCACCCCACCCCATGGTCTGGCATCGCTATCTCCTTCCCTTTTCTCCCCCATGCCCTGGCATCTCCCTCCCCCCTCCCCCCATATGCGCTGACATCTCTCCCTCCCTCGATGGTCTGGTAGATCCTTTCCTTTCCCTCTATCCCATAGTCTTGGTGTCTCTTGCCTCTCCTCTCCCTTACCTGGTCTTCCTTATCCCCTCTCTCTCCCCAATTGGGTGCTGCTGCAGCAGCTCATCCCCCCTCCCCCTCCCCAATTGGGTGCTGATGCAGCACTTTTCTTCCTCTCCCCCCTCCCCATTGGGTGCACCAGCTTTTATCTTCCCCCTCCCCCCCAAATTGGGTGCAGCAGCAACATTTCTCTTCCCTTCCCCCCAGAATGGGTGCAGCAGCAGAATATTTCTCTTCCCCCTCCCCTATTCGATACAGCAGCAGCATTTCTCTTCCCATCCCTCCCAGCTTACAACTTACTGCTTTTACTTGCTTCGGGAACTTCCTCGCTGCCGGGTCCTGCCTTCGCAGAAACAGAAAGTAGGCAGGACCTGGCAACGAGGAAGGCCCAAAGCAAGTAAAGCATGCTGGCAAAAAAGGCAGGCGTCAAAACAAAATTTTTGGCGGAGTCAGCCCGGAAAGGAGCATCGATGGCAGCAGAAGGATTCGCCGGGCGGTCATCTTAATTAGCTGGGCGGTGTGCCTGGTTAAAAGGCCCTGAGGAGAACACTGGTTGCGATGAAAGACGAAAAAGGTGACATTCATTTACAAATTGGAAATATTCTAAAACAATTTGAATTTTTACAAAACTTTGCATTCTTCTGAGCTTTATTCAAATAAAGAAAAGGATGGTATAGAATTTTTAAGGGTCTTAAAATTCCCGAGTGTTCCGCCACTAATTTCTGACAGGTGGGATGATAAGTAACACTCAGAAAAGCACCCATACAATATAAAGCATAAACAATAACACTTTATTATACATATATAAGAATTAAATATAAAATAGCATCACCTTGACCCCATATAACGACCATCTTCACCATTGGGAATCCCTGCAATAGATAGATGGGTGGACCAAAGGACTGTCCCTTGAGACGTGGATTCTCCCTCCAAACGTCATGGATTCCAAGGTTAGAGGCAAGTCCCGTCTTTTATATTGGGTGAAAAGCTGGGAAAACTGCTTGCCTCTTAGTAAGACAGCTGGTACTGGTCCTTTGTTATTTGTTTTGGCAACTCCTAGGTCAAAAAGGTCAACATAGCAGATATTTGTCACTGTCCCTTTCTTTTTGATGTATTTTCCCATCTGTCTTTACTGATGATCATCTGGTTTTACTGTCCTTTGAAAATCAATGAGGTCAGGATGTTAGCTCAGCTGTCCTTTTGAGATCAAGGAGGTCAGATCTCAGATAAGCAAGGTTATTGTAGAGACCATCTGGTCTTACTGTCCTGTGGAGATCAAAGAGGTCAGGATCTCAAATAAGCAAGGAGGTGTTGCAGTTTATTGTCTCTTTGATGCTATCCAGTTGTCACTCAAATAAAGGAAGTCAGGATCTCAAATAAGCAAGGTTATTGTAGAGACCATCTGGTCTTACTGTTCTTTGGAGGTCAGGATGTCAGGTAAGCAGACTTGAGGATACATATCAGTAATATTCTGAACATGTCAGTAAGTAATATGCTGAACATGTCAGTAATATGCTGAGGTATAACACCGAGCATATGAAAGGTAGTCTCGAAGTGCCCATATTGATAAAGGAATTGCAAACAGCATTGAAGTCCCTTAGAGTTGGATCCGCTCCAGGTGGTGATGGTTTCACGGTGGAATTTTATAAATCATTTCAAATTACCCTATTACCTTATTTGCTAAATCTATATCAGGCTCAACTAACTAAAGATTGCATATTAGGTACTATGGCAGAATCCTTAACTATTGTTTTGCCGAAGCCAAATAAAGATCTTATGTTGGTTTCAAATTACAGGCCTATTTCTTTGATTAATGTAGATGGTAAACTGTTGGCTAAGTTATACGCTTAGCTAAGGCTCTCCCTTATATCATCAGAATGTACCAAACGGGGTTCTTCTAATAACACTAGATTGGTGTTACATATGTTAAATCTATCAAATCTATTATGGATGATCCGGCCTTCTCTGTAATTGAGAAATTGATATTAATTCTTCATATCAATGTAATAAATAAAGTTGTCTTGTATTATTAATAATTGATAGAAGGGTGGGTGGGTAAAGTTATGGTTCTATATACTAATTGTATAAAATGGTGTAATCTCTAATATTTTTCTGTATTCAATCAAATGTACTACATTGTTGTATACAAAAAAAAAGACTTATTTGAAGACCACGTTGAAAAAAAAAAAGAAAAGTGTTTTGAATAATGGTGGAGTTTTTTTGGTCTATTATTGTGTGCTCATTTGACTACTTCAGGCTTGCTTGGATTAAACTGAGCACTGTGAACACCGAGGCCTTTTTTCTGTACACTTGAGAAGGTTGAATATGTACAGAAGAGGTATTTGATTGATATTTTCATTCTCTTGTCCTTTTTGTATATTTTCTCTTTGTATACATTAGCCATTTGCCAGGTTTCCACCTCCTTAAACTTATTCCCTGATTGCTACCTATAATTCTAATTCTTTTTTTTTAAATCTGCTTTCATTTATCTGCTGTAGTCAGTCTGCACTATCACTAAATGCTCTACTTTCCATGACAGAATAACACGCTCCTGATGAAGTGTGACTCTATTCTCTGTGAGCTATATATGACAGAAGTTGGTAAATTTCTGGAAAACAACACAATTAAGGTATGAACTATTTGGGCACTTTGGATAGTGAGCCAGAGATACAACTAGTGTTTTTAGTGGGATGTGGGGGTTTGAGAAGTATTTCTCAACTTCAATTCAAGTACCCCTTAAGCCTAACAAATACCAACTGAGTACCCCTGCTCAAGTTACACCTCCATTATAATAGTACTAATTGTAATGCAATTTCTTCCATCCATTTTCCTTATACACACAATATAATTTTATTAATACATAATAGTAACCACTAGTGCTGCCCGATTCACGATTCGAATCGGTTCACCGATTCACTCAGGTGAATCGATTCGAATAGATTTAAATTTTTTAAAAAAAATCAGCTTCCCGATTCGGACCCTTCCCCTCGCCCCCCTAAAGCAGGAGTGGCAGCACTGCTCTTGCTGGCTGGCCGCTGCCGCACCTGTTTTAGAGGGCGAGGAGGGAGGGTCAGTCGGGAAGTGCTGCAGTCCAGCTTCCCTCCTGGCCTACCCGAAGCACTGCTCCCCCCAAGACTGCGCACCCCCCCCCAGGGAAGGCCTCCATGTTGCTCCTGGCCTCCCCGAACCATTTACCTTAGAAACATAGAAACATAGAAATTGACGGCAGAAAAGGGCTATAGCCCATCGAGTCTGCCCATACCAATGACCCACTCCCTGATTCTTACTCTCCTAGAGATCCCACATGAATATCCCATTTTCTTTTGAAATCTAACACGCTGCTGGCCTCAATTACCCTCTGAGGCAGCTCGTTCCAATGATCTACCACCCTTTCAGTGAAGAAGTACTTCCTCGCATCACCCTGAAATTTCCCTCCCCTGATTTTCAGCAAGTGTCCTCTGGTTACTGAGGGCCCTGTAAGACTGAAGATATCATCTTTCACCTCTATACGCCCAGTAATATACTTAAAGGTCTCAATCATGTCCCCTCTCTCTCTTCGCTCCTCCAGTGAGTACATCCTCAGTTTTTTTAACCTTTCTTCATACGTGAGTTCCCTGAGCCCCAAAACCATCCTGGTAGCCATTCGCTGAACCGACTCAATTCTCAACACATCTTTTCGGTAGTGTGGTCTCCAGTATTGAACACAATACTCGAGATGAGGTCTCACCATGGATCTGTACAGCGGCATTATGACTTCAGGTTTTCTGCTGACAAAACCCCTACGGATACAGCCCATCATTTGTCTTGCCTTGGACGATGCCTTCTCTACTTGATTGGCAGCCTTCATATCGTCGCTAATGATCACTCCTAAATCACGTTCCACCGTGGTCCTGGACAAGGTTTCACCATTTAGTGTGTAAGTTCTGTGTGGATTTTTTTTGCCTAGGTGCATTACTTTACATTTTTTAGCATTGAAGCCCAGCTGCCAAGTTGATGACCACTGTTCAAGCTGTCTTAGGTCCTGCGTCATAAAGTCAGGCACGTTGCTTTTGCCAACTATATTGCATAGTTTGGCATCGTCGGCAAACAGTGATACTTTTCCTCTAAGTCCTTGGGTCAAATCTCCTATGAATAAATTGAATAGAATCGGCCCTAAGACGGAGCCCTGAGGTACTCCACTCATCACTGCTGACGTTTTGGAGGGGGTACCGTTTACCATCACCCTTTGAAGCCTACCATCTAGCCAATCCCTTACCCATGTTGTGAATGTATCCCCTAATCCCATCGATTTTAGTTTGTTCAACAGCCTGCGGTGTGGAACGCTATCAAAAGCTTTGCTGAAGTCCAAGTATATCACGTCAAGGGACTCACCGGCATCCAGATGACTGGTCACCCAATCAAAGAAGTCAATCAGATTAGATTGGCAGGACCTTCCCCTGGTGAATCCGTGTTGATGTGGATCACGTAGATTTTCTTCATCTAGAATTTTGTCAAGTTCCTGTTTGATCAGTGTTTCCATGAGTTTGCACACTATGGATGTAAGACTCACCGGTCTGTAATTTCCTGTCTCCGTTCTGCAGCCCTTTTTGTGGAGTGGAATTACGTTAGCTGTTTTCCAGTCTAGGGGTACTATTCCCGTGCGCATGGAAAGATTGAAGAGTACGGATAGTGGTTCAGCCAGAACTTCACTCAGCTCTCTGAGTACCCTGGGGTGTAGATTGTCTGGCCCCATAGCTTTGTCTACTTTGAGTCTTGAAAGTTCGTGGTAGACATTACTAGGTGTAAACTCGTAGTCACGAAACAGGTCATTTTGGCTGTTTCTTATTTGTAGTTGCGGACCATCTCCCGGTGCTTCACAGGTGAATACTGAGCAGAAGTATTCGTTTAGCAGTTCTGCTTTGGTAGTATCAGATTCTGCGTAGTTTCCATCTGATTTCTTAAGGCGTTCTATTCCATTTTTGTTTCTCTTCCTATCGCTAATGTATCTGAAGAAGGATTTGTCCCCTTTTTTAATGTTCCGTGCTAGATCTTCCTCTGTTTGAAGTTTGGCTTCCCTGACTGCCTTTTTGACAGCCTTAGATCTGGCCTGATATTCTTCTTTTGCCTCCCTTTTCCCAAGATGTTTGTAGGTAATAAATGTTTCTTTTTTCATTTTAATGAGGTCAGAAATTTCCTTGTTGAACCATTGTGGTTTTTTGTTTCTCTGGCGTTTGCTTACTGTTTTTACGTAGCGGCTAGAAGCTTCGTTCAGGATGGATTTTAGGTTTGACCACATAGTTTCCGGATTGTCAGTTTCTGCATGGTTTTGCAGCTCTTGATGGACAAAGTCTCTCATGTGGTCGAAATCTGCCTCCCTAAAGTTGAGGACCCTCGTTGCTGTGTTTGATTTAGAGAAGCCTTTTCTGAGGTTGAGCCATACCATGTTGTGGTCGCTGGAGGCCAGCGTGTCTCCCACTGATACTTCCGAGACACTGTCTCCATTTGTGAGTACCAGGTCCAGTATTGCTTTTTCCCTGGTGGGCTCTAATACCATTTGTTTTAGTTGTGCACCCTTAATGGAGGTTATTATTCTCTTGCTACCGCTCGTAGTTGCTGAGAGGGTGTTCCAGTCTGCATCTGGCATGTTGAAGTCGCCTAACAGTACTGTGTCACCACGCAAAGTGATGTTCTCTATGTCCTCAATCAATTCTTTGTCTTCGTCTTCCTTTTGTCTCGGAGGCCTGTATACCACACCGAGGTAAAGGCATTTTTCGTTCCCTCTGGCCAGGTTTACCCAAAGTGATTCCCCTGTGTATCTAACCTCTGTGATCCTGGTAGTTTTGATATTATCCTTAGTGTATAGTGCTACCCCCCCTCCTAATTTGCCCTCTCTGTCCCTTCGAAGTAGATTGTAGCCTGGTATAACCATATTCCACCCATGCGAGTCTGTGAACCAGGTCTCGGATATCGCTACTATGTCAAGGTCTGCATTCCTTATCTCTGTTTCTAGTTCCAGGATTTTGTTGCCCAAGCTGTGTGCATTAACATACATTGCTCTCCAAATTTTTGATGATATGCCTATCCCCGTTAGTGTACTTGCCTTAGGCTCAGAATTGTGTATACTATGGGTACTTACCTTAGGCTCAGAAGTGTGGGTTTTACTTGCTACACCAGGGTGGATCCTTACTGCTCTGGTATGTATGTGTGAGCCCTCCCCCAACTTATTGTTGGAGCCTGCAGCCGAAGATCATGGTTACAGCGTCTTTGTGCTCTGAGCTGTTTCCTCCACTACAATCCTGCCTCTGACGTCAGAGGAGGAACACAAAGATGCTGTAACCGCGATCTTCGGCTGCAGCCTCCAGCAGTAAGGTAAACGGTTCAGGGAGGCCAGGAGCAACACGGAGGCCTTCCCGGGGGTGGGGTGGGGATGGGGAGGGAGTGCGCAATCTTTTGGGGGGGGCAGTCCTTCAGGGGGTGGGACAGGCCTTGGGGGGGTGCAGGCCTTCAAGGGGGAACAGGCTTTTAAGGGGGGACAGGAATTCAAAGGGGGGACAGGAATTCAAAGGGGGGACAGGCCAGTGATGGTGGCATAGGCCCTCAGGAGGGGACAGGCAGGCCTTCGTGGGGGGGCAGTCCTTCAGGGGAGGGCAGTCCTTCAGGGGGTGGGACAGGCCTGGGGGGCGCAGGCCTTGGGGGGTGCAGGCCTTTAAGGGGGGAACAGGTTTTTAAGGGGGGACAGGCCTTCAAAGGGGGGGACAGGCCAGGGATGGCGGCATAGGCCTTCAGGGGAACAAGCAGGCCTTCAGGGGGCAGTCCTTCAGTGGGTGGGAGAGGCCTTGGGGGGGGTGCAGGCCTTTTAGGGGGGGACAGGCCTTTTAGGGGGGGGACTGGCCTTTAATGGGGGACAGGTCAGGGATGGTGGCATAGGCCTTCAGGGGGGCAGGCAGGCCTTCGGGGAGGCAGTCCTTCAGGGGGTGGGACAGGCCTTGGGGGTGCAGGCCTTTAAGGGGGGTGCAGACCTTTAAGGGGGGGAAGGCCTTCAAAAAGGGGACAGGCCAGGGATGGTGGCATAGGCCTTCAGGGGGAACAGGCAGGCCTTCAAGGGGGAGGAGCAGGCCTTCATGGGGGACAGACCTTTAAGGGAGGGGGGCCCTGGTGTAGAAGTACACGGAGGGAGGGAATGGGGGTTCAAAGAGACGTGCATATGCCAGACTTTGGGGGGAAGAAATAATGGGTCTAAAAATAGAGGAGAGGGAGAGAGATGTTGGACAATGGGATTTAGGGAGGGAAGGAAAAGAAAGGGAGAGAAGTTGGACACAAGGGATGGTGTGGAGGGGAAGGATAGAGATACTGGATAGGAGGGTAGTTAGGAAAAGAAAAGTAGAGATGATGGACCCTGGGGTGGTGGGGAAGGAGGGAGAGATGCTTGATGAAATGGTAGTTAAGAAAAGGTGTATCTGTGGATGGAGATGAAAAAAAAGAAAGATGCCAGACCTCCGGAGGAGAGAAGGGAAACGGAAGGGGAGGACAGAGATGAAAGATGGATGGTTAGCAGGGAGAAAGAAAAAAGAAGTAGACCCTGGCAAGCAAGTTATCAGAAGACAACCAGAGCCTGGGACCAACAAGATTTGAATAATGACCAGACAACAAAAGGTAGAAAAACTAATTTTATTTTCCATTTTGTGATTACAATATGTCAGATTTGAAACGTGTATCCTGCCAGAGCAGGTGTTAGACCGCAAACGTGGGCTAGGATTTAAGAGAGAGAGGAAAAGTGTTTTTTGCTCATTTATTTTGTTTACACCACAGCGCCAGTGTGGTTAGGAGAAGGCAAAGGGGATGAAGAGGCTATAAAATAAACCCACCAGGATGTTTGAAAAAAACACCCAATTGGGCAGGAAAATCGAATTGAATCGAAAAACCAATTCAGTAGGCTGAATCGGGCAGCACTAGTAACCACAAAATAACCCTCCCCCCCCAAAAGCACACTGTGTTCACAGAGAAAATGTCAATTATTTATATTGGGGGGGGTCAAAGAGGTCAAGGCAGATGACTTTAAAATATGCAAAGTCATTTCAATAACAACTATAGAAAAATAGACAAATATAGTGTAAAATATAGACAGCAGATATATTCTCAAAACTGACTTTTTTTTTTGGAATCATGTTTATTAAGGAATCAAAGGCAATCAGGCAACAAGAAACAATACAGAGCATCTGTACGGTGCCTTTACAGTTTATGTTCATCATTTAGATGGAGGCCAATGTTTAGAAGAGTACTATGTTGATTCTAGCCAATCTTGATTGATGGATGGTATTCTGCGGTACTGTTCAACTTTTCTTCCATATTATTGCTTGTATTCTGCACTTTCGCAGATGCTCTGTATTGTTTGACATATTTTGATCACTAAATTGAAAATAAACTCATTTTTCCTATATTAATTGTCTTTTGATTTCATGAGTCTCTGGTTGCACTTCCTTCTGACTGTGCATCCAATATTTCTTTCTTTTTGCTTCCTGCATGTTTCCTCTCCTCCAGACCTCATTCTATTCCCCAACAAACATTTCTTTCTGTCCCTCCATGAGTCCAACTTTTCTTCCTCTCTTCTCTGTCCCCATTGGCAACATGTCTCCCTCTCTCTCTCTCTCTCTCTCATTACCTCCCCTGCTGCAAAGGGAGTGGGGAAAGAGAGATCCAGGGTGCATCTCTCCCACTCCCTCTACTGCTACTTTCAACTTTTCTCCCTCCTTTTCACCAGTCCATCTCTTTCTCTCTGCTTCCTGCACGCTTCCTCTCATCCAGTTCTCATTCCCTCCCCCAACCAACATCTCTCTCTGTCCCTCCATGAGTTCAACTGCCGATATCATGATGAGATTCAATAATGATTTGCTAACCTCCCCTTGCCCCTGATTCGATGCCGATTCAGCTCGCCTCCGACTCCAACCTAAAGTAGCATTGGTAAACAGGCTGGTCCTGGTCTGCCCACAAGGACTTCCTTTTTCTGCGTCATCAGTGATGTCGGCGATGCAGCAGAGGGAAGGCCCCAGCGGGCAGGCCAGGAGCAACCTGTTTACCACTGCTACTTTAGGTTGGAGTCAGAGGTGAGGCGAATCATCATTAAATCGCGTTGCGGTATTGGCAGCAATTCCCACATGCTGCCTGCTACTGACTGGTGGAGAGGGGGAGCAGATCCATTCAATTGAATCGGGCAGCACTACCGTGTATTCCCAACAAGCGGCTCGCGTACTGTGTGTTGAGAAACACTGTTTTAGAGTATAAGTATGATCCAAAATTAAAGTATTGTTGCATTAATATGTTGAACTCTACTAAACTTTGAAGATAGTGTTTTAGGAACTGTAATCCTACTCTGAGGAAAGAAATTGATTATTTTATTATAATATAGGTATGTAATTGAAGTGCTGGAAAAATACAATTGAATAATGAAATAGTACTGCTTAAAAGCTAAGTTATTTAAATTATTTATAACTAATCTTGCAAATGAAATAAGATAATAAGATGAAGACTCTAGTAAATAGGGATGAATGAAGAATTGACAGACCCGATGAGTTAGTAAACTCATAAGGTCAATCTGACATCCCATACATAACAAATTATAACTGTTAATCCACTGAGATAGTGTATTGATCTTTTTGAATTTATCAAAATCACAAAGTGTCTGAAGAGGATGTCCTGGGATAAAGCACAGTTACATACTGTAACAAGTGTTATCCAGGGACAGCAGGCAGATATTCTCATAATCCACCCATCTCCCCTGGTTGGCTTCTTAGCTGGTTAACTGAACTGAGGAGCCGTGCACCTATGTCGGGCGGGAAGGCACTCATGTATGTGTGGTCGGTCGCAAACTTTCTAAAGTTCTTCAAGTGGTGACGCACTTGGAACCTTCCGTGCTGGGGCTCTGTGGATGACGTCCATATGTGAGAATATCTGCCTGCTGTCCTTGGATAAAACCTGTTAACGGTAAGTAACTGTGCTTTGTGATAAATGACTGGTTAAGTGGAATGGGGCGAGGATTAGTGGATTCAGTTTGTGCAGTTATCATGCTTTTTGTCTTATTTTGTACTTCAGGAACGCATAAAACAGGAATTGGAATATGTATGTATCTTTTTACCAAGATCTTCGTTAGAGATGTGCATGTCCATTGCATTCTTATATGCCGATGCGATCCTTGGAATACTAGTAGAAGAGGCCAGACCCAAACGTGCATGTTCCAAGCTTGGAAACTGCCCTAAAAACAAGCTTTTCCCAGTTGGTAAGAAATCCCATGACTGGTGTAGTAGTATTCTTAGTTGTACTAAAGCAGCATATATTTGTAATTTTGGTAGGATTTATTAATATTTTCAGTGTCAAATAAATAGGTGGAAGAAAGATCAATGTGAAACAATGTACTTAGGTTCTTTGAGTCTATATTTATTTGTTTTATTTAAAGATTTATCAACCGCCTATTCCTAAGCGCCATTACAGAAAATAAGACAGTGTCTTATATTCATTTTGGGCCCAAAAAATGCACTAGGGCTTATTTTCGGGATAGGGCTTATTTTTTTTTCATGTACATGATCATCTCTCACTTCCTCTCCTTCACCCCAATTCTTCCTCTTTCCTTTCTCTCCTCCACATGTGCACCATCTTTCCTCCTCTCTCACCCATCCCCTTGTGCCTTTCCTCTGCAGCATCTTTCTATCCCGCCCATCCCCCTGTGTAGCAGAACCCTTACACTGCATAGCATCTTTCTATCCCTTCCATCCCTTGTGCAGCAGAACCCTTTCACAGCTTCTATCCCTCCCTCCCATCCCTCACGCAGCTGAACCCCGCTAATCCTCCCATCCTTCCATCTCTTCCTCCCTTCCAAACCCCGTCGACCGCAAGACCTACATACCTCCCTTCAAAGAGCAGTGTTGTCGGCATTCTAAACAGGTTGCTTTGCGGCCTTCTCCCACCAGTGCCTTCCGTGCGTCGCGTTACTGATGACATCAATGATTCGGCAGAGGGAATGCTCTGGCGGGAGAAGGCCGCGAAGCAGCCTGTTTAGAGTGCTGATGACGCTGCTCTTTGTAGGTCTTGTGGTTGGAGAGTGAATGGGGATCGGTCGGGAGGGAGAGATGGAAAGATGGGAGTTCAGCGGGGGTTGGGCGTTGGGGGAGCACTGCTGCTGGTGAATCCAGGGACATTCGGGTTAGACTTCCGGGGAATAGGGCTTATATTAAGACCTACCCTAAAAATCATGTTAGGGCTTATTTTCGGGGTAGGTCTTATTTTCGGGAAAACACGGTAGTCTTTTGGGGATAGAGAGCTTTTGTAAACTGTCAGCATCAGAGTTTGCAGATGCTTCTAATGTGTACTCATTTTCAAAGGGAAAATATCCACATGCACTGGGTTTTATTGCAAAAAATGAGTATAAAATTAGGTATAGGCTTTTTTTTTTTTTTTGCATGTAGACTTGAAAATCAGCTTGTTTTCTTCCCCTTCTCTATCCTCGAACACCTCTTCATAATGAAGCTGCAAGTCATGTACAGACTTTAAGCCACATCGAGGGAGGACAGTTTAAGACAACTGATTAAGCCATTTTTACCTACATAAATATGGCTTTGGAACTTGTTTCCACCTTTGTGTTCTTTCTGATTTGGAAATAAATATGAAGGACAAGTAGGAATTTTTTTCCAAGTTCTTAAGCTATTGTCTTAAGCTGCTGTTGCCATATTTGGATGGTAGTGATACGGTAGACCCAGTACTTATGGTTTTACACTGAATATTGTGCTAGTGACTGAAAAAAATAGGCAGTCTTCCTCTTTTATTCATGTTCTTCTGCCCATTTATTTTTCTGCTTTTCTTGTGTGTAGCCATTTAGAACATTTCACAGTCTGTTCCATGAAGTGTCATTGCTAATACTTAAATTTTCTGACTTTTTCAACAGAGAGAATTACTCCAGAACAGTTAAGCTCTGGTGAATTTTGCACAATACGTAAACTAATAGTAAATTACTTTGACATACTCTTGGAGAAGAATGAAAA
The DNA here is from genome assembly GCF_902459505.1 of Geotrypetes seraphini. NCBI lineage: Eukaryota > Metazoa > Chordata > Amphibia > Gymnophiona > Dermophiidae > Geotrypetes > Geotrypetes seraphini. The sequence continues at coordinate 196,431,067 of NC_047087.1, forward strand.
TGTACTGCATGAAGTCTGTAACTTTCTTCAATCTTCTGCTCAAGAACAGGTAACAAGATTAAGGGGATGACTGAAGAAAGACTAAACAAATTAGATTTCTTTAGCCTAATGAAGAAACAAACTGAGGGGGGATATCACTGGGGTTTATAAAATGTGTGACATGCAACATGGTTATGCATGCTTTAAATTTAGTGCTAGTGTTATGAAACTAGTAGCATATTTAAGATATGTAAGAATATTTTGTTCAGTTGTAATCCATGAAATTTCTTGATAGATACTGAGCTCAGGGCCAGTAGAATGAGTTAAAGGATTGGAATAGATTCTAGAGATGAGGTCCATTGGCAAATAGATTAGCTCAATTGCTCACTCCCAGATATAAGTCTATTTAGATCTTTTTTTCTGTTAGTATCTGGGTAGTTTCAAGTGCCCCCGACTGGCCACTGCTAGGACAGGATTCTGGGCTAGATGGATCATCACTCTGACCTATTGTAGGCTGACACCTCTTTACAATCTAGGTAATGCCATTTTGTTCTTGAAATAAGGTCCTGACTTGACTGGTCAGTCATCGCTCTGATATGAATTGGAAAACCCTCAACAGTCCTATAGTAGCACCTGCTCTTACTGTGGGTTTACTGTGTAAAGAGGTGACCTGAGGGTAGGAGATTGGGCTTGCAAGTTAGGTTTTCTGTTTAGGTTTGGGTTATGTTTCAAAAAGTAACCTTAGTCTAGTCCCTATGTACCCCAAACTGGTAGCTTAAGGTTGTAACTGGCCCTAAAGCCTTCCAGCAGGACTCCTCAGTGCCCCTAGTGGGTACAGTTAAAATTTGACCCAGTATGGAGTTACCTTGCAGACACTGCATTAATATGAGTAAAACAAACAAAAACCAGAATCAATACACACAACTCCAAGTTCAGTTCCAAAAGTAAATTTAATTGTCAGAATGGCAAAATCCAGAAATCAATGTAACTTTTAAAACACAAAAGAAAAACTTCAAAGGGAAAAAAACTCTGGGAGAGTTCAGGGTTTCTCCTCACAACTGCCAATAATCTTCTCTGGTTTTATTCACTACCGAGCTTCTTGCAATAAGGCTATCAGAGCCTGCTCCTAGCAGGTTCCAAGTGAGTTCAGTTCTCTGCGATGCTACACCAACATTCAATCAGTCTCTGCAAAAACACAAGCCTCCAGCTTATTTTATAGCACTACTGGGTCTAGGGGAGTGCCTCAAGTTTGTCTGCAAAAGCACAAAAACAGCTTTCAAAATCCCTCCCAGTTGTTGGCAAACTTCTCCCCACTCAAAAAGGCATTCTCAGCTTCTTAACAAAATGTGCAGAGAACACAAATAGAAAAACAAACAATCTCACAGTTCAGGTAGTCCATGAAACTGGTTGGAAAATAAAACCACCTCAGCCAAAATAGCAAACCAAAAAACAAAACTCACAGTTCTTTGCTCAGTCCTTGAAAAGGGTTGCCAAGCCTACTTCCATCAGCTCAGAAGCCACTTCCAAGCCCTCGGGGACCAGCTCTCCTTGCAGCTCCATTGGTATCTCCTGGTCTGCTTCCAGCAACTCTGAAGTGGGTCCAGCCTTTCCACTTCCATGGGGTCACAGGTATGACCCATGTTTGAGCTGGGAAGCTCTTCTTTAGGGAAAGACCTGAGCTTCCTCCCTAAACTGCCTAGTAGCTTGCTAACATCTACTGGCTTTGCAAGGGGGAAACCATGCCCTGCTCTAGCTGAGCTTGCTCTCACTTGGGCTTCTCTATGGCTCCCATGGTGGACATTGGAGCAATAGTCTTCCTCCCTATTCCTAGGACTAGGTTTAAAATCTATGTTCCTAGCCCTGCTGTGTGGATGGTAATGATTGTGCTTCTTTGCTCTGAGTTGATATTATTAGAATTTCTTTTGAATTAGGGTGGATGTTACTAATCCAATGTCTTACTTGTATGTAATGCATGTTAAATAGAATTTCAAATAGACAATATATGTCATTTCCATGGACCTTGAAATAGAAGGAATTGTCACAAAACTTAGTACTGTGATGGGTGGAAGTCTGAAGGGGTCAGGCTTCTGTTTTTATTAACAGAATTGTATGCACACCCACCTAGATTCCTTACCTCTTCATACCTACCATCAAATGGGTGATGAGTGACTGTAAGGGTTCTGTGCAGCCATGACCGGCCAATATGTCTCCCAGGAGATGGTATGTGAGATCTTGGCAGCCTAGTCTCAGGACTGTAGGTTAGGTGGTGAACTGATTTGCCACACTGCTCACCCCATATACCACACCCACTACTCTTTGGGGTTTTTTTTGTTGTATTTTCCATGCTAAGCGTCTCTTTTTCCAAAAAATAGTAGTAACCAGGGCTGTTGAAGCCAGTACACCAAATCTTCAACTCTGACTTCGACTTCTCTTTTTTTTTTTTTTCTGTCCTACTCTGAATGTAAATCCTACTGGATTTTTTGCACTGGATCTAAAGTACTGGCAATAGCAAAACAATTGGTTCACAATCTAGGTGTGTACTCTTAAGTATTTTTCCTCTGTCCCAGTGGGCTCATAATCTAGCTTTGGTACCTGGAACAATGGAGCATTATATGACTTGCCAAGGGTCACAAGGAGTGGCACTGAGCTTGAAACCACAACCTTGGGGTGCTGAGATAGCAGCTTTAACCACTAGGCCACTCCTTCACTGGTTTCTATGTCTCCAGGATTAGTCGGCGGATGTGGCTTCAAAAGTTTGCCTCAGCCAGTTACTCTTCAGGGGTCAACTGTTTGGCAAGGATTTGGAGAAGTTGGTTAAGGATCTGGGCAAGTCAAGGACTCCTCAGCTGCCAGAGGACAAGTCTCATCAAGGTGAATCCAGATGGGATGTTTTTAAGGTGAAGAGGTATTGCTTGGATATAGTTCATGGCAATTGGAGGTCTAAATTTTTGCCCTGGGGCCAGTCCTTGTGTGATTGTTGGCTGGGTGGTCGTGAGGGGGGCAGGGTCCTCAGGGGCCAACTGTGTCTTCCAGGCCCTAGTAGTTCTCATTGGAGGACATTTAAAGCCCTTCTATTGGAAATGGGTCCAGATAACTTAAGATCAGTAGTTTCTGAAGGCCAGGTTCGCCAAGCCCCTTGCAGATGCCTTCTGGTTTCTCCCTGTCAGATACTGCAAAGGGATCTTGTATTCCATCAGACAGTGTACAGGTTGCTGAATTTGGAGGTAATAGTTCTGGTTCTGCAAGAAGAGATTCTGGCAGGTATTCCATCTATTTTGTAGTGCCCAAAAAGAGAAGTACTCTTCATCAGATCTGCAGGGCCTTATGTGATCTTTATGTACACTCAGGTCAATTGTTAGGTTTGTCAAGGAGTATTTCTCACATCCTTGAACCTCACTAAAGCTAACCTTCACATTCTTATCCACGCAGATCATCAGAAGTATTTGTACTTTATGGGCCTGGGTGCCCATTATCCATTCAAAACCCTACCCTTCGGATTGGCCACAGTGCCAAGGACCTTCTCCAAGGTGATGATGGTGGTGGCTAGTCCTCTCTTTACTGGTGCATTCTTATCTGATCTATTGGCTGATCTATGTGAAGTCTCCAGAGGAAGAACAGGTGTTCCACATCCCAGGTAGACAAACTGCTGTAGAGCCTGGGATGGGTAGTGAATCTTTTAAAAAGCTCTCTGATTCTGTCTTAATATTTGGGAGTCTGCTTTGATACATCTAAGGGCAGTCTTCCTCTTAGTAGCCAGGCTCTAGAAGCTTTAATCTTGGATTCACTCCCTGATCCAGCAGCTTCAACCAATGGCCTGGAAAGGCCTACAAGTCCTGGGCTTGATAGTGGCCACCATCAAGGTGGTTCCCTGGGTGAGGACACATATGTGATCCTTTCAGTGGGCCACACAATTGCTCCTAAAACTTAGGCTGTTGCCAAATTGAAAAATGTACTGAATATATAGACTGTGGAACTCAAGTGTCTGCTGGTATCACCTTCAGAACTAGTCTCAGTGAGTGACCATACTGCAGACTATCATTGATCCAATTGTTTATTTATTAAATTTCTAAAAGATTTATATTTTATAATTTTTTCTTTTGATTTTATAAATATTCTTCTTATATATAAATATGTGAAGGGGTATTATTACTGTGCATCCATGATTAAAGTCTTATCTGAAACTTGTTACTTAGCTTAAGTGTAACTTCTTGACCATCTGCCCTGAGTTGTCATTACGACGGAGGAACTCCTTTCAGTGGGCCATGTTGGCGGGCTGGTCCGCTCAGGAAAATGCAGTCTCTTCATCTTTACAGAGATAAGTGAAATTCAGTCTTCAGTGGTGGATGAATAGCTCTCAACGTTTCCAGTGTAACTTCTGGTTTCATCGGAAGGAGAGACTCAGCCGGAGGAAGGTCTTGGAGCAGACCTGTGACGTTGCCTCTTCATCGATGAAGCTTCTAAGAGGCTGGTAGATCTGGGGTGGGAGGTGTAATGGGGATGACCCAGTAGGAGAGTTTCAGGTTTGGTTTTGGGGTTTTTTGCTGTTTGACCTGTGATGGAGGGGGGAGGGCTACTGGACCTGCAATCGCGAGGAGGGCTGCTGGTGGGGAGGGAGGCGATTCGCAGCAGTTATCCTTTACTGCAGGAGCAAGGCACTGTACTGTTCCCATGGGGCAGTAAAAAGCCTTGTTCCCGAACCCGAGGCAAATGACCAAATTTTTTCCCCATGCTGTGGCTTTCCACTGGAAACAGTCACTGTGTCATTCTCTACTCTGCATTCCTTTTACTATTACTGGTTTGACATTCAGACTAGGTGGTATGCAAGTTTTGGAGCACAAATTCTACAGTTTGTGTTGTCAGTTTCCTTCCTTAACTGCTTTGATGCTTCCCATTTATTGGCACTGGTTTGGAGAGAGACAAGGAAGGAGAAATTAGATCTTGCATGCTAATTTCCTTTCCTCCAGACTAGTCCCGACCCCACCCATTTTATTTATTTTTTGAATATCTATCTGCATAGTTATTCTGGGGGATTAGCAAGATGGTAGTTTCTCTGAATTCTCCAGTTTCAGAAGAGTTTTCTGATTCTAGAGTCGATTAACTTTTTTTGAGGGGGGAGGGGACGGGTTGGTTGATCTTTCACCAAATTCCCTGCGCTAAAAACTGCTATTGTGGTTTAGTAAAAGGGGGCCATAGTGCAAAATATAGACAGCAGATATAAATTCTCAAAACGGATACATTTTGATCACTAAATTGAAAATAAAATCATTTTCCTACCTTTTTGTCTGGTGATTTCATGAGTCTCTGGTTGCACTTCCTTCTTCTGACTGTAAATCCAATATTTCTTTCTTTCTGCCACTTCCCTTTTCTTTCTGTCTCTCTTTCTTTCTCTATCCCCCTGACTGCCTGTTTCTCTCTCCCCCTACCCCCTCTTTATTTCTGCCTTTCTTTCTCTCTCTTTCTTCCCCTGCCTGTCTTTCTTTCTCTCTCCCCCTGCCCCCCAAGCCATCGTGCCGATTTCTCCACTTCCCTGATTCTTTCACTACCCCCTAAGCCACAACGCCGATTTCTCCCTGCTGCTTCCGTGAGCTAGGCCAGGCACGTACAAGCGCCGGACTCACAAGACTTCACCTCTGATGTCAATTCTAATGTCGGAGAGGAAATTCCAGGCCAGCCAGGCAGCGATTGGCTGGCTCAGAACTACCTCTCCGACATCGGAATTGACATTGGAGGTGAAGTCTTGTGAGTCTGGCACTTGTATGCGCCTGGCCTGGCTCGGGGAGGCAGGAAGAAAGATTGCAAAGGCAATGTAATCGACTTACATTGCCTATGCGATCTACTGGTTGATCGCGATCGACCATTTGGGCACCCCTGCTGTTATGATATCCTGTCCTGACCTGAGGAAAGGGGTTTAGTCCCAAAAAACTGCCTTATTTCAATTTCCTATTTATAAACTTTAATTAATACAGTTACAATACTACTTGATTCTACGTAAAGCAACAATTTTTTTTTCTACCTTTTGTCATTTCTGCTATAATCGTCTTCTCTTCGCTCTCTTCTTTCTATTCAGCATTTGTCCTCACTCCCTTCCATACAATATAAGTCCTCTCTTTGCCCCTTCCACCCAGCCTCTGCCCTCTCTCTCTCTACCCCTACCATCCACTGTCCACCCTCTCTCTGCCTCTTGCATCCACTGTCTGCCCTTTCTCTGTTCCATATGGCATCTTCCCTCTTTCTATGTCCCTTCAATAAACTGTATATCCTGTGCCCTTTCTCTCCTTTATACATGATTCATTTCAGCTTCACCCCCCTCCCCTATGCTCTGGTATCTCTCTCTTCTCCTTTCCTTCCTTCCTTCATACTCCACCCCACCCCATGGTCTGGCATCGCTATCTCCTTCCCTTTTCTCCCCCATGCCCTGGCATCTCCCTCCTCTCCCTCCCCCCATATGCGCTGACATCTCTCCCTCCCTCGATGGTCTGGTAGATCCTTTCCTTTCCCTCTATCCCATAGTCTTGGTGTCTCTTGCCTCTCCTCTCCCTTACCTGGTCTTCCTTATCCCCTCTCTCTCCCCAATTGGGTGCTGCTGCAGCAGTTCATCCCCCCTCCCCCTCCCCAATTGGGTGCTGATGCAGCACTTTTCTTCCTCTCCCCCCTCCCCATTGGGTGCACCAGCTTTTATCTTCCCCCTCCCCCCCAATCGGGTGCAGCAGCAACATTTCTCTTCCCTTCTCCCCCAGAATTGGTGCAGCAGCAGAATATTTCTCTTCCCCCTCCCCTATTCGATGCAGCAGCAGCATTTCTCTTCCCATCCCTCCCAGCTTACAACTTACTGCTTTTACTTGCTTCGGGCCTTCCTCGCTGCCGGGTCCTGCCTTCGCGGAAACAGAAAGTAGGCAGGACCTGGCAACGAGGAAGGCCCAAAGCAAGTAAAGCATGCTGGCAAAAAAGGCAGGCGTCAAAACAAAATTTTTGGCGGAGTCAGCCCGGAAAGGAGCATCGGTGGCAGCAGAAGGATTCGCCGGGCGGTCATCTTAATTAGCTGGGCGGTGCGCCCGGTTAAAAGGCCCTGAGGAGAACACTGGTTGCGATTAAAGACGAAAAAGGTGACACTCATTTACAAATTGGAAATATTCTAAAACAATTTGAATTTTTACAAAACTTTGCATTCTTCTGAGCTTTATTCAAATAAAGAAAAGGATGGTATAGAATTTTTAAGGGTCTTAAAATTCCCGAGCATATGAAAGGTAGTCTCGAAGTGCCCATATTGATAAAGGAATTGCAAACAGCATTGAAGTCCCTTAGAGTTGGATCCACTCCAGGTGGTGATGGTTTCACGGTGGAATTTTATAAATCATTTCAAATTACCCTATTACCTTATTTGCTAAATCTATATCAGGCTCAACTAACTAAAGATTGCATATTAGGTACTATGGTAGAATCCTTAACTATTGTTTTGCCGAAGCCAAATAAAGATCCTATGTTGGTTTCAAATTACAGGCCTATTTCTTTGATTAATGTAGATGGTAAATTGATGGCTAAGTTATACACTTAGCTAAGGCTCTCCCTTATATCATCAGAATGTACCAAACGGGGTTCTTCTAATAACACTAGATTGGTGTTACATATGTTAAATCTATCAAATCTATTATGGATGATCCGGCCTTCTCTGTAATTGAGAAATTGATATTAATTCTTCATATCAATGTAATAAATAAAGTTGTCTTGTATTATTAATAATTGATAGAAGGGTGGGTGGGTAAAGTTATGGTTCTATATACTAATTGTATAAAATGGTGTAATCTCTAATATTTTTCTGTATTCAATCAAATGTACTACATTGTTGTATACAAAAAAAAAGACTTATTTGAAGACCACTTTGAAAAAAAAAAAAAAGAAAAGTGTTTTGAATAATGGTGGAGTTTTTTTGGTCTATGATTGTGTGCTCATTTGACTACTTCAGGCTTGCTTGGATTAAACTGAGCACTGTGAACACCGAGGCCTTTTTTCTGTACACTTGAGAAGGTTGAATATGTACAGAAGAGGTATTTGATTGATATTTTCATTCTCTTGTTCTTTTTGTATATTTTCTCTTTGTATACATTAGCCATTTGCCAGGTTTCCACCTCCTTAAACTTATTCCCTCATTGCTACCTATAATTCTAATTCTTTTTTTAAAATCTGCTTTCATTTATCTGCTGTAGTCAGTCTGCACTATCACTAAATGCTCTACTTTCCATGACAGAATAACACGCTCCTGATGAAGTTGTCTCCCGAATGTATTGTCTGTAAGCTATATATGACAGAAGTTGGTAAATTTCTGGAAAACAGCATAATTAAGGTATGAACTATTTGGGCACTTTGGATAGTGAGCCAGAGATACAACTAGTGTTTTTAGTGGGATGTGGGGGTTTGAGCAGTATTTCTCAACTTCAATCCAAGTACCCCTTAAGCCTAACAAATACCAACTGAGTACCCCTGCTCAAGTTACACCTCCATAATAATAGTACTAATTGTAATGCAATTTCTTCCATCCATTTTCCTTATACACACAATATAATTTTATTAATACATAATAGTAACCACTAGTGCTGCCCGATTCATGATTCGAATCAGTTCACCGATTCACTCAGGTGAATCGATTCGAATCGATTTAAATTTTTTTAAAAAATCAGCTTCCCGATTCGGACCCTTCCCCTCGCCCACCTAAAGCAGGAGTGGCAGCACTGCTCTTGCTGGCTGGCTGCTGCCGCACCTGTTTTAGAGGGCGAGGAGGGAGGGTCAGTCGGGAAGTGCTGCAGTCCAGCTTCCCTCCTGGCCTACCCGAAGCACTGCTCCCCCCAAGACTGCGCACCCCCCCACCCCCCGGGGAAGGCCTCCATGTTGCTCCTGGCCTCCCCGAACCATTTACCTTATTGCTGGAGTCTGCAGCCGAAGATCGTGGTTACAGCGTCTTTGTGCTCTGAGCTGTTTCCTCCACTGCGATCCTGCCTCTGACGTCAGAGGAGGAGCACAAAGACGCTGTAACCGCGATCTTTGGCTGCAGGCTCCAGCAGTAAGGTAAACGGTTCAGGGAGGCCAGGAGCAACACGGAGGCCTTCCCGGGGGTGGGGTGGGGTTGGAGAGGGAGTGCGCAATCTTTTGGGGGGACAGTCCTTCAGTGGGTGGGACAGGCCTTGTGGGGTGCAGGCCTTCAAGGGGGAACAGGCTTTTAAGGGGGGACAGGAATTCAAAGGGGGGACAGGCCAGTAATGGTGGCATAGGCCCTCAGGAGGGGACAGGCAGGCCTTTGTGGGGGTGGGGGGCAGTCCTTCAGGGGAGGGCAGTCCTTCAGGGGGGTGGGACAGGCCTGGGGGGGTGCAGGCCTTGGGGGGTGCAGGCCTTTAAGGGGGGAACAGGCCTTCAAAGGGGGGGACAGGCCAGGGATGGCGGCATAGGCCTTCAGGGGGGACAAGCAGGCCTTCAGGGGGCAGTCCTTCAGGGGGTGGGAGAGGCCTTGGGGGGGGGTGCAGGCCTTTTAGGGGGGGACAGGCCTTTAAGGGGGGACTGGCCTTTAAGGGGGGACAGGCCAGGGTTGGTGGCATAGGCCTTCAGGGGGAACAGGCAGGCCTTCAAAGGGGGGGACAGGCCTTCAGGGATGGGGGTACAGGCCTTCAAGGGTGACAGACCTTCAAGGGAGGGGGGCCCTGGTGTAGAAGTACATGGAGGGAGGGAATGGGGGTTCAAAGAGACGTGCATATGCCAGACTTTGGGGGGAAGAAATAATGGGTCTAAAAATAGAGGAGAGGGAGAGAGATATTGGACAATGGGATTTAGGGAGGGAAGGAAAAGAAAGGGAGAGAAGTTGGACACAAGGGATGGTGTGGAGGGGAAGGATAGAGATACTGGATAGGAGGGTAGTTGGGAATAGAAAAGTAGAGATGATGGACCCTGGGGTGGTGGGGAAGGAGGGAGAGATGCTTGATGAAATGGTAGTTAAGAAAAGGTGTATCTGTGGATGGAGATGAAAAAAAAGAAAGATGCCAGACCTCCGGAGGAGGGAAGGGAAACGGAAGGGGAGGACAGAGATGAAAGATGGATGGTTAGCAGGGAGAAAGAAAAAAGAAGGAGACCCTGGCAAGCAAGTTATCAGAAGACAACCAGAGCCTGGGACCAACAAGATTTGAATAATGACCAGACAACAAAAGGTAGAAAAACTAATTTTATTTTCCATTTTGTGATTACAATATGTCAGATTTGAAACGTGTATCCGGATCACGTGATGCCGTCTCGGTGAGCCGACGTGTGTGAGAAGAGCTCCCGGGCCCGCTTGTTTTCTCGATCTCGGCCGGCGTTGCTATCGGCGCGGTCTGCTCTCCCCGACTTCCGGTTTCGGAGGGGAAGTCCCGGCAGCGTTTTGAGCTCGGTTTGGGGCACTATGGCTGCAAAAGTGACCCGCAAAGATCGGGAGAAGCCTCGGGCTGCAGATACCAAGATGGCGGAGCCGGCCCTCGTGTCTCCCTCTTCCCCACGGTCTGAGTGGGTAGCGGATGTTATAACGGAGGTGCGGGCAGCGATACAGGACACCCTTACCTCTCAGCTTCAAAAGCTCTCCGACAAACTGGATGGCTTGGATGCTTCTGTGAGCCATATTAGAGCGGAGTTTGGCTCTTTTCAACAAAGGGTATCTGATTTGGAGGACTCGGCCGGGCAGTCTAGGGAGGCTCAGACAGCGGCGGACTCCAAAATTCGCCAGCTGGAACTTAAGGTGGAGGATCTGGAGAATCGCTCCAGGCGCAGCAATTTGCGACTTGTTGGCGTTCCCGAGTCGGTGTTGGATGGGCAGCTGCACTCCTTTCTGGAATCCTGGCTGGTGCAGTCTCTTCAGCTTCCTTCGACTGCGGGGCCCCTGCGGATTGAAAGAGCGCACCGTCTGGGAGTTCGCCGCCAAGATGCTACCCGTCCGAGGGTGGTAATCTTCAAGGTGTTGAATTATGCCCACAAGGTGGAGATCCTGCGGGCTATTCGGGCGAAAGGCCCCCTCACCTATGAAAATCAGAAGATTTTGTGCTTCCAGGACTTCTCGGTTCAATTGGCTGCCCGGAGAAAGGAGTTTGCCGCTGTCTGTCGTCAACTCCATGAGCGGCGCATCCAGTTCGCGCTTCTCTATCCTGCACGCCTCAAAGTTCAACATGAGGGTCGCTCTCACTTTTTTGACTCTGCGGCCGATGCCTTGGCTTATGTGCAACGTCTGGCGGGAGCGGCGCCTAGCCCCTGATCGTCCTCTGTTTCCTAGATTCTGGTTTCTGGACTGTACTGGGCTGGCTCTCTTGCTATTTTGCTGCTGCTAGCAAGCAGCCTTGGACTTTGCCATGGACTGCCGGTGGGGCGGTGGTGCTGGAGATTTGGGAGCTGCTGCCATCTTCTCTGCCTGACCCATGTCCGAGGACTCCAGCCCTTTGGTTTTGTTTCTGCTGTTCTTGTTTGCCTTTGTATTGGATTATATGGCGCTGTTCCTCCGTGGGGGATGGCGTGCTTTTCTGCCATGGTGCCCCCATCTGCTTTTGACATAGTTCTCGTTTTGTTTTCTCTCAGCATAAGGGGGATTTATTTTATTTTATTTACTGATATGTTGTCTTCTTTGCGGCTTATATTGGGAAAGTTTCCCCGCATAACTGCCTGTTCCTCCGCAGTAATTGTGCATTCTTGTTTTATTTGTTGAGATATGTCTTTAGTCTAATTTCCAGTTCTTCTTCTTCGTGGGTTTGTGTTTAGTTTCTATGGAAGTTGGGGGGTGGGCTCGGGAGGGCTTTTCAGCGTGATTGGTATCTGGGTTTCTCCCAGATCTGTGCATGAGAATTTGGGGGTTGGAGTTTGGGAGGTTGTTGGGGGGGGGGGAGGGCTGCTGGGTGGTTGGGGGCTGGGCTTGGGAGGGGGGTTTGTATGTGTGGAATGTTTGGAAGGGTGTGTTTGGGTGTGACTGGAGGTGGTTGTGTGACCCGGGGTATTGGTGTTTGGTTGTGTTTTTTTTTGGACTATGGGTGACTTTTTGCTCTGGGAAGGAGCCGCTGGCTGGGACGGTTCCCCCGGTAGTCTATTCAGCTATCTTTCTTTTTATCTTAGCTTTTTCTACTCATGGTAATTAAGTTTATCTCCTGGAATGTCCATGGTATCACATCTCCTGTTAAACGCCAAAAAATTCTTAGTGCATTGAATCGACAAAAGGCGGATATAGCATTTTTGCAGGAGACCCACCTCTCTTCTGCGGAACATGCTAAACTCTGCCGGTGGTGGGTTGGTGAGATCTTGGAGTCTTCGGGTCTGCACCGGAAGGCGGGGGTAGTCATTTTATGTCGTAAGGGTCTGCATTTGACTACCCATAAGGTATGGTCTGACCCGCAGGGGCGTTATCTGGTAGCTAAAGTGACACTTAATAGGCAGGATTTGCTCTTGTGTAATATATATGCTCCTAACACTTGGGATGGGTCCTTTATGCGTTCACTTACCAGACTTCTTCATCAGGACCTTCCAGTGGTGTTGGGTGGGGATTTTAATCAAGCTTTTGATCCCACTATTGACAAATCTAATCCCCTTCCTCACGACAGGTATGCCCCGAATAGAGGCCTTCCCTTGTTTGCCTCTTCTATGTCTTTGATTGATGTGTGGCGGGTGTTACATCCTGGAGACCGCGACTACACTCATACATCTAGTGCCCATGCAACGCAGTCCCGTATTGATTATTGGTTGCTCACGGACTCCCTGTTTTCGCAGGTGAGCTCGGCGGAGATTGGAGGATATGATGTTTCGGATCATGCTATGATTGTTCTTATTTTAGAGTTTCCTGGAGATATCCCTGGGGGCTTTCATTGGCGGTTTCCTCTCTCGCTCTATTCTGATCAGGAGTTTCATGCTTTCCTGGTAGATAAATGGAAGGACTATGCTTTTCACAATGCGTCTCATAGGGGTGACTCATTTCTTTACTGGGAGGCTGCTAAAGTGATGTTGCGGGGTGAGATCATTGCTTACTCTAGCCGAAAGAAAAAAAGGCGCGACCGTCAGGTGCTCCGGCTGGAGCGCCAGGTTCAGGATGATCGTCGCCGCTATGGGGCTCATCCCACCGGAATCAATAGAGCGTTATTATTGGCTTCGCAGTTGTCGTTGCGGGAACTATTACATGATCGGGCTATGAAGTCTTTGGCATACTATAAATTTCAACTGTATTTGCATGCTAATAAGAGCGGTAAGCTTTTGGCAAATTTGATTCGATGTGCTAAGGGGTTTTCCCCAATTCTCCATCTCCGCCGGGCAGATGGTGGTTTGGTCCACAAAGATGAGGATATGGCGGCGGTGTTTCACCATTATTTCCAGGAGTTGTATGCTGCTCCACCGGTTTCTTCGTTGGCGGGTGATCTTTATTTGGATCAGGTCTCTCATCCGGTGATGACAGACGCTCAGAATGCGCGTTTGCAGGCTCCTTTTACAGTTGAAGAGCTATCGCTGGTTCTTGGTAGTTCTCCGCTGCAGAAGGCGGCGGGGCCCGATGGCTTTCGCAGTGAATTCTATAGACTTCTACTTGCGGACGTGGCCCCAGTTCTGGTTGATGTGTTTAACACTGCGGTACGCGAGGGGGCTCTCCCGCCTTCTCTTCGGGTTGCTCAGATTGTGGTTTTGCTTAAGCCCGGCAAGGACCCATTAAGGGCCTCCTCGTATCGCCCCATATCCTTGTTGAATGCTGAAGCTAAATTCTTTGCTAAATTGTTGGCCAACCGGTTGGCGGGTATTTTGCCCTCACTGGTGGCGGAGCCTCAAGTTGGGTTCGTCAAAGGTCGGTCGTCCACTCGCAATTTACGTACTATATTGGCTTCGCTGGAGTGGGTGGAGCGGGAGCAGGTTTCTTCTTTGTTGGTCAGTTTTGATGCCCATAAGGCCTTTGATAGGGTTTTGTGGGATTTTTTGTTTTGTACTCTTCAACATTATGGTATGGGAGGTTTCTTTAGTGATGCGGTGGCTGCGTTATATCATGATCCGCTGGCCAGGGTGCTGGTTAATGGAGTTTCTTCGGCGGTGTTTCCAATTCAGCGGGGTACTAGACAGGGTTGCCCCTTGTCTCCTCTTCTTTTCGTGCTCACCTTGGATCCCTTAATTCGCGAAATCTCTGCTAATCCGGCGGTTCGGGGTGTTTTTCTTGGCGGCCGAGAGTTTAAGATTTCGGCATTTGCAGACGATTTGTTGGTTCATTTGACCTCCCCGTGGGAATCCTTTCCTGCTCTTATGTCGCTTTTTACGGAGTATGGCGATTTTTCGGGCTTCCAATTGAATTATGATAAATCTTTGGCATTAGCTACGGCCGAGGCGGTGCGCTTGGAGTGGCCGGGGCAGTTTCCTTTACGGTGGGCGGCTGGTGTATTCAAATATTTGGGAGTGCAACTCACGAGCAGTGTGGGACGGTTATATCGTGCTAATGTAGATGTTTTGTTGGCCGCTACGGAGGGTTGTTTTGCAAAGTGGATGTCTCTACCTCTCTCTTTTTATGGTAGGGTTCAGTTGTATAAGATGGTTATTTTTCCCCGCTGGTTGTATGTACTCCAGTTGCTGCCTCTTTGTCTGCGTCGTAGCGATCTTCAACGGCTTCATAGGCAGCTGACCCGATTCCTCTGGCAAGGCAAGAAGTCTCAGATATCGATCTCTTATCTGTTCGGCTCGGGAAGGATCGGTGGTGTGGGGCTCCCGGATATTGGCCTCTATAATCTGGCTTGCTTGCTGCGATTTTTGGGAGACTGGTGCTTACAGAGTGATGACTATCTTTTTCGGGACTTTGAACATGCTCTTTTCTCTCCTTGGCACTTGTTTTCGCTGTCTCAGTTACCTGTTCGCCTCTTGCCCCCCGCGTTCCGATCTAGTTTCATCCTTAGGTCGTGGCGTTTTTCTTGGAAGGCATTGGTAGGGTTACTGGGGGGGGACCATCAAGTTTCGGATCAGTTGTCTATACGGGGGAATCCGCAGTTTCTGCCTGGCTGTGATAACTCGGTCTTTGTGCGATGGACTGGAGAGGGTTTTCTTCTTCTTGAGCATTTATTGGATGAGGAAGGGGCGATGAGACCTTGGGGAGATTTTCCCATGCTTCATTCTTTGGGTGTGGGAGGTCTGTTTGCGTACCGGCAAATTCATCATTATGTGAGATCCTTGGCGCGCCCGGGCTTACGGTTTCGATTGGGTAACCAATTTCGTCTATTTTTTGCCCAATTTTATGCTTGTGGCTTGACGGTGTCTGCGTTGCATGGGGCTTTGCGGCGGCTTACTCCTCAGAAGTCTTATACGGCTCTGGAGAACCGCTGGGGTAGAGATCTGGGCATACCTGGTGAGTCCTTGAACTTTCCTTCCCTTATTGGTCGTATCTCTTCTATTTCTATTAGTGCAGAACTGAGGGAATGCCAATTTCGAGTGGTGTATAGAGCGTATTTTTCCCAAGAGCGGGTCCACAAGGTTGGGGGCATTTCTTCTCCAATCTGCCCTAAGTGTACACTGGGTTGCAACTCCTTTTTTCATGCATTTTGGGGATGCCCTCGAGTGAAAGTCTTTTGGAGAGCCATACTCCGCTTTTTGGAGCGGCTGGTTGGTCACGCTATTCCGATGTCTCCGGTAGGCTTGCTTTTGGATAGATATGAATCTTTGCGAGTGCCTGCTCGGAGACATCGGTTGCTGATCCGGAAGGGTGCTGTTATAGGAAAGAAGATCATTCTTAGCGTTTGGACGCAAGACATAGCGCCTGCTTACTGGGCTTGGAGGAATCGTTTTCATAATTTGATGCTCTTGGAGCAGCGCCATGCTCGATTATCTGTCCGGCGGTTGAAGATTTTCCTGCAGACCTGGGACCCCTACATTTCCTCGCTTTCCCCTAGGGCCAGAAGTCTGGTCTTGAATTCACTCTGTTGTTGATACCTTATGCTCTCAGCTGTTTTCCCCGGGTTGGTGGGTGGATGTTTGGGAGAGTGTGAATGGTGGGTATGAGTGGTTGGACGTATGTGGAGTTCAGGGGGTAGGGTGGGATTACACATTGTGGGTGGGAGGATGGGATTTGGTTCTCTTGTTTTGTTTGATCTGTGCTGAGCGGCATAAGCAAACAGCTTGCTCAGCATAATCCTTTCTTGCTGGGGGGTTTTTGGGTATGGATTGGGTCTCATGGTGTGGGTTGGGGTGGGGGTTTGGGCTTTGGAGTGGGTGGGGATTGGGGGGATTCTTTGGTTGGGGTGAAAATATGTTTGATGGTACATTTGATGTTCGCGACCTTGTTGTATGGTCGTGTTGTATTGTGTATTTACTGATGATGTGCCAATAAAACATGATTTACCGTATTTTCGCGGATATAACGCGCACCATTGTAAAACGCGCACAGGGGTATAGCGCGCAGAAATCACGATGATATGTACAAAAACTTTTCTATACCGCGCTCAGGCATATAACGCGCATGCTGCCCGACTCTCCTCTGGCCACCCCGACTCTCCTTTCGCTCTCCCCGACTCTCCTCTGGCCACCCCGACTCTCCTTTCGCCCTCCCCGACTCTCCTCTGGTTGCCCCGACTCACCCTGACTTTCGGTGCACTGCCCCGACTCTCCTCTGGTTGCCCCGACTCACCGTTCACCCGCCCTGACTTTCGGTGCACTGCCCCGCCTCTCCGTGCCTGTCCCCCTTGAAGTCCTGTCCCCCCTTGAAGGTCTGCCTGTCCCCCCTTGAAGATCTGCCTGTCCCCCCTTGAAGTCCTGTCCCCATCCTGAAAGCCTGATGCCCCCCCTCGACGTCCGATTCTTCTCCCCCCTCGGCAGGACCACTCGCACCCCCACCCCGAAGGACCGCCGACTCCCCGACAATATTGGGCCAGGAGGGAGCCCAAATCCTCCTGGCCACGGCGACCCCCTAACCCCACCCCGCACTACATTACGGGCAGGAGGGATCCCAGGCCCTCCTGCCCTCGACGCAAACCCCGTCCCCCCAACGACCGCCCCCCCCCCAAGAACCTCCGCCCGTCCCCCAGCCGACCCGCGACCCCCCTGGCCGACCCCCACGACACCCCCACCCGCCTTCCCCGTACTTTGTGTAGTTGGGCCAGAAGGGAGCCCAAACCCTCCTGGCCACGGCGACCCCCTAACCCCACCCCGCACTACATTACGGGCAGGAGGGATCCCAGGCCCTCCTGCCCTCGACGCAAACCCCCCTCCCTCCAACGACCGCCCCCCCCCCAAGAACCTCCGACCGACCCGCGACCCCCCTGGCCGACCCCCCCACCCCCCTTCCCCGTACCTTTGGAAGTTGGCCGGACAGACGGGAGCCAAACCCGCCTGTCCGGCAGGCAGCCAACGAAGGAATGAGGCCGGATTGGCCCATCCGTCCTAAAGCTCCGCCTACTGGTGGGGCCTAAGGCGCGTGGGCCAATCAGAATAGGTATACTTGAAACGTGTATCCTGCCAGAGCAGGTGTTAGACCGCAAACGTGGGCTAGGATTTAAGAGAGAGAGGAAAAGTGTTTTTTGCTCATTTATTTTGTTTACACCACAGCGCCAGTGTGGTTAGGAGAAGGCAAAGGGGGTGAAGAGGCTATAAAATAAACCCACCAGCATGTTTGAAAAAAACACCCAATTGGGCAGGAAAATCGAATTGAATCGAAAAACCAATTCAGTAGGCTGAATCGGGCAGCACTAGTAACCACAAAATAACCCTCCCCCCCAAAAGCACACTGTGTTCACAGAGAAAATGTCGATTATTTATATTGGGGGGGGGTCAAAGAGGTCAAGGCAGATGACTTTAAAATATGCAAAGTCATTTCAATAACAAGTATAGAAAAATAGACAAATATAGTGTAAAATATAGACAGCAGATATATTCTCAAAACTGACTTTTTTTTTGGAATCATGTTTATTAAGGAATCAAAGGCAATCAGGCAACAAGAAACAATACAGAGCATCTGTACGGTGCCTTTACAGTTTATGTTCATCATTTACATGGAGGCCAATGTTTAGAAGAGTACTATGTTGATTCTAGCCAATCTTGATTGATGGATGGTATTCTGCAGTACTGTTCAAGTTTTTTTCCATATTATTGCTTGTATTCTGCACTTTCGCAGATGCTCTGTATTGTTTGACATATTTTGATCACTAAATTGAAAATAAACTCATTTTTCCTACATTAATTGTCTTTTGATTTCATGAGTCTCTGGTTGCACTTCCTTCTGACTGTGCATCCAATATTTCTTTCTTTTTGCTTCCTGCATGTTTCCTCTCCTCCAGACCTCATTCTATTCCCCAACAAACATTTCTTTCTGTCCCTCCATGAGTCCAACTTTTCTTCCTCTCTTCTCTGTCCCCATTGGCAACATGTCTCCCTCTCTCTCTCTCTCTCTCTCATTACCTCCCCTGCTGCAAAGGGAGTGGGGAAAGAGAGATCCAGGGTGCATCTCTCCCACTCCCTCTACTGCCACTTTCAACTTTTCTCCCTCCTTTTCACCAGTCCATCTCTTTCTCTCTGCTTCCTGCACGCTTCCTCTCATCCAGTTTTCATTCCCTCCCCCAATCAACATCTCTCTCTGTCCCTCCATGAGTTCAACTGCCGATACCATGATGAGATTCAATAATGATTTGCTAACCTCCCCCTGCCCCTGATTCGATGCCGATTCAGCTCGCCTCCGACTCCAACCTAAAGTAGCATTGGTAAACAGGCTGGTCCTGGCCTGCCCACAAGGACTTCCTTCTGCTGCGTCATCAGTGATGTCGGCGACGCAGCAGAGGGAAGGCCCCAGCGGGCAGGCCAGGAGCAACCTGTTTACCACTGCTACTTTAGGTTGGAGTCGGAGGTGAGGCGAATCATCATTAAATCGCGTTGCAGTATTGGCAGCAATTCCCACATGCTGCCTGCTACTGACTGGGGGAGAGGGGGGAGCAGATCCATTCAATTGAATCGGGCAGCACTACCGTGTATTCCCAACAAGCGGCTCGCGTACTGTGTGTTGAGAAACACTGTTTTAGAGTATAAGTATGATCCAAAATTAAAGTATTGTTGCATTAATATGTTGAACTCTACTAAACTTTGAAGATAGTGTTTTAGGAACTGTAATCCTACTCTGAGGAAAGAAATTGATTATTTTATTATAATATAGGTATGTAATTGAAGTGCTGGAAAAATACAATTGAATAATGAAATAGTACTGCTTAAAAGCTAAGTTATTTAAATTATTTATAACTAATCTTGCAAATGAAATAAGATAATAAGATGAAGACTCTAGTAAATAGGGATGAATGAAGAATTGACAGACCCGATGAGTTAGTAAACTCAATTGGTCAATCTGACATCCCATATATAACAAATTATAACTGTTAATCCACTGAGATAGTGTATTGATCTTTTTGAATTTATCAAAATCACAAAGTGTCTGAAGAGGATGTCCTGGGATAAAGCACAGTTACATACTGTAACAAGTGTTATCCAGGGACAGCAGGCAGATATTCTCATAATCCACCCATCTCCCCTGGTTGGCTTCTTAGCTGGTTAACTGAACTGAGGAGCCGTACACCTATGTCGGGCGGGAAGGCACTCATGTATGTGTGGTCGGTTGCAAACTTTCTAAAGTTCTTCAAGTGGCGATGCACTTGGGACCTTCCGTGCTGGGGCTCTGTGGATGACGTCCATTTGTGAGAATATCTGCCTGCTGTCCTTGGATAAAACCTGTTAACGGTAAGTAACTGTGCTTTGTGATAAATGACTGGTTAAGTGGAATGGGGCGAGAAATAGTGGATTCAGTTTGTGCAGTTATCATGCTTTTTGTCTTATTTTGTACTTCAGGAACGCATAAAACAGGAATTGGAATATGTATGTATCTTTTTACCAAGGTGTTCGTTAGAGGTGTGCATGTCCATTGCATTCTTATGTACCGATGCGATCCTTAGCATACTAGTAGAAGAGACCAGACCCGAACATGCATGTTCCAAGCTTGGATACTGCCCTAAAAACAAGCTTTTCCTAGTTGGTAAGATCTCCCATGACTGGTGTAGTAGTATTCTTAGTTGTACTAAAGCAGCATATATTTGTAATTTTGGTAGGATTTATTAATATTTTCAGTGTCAAATAAATAGGTGGAAGAAAGATCAATGTGAAACAATGTACTTAGGTTCTTTGAGTCTATATTTATTTGTTTTATTTATTTAAAGATTTATCAACCGCCTATTCCTAAGCGCCATTACAGAAAATAAGACAGTGTCTTATATTCATTTTGGGCCCAAAAAATGCACTAGGGCTTATTTTCGGGATAGGGCTTATTTTTTTTTCATGTACATGATCATCTCTCCCTTCCTCTCCTTCACCCCAATTCTTCCTCTTTCCTTTCTCTCCTCCACATGTGCACCATCTTTCCTCCTCTCTCACCCATCCCCTTGTGCCTTTCCTCTGCAGCATCTTTCTATCCCGCCCATCCCCCTGTGTAGCAGAACCCTTACACTGCATAGCATCTTTCTATCCCTTCCATCCCTTGTGCAGCAGAACCCTTTCACAGCTTCTATCCCTCCCTCCCATCCCTCACGCAGCTGAACCCCGCTAATCCTCCCATCCTTCCATCTCTTCCTCCCTTCCAAACCCCGTCGACCGCAAGACCTACATACCTCCCTTCAAAGAGCAGTGTTGTCGGCATTCTAAACAGGTTGCTTTGCGGCCTTCTCCCACCAGTGCCTTCCATGCGTCGCGTTACTGATGACATCAATGATTCGGCAGAGGGAATGCTCTGGCGGGAGAAGGCCGCGAAGCAGCCTGATTAGAGTGCTGAATGCGCTGCTCTTTGTAGGTCTTATGATTGGTGAGTGAATGGGGTTCGGTTGGGAGGGAGAGATGGAAAGATGGGAGTTCAGCGGGGGTTGGGTGGGGGGGGGGAGCACTGCTGCTGGTGAATCCAGGGACATTCGGGTTAGGCTTCCGGGGACTAGGGCTTATATTAAGACCTACCCTAAAAATCATGTTAGGGCTTATTTTCGAGGTAGGTCTTATTTTCGGGAAAACACGGTAGTCTTTTGGGGATAGAGAGCTTTTGTAAACTGTCAGCATCAGAGTTTGCAGATGCTTCTAATGTGTACTCATTTTCAAAGGGAAAATATCCACATGCACTGGGTTTTATTGCAAAAAATGAGTATAAAATTAGGTATAGGCCTTTTTTTTTTTTTTTTGCATGTAGACTTGAAAATCAGCTTGTTTTCTTCCCCTTCTCTATCCTCGAACACCTCTTCATAATGAAGCTGCAAGTCATGTACAGACTTTAAGCCACATCGAGGGAGGACAGTTTAAGACAACTGATTAAGCTATTTTTACCTACATAAATATGGCTTTGGAACTTGTTTCCACATTTGTGTTCTTTCTGATTTGGAAATAAATATGAAGGACAAGTAGGAATTTTTTTCCAAGTTCTTAAGCTATTGTCTTAAGCTGCTGTTGCCATATTTGGATGGTAGTGATACGGTAAGACCCAGTACTTATGGTTTTACACTGAATATTGTGCTAGTGACTGAAAAAAATAGGCAGTCTTCCTCTTTTATTCATGTTCTTCTGCCCATTTATTTTTCTGCTTTTCTTGTGTGTAGCCATTTAGAACATTTCACAGTCTGTTCCATGAAGTGTCATTGCTATTACTTAAATTTTCTGACTTTTTCAACAGAGAGAATTACTCCAGAACAGTTAAGCTCTGGTGAATTTTCCACAATACGTAAACTAATAGTAAATTACTTTGACATACTCTTGGAGAAGAATGAAAATGTACTGCATGAAGTCTGTAACTTTCTTCAATCTTCTGCTCAAGAACAGGTAACAAGATTAAGGGGATGACTGAAGAAAGACTAAACAAATTAGATTTCTTTAGCCTAATGAAGAAACAAACTGAGGGGGGATATCACTGGGGTTTATAAAATGTGTGACATGCAACATGGTTATGCATGCTTTAAATTTAGTGCTAGTGTTATTTTTTTTTTTTCCATTATTTTTTATTTTCAAATTTTACATAAAGTGTACAAAATATTAAAATACAATTGATAAATACATAGTATCACTTTTATATCTAATACATTATATTTATAAATTTAAATTTTCTCCCTCACCCTCCCCCCACCCTTTTATTACTTTAATATATAATATTTTTAATTTTCAAATTTTATAGAAAGTGTACAACATGTTAGAATACAATTGATGAATATTCAATAACATTTTATATCTAATACAATATATTCTAAATATATTTTATCCCTTCTCCCTCCCCCACCCTTCTATTACTCTTCATTCATACATTGCATATTATATAATATATTATAACATATTATGTAGAAATTATTTTCTTTACCCCCCCTATATGTGTGTCATAAAAAAGATCCCTAAAAGAAGAAAAGAAGAAGAAAAATCCTACTATTTATTCATTACAGTATTTTGCCAATGGCCCCCATATTTTTATAAATTTAGTATATGTCCCCCTTTGTATTGCTATTGTTCTTTCCATTTTGAATATATGACATATTGTATTCCACCAAAATGTATAATTTAGGTTGTTGTAATTATTCCAGTTATTAGTTATATGCTGAATGGCAACCCCTGTCATAATTAATAAAAGCTTGTTATTTTCTGGTGAAATTTGACTTTTTTTCCTCATCATCATTCCAAATAATATTGTGTCATATGATATTGCAATATGATTTTCCATCAATTTATTGATTTGTGGCCAAATTGAATTCCAAAAAGTTTTAATATAGGGACAATGATACAATAAATGATCTAGTGTCCCTGGTTCTAGATTACAGTGCCAGCATTTATTTGACTTAGAACTGTCTAATTTTTGCAAACGTGTAGGGGTCCAAAAAGCTCTATGTAATAAGAAGAACCAAGTTTGTCTCATAGATGCTGACACTGTACATCCCATTCTCCAAGACCAAATTAGTGGCCATTGAGATGCATTAATCTGATGTCCAATCTCAATGCTCCAAATATCTCTTAGACCATTTTTTGGTTTTTTGTTCAAATATCCAGATATTAATTTATACCACAATGCGGCTTGATGTCCTAGGAAGTCTGCTTGAAAACATAAGAACTTTAAACTATATTGATTATTTAATGTTTTCCATTCAGGGAACCCAACCTGAATGGCCTGCTTCAATTGCAACCATTTAAAACTTTGTGTTTTATTAAGACCAAATCTATTTTGCAATTGTGAAAAATCCAGCAGTTTACCTTCTGAAATAACATCGTCTAGAGATCTAATGCCTGCAATAATCCAGTTCTTCCAAAGGATTTGAGCTCCGCCAATTTTGATCTTGGAGTTTATCCATATAGATTGATTAGTTGATTTGTTTATTGGGATAGGTGTTAATTTATCAATAAATCTCAACGTTTTCCAAGTATCCATTAATATTTTATTTTCTCTGTATCTTCTAGGTATGTTAATACTTGGCAGATGAACTAAATTTAGGGGAAACATAAGGCGCCATTCCAAATATAACCAATCCGGTGCATTATCCATAAGTTCTGGGAGGATCCAATACATACCCTGACGTAGAATATAGGCTTGATGGTACCTATAAAAATTAGGAAAATTTACCCCTCCCTCCTTAATTGATTTTTGCAAAGTTACTAAAGCTATTCTAGGTGTTTTACCAAGCCAAAGAAATTTCGTTAAAATGCTATTAAGCTTTTTATAAAAGGACCCCTGAAAATAAATAGGTATCATACTCATTTGGTAGCAAACTACAGGCAAGATCATCATTTTAATAGTTTGAACTCTTCCCCACCAAGAAATATGTAATGGGTTCCATTGTTCACATAACTCCGTAACTTTTTTTAATACATATTTTTCATTCTCTTTTACAGTATCTTCAATTGTTTTTTTAACTTGAATGCCAAGATATTTAAATCCTTCTTCTTTCCATATGAATGGAAAAGTATCAAATAATCCTTTTACACAATGAACATTCAAGGGTATAATTTCAGATTTATTCCAATTAATTTTATAACCTGAGAATTTACCAAACTTATCAATTAATTCCAATAAAGAAGATAAGGTTGACTCTGGATTTCTCAAATAAAGTAAAATATCATCAGCATAAGCCGAAATTTTATATTCCATATCTGAATATGGAATACCTTGTATCTCCCTTGTTTGCTGTATTGCTAACAATAAGGGTTCTAATACAACATCAAATATCAAAGGAGATAAAGGACAGCCTTGTCTAACTCCCCTCTGCAATTGAAAACCATCAGATATCTTATTATTAATATTTAGTCTTGCAATCGGGAAGCTATACAATGTTTTTACCATTTGTATAAATCCGGAACCTATACCAAACCATTCTAAAGCCTGATACATAAAATTCCATTCTACCCTATCAAATGCTTTTTCAGCATCTAATGAAACTGTAAAAGCCGGTTCATCCATTTTTTTTGATAAGTTTAGCATGTGAAATAATAGTCTAGAGTTATTAGAAGAATGTCTTTTAGTAACGAAACCCGTTTGATGCATGTCTATAATATGTGGGAGAGCTTTGGCTAATCTCAGAGCCAAAATTTTTGCCAAAAGTTTATTATCAACATTTATCAAAGATATAGGCCTGTAGTCCGAAACCAAAGTAGGATCTTTATTTGGCTTAGGTAAAACAATTATTATTGATTCAGCCATAGTACCTTTAATATTACCTTTTATAAGTTGTGTCTGATATAAATTTAGTAGATGTGGGGAAAGGATATTTTGAAATGTTTTATAAAATTCTACTGTATAACCATCACCACCTGGAGCGGATCCAACTCTAAGAGATCTCAATGCTGTTTCTAATTCTTTTAATGATATAGGTTCATTCTAAACTCCGTTTTATATGATCAGGAACCTTAGGTCCATTAATTAAATCTAAAAATTTTTTTCCATCTTTTTGTCTCTCCAAATAAGGCTCGGAAGAATACAGGTCCTTATAAAATTTTAAAAATTGTTTTAATATTATATTTGTTTGATTTGTTATTATCCCATTATCGTCTTTTATTCCATTAATATTAGTTCTTCTTTTTTTTGCTTTAAGATAATTTGCCAATAATCTCCCCGCCTTATTAGAATTTCCATAATACACTGTTTGTTTGGAAAACAAATCTCTTCTTATCATTTTTGAAGTTAATTCATTATATTTACCTTTTGCTTTCAAAAGAGCTTGCAAAACTTCATATTCCCATTTACTTACCAATTTAGTTTCTAATATTTTTATTTCTTTTTCTAATTCTATATATTGTATTTTAATCTGTTTCCTAATAAAAGCTGAATATGATATAATATTACCCCTCATAGTTGCTTTAAATGCATCCCATACGTTCTCTATAGATGTATCCTCCACTAAATTTATTTGAAAGAAATCGTTAATTTGTGTTTTAAAATTTTCCAAAAATTTGTCATCCACAAGCAATGCATTATCAAATCTCCAAAGAGGTCTACCATTCTCTAATTGATCTAATTGTAATTCTATCCATACTCCCGCATGATCCGAAATAATAATAGGATCTATGGAAGCTTTAACCACCTGTTGCACTTTATTTGTTGAAACAAAAATATAATCTATTCTTGAAAATGATTTATGAACCTGTGAACAAAATGAAAATTCCTGATCATTAAAATGAAGAATACGCCATATCTTTCAAATCACATGATTGAACCAAATTATCTAAACCTAAAGATTTTATATTTTTACCTGGTTTTTTATCCAATAATGGATCCATTACAGCATTAAAATCTCCAGCCACTACTAAATTAGAAGCAGCCAGTGGTAATAACATATTCTGTAATTTTTAAAAAAATTCTGATTGATTCGAATTAGGGGCATATATATTGAACAACGTCAGGGTATCATTTCCCATACCTATATCAATATGTATCCATCTTCCATGTGGATCTGAATTTTTTACCTTAATCTTGGCCATACATTTTTTGTTTATAAGTATTGCTACCCCTGCTTTTTTACCCTCTGCTGGAGCAAAAAAACATTCCTTTACCCACCCTCCCGATAGTTTCTGTGATTCCTTTATACTAAGATGGGTCTCCTGTAGACAATAAATATCCGCATTTTGCTTTTTTAGAAATGTTAATACTTTTTTCCTTTTGATTACGTGATTTAGGCCATTGACATTAATAGAATATATTTTAAAAGACATTATACATTTTAATATTTCTCATTATAATCTTTCTTTCCTCTTCTTTCATTTTTAGAATCCAAAAAATGTTTTTCACGACACACATATTTACCCCTAAAATATCTAATCCCTTGTATATTTTTTCCTTAATCATTCTAGTAAATATTTTCTTTTTCCCTCCCTTTCCCACCCAGTACAATAGCTGCTTAAGGATACACATTGGAACTGTAATCCAAACATTCTCCTCCCCTCTAGGCATTTAATATTCAATCAAATTCCCCTTCTATTTATTTATATTAACCTTTAATATCTGATTCATATTTTCATATCATTTCATTAATGTGTCTTTACATTTTTTTCTTTCTTCAGATATTTCAATATTTCATACTTTTATAATTATTTCATAAAGTCATCAAAACCCATCTTAAAATTTTATATTAAAATATCATAGGTTCTGGTTTAGAAAGAAAAGCTTTCAGTTTTTCTGGATCCTCGAAATATAAGGATTTATCTCCAGATGACACTCTCATTTTCGCCGGATAATATAGACCATATTTAAAACCTTTTTCTTTTAGTAGAGGTCTCATGTCTAATAGTCTCTTTCTTTTGTTTGCTGTATTTTTGGCAAAGTCCGGTAGGAACCATATTCTAGATCCTTTATAATTTAGATTTTTGTCTTTCTTTGCAGCATTTAATATTTCTAATGCTTGTTGGTATCTAAGCATTTTGAAAATTATTGGTCTTGGCCTGCCTTTGTTTTCTGTATTTTTAATTGGGATCCTATGTGCCCTTTCTATTTCTAGAGGTTGTTTCAAGTCCAGTTGTATTATTTTTGGAATTAAATTTTCTAGAAAAAGAATAGTATTTTTCCCCTCTAAGTTTTCTTGTATTCCAAAAAGTTTAATGTTTTTCCTTCTTCCTCTATTCTCATAGTCTTCCAGTTGATCTTTCAATTTGTTTAATTCCAGACTATCATTTTTACATCTGTTTGTTTCGCTTTCTATAACCTCCATTTTAGATTCTAGTTCAGTTGTTCTTTTGTTATTACTTTCCATTTGTCTGTGAATGTTTAATATTTCTTCTTTCATTTCAGACATATTGGTTACTGTTTCTTTAAGCATCTGCTTAATTTGTCTTAGTTCTTCCATAACTTCTGCTTTACTCAATATGTCATGTTCTTCAGCTGGAAGTGGGATCTTGCTTGGTGTTATTTGATCTTGTTTTTGTCTTTTTGCTGACGTGCCAGTCTCATTTTTGCTTTGTCTGGTACTTGCCATGTTGTTATTTTCTTTTTCTTTGTTTTTACTTTCTTTATATTTTTTAGGAGACTGTATAGTCTCTTTTAATCACAATTCACAGTAATCTGACTTGTTTCAGTTTTTACACAGTTATAGCTTTTACAGCACTAGTTTTAGAACAGTATTGAAACTTTCCTTTTTTCTCCTTTGGCCAATTCAATTTTTCTTTTATCAGCCTGCCCTCACTGCCTCTTTGTATCAGTCCAGAGAAAAGCCAATAAGAATTATCTTCCCTTCAGCTTTTTTCAATATCAGCAGTTTTTTCTGTTTCCTCTGGTTTGTTCACACACTCCAATATCACGCCGCTTGTCTCTTTCCTTTCAAGTCTTCCATTAATATCAGTAGCACCATCAAATTGTCTCCGTTGATGAATGAATCCTCCTTTTTTTTTTTTTTTCTGTCATCCACCTCAATGCCGATCCAGCACTGAGGGAAAACAAGCAATAAGACTGGCCTCAGGCGAAAGATCAGTTAATCACTCAGGGCTCCGTCTCTTCACCAAACTGGAAATGGCTGCCTCAAACCGCCACATTCAAGAATTCTACTGACAACATCCACACATCAGGAGTCAATCACTCATTTACTTTTTTCAACATTAGTTAGTTTTTTTTTTTTTTTTTTTTCCCTTTAAACAACTCTCCTTACAATTACAGCTTTAACAGTGCTAATCCCAATACTGCATTGAAACTTCCCTTTTATTCCGTTTGCCAATTCAAATATTTATCAGCCTTCCTTCACTGTTTCTCCACATCAGCACAAAGATAGATCGGTAAAATCAACAATTTATCTTTCCTTAGCCCCTCTTCTCTTCAGTGTCAGCTATCTTTTTCTAGTGCCTCGCCGTTCCAGCACTGAAGAAAAAAATGTCAGTAATCTTTATCTCTGTTTTTCCTCCCACAAGCCCGCTATCAGCCTCGGTGTAGGAGGATAACATGCAATCTTTTAGTCTTTTCCCTTAGATTCAACCACGGCAGCACAAATCTCTTTCACATCAACTCCTTCAGCTCTGTCAGTCACTCACCCCCGATGCCTTGCCGTTTCAGCGCTGAAAAAACCGGGAATCTTTTTCTTTAATTTCACTCTCTCTGGTCTTCTCACAGCTTCGAAGAGGGAAAAATTCAATCTGTCAGCTCTCCAACTCTCCTCGCTGCCAGTTACTCTCAATACACTGTAGATTTTTTCCGTTAATAGATTTTTTTTCTGTCAGTTGTTAGTCCCGATGCTGCGCCGATCCAACTCTGAGAGAGATAAAACCGGTAAACTCACTTCGGCTCTCTCCTCTCAAGATCTGCCCCGATTTCGGCCGAGAAAGTCAACATCAATTGCCACAATTTCAAGTTTCCATTAGACTTGTTTTTTACTCGATTTCAGCAGTAAGAGGATAAATTATTTTTTAATCATTGCCTATTTGAAGAGGAGCGTTTCGATCACACCTCCATCCTGTGCTCGCGTTAAGCCACGCCCTAGTGCTAGTGTTATGAAACTAGTAGCATATTTAAGATAGAAACATAAAACATAGAAATAGACGGCAGATAATGTAAGAATATTTTGTTCAGTTGTAATCCATGAAATTTCTTGATAGATACTGAACTCAGGGCTAGTAGAATGAGTTAAAGGATTGGAATAGATTCTAGAGATGAGGTCCATTGGCAAATAGATTAGCTCAATTGCTCACTCCCAGATATAAGTCTATTTAGATCTTTTTTTCTGTTAGTATCTGGGTAGTTTCAAGTGCCCCAGACTGGCCACTGCTAGGACAGGATTCTGGGCTAGATGGATCATCACTCTGACCTATTGTAGGCTGACACCTCTTTACAATCTAGGTAATGCCATTTTGTTCTTGAAATAAGGTCCTGATTTGACTGGTCAGTCATCGCTCTGATATGAATTGGAAAACCCTCAACAGTCCTATAGTAGCACCTGCTCTTACTGTGGGTTTACTGTGTAAAGAGGTGACCTGAGGGTAGGAGATTGGGCTTGCAAGTTAGGTTTTCTGTTTAGGTTTGGGTTATGTTTCAAAAAGTAACCTTAGTCTAGTCCCTATGTACCCCAAACTGGTAGCTTAAGGTTGTAACCGGCCCTAAAGCCTTCCAGCAGGACTCCTCAGTGCCCCTAGTGGGTACAGTTAAAATTTGACCCAGTATGGAGTTACCTTGAAGACACTGCATTAATATGAGTAAAACAAACAAAAACCAGAATCAATACACACAACTCCAAGTTCAGTTCCAAAAGTAAATTTAATTGTCAGAATGGCAAAATCCAAAAATCAATGTAACTTTTAAAACACAAAAGAAAAACTTCAAAGGGAAAAAACTCTGGGAGAGTTCAGGATTTCTCCTCACAACTGCCAATAATCTTCTCTGGTTTTATTCACTACCGAGCTTCTTGCAATAAGGCTATCAGAGCCTGCTCCTAGCAGGTTCCAAGTGAGTTCAGTTCTCTGCGATGCTACACCAACATTCAATCAGTCTCTGCAAAAACACAAGCCTCCAGCTTATTTTATAGCACTGCTGGGTCTAGGGGAGTGCCTCAAGTTTGTCTGCAAAAGCACAAAAACAGCTTTCAAAATCCCTCCCAGTTGTTGGCAAACTTCTCCCCACTCAAAAAGGCATTCTCAGCTTCTTAACAAAATGTGCAGAGAACACAAATAGAAAAACAAACAATCTCACAGTTCAGGTAGTCCATGAAACTGGTTGGAAAATAAAACCACCTCAGCCAAAATAGCAAACCAAAAAACAAAACTCACAGTTCTTTGCTCAGTCCTTGAAAAGGGTTGCCAAGCCTACTTCCATCAGCTCAGAAGCCACTTCCAAGCCCTCGGGGACCAGCTCTCCTTGCAGCTCCATTGGTATCTCCTGGTCTGCTTTCAGCAACTCTGAAGTGGGTCCAGCCTTTCCACTTCCATGGGGTCACAGATATTACCCATGCTTGAGCTGGGAAGCTCTTCTTTAGGGAAAGACCTGAGCTTCCTCCCTAAACTGCCTAGTAGCTTGCTAACATCTACTGGCTTTTCAAGGGGGAAACCATGCCCTGCTCTAGCTGAGCTTGCTCTCACTTGGGCTTCTCTATGGCTCCCCTGGTGGACATTGGAGCAATAGTCTTCCTCCCTATTCCTAGGACTAGGTTTAAAATCTATGTTCCTAGCCCTGCTGTGTGGATGGTAATGATTGTGCTTCTTTGCTCTGAGTTGATATTATTAGAATTTCTTTTGAATTAGGGTGGATGTTACTAATCCAATGTCTTACTTGTATGTAATGCATGTTAAATAGAATTTCAAATAGACAATATATGTCATTTCCATGGACCTTGAAATAGAAGGAATTGTCACAAAACTTAATACTGTGATGGGTGGAAGTCTGAAGGGGTCAGGCTTCTGTTTTTATTAACAGAATTGTATGCACACCCACATAGATTCCTTACCTCTTCATACCTACCATCAAATGGGTGATGAGTGACTGTAAGGGTTCTGTGCAGCCATGACCGGCCAATATGTCTCCCAGGAGATGGTAGGTGAGATCTTGGCAGCCTAGTCTCAGGACTGTAGGTTAGGTGGTGAGCTGATTTGCCGCACTGCTCACCCCATATACCACACCCACTACTCTTTGGGTTTTTTTTGTTGTATTTTCCATGCTAAGCGTCTCTTTTTCAAAAAAAAGTAGTAACCAGGGCTGTTGAAGCCAGTACACCAAATCTTCAACTCTGACTTCGACTTCTCTTTTTTTTTTTTCTGTCCTACTCTGAATGTAAATCCTACTGGATTTTTTGCACTGGATCTAAAGTACTGGCAATAGCAAAACAATTGGTTCACAATCTAGGTGTGTACTCTTAAGTATTTTTCCTCTGTCCCAGTGGGCTCATAATCTAGTTTTGGTACCTGGAACAATGGAGCATTATATGACTTGCCAAGGGTCACAAGGAGTGGCACTGAGCTTGAAACCACAACCTTGGGGTGCTGAGATAGCAGCTTTAACCACTAGGCCACTCCTCCACTGGTTTCTATGTCTCCAGGATTAGTCGGCGGATGTGGCTTCAAAGGTTTGCCTCAGCCAGTTACTCTTCAGGGGTCAACTGTTTGGCAAGGATTTGGAGAAGTTGGTTAAGGATCTGGGCAAGTCAAGGACTCCTCAGCTGCCAGAGGACAAGTCTCATCAAGGTGAATCCAGATGGGATGTTTTTAAGGTGAAGAGGTATTGCTTGGATATAGTTCATGGCAATTGGAGGTCTAAATTTTTGCCCTGGGGCCAGTCCTTGTGTGATTGTTGGCTGGGTGGTCGTGAGGGGGGCAGGGTCCTCAGGGGCCAACTGTGTCTTCCAATGAAGGTACTGGGGCCCAGGCCCTAGTAGTTCTCATTGGAGGACATTTAAAGCCCTTCTATTGGAAATGGGTCCAGATAACTTAAGATCAGTAGTTTCTGAAGGCCAGGTTCGCCAAGCCCCTTGCAGATGCCTTCTGGTTTCTCCCTGTCAGATACTGCAAAGGGATCTTGTATTCCATCAGACAGTGTACAGGTTGCTGAATTTGGAGGTAATAGTTCTGGTTCTGCAAGAAGAGATTCTGGCAGGTATTCCATCTATTTTGTAGTGCCCAAAAAGAGAAGTACTCTTCATCAGATCTGCAGGGCCTTATGTGATCTTTATGTACACTCAGGTCAATTGTTAGGTTTGTCAAGGAGTATTTCTCACATCCTTGAACCTCACTAAAGCTAACCTTCACATTCTTATCCACGCAGATCATCAGAAGTATTTGTACTTTATGGGCCTGGGAGCCCATTATCCATTCAAAACCCTACCCTTCGGATTGGCCACAGTGCCAAGGACCTTCTCCAAGGTGATGATGGTGGTGGCTAGTCCTCTCTTTACTGGTGCATTCTTATCTGATCTATTGGCTGATCTATGTGAAGTCTCCAGAGGAAGAACAGGTGTTCCACATCCCAGGTAGACAAACTGCTGTAGAGCCTGGGATGGGTAGTGAATCTTTTAAAAAGCTCTCTGATTCTGTCTTAGCCATGGGAATATTTGGGAGTCTGCTTTGATACATCTAAGGGCAGTCTTCCTCTTAGTAGCCAGGCTCTAGAAGCTTTAATCTTGGATTCACTCCCTAATCCAGCAGCTTCAACCAATGGCCTGGAAAGGCCTACAAGTCCTGGGCTTGATAGTGGCCACCATCAAGGTGGTTCCCTGGGTGAGGACACATATGTGATCCTTTCAGTGGGCCACACAATTGCTCCTAAAACTTAGGCTGTTGCCAAATTGAAAAATGTACTGAATATATAGACTGTGGAACTCAAGTGTCTGCTGGTATCACCTTCAGAACTAGTCTCAGTGAGTGACCATACTGCAGACTATCATTGATCCAATTGTTTATTTATTAAATTTCTAAAAGATTTATATTTTATAATTTTTTCTTTTGATTTTATAAATATTCTTCTTATATATAAATATGTGAAGGGGTATTATTACTGTGCATCCATGATTAAAGTCTTATCTGAAACTTGTTACTTAGCTTAAGTGTAACTTCTTGACCATCTGCCCTGAGTTGTCATTACGACGGAGGAACTCCTTTCAGTGGGCCATGTTGGCGGGCTGGTCCGCTCAGGAAAATGCAGTCTCTTCATCTTTACAGAGATAAGTGAAATTCAGTCTTCAGTGGTGGATGAATAGCTCTCAACGTTTCCAGTGTAACTTCTGGTTTCATCGGAAGGAGAGACTCAGCCGGAGGAAGGTCTTGGAGCAGACCTGTGACGTTGCCTCTTCATCGATGAAGCTTCTAAGAGGCTGGTAGATCTGGGGTGGGAGGTGTAATGGAGATGACCCAGTAGGAGAGTTTCAGGTTTGGTTTTGGGGTTTTTTGCTGTTTGACCTGTGATGGAGGGGGGAGGGCTACTGGACCTGCAATCGCGAGGAGGGCTGCTGGTGGGGAGGGAGGCGATTCGCAGCAGTTATCCTTTACTGCAGGAGCAAGGCACTGTACTGTTCCCATGGGGCAGTAAAAAGCCTTGTTCCCGAACCCGAGGCAAATGACCAAATGTTTTCCCCATGCTGTGGCTTTCCACTGGAAACAGTCACTGTGTCATTCTCTACTCTGCATTCCTTTTACTATTACTGGTTTGACATTCAGACTAGGTGGTATGCAAGTTTTAGAGCACAAATTCTACAGTTTGTGTTGTTAGTTTCCTTCCTTAACTGCTTTGATGCTTCCCATTTATTGGCACTGGTTTGGAGAGAGACAAGGAAGGAGAAATTAGATCTTGCATGCTAATTTCCTTTCCTCCAGACTAGTCCCGACCCCACCCATTTTATTTATTTTTTGAATATCTATCTGCATAGTTATTCTGGGGGATTAGCAAGATGGTAGTTTCTCTGAATTCTCCAGTTTCAGAAGAGTTTTCTGATTCTAGAGTCGATTAACTATTTTTGAGGGGGGAGGGGACGGGTTGGTTGATCTTTCACCAAATTCCCTGCGCTAAAAACTGCTATTGTGGTTTAGTAAAAGGGGGCCATAGTGCAAAATATAGACAGCAGATATAAATTCTCAAAACAGATACATTTTGATCACTAAATTGAAAATAAAATCATTTTCCTACCTTTTTGTCTGGTGATTTCATGAGTCTCTGGTTGCACTTCCTTCTTCTGACTGTAAATCCAATATTTCTTTCTTTCTGCCACTTCCCTTTTCTTTCTGTCTCTCTTTCTTTCTCTATCCCCCTGACTGCCTGTTTCTCTCTCCCCCTACCCCCTCTTTATTTCTGCCTTTCTTTCTCTCTCTTTCTTCCCCTGCCTGTCTTTCTTTCTCTCTCCCCCTGCCCCCCCAAGCCATCGTGCCGATTTCTCCACTTCCCTGATTCTTTCACTACCCCCTAAGCCACAACGCCGATTTCTCCCTGCTGCTTCCGTGAGCTAGGCCAGGCACGTACAAGCGCCGGACTCACAAGACTTCACCTCTGATGTCAATTCTAATGTCGGAGAGGAAATTCCAGGCCAGCCAGGCAGCGATTGGCTGGCTCAGAACTACCTCTCCGACATCGGAATTGACATTGGAGGTGAAGTCTTGTGAGTCTGGCACTTGTATGCGCCTGGCCTGACTCGGGGAGGCAGGAAGAAAGATTGCAAAGGCAATGTAATCGACTTACATTGCCTATGCGATCTACTGGTTGATCGCGATCGACCATTTGGGCACCCCTGCTGTTATGATATCCTGTCCTGACCTGAGGAAAGGGGTTTAGTCCCAAAAAACTGCCTTATTTCAATTTCCTATTTATAAACTTTAATTAATACAATTACAATACTACTTGATTCTACGTAAAGCAACAATTTTTTTTTCTACCTTTTGTCATTTCTGCTTTAATCGTCTTCTCTTCGCTCTCTTCTTTCTATTCAGCATTTGTCCTCACTCCCTTCCATACAATATATGTCCTCTCTTTGCCCCTTCCACCCAGCCTCTGCCCTCTCTCTCTCTACCCCTTCCATCCACTGTCCACCCTCTCTCTGCCTCTTGCATCCACTGTCTGCCCTTTCTCTGTTCCATATGGCATCTTCCCTCTTTCTATGTCCCTTCAATAAACTGTATATCCTGTGCCCTTTCTCTCCTTTATACATGATTCATTTCAGCTTCACCCCCCTCCCCTATTCTCTGGTATCTCTCTCTTCTCCTTTCCTTCCTTCCTTCCCACTCCACCCCACCCCATGGTCTGGCATCGCTATCTCCTTCCCTTTTCTCCCCCATGCCCTGGCATCTCCCTCCTCCCCCTCCCCCCATATGCGCTGACATCTCTCCCTCCCTCGATGGTCTGGTAGATCCTTTCCTTTCCCTCTATCCCATAGTCTTGGTGTCTCTTGCCTCTCCTCTCCCTTACCTGGTCTTCCTTATCCCCTCTCTCTCCCCAATTGGGTGCTGCTGCAGCAGTTCATCCCCCCTCCCCCTCCCCAATTGGGTGCTGATGCAGCACTTTTCTTCCTCTCCCCCCTCCCCCCTCCCCATTGGGTGCACCAGCTTTTATCTTCCCCCTCCCCCCCAATTGGGTGCAGCAGCAACATTTCTCTTCCCTTCCCCCCCCCAGAATGGGTGCAGCAGCAGAATATTTCTCTTCCCCCTCCCCTATTCGATACAGCAGCAGCATTTCTTTTCCATCCCTCCCAGCTTACAACTTACTGCTTTTACTTGCTTCGGGCCTTCCTCGCTGCCGGGTCCTGCCTTCGCGGAAACAGAAAGTAGGCAGGACCTGGCAACGAGGAAGGCCCAAAGCAAGTAAAGCATACTGGCAAAAAAGGCAGGCGTCAAAACAAAATTTTTGGCGGAGTCAGCCCAGAAAGGAGCATCGGCGGCAGCAGAAGGATTCGCCGGGCGGTCATCTTAATTAGCTGGGCGGTGCGCCCGGTTAAAAGGCCCTGAGGAGAACACTGGTTGCGATTAAAGACGAAAAAGGTGACACTCATTTACAAATTGGAAATATTCTAAAACAATTTGAATTTTTACAAAACTTTGCATTCTTCTGAGCTTTATTCAAATAAAGAAAAGGATGGTATAGAATTTTTAAGGGTCTTAAAATTCCCGAGCATATGAAAGGTAGTCTCGAAGTGCCCATATTGATAAAGGAATTGCAAACAGCATTGAAGTCCCTTAGAGTTGGATCCACTCCAGGTGGTGATGGTTTCACGGTGGAATTTTATAAATCATTTCAAATTACCCTATTACCTTATTTGCTAAATCTATATCAGGCTCAACTAACTAAAGATTGCATATTAGGTACTATGGTAGAATCCTTAACTATTGTTTTGCCGAAGCCAAATAAAGATCCTATGTTGGTTTCAAATTACAGGCCTATTTCTTTGATTAATGTAGATGGTAAACTGATGGCTAAGTTATACACTTAGCTAAGGCTCTCCCTTATATCATCAGAATGTACCAAACGGGGTTCTTCTAATAACACTAGATTGGTGTTACAT
This sequence comes from Geotrypetes seraphini, assembly GCF_902459505.1. Classification (NCBI taxonomy): domain Eukaryota; kingdom Metazoa; phylum Chordata; class Amphibia; order Gymnophiona; family Dermophiidae; genus Geotrypetes; species Geotrypetes seraphini. Next base: position 196,467,423 of record NC_047087.1, read on the forward strand.
ATGTTAAATCTATCAAATCTATTATGGATGATCCGGCCTTCTCTGTAATTGAGAAATTGATATTAATTCTTCATATCAATGTAATAAATAAAGTTGTCTTGTATTATTAATAATTGATAGAAGGGTGGGTGAGTAAAGTTATGGTTCTATATACTAATTGTATAAAATGGTGTAATCTCTAATATTTTTCTGTATTCAATCAAATGTACTACATTGTTGTATACAAAAAAAAAAGACTTATTTGAAGACCACGTTGAAAAAAAGAAAAGTGTTTTGAATAATGGTGGAGTTTTTTTGGTCTATGATTGTGTGCTCATTTGACTACTTCAGGCTTGCTTGGATTAAACTGAGCATTGTGAACACCGAGGCCTTTTTTCTGTACACTTTGAGAAGGTTGAATATGTACAGAAGAGGTATTTGATTGATATTTTCATTCTCTTGTCCTTTTTGTATATTTTCTCTTTGTATATATTAGCCATTTGCCAGGTTTCCACCTCCTTAAACTTATTCCCTCATTGCTACCTATAATTCTAATTCTTTTTTTAAAATCTGCTTTCATTTATCTGCTGTAGTCAGTCTGCACTATCACTAAATGCTCTACTTTCCATGACAGAATAACACGCTCCTGATGAAGTTGTCTCCCGAATGTATTGTCTGTAAGCTATATATGACAGAAGTTGGTAAACTTCTGGAAAACAACATAATTAAGGTATGAACTATTTGGGCACTTTGGATAGTGAGCCAGAGATACAACTAGTGTTTTTAGTGGGATGTGGGGGTTTGAGCAGTATTTCTCAACTTCAATCCAAGTACCCCTTAAGCCTAACAAATACCAACTGAGTACCCCTGCTCAAGTTACACCTCCATAATAATAGTACTAATTGTAATGCAATTTCTTCCATCCATTTTCCTTATACACACAATATACCGTATTTGCCGGCGTATAAGACGACTTTTCAGTACCTTAAAATCCTCCCCAAAGTCGGGGGTCGTCTTATACGCCGGGTACTGTTTAGAGAGCTGCACGGGGACGCCCCTAGGGTCGCGGGGAATCCGTGGGGACGCCCCCTAGGGTCGCGGGGATCCCATGGGGACGCCTCCGAGGGTCGCGGGGCTCCTGCGGGGCTGGATGCTCAGTCTTCTGGATGTACGCGGCTCTTCTTCTCCCTACCTTCTCTGCTTGCAGCACAGAGCCGAACGGAAGTCTTCCCGACGTCAGCGCTGACGTCGGAGGGGAGGGAGGGCTTAAACAAAGCTCTCCCTCCCTCCGACGTCAGCGCTGACGTCAGGAAGACTTCCGTTCGGCTCTGTGCTGCAGGCAGGGCAGATAAGGAGAAGGAGAGTAGCCTCGCGGTTCGAGTGGCTACCAAGGGAGAGGGGCGGCCGCCCCGCCCCGGTTGCAGCACAGCCGGCCAGGTTCCCTTACTTTTGTGGCACTTCCCCGACCGACCGATAACAGCCCGGGTCCGACAATCCTCCCTGCCCTGTAGCCGTGAATCTAAATTACCTTTCTTACAGCAGCTGTAAGAAGGTAATTTAGATTTGCGGTTAAGGGCAGGGAGGTTTGTCGGACCCGGGCTGTTATCGGTCGGTCGGGGAAGTGCCACAAAAGTAAGGGGACCTGGCCGGCTGTGCTGCACCCGGGGCGGTAGAGAAGGTGTGCGGAAGAAGGGGTAGTCTTATACGGCGAGTATATAACAAAACTCTATATTTTAACTAAAAGTTGGGGGGTCGTCTTATACGCCCAGTCGTCTTATACGCCGGCAAATACGGTAATTTTATTAATACATAATAGTAACCACTAGTGCTGCCCGATTCATGATTCGAATCAGTTCACCGATTCACTCAGGTGAATCGATTCGAATCGATTTAAATTTTTTTTAAAAAATCAGCTTCCCGATTCGGACCCTTCCCCTCGCCCCCCTAAAGCAGGAGTGGCAGCACTGCTCTTGCTGGCTGGCTGCTGCCGCACCTGTTTTAGAGGGCGAGGAGGGAGGGTCAGTCGGGAAGTGCTGCAGTCCAGCTTCCCTCCTGGCCTACCCGAAGCACTGCTCCCCCCAAGACTGCGCACCCCCCTCCCCCGGGGAAGGCCTCCATGTTGCTCCTGGCCTCCCCGAACCATTTACCTTATTGCTGGAGCCTGCAGCCGAAGATCGTGGTTACAGCGTCTTTGTGCTCTGAGCTGTTTCCTCCACTGCGATCCTGCCTCTGACGTCAGAGGAGGAGCACAAAGACGCTGTAACCGCGATCTTTGGCTACAGGCTCCAGCAGTAAGGTAAACGGTTCAGGGAGGCCAGGAGCAACACGGAGGCCTTCCCGGGTGTGGGGTGGGGTTGGGGAGGGAGTGCGCAATCTTTTGGGGGGACAGTCCTTCAGGGGGTGGGACAGGCCTTGTGGGGTGCAGGCCTTCAAGGGGATAACAGGCCTTTAGCGGGGGGACAGGCCAAGGATGGTGGCATAGGCCTTCAGGGGGGCAGGCAGGCCTTCGGGGAGGCAGTCCTTCAGGGGGTGGGACAGACCTTGGGAGGTGCAGGCCTTCAAGGGGATAACAGGCCTTTAGGGGGGGGACAGGCAAGGGATGGTGGCATAGGCCTTCAGGGGGGACAGGCAGGCCTTCGGGGGGCAATCCTTCAGGGGGTGGGACAGGCCTTGGGGGGTGCAGGCCTTTAAGGGGGGGTGCAGACCTTTAAGGGGGGGAAAGGCCTTCAAAAGGGGGACAGGCCAGGGATGGTGGCATAGGCCTTCAGGGGGAACAGGCAGGCCTTCAAGGGGGAGGTGCAGGCCTTCAGGGGGGACAGACCTTCAAGGGAGGGGGGCCCTGGTGTAGAAGTACATGGAGGGAGGGAATGGGGGTTCAAAGAGACGTGCATATGCCAGACTTTGGGGGGAAGAAATAATGGGTCTAAAAATAGAGGAGAGGGAGAGAGATGTTGGACAATGGGATTTAGGGAGGGAAGGAAAAGAAAGGGAGAGAAGTTGGACACAAGGGATGGTGTGGAGGGGAAGGATAGAGATACTGGATAGGAGGGTAGTTGGGAAAAGAAAAGTAGAGATGATGGACCCTGGGGTGGTGGGGAAGGAGGGAGAGATGCTTGATGAAATGGTAGTTAAGAAAAGGTGTATCTGTGGATGGAGATGAAAAAAAAGAAAGATGCCAGACCTCCGGAGGAGGGAAGGGAAACGGAAGGGGAGGACTGAGATGAAAGATGGATGGTTAGCAGGGAGAAAGAAAAAAGAAGGAGACCCTGGCAAGCAAGTTATCAGAAGACAACCAGAGCCTGGGACCAACAAGATTTGAATAATGACCAGACAACAAAAGGTAGAAAAACTAATTTTATTTTCCATTTTGTGATTACAATATGTCAGATTTGAAACGTGTATCCTGCCAGAGCAGGTGTTAGACCGCAAACGTGGGCTAGGATTTAAGAGAGAGAGGAAAAGTGTTTTTTGCTGATTTATTTTGTTTACACCACAGCGCCAGTGTGGTTAGGAGAAGGCAAAGGGGGTGAAGAGGCTATAAAATAAACCCACCAGCATGTTTGAAAAAAACACCCAATTGGGCAGGAAAATCGAATTGAATCGAAAAAACCAATTCAGTAGGCTGAATCGGGCAGCACTAGTAACCACAAAATAACCCTCCCCCCCAAAAGCACACTGTGTTCACAGAGAAAATGTCGATTATTTATATTGGGGGGGGTCAAAGAGGTCAAGGCAGATGACTTTAAAATATGCAAAGTCATTTCAATAACAACTATAGAAAAATAGACAAATATAGTGTAAAATATAGACAGCAGATATATTCTCAAAACTGACTTTTTTTTTGGAATCATGTTTATTAAGGAATCAAAGGCAATCAGGCAACAAGAAACAATACAGAGCATCTGTACGGTGCCCTTACAGTTTATGTTCATCATTTACATGGAGGCCAATGTTTAGAAGAGTACTATGTTGATTCTAGCCAATCTTGATTGATGGATGGTATTCTGCAGTACTGTTCAAGTTTTCTTCCATATTATTGCTTGTATTCTGCACTTTCGCAGATGCTCTGTATTGTTTGACATATTTTGATCACTAAATTGAAAATAAACTCATTTTTCCTACATTAATTGTCTTTTGATTTCATGAGTCTCTGGTTGCACTTCCTTCTGACTGTGCATCCAATATTTCTTTCTTTTTGCTTCCTGCATGTTTCCTCTCCTCCAGACCTCATTCTATTCCCCAACAAACATTTCTTTCTGTCCCTCCATGAGTCCAACTTTTCTTCCTCTCTTCTCTGTCCCCATTGGCAACATGTCTCCCTCTCTCTCTCTATCTCTCTTTCATTACCTCCCCTGCTGCAAAGGGAGTGGGGAAAGAGAGATCCAGGGTGCATCTCTCCCACTCCCTCTACTGCCACTTTCAACTTTTCTCCCTCCTTTTCACCAGTCCATCTCTTTCTCTCTGCTTCCTGCACGCTTCCTCTCATCCAGTTTTCATTCCCTCCCCCAATCAACATCTCTCTCTGTCCCTCCATGAGTTCAACTGCCGATACCATGATGAGATTCAATAATGATTTGCTAACCTCCCCCTGCCCCTGATTCGATGACGATTCAACTCGCCTCCGACTCCAACCTAAAGTAGCATTGGTAAACAGGCTGGTCCTGGCCTGCCCACAAGGACTTCCTTCTGCTGCGTCATCAGTGATGTCGGCGACGCAGCAGAGGGAAGGCCCCAGCGGGCAGGCCAGGAGCAACCTGTTTACCACTGCTACTTTAGGTTGGAGTCAGAGGTGAGGCGAATCATCATTAAATCGCGTTGCGGTATTGGCAGCAATTCCCACATGCTGCCTGCTACTGACTGGGGGAGAGGGGGAGCAGATCCATTCAATTGAATCGGGCAGCACTACCGTGTATTCCCAACAAGCGGCTCGCGTACTGTGTGTTGAGAAACACTGTTTTAGAGTATAAGTATGATCCAAAATTAAAGTATTGTTGCATTAATATGTTGAACTCTACTAAACTTTGAAGATAGTGTTTTAGGAACTGTAATCCTACTCTGAGGAAAGAAATTGATTATTTTATTATAATATAGGTATGTAATTGAAGTGCTGGAAAAATACAATTGAATAATGAAATAGTACTGCTTAAAAGCTAAGTTATTTAAATTATTTATAACTAATCTTGCAAATGAAATAAGATAATAAGATGAAGACTCTAGTAAATAGGGATGAATGAAGAATTGACAGACCCGATGAGTTAGTAAACTCATAAGGTCAATCTGACATCCCATATATAACAAATTATAACTGTTAATCCACTGAGATAGTGTATTGATCTTTTTGAATTTATCAAAATCACAAAGTGTCTGAAGAGGATGTCCTGGGATAAAGCACAGTTACATACTTTAACAAGTGTTATCCAGGGACAGGAGGCAGATATTCTCATAATCAACCCATCTCCCCTGGTTGGCTTCTTAGCTGGTTAACTGAACTGAGGAACCGTACACCTATGTCGGGCGGGAAGGCACTCATGTATGTGTGGTCGGTTGCAAACTTTCTAAAGTTCTTCAAGTGGCGATGCACTTGGGACCTTCCGTGCTGGGGCTCTGTGGATGACGTCCATATGTGAGAATATCTGCCTGCTGTCCTTGGATAACACCTGTTAACGGTAAGTAACTGTGCTTTGTGATAAATGACTGGTTAAGTGGAATGGGGCGAGAAATAGTGGATTCAGTTTGTGCAGTTATCATGCTTTTTGTCTTATTTTGTACTTCAGGAACGCATAAAACAGGAATTGGAATATGTATGTAACTTTTTACCAAGATCTTCGTTAGAGGTGTGCATGTCCATTGCATTCTTATATACCGATGCGATCCTTAGAATACTAGTAGAAGAGGCCAGACCCGAACATGCATGTTCCAAGCTTGGATACTGCCCTAAAAACCAGCTTTTCCTAGTTGGTAAGAACTCCCATGACTGGTGTAGTAGTATTCTTAGTTGTACTAAAGCAGCATATATTTGTAATTTTGGTAGGATTTATTAATATTTTCAGTGTCAAATAAATAGGTGGAAGAAAGATCAATGTGAAACAATGTACTTAGGTTCTTTGAGTCTATATTTATTTGTTTTATTTATTTAAAGATTTATTAACCGCCTATTCCTAAGCGCCATTACAGAAAATAAGACAGTGTCTTATATTCATTTTGGGCCCAAAAAATGCACTAGGGCTTATTTTCGGGATAGGGCTTATTTTTTTTTCATGTACATGATCATCTCTCCCTTCCTCTCCTTCACCCCAATTCTTCCTCTTTCCTTTCTCTCCTCCACATGTGCACCATCTTTCCTCCCCTCTCACCCATCCCCTTGTGCCTTTCCTCTGCAGCATCTTTCTATCCCGCCCATCCCCCTGTGTAGCAGAACCCTTACACTGCATAGCATCTTTCTATCCCTTCCATCCCTTGTGCAGCAGAACCCTTTCACAGCTTCTATCCCTCCCTCCCATCCCTCACGCAGCTGAACCCTGCTAATCCTCCCATCCTTCCATCTCTTCCTCCCTTCCAAACCCCGTCGACCGCAAGACCTACATACCTTCCTTCAAAGAGCAGTGTTGTCGGCATTCTAAACAGGTTGCTTTGCGGCCTTCTCCCACCAGTGCCTTCCGTGCGTCGCGTTACTGATGACATCAATGATTCGGTAGAGGGAATGCTCTGGCGGGAGAAGGCCGCGAAGCAGCCTGTTTAGAGTGCTGAATGCGCTGCTCTTTGTAGGTCTTGTGGTTGGAGAGTGAATGGGGTTCGGTCGGGAGGGAGAGATGGAAAGATGGGAGTTCAGCGGGGGTTGGGCGGGGGGGGGGGGAGCACTGCTGCTGGTGAATCCAGGAACATTCGGGTTAGGCTTCCGGGGACTAGGGCTTATATTAAGACCTACCCTAAAAATCATGTTAGGGCTTATTTTCGAGGTAGGTCTTATTTTCGGGAAAACACGGTAGTCTTTTGGAGATAGAGAGCTTTTGTAAACTGTCAGCATCAGAGTTTGCAGATGCTTCTAATGTGTACTCATTTTCAAAGGGAGAATATCCACATGCACTGGGTTTTATTGCAAAAAATGAGTATAAAATTAGGTATAGGCCTTTTTTTTTTTTTTTGCATGTAGACTTGAAAATCAGCTTGTTTTCTTCCCCTTCTCTATCCTCGAACACCTCTTCATAATGAAGCTGCAAGTCATGTACAGACTTTAAGCCACATCGAGGGAGGACAGTTTAAGACAACTGATTAAGCTATTTTTACCTACATAAATATGGCTTTGGAACTTGTTTCCACATTTGTGTTCTTTCTGATTTGGAAATAAATATGAAGGACAAGTAGGAATTTTTTTCCAAGTTCTTAAGCTATTGTCTTAAGCTGCTGTTGCCATATTTGGATGGTAGTGATACGGTAGACCCAGTACTTATGGTTTTACACTGAATATTGTGCTAGTGACTGAAAAAAATAGGCAGTCTTCCTCTTTTATTCATGTTCTTCTGCCCATTTATTTTTCTGCTTTTCTTGTGTGTAGCCATTTAGAACATTTCACAGTCTGTTCCATGAAGTGTCATTGCTAATACTTAAATTTTCTGACTTTTTCAACAGAGAGAATTACTCCAGAACAGTTAAGCTCTGGTGAATTTTCCACAATACGTAAACTAATAGTAAATTACTTTGACATACTCTTGGAGAAGAATGAAAATGTACTGCATGAAGTCTGTAACTTTCTTCAATCTTCTGCTCAAGAACAGGTAACAAGATTAAGGGGATGACTGAAGAAAGACTAAACAAATTAGATTTCTTTAGCCTAATGAAGAAACAAACTGAGGGGGGATATCACTGGGGTTTATAAAATGTGTGACATGCAACATGGTTATGCATGCTTTAAATTTAGTGCTAGTGTTATGAAACTAGTAGCATATTTAAGATATGTAAGAATATTTTGTTCAGTTGTAATCCATGAAATTTTTTGATAGATACTGAGCTCAGGGCCAGTAGAATGAGTTAAAGGATTGGAATAGATTCTAGAGATGAGGTCCATTAGCAAATAGATTAGCTCAATTGCTCACTCCCAGATATAAGTCTATTTAGATCTTTTTTTCTGTTAGTATCTGGGTAGTTTCAAGTGCCCCAGACTGGCCACTGCTAGGACAGGATTCTGGGCTAGATGGATCATCACTCTGACCTATTGTAGGCTGACACCTCTTTACAATCTAGGTAATGCCATTTTGTTCTTGAAATAAGGTCCTGACTTGACTGGTCAGTCATCGCTCTGATATGAATTGGAAAACCCTCAACAGTCCTATAGTAGCACCTGCTCTTACTGTGGGTTTACTGTGTAAAGAGGTGACCTGAGGGTAGGAGATTGGGCTTGCAAGTTAGGTTTTCTGTTTAGGTTTGGGTTATGTTTCAAAAAGTAACCTTAGTCTAGTCCCTATGTACCCCAAACTGGTAGCTTAAGGTTGTAACCGGCCCTAAAGCCTTCCAGCAGGACTCCTCAGTGCCCCTAGTGGGTACAGTTAAAATTTGACCCAGTATGGAGTTACCTTGCAGACACTTCATTAATATGAGTAAAACAAACAAAAACCAGAATCAATACACACAACTCCAAGTTCAGTTCCAAAAGTAAATTTAATTGTCAGAATGGAGGGGGCGTGGCTTAACGCGAACACAGGATGGAGGTGTGATCACGACGCTCCTCTATATCTGGGCAAAATTTTAAAATTATAATTCTCTTATTGCTGATTTTGAGATAAAAAACAAGTTTAAATTAAACTTAAAACTATTGCAGACTAATATTGAGTTCCTCCGATAAAATCGAGATAGATCCTGAGAGAGGAAAACTGAAAGAAAGATTGCCGGTTTTTCTCTCAGCGCTGGATTGACGCGGCAGATAACTGACAGAAAAGAAATCTATCAAATAGAAACAATCGGATAACAACGCTGTTATTAAAGTAAGATTTGAAAAGAAAAGAGACGGATTATCTCTGTATTAAGGCAGCACGGAGGTAAGAAATAGCTGTTAAAAACTTGAACTGACTAACAGCTAAAGAGAAACGGATCTTGAAGTGAAATCGCTGTCAGATGAGATGATTTAATACAGCCCTCTCCTGCCGAAGATAAATTAAAACCTTAAAGGCATTGAATATTACTAGCTTTTAGAGGTATAGATACGGCACGGTAGAGAAGAGAACTGTTTCAAGAAATAAAACTGATTAACGTTTTTAAAAAAAAAGTACGATCCCAATGTGAGACAGTTGACAGTTGATTATCTAAACTATGACAGTTTAAGGCAGCCCTTTCTAGTCAGCGCTGAGTTGGAGCCCTGAGATAAAACTGGTCCTTTACCTGAAGCCAGTTTTCTTGTTCATTTTTCCTCAGCAATGGTTCAACATTGGGACAGATAACAGATAATAATTTCTATAAACGCAAATAATTTATATTGCTGCTGATATTAAGGGAAGATTTGGAAAAAGTTAAAAGAAATACGTAATTATATTAATGCTGATTTGAATGCTGAGAGAGTGAAAGAAGGCTTATGAAGATTTAATTTGAAAAAGACATACAGCATTCTCAGGGGATTGAAAAAAGAAAACTGATAGAGAGAGGAATACTGGCATTTTCTCTCAATAATTAAGTGCCAAAGCACTGAAAACAAATAAATATCAGCTTATTAAAATAAAAGAAATTCTGAAATGAATATTGCTTTCCTCTGACAAAGCTGCGATTGGGCTTGTGAGAGAGGAGACAGAGAAAAGGATCAACGGAACTTTAAACTTTAAAAAAAAAACCGAAGCAACAGGACATCGAGGCAATTGAGAGACGCTGAGAAAAAAACAGAAGACAGTTACTTCAAGTTGGTCAAAATAAGGGAAAATAACTCTATAAAGTGTTGCTCTCCTCAATTGGGGCTGCGATTGGGCTTGTGAGAGGAGAGGAAAAACTACTAAGAATTTTTTTTTTTTTTTTTTTTTGTCAGCGCTGAAAAATTAAAACTTGTGAAAGAAATTGACTAATCTGAGAGAGATCTAAGGGAAGGAAATGTTGTTGGACTAAATGTTCCCCTCCTTCATTGAGACAGTGAAAGTGAGAAAAGTAAAAGAAAAAAGGAAAGAATTTTCAAACTGACATAGGTAAAAGATAAAAGAAGGAGAAAAAAAAATCAAAAATAACCATCTAGCCAATATTAAAGAGATAAATAAACTAAAAAAGGAATATTCAAGATTGTGACAGATAACTGAGGAAAAGAAAAGGGCTTAAAAAGAAAATTTCTACTAAATCTTGGAAGAAAAGAGATTAAAAACCTAAGAATATCAAATCTAAACCTAAGAGACTAAATATAAGAAATAAGAATAACCAAGAAAAAGAAAACAACAACATGGCAAGCACCAGACAAAACAAAAATGAGGCTGGTACATCTGCAAAAAGACAGAAACAAGACCAAATAACACCAAGCAAAATACCACTTCCTATCGAAGAATCAGACATATTAAGCAAAACAGAAGTTATGGAAGAACTAAGACAAATCAAACAAATGCTTAAGGAAACTATAACTAATATGTCGGAAATGAAAGAAGAAATTTTAAATATTCATAGACAAATGGAAGTTAACAACAAAAGAACAACTGAACTAGAATCAAAAATGGAAGCTATAGAATGTGAATCAAAAAGATGTAAAAACGACAGCCTGGAATTAAATAAATTAAAAGATCAACTGGAGGACTACGAGAATAGAGGAAGAAGGAAAAACATTAAACTTTTTGGAATACAAGAAAATTTAGAGGGAAAAAATACTATCCTTTTCCTTGAAAATTTAATTCCAAAAATACTACAGTTAGACTTGAAACAACCAATTGAAATAGAAAGGGCGCATAGAATCCCAATTAAAAATTTAGAAAACAAAGACAGACCAAGACCAATAATTTTTAAAATGCTGAGATACCAACAAGCACTAGAAATACTAAATGCTGCAAAAAAAGATAAAAACCTAAATTATAAAGGATCAAGAATATGGTTTTTACCAGACTTTGCCAAAAACACAGCAAATAAAAGAAAGAGACTACTAGACATGAGACCTCTACTAAAAGAAAAAGGATTTAAATATGGTCTATACTACCCGGCGAAAATGAGAGTATCATCTGGAGACAAATCCTTATATTTTGAGGATCCCGAAAAACTAAAAGATTTTCTCTCTAAACCAGAACCTATGATATTTTAACATAGAACATTAAGATGGTTTTGAGGACTCTATGAAAAATTAGAAAAATATGACATATTGAAATATCTGAAGAAAAGGAGGAAAACAATATAAAGAAAAGACAATAAAAATTATAAGAAAGAAAGAACAAAATATAGGAAAATTATTAAATAATACACTACATATATGTTTAAAATAATTATATGTTGAAATCATAATACTAAGGAAATACAAATTAACATATTGTTAAATGGATAATGATACATTAATGAAATGTTATGGAAAATGATTAAAGATATAAAAGATCAATATAGATAGATAGAAGGGAAATTTGTTTAAATATTGAATATTGATTGCCTGGAATGGGGAGAATGTTCGGATTACAGTTCCAATGTGTATCCTTAAGCAGCCAATGTACTGGGTGGGAAAGGGAGGGACAAGGAGAATATTTACTAGAATAATTAAGGGAGATACATTAGGGTTAAATATGTGTGTCATGAAGAAAATTTTTTGGATATTAAATATGAAAGAGGAGAGGAAGAATAAGATAATGAAAAGTATTAAAATGTATAATGTCTTTTAAAATATATTCTATTAATGTCAATGGCCTGAATCATGTAATTAAAAGGAAAAAAGTATTAACATTTTTAAAAAAGCAAAATGCGGATATTTACTGTCTGCAAGAGACCCATCTTAATATGAAGGAATCACAGAAATTATCAGGTGGATGGATAAAGGAATGTTTTTTTACTCCAGCAGTGGGTAAAAAAGCAGGGGTTGCAATTCTTATAAATAAAAAATGTATGGCCAATATAAAGGTAAAAAGTACAGATCCACATGGAAGATGGATACATATCGATATAGGTATGGGAAATGATACCCTAACGTTATTTAATATATATGCCCCTAATTCGAATCAATCAGAATTTTTCAAAAAGCTACAAAATATGTTATTACCACTGGCTGCCTCTAATTTAGTGGTGGCTGGAGATTTTAATGCTGTAATGGATCCATTATTGGATAAAAAACCAGGTAAAAATATTAAATCTTTAGGTCTAGATAATTTAGTTCGATCATGTGATTTGAAGGATATATGGCGTATTCTTCATTTTAATGATCAGGAATATTCATTTTGTTCACAGGTTCATAAATCATTTTCAAGAATAGATTATATTTTTGTTTCAACAAATAAAGTGCAACAGGTGATTAAAGCCTCCATTGATCCTATTATCATTTCGGATCATGCGGGAATATGGATAGAATTACAATTAGATCAATTAGAAAATAATAGACCTCTTTGGAGATTTGATAATGCATTGCTTGTGGATGACAAATTTTTGGAAAATTTTAAAACACAAATTAATGATTTTTTTCAAACAAATTTAGTGGAAGATACATCTATAGAGAATGTATGGGATGCATTTAAAGCAACTATGAGGGGTAATATTATATCATATTCAGCTTTTATTAGGAAACAGATCAAAAAACAATATATAGAATTAGAAAAAGAAATAAAAATATTAGAAGCTAAATTGATAAGTAAATGGGAATCTGAAGTTTTACAAGCTCTTTTGAAATCAAAAGGTAAATATAATGAATTAACTTCAAAAATGATAAGAAAAGATTTGTTTTCCAAGCAAACAGTGTATTATGGAAATTCTAATAAGGCGGGAAAATTATTGGCAAATTATCTTAAGGCAAAAAAAAGGAGAACTAATATTAATGGAATAAAAGATGATAATGGTATAATAACAAATCAAACAAATATAATATTAAAACAATTTTTAAATTTTTATAAGGACCTGTATTCTTCCGAACCTTATTTGGAGAAACAAAAAGATGGAAAAAAATTTTTAGATTTAATTAATGGACCTAAAATTCCTGATCATATAAAACGAAGTTTAGAAGAACCTATATCATTAAAAGAATTAGAAACAGCATTGAGATCTCTTAGAGTTGGATCCGCTCCAGGTGGTGATGGTTACACAGTAGAATTTTATAAAACATTTCAAAATATCCTTTCCCCACATTTATTAAAATTATATCAGACACAACTTATAAAAGGTAATATAAAAGGTACTATGGCTGAATCAATAATAATTGTTTTGCCTAAGCCAAATAAAGATCCTACTTTGGTTTCAAACTACAGGCCTATATCTTTGATAAATGTTGATAATAAACTTTTGGCGAAAATTTTGGCTTTGAGATTAGCCAAAGCTCTCCCACATATTATAGATATGCATCAAACGGGTTTCGTTGCTAAAAGACATTCCTCCAATAACTCTAGACTATTATTTCACATGCTAAACTTATCAAAAAAAATGGATGAACCAGCTTTTACAGTTTCATTAGATGCTGAAAAAGCATTTGATAGGGTAGAATGGAATTTTATGTATCAGGCTTTAGAATGGTTTGGTATAGGTTCTGGATTTATACAAATGGTAAAAACATTGTATAGCTTCCCGATTGCAAGATTAAATATTAATAATAAGATATCTGATGGTTTTCAATTACAGAGGGGAGTTAGACAAGGCTGTCCTTTATCTCCTTTGTTATTTGATGTTGTATTAGAACCCTTATTGTTAGCAATACAGCAAACGAGGGAGATACAAGGTATTCCATATTCAGATATGGAATATAAAATTTCGGCTTATGCGGATGATATTTTGCTTTATTTGAGAAATCCAGAGTCTACCTTATCTTCTTTATTGGAATTAATTGATAAGTTTGGCAAATTTTCAGGTTATAAAATTAATTGGAATAAATCTGAAATTATACCCTTGAATGTTCACTGTGTAAAAGGATTATTTGATACTTTTCCATTCATATGGAAAGAAGAAGGATTTAAATATCTAGGCATTCAAGTTAAAAAAACAATTGAAGATACTGTAAAAGAAAATGAAAAATATGTATTAAAAAAAGTTACGGAGTTATGTGAGCAATGGAACCCATTACATATTTCTTGGTGGGGAAGAGTTCAAACTATTAAAATGATGATGTTGCCTGTAGTTTGCTACCAAATGAGTATGATACCTATTTATTTTCAGGGGTCCTTTTATAAAAAGCTTAATAGAATTTTAACAAAATTTCTTTGGCTTGGTAAGACACCTAGAATAGCTTTAGTAACCTTACAAAAATCAATTAAGGAGGGAGGGGTAAATTTTCCAAATTTCTATAGGTACCATCAAGCCTATATTCTACGTCAGGGTATGTATTGGATCCTCCCAGAACTTATAGATAATGCACCAGATTGGTTATATTTGGAATGGCGCCTTATGTTTCCCCTAAATTTAGTTCATTTACCAAGTATTAATATACCTAAAAGATACAAAGAAAATAAAATAATAATGGATACTTGGAAAACATTGAGATTTATTGATAAATTAACACCCATCCCAATATACAAATCAACTAATCAATCCATATGGATAAACTCCAAGATCAAAATTGGCGGAGCTCAAATCCTTTGGAAGAACTGGATTATTGCAGGCATTAGATCTCTAGATGATGTTATTTCAGAAGGTAAACTGCTGGATTTTTCACAATTGCAACATAGATTTGGTCTTAATAAAACACAAAGTTTTAAATGGTTGCAATTGAAGCAGGCCATTCAGGTTGGGTTCCCTGAATGGAAAACATTGAACAATCAATATAGTTTAAAGTTCTTATGCTTTAAAGCAGACTTCCTAGGACATCAAGCCGCATTGTGGTATAAATTAATATCTGGATATTTGAATAAAAAAACCAAAAAATGGTCTAAGAGACATTTGGAGCATTGAGATTGGACATCAAATTAATGCATCTCAATGGCCACTAATTTGGTCTTGGAGAATGGGATGTACAGTGTCAGCATCTATGAGACAAACATGGTTCTTTTTATTACATAGAGCTTTTTGGACCCCTACTCGTTTGCAAAAATTAGACAGTTCTAAGTCTAATAGATGCTGGCACTGTAATCTAGAACCAGGGACATTAGATCATTTATTATATCATTGTCCTTATATTAAAATTTTTTGGAATTCAATTTGGCCACAAATTAATAAATTAATGGAAAATCATATTGCAATATCATATGATACAATTTTATTTGGAACAATGATGAGAATAAAAAGTCAAATTTCACCAGAAAATAATAAGCTTTTATTAATTATGACAGGGGTTGCCATTCAACATATAACTAACAATTGGAAAAATTACAACAACCTAAATTACACATTTTGGTGGAATACAATATGTCATATTTTTAAAATGGAAAGAACAATAGCAATACAAAAGGGGACATATACTAAATTTATAAAAATATGGGGGCCATTGACAAAATACTGTAATGAATAAATAATATGATGTTTTCTTCTTCTTTTCTTCTTTTAAGGATCTTTTTTATGACACACATAAAGGGGGGGTAAGAAAAATTAATTTATACATAGTATGTTATAATATATTATACAAAATGTAACGTATGAATAAAAGGTAATAAAAGGGTGGGGGGAGGGAAATTGGACAAAATTTGTTTAGATTATATTGTATTAGATATAAAAAAGTTATTGAATATTTATCAATTGTATTCTAATATGTTGTATACTTTTTATAAAAATTTGAAAATTAAAATATTATATTAAAGTAATGAAAGGGAGGGGGGAGGGGGAGGGGGAAAATCAAATTCAGATATATAATGTATTAGATATAAAAGTGATAATATGCATTTATCAATTGTAATTTATTATTATGTACACTTTATGAAAAATTAGAAAATAAAAAATAATGGGAAAAAAAAAAAATAATTGTCAGAATGGCAAAATCCAAAAATCAATGTAACTTTTAAAACACAAAAGAAAAACTTCAAAGGGAAAAAACTCTGGGAGAGTTCAGGATTTCTCCTCACAACTGCCAATAATCTTCTCTGGTTTTATTCACTACCGAGCTTCTTGCAATAAGGCTATCAGAGCCTGCTCCTAGCAGGTTCCAAGTGAGTTCAGTTCTCTGCGATGCTACACCAACATTCAATCAGTCTCTGCAAAAACACAAGCCTCCAGCTTATTTTATAGCACTGCTGGGTCTAGGGGAGTGCCTCAAGTTTGTCTGCAAAAGCACAAAAACAGCTTTCAAAATCCCTCCCAGTTGTTGGCAAACTTCTCCCCACTCAAAAAGGCATTCTCAGCTTCTTAACAAAATGTGCAGAGAACACAAATAGAAAAACAAACAATCTCACAGTTCAGGTAGTCCATGAAACTGGTTGGAAAATTAAACCACCTCAGCCAAAATAGCAAACCAAAAAACAAAACTCACAGTTCTTTGCTCAGTCCTTGAAAAGGGTTGCCAAGCTTACTTCCATCAGCTCAGAAGCCACTTCCAAGCCCTCGGGGACCAGCTCTCCTTGCAGCTCCATTGGTATCTCCTGGTCTGCTTTCAGCAACTCTGAAGTGGGTCCAGCCTTTCCACTTCCATGGGGTCACAGGTATTACCCATGCTTGAGCTGGGAAGCTCTTCTTTAGGGAAAGACCTGAGCTTCCTCCCTAAACTGCCTAGTAGCTTGCTAACATCTACTGGCTTTTCAAGGGGGAAAACATGCCCTGCTCTAGCTGAGTTTGCTCTCACTTGGGCTTCTCTATGGCTCCCCTGGTGGACATTGGAGCAATAGTCTTCCTCCCTATTCCTAGGACTAGGTTTAAAATCTATGTTCCTAGCCCTGCTGTGTGGATGGTAATGATTGTGCTTCTTTGCTCTGAGTTGATATTATTAGAATTTCTTTTGAATTAGGGTGGATGTTACTAATCCAATGTCTTACTTGTATGTAATGCATGTTAAATAGAATTTCAAATAGACAATATATGTCATTTCCATGGACCTTGAAATAGAAGGAATTGTCACAAAACTTAATACTGTGATGGGTGGAAGTCTGAAGGGGTCAGGCTTCTGTTTTTATTAACAGAATTGTATGCACACCCACATAGATTCCTTACCTCTTCATACCTACCATCAAATGGGTGATGAGTGACTGTAAGGGTTCTGTGCAGCCATGACCGGCCAATATGTCTCCCAGGAGATGGTAGGTGAGATCTTGGCAGCCTAGTCTCAGGACTGTAGGTTAGGTGGTGAGCTGATTTGCCGCACTGCTCACCCCATATACCACACCCACTACTCTTTGGGGTTTTTTTGTTGTATTTTCCATGCTAAGCGTCTCTTTTTCAAAAAAAAGTAGTAACCAGGGCTGTTGAAGCCAGTACACCAAATCTTCAACTCTGACTTCGACTTCTCTTTTTTTTTTTTCTGTCCTACTCTGAATGTAAATCCTACTGGATTTTTTGCACTGGATCTAAAGTACTGGCAATAGCAAAACAATTGGTTCACAATCTAGGTGTGTACTCTTAAGTATTTTTCCTCTGTCCCAGTGGGCTCATAATCTAGCTTTGGTACCTGGAACAATGGAGCATTATATGACTTGCCAAGGGTCACAAGGAGTGGCACTGAGCTTGAAACCACAACCTTGGGGTGCTGAGATAGCAGCTTTAACCACTAGGCCACTCCTCCACTGGTTTCTATGTCTCCAGGATTAGTCGGCGGATGTGGCTTCAAAGGTTTGCCTCAGCCAGTTACTCTTCAGGGGTCAACTGTTTGGCAAGGATTTGGAGAAGTTGGTTAAGGATCTGGGCAAGTCAAGGACTCCTCAGCTGCCAGAGGACAAGTCTCATCAAGGTGAATCCAGATGGGATGTTTTTAAGGTGAAGAGGTATTGCTTGGATATAGTTCATGGCAATTGGAGGTCTAAATTTTTGCCCTGGGGCCAGTCCTTGTGTGATTGTTGGCTGGGTGGTCGTGAGGGGGGCAGGGTCCTCAGGGGCCAACTGTGTCTTCCAGGCCCTAGTAGTTCTCATTGGAGGACATTTAAAGCCCTTCTATTGGAAATGGGTCCAGATAACTTAAGATCAGTAGTTTCTGAAGGCCAGGTTCGCCAAGCCCCTTGCAGATGCCTTCTGGTTTCTCCCTGTCAGATACTGCAAAGGGATCTTGTATTCCATCAGACAGTGTACAGGTTGCTGAATTTGGAGGTAATAGTTCTGGTTCTGCAAGAAGAGATTCTGGCAGGTATTCCATCTATTTTGTAGTGCCCAAAAAGAGAAGTACTCTTCATCAGATCTGCAGGGCCTTATGTGATCTTTATGTACACTCAGGTCAATTGTTAGGTTTGTCAAGGAGTATTTCTCACATCCTTGAACCTCACTAAAGCTAACCTTCACATTCTTATCCACGCAGATCATCAGAAGTATTTGTACTTTATGGGCCTGGGTGCCCATTATCCATTCAAAACCCTACCCTTCGGATTGGCCACAGTGCCAAGGACCTTCTCCAAGGTGATGATGGTGGTGGCTAGTCCTCTCTTTACTGGTGCATTCTTATCTGATCTATTGGCTGATCTATGTGAAGTCTCCAGAGGAAGAACAGGTGTTCCACATCCCAGGTAGACAAACTGCTGTAGAGCCTGGGATGGGTAGTGAATCTTTTAAAAAGCTCTCTGATTCTGTCTTAATATTTGGGAGTCTGCTTTGATACATCTAAGGGCAGTCTTCCTCTTAGTAGCCAGGCTCTAGAAGCTTTAATCTTGGATTCACTCCCTGATCCAGCAGCTTCAACCAATGGCCTGGAAAGGCCTACAAGTCCTGGGCTTGATAGTGGCCACCATCAAGGTGGTTCCCTGGGTGAGGACACATATGTGATCCTTTCAGTGGGCCACACAATTGCTCCTAAAACTTAGGCTGTTGCCAAATTGAAAAATGTACTGAATATATAGACTGTGGAACTCAAGTGTCTGCTGGTATCACCTTCAGAACTAGTCTCAGTGAGTGACCATACTGCAGACTATCATTGATCCAATTGTTTATTTATTAAATTTCTAAAAGATTTATATTTTATAATTTTTTCTTTTGATTTTATAAATATTCTTCTTATATATAAATATGTGAAGGGGTATTATTACTGTGCATCCATGATTAAAGTCTTATCTGAAACTTGTTACTTAGCTTAAGTGTAACTTCTTGACCATCTGCCCTGAGTTGTCATTACGACGGAGGAACTCCTTTCAGTGGGCCATGTTGGCGGGCTGGTCCGCTCAGGAAAATGCAGTCTCTTCATCTTTACAGAGATAAGTGAAATTCAGTCTTCAGTGGTGGATGAATAGCTCTCAACGTTTCCAGTGTAACTTCTGGTTTCATCGGAAGGAGAGACTCAGCCGGAGGAAGGTCTTGGAGCAGACCTGTGACGTTGCCTCTTCATCGATGAAGCTTCTAAGAGGCTGGTAGATCTGGGGTGGGAGGTGTAATGGGGATGACCCAGTAGGAGAGTTTCAGGTTTGGTTTTGGGGTTTTTTGCTGTTTGACCTGTGATGGAGGGGGGAGGGCTACTGGACCTGCAATCGCGAGGAGGGCTGCTGGTGGGGAGGGAGGCGATTCGCAGCAGTTATCCTTTACTGCAGGAGCAAGGCACTGTACTGTTCCCATGGGGCAGTAAAAAGCCTTGTTCCCGAACCCGAGGCAAATGACCAAATTTTTTCCCCATGCTGTGGCTTTCCACTGGAAACAGTCACTGTGTCATTCTCTACTCTGCATTCCTTTTACTATTACTGGTTTGACATTCAGACTAGGTGGTATGCAAGTTTTGGAGCACAAATTCTACAGTTTGTGTTGTCAGTTTCCTTCCTTAACTGCTTTGATGCTTCCCATTTATTGGCACTGGTTTGGAGAGAGACAAGGAAGGAGAAATTAGATCTTGCATGCTAATTTCCTTTCCTCCAGACTAGTCCCGACCCCACCCATTTTATTTATTTTTTGAATATCTATCTGCATAGTTATTCTGGGGGATTAGCAAGATGGTAGTTTCTCTGAATTCTCCAGTTTCAGAAGAGTTTTCTGATTCTAGAGTCGATTAACTTTTTTTGAGGGGGGAGGGGACGGGTTGGTTGATCTTTCACCAAATTCCCTGCGCTAAAAACTGCTATTGTGGTTTAGTAAAAGGGGGCCATAGTGCAAAATATAGACAGCAGATATAAATTCTCAAAACGGATACATTTTGATCACTAAATTGAAAATAAAATCATTTTCCTACCTTTTTGTCTGGTGATTTCATGAGTCTCTGGTTGCACTTCCTTCTTCTGACTGTAAATCCAATATTTCTTTCTTTCTGCCACTTCCCTTTTCTTTCTGTCTCTCTTTCTTTCTCTATCCCCCTGACTGCCTGTTTCTCTCTCCCCCTACCCCCTCTTTATTTCTGCCTTTCTTTCTCTCTCTTTCTTCCCCTGCCTGTCTTTCTTTCTCTCTCCCCCTGCCCCCCAAGCCATCGTGCCGATTTCTCCACTTCCCTGATTCTTTCACTACCCCCTAAGCCACAACGCCGATTTCTCCCTGCTGCTTCCGTGAGCTAGGCCAGGCACGTACAAGCGCCGGACTCACAAGACTTCACCTCTGATGTCAATTCTAATGTCGGAGAGGAAATTCCAGGCCAGCCAGGCAGCGATTGGCTGGCTCAGAACTACCTCTCCGATATCGGAATTGACATTGGAGGTGAAGTCTTGTGAGTCTGGCACTTGTATGCGCCTGGCCTGGCTCGGGAAGGAAGAAAGATTGCAAAGGCAATGTAATCGACTTACATTGCCTATGCGATCTACTGGTTGATCGCGATCGACCATTTGGGCACCCCTGCTGTTATGATATCCTGTCCTGACCTGAGGAAAGGGGTTTAGTCCCAAAAAACTGCCTTATTTCAATTTCCTATTTATAAACTTTAATTAATACAGTTACAATACTACTTGATTCTACGTAAAGCAACAATTTTTTTTTCTACCTTTTGTCATTTCTGCTTTAATCGTCTTCTGTTCGCTCTCTTCTTTCTATTCAGCATTTGTCCTCACTCCCTTCCATACAATATATGTCCTCTCTTTGCCCCTTCCACCCAGCCTCTGCCCTCTCTCTCTCTACCCCTTCCATCCACTGTCCACCCTCTCTCTGCCTCTTGCATCCACTGTCTGCCCTTTCTCTGTTCCATATGGCATCTTCCCTCTTTCTATGTCCCTTCAATAAACTGTATATCCTGTGCCCTTTCTCTCCTTTATACATGATTCATTTCAGCTTCACCCCCCTCCCCTATGCTCTGGTATCTCTCTCTTCTCCTTTCCTTCCTTCCTTCATACTCCACCCCACCCCATAGTCTGGCATCGCTATCTCCTTCCCTTTTCTCCCCCATGCCCTGGCATCTCCCTCCTCCCCCTCCCCCCATATGCGCTGACATCTCTCCCTCCCTCGATGGTCTGGTAGATCCTTTCCTTTCCCTCTATCCCATAGTCTTGGTGTCTCTTGCCTCTCCTCTCCCTTACCTGGTCTTCCTTATCCCCTCTCTCTCCCCAATTGGGTGCTGCTGCAGCAGTTCATCCCCCCTCCCCCTCCCCAATTGGGTGCTGATGCAGCACTTTTCTTCCTCTCCCCCCTCCCCCCTCCCCATTGGGTGCACCAGCTTTTATCTTCCCCCTCCCCCCCAATTGGGTGCAGCAGCAACATTTCTCTTCCCTTCCCCCCCAGAATGGGTGCAGCAGCAGAATATTTCTCTTCCCCCTCCCCTATTCGATGCAGCAGCAGCATTTCTCTTCCCATCCCTCCCAGCTTACAACTTACTGCTTTTACTTGCTTCGGGCCTTCCTCGCTGCCGGGTCCTGCCTTCGCGGAAACAGAAAGTAGGCAGGACCTGGCAACGAGGAAGGCCCAAAGCAAGTAAAGCATGCTGGCAAAAAAGGCAGGCGTCAAAACAAAATTTTTGGCGGAGTCAGCCCGGAAAGGAGCATCGGCGGCAGCAGAAGGATTCGCCGGGCGGTCATCTTAATTAGCTGGGCGGTGCGCCCGGTTAAAAGGCCCTGAGGAGAACACTGGTTGCGATTAAAGACGAAAAAGGTGACACTCATTTACAAATTGGAAATATTCTAAAACAATTTGAATTTTTACAAAACTTTGCATTCTTCTGAGCTTTATTCAAATAAAGAAAAGGATGGTATAGAATTTTTAAGGGTCTTAAAATTCCCGAGCATATGAAAGGTAGTCTCGAAGTGCCCATATTGATAAAGGAATTGCAAACAGCATTGAAGTCCCTTAGAGTTGGATCCACTCCAGGTGGTGATGGTTTCACGGTGGAATTTTATAAATCATTTCAAATTACCCTATTACCTTATTTGCTAAATCTATATCAGGCTCAACTAACTAAAGATTGCATATTAGGTACTATGGTAGAATCCTTAACTATTGTTTTGCCGAAGCCAAATAAAGATCCTATGTTGGTTTCAAATTACAGGCCTATTTCTTTGATTAATGTAGATGGTAAACTGATGGCTAAGTTATACACTTAGCTAAGGCTCTCCCTTATATCATCAGAATGTACCAAACGGGGTTCTTCTAATAACACTAGATTGGTGTTACATATGTTAAATCTATCAAATCTATTATGGATGATCCGGCCTTCTCTGTAATTGAGAAATTGATATTAATTCTTCATATCAATGTAATAAATAAAGTTGTCTTGTATTATTAATAACTAGTGTTTAAGCCCGTTTACATTAACGGGTGCTAGAATATATGGCTGTCTGTCTTTCTTTCTTTATGTCTCTCTCCCTGCTCCTGTTTCTTTCTTCCTTTCTTTCTGTCTTTCTCCCTCCTGCAATTTTTTTCTCTCTCTCCCTGGCACCCTTTGCCTGTCTGTCTTTATTTCTGTGTCTCTCTGGTCCCCTGTCTGTCTTTATTTCTGTCTGTCTCTCTCCCTAGCCTCCTTTGTCTGTCTGTATTTCTTTCTGTGTCTCCCCCCCCCCCCACTTTCCTTTGCAGAAGCAGCAGTGCTATTTCCCTTCCCCTCCAGATCCCTGTGAAGTAGTAGCAGCATTACCCCCCACCCACCCCCCATTCCCTTCTCTCCCCCCCCCACTTTCATTTGCAGAAGCAGCAGTGCTATTTCCCTTCCCCTCCAGATCCCTGTGAAGTAGTAGCAGCATTTCCCCCCACCCACCCCCCCATTACCTTCTCTCCCCCCCACTTTCCTTTGCAGAAGCAGCAGCGGTATTTCTCTTTCCCTCCAGGTCCTTGCTGAAGCAGTAGCAGCATTTTCCCCCACCCCCCCATTCCCTTCTCTCCCCCCCCACTTTATTTTGCAGAAGCAGCTGTGATATTTCCCTTCCCCTCCAGATCCCTGTGAAGTAGTAGCAGCATTTTCCCCCACCCACCCCCCATTCACTTCTCTCCCCTACCACCACTTTCCTTTGCAGAAGCAGCAGCGGTTTTCCCTTCCCCTCCAGGTCCCTGCTGAGTAGTAGAAACATTTTCCCCCACCCCCCTTTCCCTTCTTACCTTGAGCTGCCCTGCTCCGTTCGGCCCCTCCCCCTTCCCTTCCCGTGTGCTGGCCTGCTGCGGCTGAAGGTTTTTTTCGGCGACTCCTCCTGTTAAAACTCCCCCCTCCTCCTCCCGCAACCGCTCCTGTTCAAAGCGGCCTGCTGAGGTTCGCGGCCGCTGTAACGAACCTCGCAGGCCGCTCTCCAACTCGGTAGCATGTTCCCTCTGACGCGATTGCGTCAGAGGGAACGTGCTACCATGTGGAGAGCGGCCTGCGAGGTTCGTTACAGCGGCCGCGAACCTCAGCAGGCCGCTTTGAACAGGAGCGGTAGCGGCTGTTGCAGGAGGATTGGGGGGGGGGGAATTCGTGAGCGGCGGCAGGACCATGAGGCGGGATTGAGTTTTTCGGCTTCCCCTATCTGGGGAAACCGCCGTGCCGAACTGAGCTGCGCGTGGGGCATGCTGCAGTCTTGGCGGCCACGGACATACGGATCATGGAAGCACGCTGATAAGACTGCGCATGCGCCGCCTACGGTTTTATTATATAGATTGATAGAAGGGTGGGTGGGTAAAGTTATGGTTCTATATACTAATTGTATAAAATGGTGTAATCTCTAATATTTTTCTGTATTCAATCAAATGTACTACATTGTTGTATACAAAAAAAAAAGACTTATTTGAAGACCACGTTGAAAAAAAGAAAAGTGTTTTGAATAATGGTGGAGTTTTTTTGGTCTATGATTGTGTGCTCATTTGACTACTTCAAGCTTGCTTGGATTAAACTGAGCACTGTGAACACCGAGGCCTTTTTTCTGTACACTTTGAGAAGGTTGAATATGTACAGAAGAGGTATTTGATTGATATTTTCATTCTCTTGTCCTTTTTGTATATTTTCTCTTTGTATACATTAGCCATTTGCCAGGTTTCCACCTCCTTAAACTTATTCCCTCATTGCTACCTATAATTCTAATTCTTTTTTTAAAATCTGCTTTCATTTATTTGCTGTAGTCAGTCTGCACTATCACTAAATGCTCTACTTTCCATGACAGAATAACACGCTCCTGATGAAGTTGTCTCCCGATTGTATTGTCTGTAAGCTATATATGACAGAAGTTGGTAAACTTCTGGAAAACAACATAATTAAGGTATGAACTATTTGGGCACTTTGGATAGTGAGCCAGAGATACAACTAGTAATGTAATGTAATTTATTTCTTATATACCGCTACATCCGTTAGGTTCTAAGCGGTTTACAGAAAATATACATTAAGATTAGAAATAAGAAAGGTACTTGAAAAATTCCCTTACTGTCCCGAAGGCTCACTAGTGTTTTTAGTGGGATGTGGGGGTTTGAGCAGTATTTCTCAACTTCAATCCAAGTACCCCTTAAGCCTAACAAATACCAACTGAGTACCCCTGCTCAAGTTACACCTCCATAATAATAGTACTAATTGTAATGCAATTTCTTCCATCCATTTTCCTTATACACACAATATAATTTTATTAATACATAATAGTAACCACTAGTGCTGCCCGATTCATGATTCGAATCAGTTCACTGATTCACTCAGGTGAATCGATTCGAATCGATTTAAATTTTTTTTAAAAAATCAGCTTCCCGATTCGGACCCTTCCCCTCGCCCCCCTAAAGCAGGAGTGGCAGCACTGCTCTTGCTGGCTGGCTGCTGCCGCACCTGTTTTAGAGGGTGAGGAGGGAGGGTCAGTCGGAAAGTGCTGCAGTCCAGCTTCCCTCCTGGCCTACCCGAAGCACTGCTCCCCCCAAGACTGCGCACCCCCCTCCCCCGGGGAAGGCCTCCATGTTGCTCCTGGCCTCCCCGAACCATTTACCTTATTGCTGGAGCCTGCAGCCGAAGATCGTGGTTACAGCGTCTTTGTGCTCTGAGCTGTTTCCTCCACTGCGATCCTGCCTCTGACGTCAGAGGAGGAGCACAAAGACGCTGTAACCGCGATCTTTGGCTCCATGCTCCAGCAGTAAGGTAAATGGTTCAGGGAGGCCAGGAGCAACACGGAGGCCTTCCCGGGGGTGGGGTGGGGTTGGGGAGGGAGTGCGCAATCTTTTGGGGGGACAGTCCTTCAGGGGGTGGGACAGGCCTTGTGGGGTGCAGGCCTTCAAGGGGATAACAGGCCTTTAGGGGGGGGACAGGCCAGGGATGGTGGCATAGGCCTTCAGGGGGGCAGGCAGGCCTTCGGGGAGGCAGTCCTTCAGGGGGTGGGACAGACCTTGGGAGGTGCAGGCCTTCAAGGGGATAACAGGCCTTTAGGGGGGGGACAGGCCAGGGATGGTGGCATAGGCCTTCAGGGGGGACAGGCAGGCCTTCGGGGGGCAATTCTTCAGGGGGTGGGACAGGCCTTGGGGGGTGCAGGCCTTTAAGGGGGGGGTGCAGACTTTTAAGGGGGGAAAGGCCTTCAAAAGGGGGACAGGCCAGGGATGGTGGCATAGGCCTTCAGGGGGAACAGGCAGGCCTTCAAAGGGGGGGACAGGCCTTCAGGGATGAGGGTACAGGCCTTCAAGGGGGAGGTGCAGGCCTTCAGGGGGGACAGACCTTCAAGGGAGGGGGGCCCTGGTGTAGAAGTACATGGAGGGAGGGAATGGGGGTTCAAAGAGACGTGCATATGCCAGACTTTGGGGGGAAGAAATAATGGGTCTAAAAATAGAGGAGAGGGAGAGAGATGTTGGACAATGGGATTTAGGGAGGGAAGGAAAAGAAAGGGAGAGAAGTTGGACACAAGGGATGGTGTGGAGGGGAAGGATAGAGATACTGGATAGGAGGGTAGTTGGGAAAAGAAAAGTAGAGATGATGGACCCTGGGGTGGTGGGGAAGGAGGGAGAGATGCTTGATGAAATGGTAGTTAAGAAAAGGTGTATCTGTGGATGGAGATGAAAAAAAAGAAAGATGCCAGACCTCCGGAGGAGGGAAGGGAAACGGAAGGGGAGGACAGAGATGAAAGATGGATGGTTAGCAGGGAGAAAGAAAAAAGAAGGAGACCCTGGCAAGCAAGTTATCAGAAGACAACCAGAGCCTGGGACCAACAAGATTTGAATAATGACCAGACAACAAAAGGTAGAAAAACTAATTTTATTTTCCATTTTGTGATTACAATATGTCAGATTTGAAACGTGTATCCTGCCAGAGCAGGTGTTAGACCGCAAACGTGGGCTAGGATTTAAGAGAGAGAGGAAAAGTGTTTTTTGCTGATTTATTTTGTTTACACCACAGCGCCAGTGTGGTTAGGAGAAGGCAAAGGGGGTGAAGAGGCTATAAAATAAACCCACCAGCATGTTTGAAAAAAACACCCAATTGGGCAGGAAAATCGAATTGAATCGAAAAACCAATTCAGTAGGCTGAATCGGGCAGCACTAGTAACCACAAAATAACCCTCCCCCCCAAAAGCACACTGTGTTCACAGAGAAAATGTCGATTATTTATATTGGGGGGGGTCAAAGAGGTCAAGGCAGATGACTTTAAAATATGCAAAGTCATTTCAATAACAACTATAGAAAAATAGACAAATATAGTGTAAAATATAGACAGCAGATATATTCTCAAAACTGACTTTTTTTTTGGAATCATGTTTATTAAGGAATCAAAGGCAATCAGGCAACAAGAAACAATACAGAGCATCTGTACGGTGCCTTTACAGTTTATGTTCATCATTTAGATGGAGGCCAATGTTTAGAAGAGTACTATGTTGATTCTAGCCAATCTTGATTGATGGATGGTATTCTGCAGTACTGTTCAAGTTTTCTTCCATATTATTGCTTGTATTCTGCACTTTCGCAGATGCTCTGTATTGTTTGACATATTTTGATCACTAAATTGAAAATAAACTCATTTTTCCTACATTAATTGTCTTTTGATTTCATGAGTCTCTGGTTGCACTTCCTTCTGACTGTGCATCCAATATTTCTTTCTTTTTGCTTCCTGCATGTTTCCTCTCCTCCAGACCTCATTCTATTCCCCAACAAACATTTCTTTCTGTCCCTCCATGAGTCCAACTTTTCTTCCTCTCTTCTCTGTCCCCATTGGCAACATGTCTCCCTCTCTCTCTCTCTCTCTCTCTCTCATTACCTCCCCTGCTGCAAAGGGAGTGGGGAAAGAGAGATCCAGGGTGCATCTCTCCCACTCCCTCTACTGCCACTTTCAACTTTTCTCCCTCCTTTTCACCAGTCCATCTCTTTCTCTCTGCTTCCTGCACGCTTCCTCTCATCCAGTTTTCATTCCCTCCCCCAATCAACATCTCTCTCTGTCCCTCCATGAGTTCAACTGCCGATACCATGATGAGATTCAATAATGATTTGCTAACCTCCCCCTGCCCCTGATTCGATGACGATTCAACTCGCCTCCGACTCCAACCTAAAGTAGCATTGGTAAACAGGCTGGTCCTGGCCTGCCCACAAGGACTTCCTTCTGCTGCGTCATCAGTGATGTCGGCGACGCAGCAGAGGGAAGGCCCCAGCGGGCAGGCCAGGAGCAACCTGTTTACCACTGCTACTTTAGGTTGGAGTCAGAGGTGAGGCGAATCATCATTAAATCGCGTTGCGGTATTGGCAGCAATTCCCACATGCTGCCTGCTACTGACTGGGGGAGAGGGGGAGCAGATCCATTCAATTGAATCGGGCAGCACTACCGTGTATTCCCAACAAGCGGCTCGCGTACTGTGTGTTGAGAAACACTGTTTTAGAGTATAAGTATGATCCAAAATTAAAGTATTGTTGCATTAATATGTTGAACTCTACTAAACTTTGAAGATAGTGTTTTAGGAACTGTAATCCTACTCTGAGGAAAGAAATTGATTATTTTATTATAATATAGGTATGTAATTGAAGTGCTGGAAAAATACAATTGAATAATGAAATAGTACTGCTTAAAAGCTAAGTTATTTAAATTATTTATAACTAATCTTGCAAATGAAATAAGATAATAAGATGAAGACTCTAGTAAATAGGGATGAATGAAGAATTGACAGACCCGATGAGTTAGTAAACTCATAAGGTCAATCTGACATCCCATATATAACAAATTATAACTGTTAATCCACTGAGATAGTGTATTGATCTTTTTGAATTTATCAAAATCACAAAGTGTCTGAAGAGGATGTCCTGGGATAAAGCACAGTTACATACTTTAACAAGTGTTATCCAGGGACAGGAGGCAGATATTCTCATAATCAACCCATCTCCCCTGGTTGGCTTCTTAGCTGGTTAACTGAACTGAGGAGCCGTACACCTATGTCGGGCGGGAAGGCACTCATGTATGTGTGGTCGGTTGCAAACTTTCTAAAGTTCTTCAAGTGGCGATGCACTTGGGACCTTCCGTGCTGGGGCTCTGTGGATGACGTCCATATGTGAGAATATCTGCCTGCTGTCCTTGGATAACACCTGTTAACGGTAAGTAACTGTGCTTTGTGATAAATGACTGGTTAAGTGGAATGGGGCGAGAAATAGTGGATTCAGTTTGTGCAGTTATCATG
Organism: Geotrypetes seraphini; assembly: GCF_902459505.1. Lineage (NCBI taxonomy): Eukaryota > Metazoa > Chordata > Amphibia > Gymnophiona > Dermophiidae > Geotrypetes > Geotrypetes seraphini. The sequence continues at coordinate 196,496,459 of NC_047087.1, forward strand.
CTTTTTGTCTTATTTTGTACTTCAGGAACGCATAAAACAGGAATTGGAATATGTATGTAACTTTTTACCAAGATCTTCGTTAGAGGTGTGCATGTTCATTGCATTCTTATATACCGATGCGATCCTTAGAATACTAGTAGAAGAGGCCAGACCCGAACATGCATGTTCCAAGCTTGGATACTGCCCTAAAAACCAGCTTTTCCTAGTTGGTAAGAACTCCCATGACTGGTGTAGTAGTATTCTTAGTTGTACTAAAGCAGCATATATTTGTAATTTTGGTAGGATTTATTAATATTTTCAGTGTCAAATAAATAGGTGGAAGAAAGATCAATGTGAAACAATGTACTTAGGTTCTTTGAGTCTATATTTATTTGTTTTATTTATTTAAAGATTTATCAACCGCCTATTCCTAAGCGCCATTACAGAAAATAAGACAGTGTCTTATATTCATTTTGGGCCCAAAAAATGCACTAGGGCTTATTTTCGGGATAGTGCTTATTTTTTTTTCATGTACATGATCATCTCTCCCTTCCTCTCCTTCACCCCAATTCTTCCTCTTTCCTTTCTCTCCTCCACATGTGCACTATCTTTCCTCCCTCTCTCACCCATCCCCTTATGCCTTTCCTCTGCAGCATCTTTCTATCCCGCCCATCCCCCTGTGTAGCAGAACCCTTACACTGCATAGCATCTTTCTATCCCTTCCATCCCTTGTGCAGCAGAACCCTTTCACAGCTTCTATCCCTCCCTCCCATCCCTCACGCAGCTGAACCCCGCTAATCCTCCCATCCTTCCATCTCTTCCTCCCTTCCAAACCCCGTCGACCGCAAGACCTACATACCTCCCTTCAAAGAGCAGTGTTGTCGGCATTCTAAACAGGTTGCTTTGCGGCCTTCTCCCACCAGTGCCTTCCGTGCGTCGCGTTACTGATGACATCAATGATTCGGCAGAGGGAATGCTCTGGCGGGAGAAGGCCGCGAAGCAGCCTGTTTAGAGTGCTGAATGCGCTGCTCTTTGTAGGTCTTGTGGTTGGAGAGTGAATGGGGTTCGGTCGGGAGGGAGAGATGGAAAGATGGGAGTTCAGCGGGGGTTGGGCGGGGGGGGGGGAGCACTGCTGCTGGTGAATCCAGGGACATTCGGGTTAGGCTTCCGGGGACTAGGGCTTATATTAAGACCTACCCTAAAAATCATGTTAGGGTTTATTTTCGAGGTAGGTCTTATTTTCGGGAAAACACGGTAGTCTTTTGGGGATAGAGAGCTTTTGTAAACTGTCAGCATCAGAGTTTGCAGATGCTTCTAATGTGTACTCATTTTCAAAGGGAAAATATCCACATGCACTGGGTTTTATTGCAAAAAATGAGTATAAAATTAGGTATAGGCCTTTTTTTTTTTTTTGCATGTAGACTTGAAAATCAGCTTGTTTTCTTCCCCTTCTCTATCCTCTAACACCTCTTCATAATGAAGCTGCAAGTCATGTACAGACTTTAAGCCACATCGAGGGAGGACAGTTTAAGACAACTGATTAAGCTATTTTTACCTACATAAATATGGCTTTGGAACTTGTTTCCACATTTGTGTTCTTTCTGATTTGGAAATAAATATGAAGGACAAGTAGGAATTTTTTTCCAAGTTCTTAAGCTATTGTCTTAAGCTGCTGTTGCCATATTTGGATGGCAATGATACGGTAGACCCAGTACTTATGGTTTTACACTGAATATTGTGCTAGTGACTGAAAAAAATAGGCAGTCTTCCTCTTTTATTCATGTTCTTCTGCCCATTTATTTTTCTGCTTTTCTTGTGTGTAGCCATTTAGAACATTTCACAGTCTGTTCCATGAAGTGTCATTGCTAATACTTAAATTTTCTGACTTTTTCAACAGAGAGAATTACTCCAGAACAGTTAAGCTCTGGTGAATTTTCCACAATACGTAAACTAATAGTAAATTACTTTGACATACTCTTGGAGAAGAATGAAAATGTACTGCATGAAGTCTGTAACTTTCTTCAATCTTCTGCTCAAGAACAGGTAACAAGATTAAGGGGATGATTGAAGAAAGACTAAACAAATTAGATTTCTTTAGCCTAATGAAGAAACAAACTGAGGGGGGATATCACTGGGGTTTATAAAATGTGTGACATGCAACATGGTTATGCATGCTTTAAATTTAGTGCTAGTGTTATGAAACTAGTAGCATATTTAAGATAGAAACATAAAACATAGAAATAGACGGCAGATAATGTAAGAATATTTTGTTCAGTTGTAATCCATGAAATTTCTTGATAGATACTGAGCTCAGGGCTAGTAGAATGAGTTAAAGGATTGGAATAGATTCTAGAGATGAGGTCCATTGGCAAATAGATTAGCTCAATTGCTCACTCCCAGATATAAGTCTATTTAGATCTTTTTTTCTGTTAGTATCTGGGTAGTTTCAAGTGCCCCAGACTGGCCACTGCTAGGACAGGATTCTGGGCTAGATGGATCATCACTCTGACCTATTGTAGGCTGACACCTCTTTACAATCTAGGTAATGCCATTTTGTTCTTGAAATAAGGTCCTGACTTGACTGGTCAGTCATCGCTCTGATATGAATTGGAAAACCCTCAACAGTCCTATAGTAGCACCTGCTCTTACTGTGGGTTTACTGTGTAAAGAGGTGACCTGAGGGTAGGAGATTGGGCTTGCAAGTTAGGTTTTCTGTTTAGGTTTGGGTTATGTTTCAAAAAGTAACCTTAGTCTAGTCCCTATGTACCCCAAACTGGTAGCTTAAGGTTGTAACTGGCCCTAAAGCCTTCCAGCAGGACTCCTCAGTGCCCCTAGTGGGTACAGTTAAAATTTGACCCAGTATGGAGTTACCTTGCAGACACTGCATTAATATGAGTAAAACAAACAAAAACCAGAATCAATACAACTCCAAGTTCAGTTCCAAAAGTAAATTTAATTGTCAGAATGGCAAAATCCAAAAATCAATGTAACTTTTAAAACACAAAAGAAAAACTTCAAAGGGAAAAAACTCTGGGAGAGTTCAGGATTTCTCCTCACAACTGCCAATAATCTTCTCTGGTTTTATTCACTACCGAGCTTCTTGCAATAAGGCTATCAGAGCCTGCTCCTAGCAGGTTCCAAGTGAGTTCAGTTCTCTGCGATGCTACACCAACATTCAATCAGTCTCTGCAAAAACACAAGCCTCCAGCTTATTTTATAGCACTGCTGGGTCTAGGGGAGTGCCTCAAGTTTGTCTGCAAAAGCACAAAAACAGCTTTCAAAATCCCTCCCAGTTGTTGGCAAACTTCTCCCCACTCAAAAAGGCATTCTCAGCTTCTTAACAAAATGTGCAGAGAACACAAATAGAAAAACAAACAATCTCACAGTTCAGGTAGTCCATGAAACTGGTTGGAAAATAAAACCACCTCAGCCAAAATAGCAAACCAAAAAACAAAACTCACAGTTCTTTGCTCAGTCCTTGAAAAGGGTTGCCAAGCCTACTTCCATCAGCTCAGAAGCCACTTCCAAGCCCTCGGGGACCAGCTCTCCTTGCAGCTCCATTGGTATCTCCTGGTCTGCTTTCAGCAACTCTGAAGTGGGTCCAGCCTTTCCACTTCCATGGGGTCACAGGTATTACCCATGCTTGAGCTGGGAAGCTCTTCTTTAGGGAAAGACCTGAGCTTCCTCCCTAAACTGCCTAGTAGCTTGCTAACATCTACTGGCTTTTCAAGGGGGAAACCATGCCCTGCTCTAGCTGAGTTTGCTCTCACTTGGGCTTCTCTATGGCTCCCCTGGTGGACATTGGAGCAATAGTCTTCCTCCCTATTCCTAGGACTAGGTTTAAAATCTATGTTCCTAGCCCTGCTGTGTGGATGGTAATGATTGTGCTTCTTTGCTCTGAGTTGATATTATTAGAATTTCTTTGAATTAGGGTGGATGTTACTAATCTAATGACTTACTTGTATGTAATGCATGTTAAATAGAATTTCAAATAGACAATATATGTTATTTCCATGGACCTTGAAATAGAAGGAATTGTCACAAAACTTAGTACTGTGATGGGTGGAAGTCTGAAGGGGTCAGGCTTCTGTTTTTATTAACAGAATTGTATGCACACCCACATAGATTCCTTACCTCTTCATACCTACCATCAAATGGGTGATGAGTGACTGTAAGGGTTCTGTGCAGCCATGACCGGCCAATATGTCTCCCAGGAGATGGTAGGTGAGATCTTGGCAGCCTAGTCTCAGGACTGTAGGTTAGGTGGTGAACTGATTTGCCGCACTGCTCACCCCATATACCACACCCACTACTCTTTGGGGGTTTTTTGTTGTATTTTCCACGCTAAGCGTCTCTTTTTCCAAAAAAAAGTAGTAACCAGGGCTGTTGAAGCCAGTACACCAAATCTTCAACTCTGACTTCGACTTCTCTTTTTTTTTTTTTTTTTTCTGTCCTACTCTGAATGTAAATCCTACTGGATTTTTTGCACTGGATCTAAAGTACTGGCAATAGCAAAACAATTGGTTCACAATCTAGGTGTGTACTCTTAAGTATTTTTCCTCTGTCCCAGTGGGCTCATAATCTAGCTTTGGTACCTGGAACAATGGAGCATTATATGACTTGCCAAGGGTCACAAGGAGTGGCACTGAGCTTGAAACCACAACCTTGGGGTGCTGAGATAGCAGCTTTAACCACTAGGCCACTCCTCCACTGGTTTCTGTGTCTCCAGGATTAGTCGGCGGATGTGGCTTCAAAGGTTTGCCTCAGCCAGTTACTCTTCAGGGGTCAACTGTTTGGCAAGGATTTGGAGAAGTTGGTTAAGGATCTGGGCAAGTCAAGGACTCCTCAGCTGCCAGAGGACAAGTCTCATCAAGGTGAATCCAGATGGGATGTTTTTAAGGTGAAGAGGTATTGCTTGGATATAGTTCATGGCAATTGGAGGTCTAAATTTTTGCCCTGGGGCCAGTGCTTGTGTGATTGTTGGCTGGGTGGTCGTGAGGGGGGCAGGGTCCTCAGGGGCCAACTGTGTCTTCCAATGAAGGTATTGGGGCCCAGGCCCTAGTAGTTCTCATTGGAGGACATTTAAAGCCCTTCTATTGGAAATGGGTCCAGATAACTTGTCCCTCCTTCCTCCGCCCGACGCCGTGCAAGCAGGAGGACTCTGCTCTCTCTTAGAGCCCCTGCCTCTCCAGCCACCGGGAATCGCCGACGCAGCCCGACTTTTGAGTCGGATTTTTTCTTCTTCAGCCCTTGAAGGCCGCCGAAAGCCTCTCCCCCCAGCGACTTTCTAGGCAGAGGAAGGAGGAAGTTTCTGCCATCTTGTCCCTCCTTCCTCCGCCCGACGCCGTGCAAGCAGGAGGACTCTGCTCTCTCTTAGAGCCCCTGCCTCTCCAGCCACCGGGAATCGCCGACGCAGCCCGACTTTTGAGTCGGATTTTTTCTTCTTCAGCCCTTGAGGGCCACCGAAAGCCTCTCCCCCCAGCGACTTCCTAGGCAGAGGAAGGAGGAAGTTTCTGCCATCTTGTTCCTCCTTCCTCCACCCGACGCCACTCGTACAGGAGTGTGCAGACCTTCTCTCCACTAGAAACTCTGCCCCCACAGTCCACCCAAGAGCTGCCAAAGCCCCTGCAACTTAGGCTCCTCTCTGCCTCTCCTCTCCTCAAGGTCCATTGAGGGCCCCCAGACTCTCAGCTCCCCTTACCCAACCCGGTCTCTGCCCATTGTCAAAGTTTACAACTGTTTATACCCCTGTTTCTGCACCATATCTTACTATTGTATTCGCTCATGTTTTGATGCTAAACTTTTTCTGCTTTTTTTGCTCAGCTCTGCTCCAAACTGTACTCTCTGCCAAAGGTTTTTTACCAGTCTCTCACTTTTTCAGTTGCCCCGGGTCCCCTAGTACATCCTGGGCTACACATATACCTTAACCGTGCCACCCCCCTGTTTCCCATTTACTGCCCCAAGCCTCTCCGCTCCAGGCACCACATGGAAAGTACTTGGCCGCTAATTGTCATCACTGATACAGCCCCCCTTTAGCCCTAAAAAAAAAAAAAAAAGCCTCTCCTCTCTTCTCTCGGCCCGTACGTAGTCAGCTTAATTTAAGTTCCCCTGCCCCGTCCTCAACCAACTCTACTCCCCCTTGCTGCAGACTCTCACACACCAACCACCCTACCATGAATCCATCCTTCTGGATCCTTCTCCTCCTACTCTGCTCACCTCTCTATCCTTCCCTCTGTCTGAAACCTCCCTCCCCCAACCTACTTGACCCCGCCAACACCAATACCATCTGCCCCGGACTCAGAATCCCCACACTAATACGCACCAGAAACTCCCCTCCCAAGAAAAACCACCGAAAAGCCAACCAAGATTCTCTAAAGCCCCTGCCCCCTGCCAATCTTCGCAACACTGTCCCGGACTCTCTCACCCCAGTCCCGACACTTTACTGCAATGTCAGATCCGCATGCAATAAGACCCAAATCTTGAAAGACCTTCTAGACGAGCTCGACCCTGGATTCCTGTGCATCACAGAATCATGGATCGCCAAAGACGACCTATTCACACAAAATGAACTCCTCCCCCATGGCTACCAAGGCCTCTTCTCCCCCAGACCCAACCGAAAAGGAGGTGGTCTGGCACTCCTCTACAAATCTTTCTTCGACGTCCAGCTCCTTGAGACGGGCACCCATACTTCTCTAGAATATTTGCTTGCCTCAGTCACTGACGAACTCCGCACCCACCCATTGGGCATCCTAATACTATACCGACCACCCACCCCTTGGACCAAATCTTCCAATCTCGTCTGAGACCATAACAAATGCCTTCCTTAAATTCCAAAGACTTCTGATCGTTGGTGATATCAATCTCCACCTCGACGACACAAATAACAATGATACATCTGAATTCAACAACTTCCTTACCTCTCTAGGTTTTCCCTCACCCACCCCATCCCCAACCCACGAAAAAGGGCATACCCTAGACTTCACCACCTTCATTGACCTTACCGCCTTCAAAACCTCAACCGACGACACTCGCTGGGAACAAGTCCCCTGGTCAGATCATTTCTTAGGGACTACCTGTCTCCCCGTCTTCATGTCACATCTTGACTCCCCACCCCACTCCTCTCATTCCATAACCTACCGCAAAAAAACCTCGAGCAACCTATTCTGGTCCAAACTCCTCAACAAACTCTCCTCCAACCCTAGACCTACAGACCCCGAATCACATTGGCACAACTGGACCGCCCTCTCCGAGTCCACCTACCACTCCCTTGCTCCATTAACCACCAATACCATCTCCTACCCCCGAAAGGCCCCCTGGTACCTACCTCTTCACAGAGAATTGAAACAGAAATGTCGCGCTTTGGAGCGCAAATGGAAAAAATCTAAATCCCCCTCTGATAGACAGACCTGGAGGGCTAATATTAAATTTTACAATTCAACACTAAAAATAGCCAGGAAAAACTTCTTTGGAGACAAGATCTCTAGATCTAACAACCAGATCAGCGCGCTGTTCAACATCTGGCGCTCCTTAACTACAAAAAAAGACCTACCTTCGCTTCCACCATCCCTATCAACCGATGCCCTTGCAAATTTCTTTAATGAAAAGGTTACCACTCTAAGATGCTCCTTCCCTCCCACAGTCTCCTACAATTCCCTGACCTCTATTGATCTCAACCCTACCTCACCTGTATCCACCCCCATTCCTGCCGACAGATCCTGGACCGCCTTCGAGCTTGTCTCTGAACCGCAAGTCTCCAAACTCTGCCTCAAACTAAAAACTTGCAAGTGCATTTTGGATCCTTTCCCCTCCTATCTATTCGAGAATATCCCTACACAGGCCATCGCTTCCCTCACCAACCTCATAAACTCTGCCCTAACATCGGGCCTTTTCTCCCCCGACATGGGACACATTTCATTGTCCCCTCTACTGAAAAAGGCCGACCTTGATCCCACCATTCCATCTAACTACCGTCCTATAGCAAATATCCCTCTCCTAACCAAGTTATTAGAATCCATCATATCCACCCAACTCTCATCCTACCTAGAACGATTCTCTATCCTCCTACCCCACCAATTCGGCTTCAGACCCAATTTCAGCACCGAATCCCTCTTGGCCTCACTAATCTCTAAGGTGCAACAACTCCATTCTCGAAACAAATTCGCTGTTCTTCTTCAATTCGACCTCTCCGCAGCCTTCGATGTCGTTCACCACGACATCCTTATCTTCCAACTCTCCGAAATAGGCATAAGCTCCACAGTCCTTGATTGGTTCTCGAAATTCCTACGCTTCCGCTCCTACACCGTTAACACAAACGGTTCCTCATCCCCTGCCTGGAAGCCGAAATGTGGAGTCCCGCAAGGCTCACCCCTCTCTCCTATTCTTTTCAACATCTACATGTCCTCTCTGAAACTCCTTCATCTATCCCCCCTAGAAACTCTCTACTCCTATGCTGACGACATCCTCATCCTCCTCGAAACCGACGCGAACCTCTCGAACCTCGCTGAGAACATCTCCACATGTATTACGAACCTCCAATCCTGGGCCCAATCTGTACAAATGAAACTGAATGAGTCCAAAACCAAACTACTTTGGCTCGGCCCAATTTCAGATCATTTACCCACCTCCATCCCTCTACCTTCCGGCCCCATTCTTCATCTTGAGTTTTCAAGCAAAGTCCTAGGCATCATCTTAGACTCCTCTCTCTCCTTCAACGATCACCTCAACTCCCTGGTAAAAAAAATGCTTCTTTAGCCTCCATATGTTAAGAAAAGTAAGATCTTGCTTTCATCATTCTCATTTCGCCATCCTCGTCCAATCCACCATCCTCTCTAGACTAGACTACTGCAACTCCATCTATATAAGCCTAACTAAGAAAAACCTCCATAGACTTCAGCTAATTCAGAACGCCGCTGCCAAGCTTATTTTCGCAAAAGGCAAGTTCGATCACGTTTCCCCACTCCTCTCTAAGCTTCACTGGCTCCCAGTATACTCCAGAGTCCTCTATAAATGTGCCTGCTTAGCCTTCAAGATTCTACATGGCGTCCTTCCTCCCGTTATCCCACTCTTCTGGAATTCATCAAACCCGCTCTCTTCTAGACCCTCCCAAAAACTGAAACTATCTTTCCCATCTATAAAAGGTATATCCCGCGCAGGAAAACTTGGAACATCCCTCCCCTTCAGAACCACGGAACTCTGGAACAACCTCTCATCCCCGCTCAGAAATTCTAGCTCCTTCCAATCCTTCCGTAAACACTTGAAAACTTGGCTCTTCTCAAAAATCTAATCTCCTCCCGTTCTCTAGTACCCTGCCCCTCTCTATCTTCTCAGTCCCTCTCCTATATCCCTTCTTTGTAATTCCTTTCCTCTTAACCTCTCTAAACCGTACCGAGCTCTGCGCATGCGGAGATGGTGCGGTATACAAACCTAAGGTTTAGTTTGGTTTAGTTTATAACTTAAGATCAGTAGTTTCTGAAGGCCAGGTTCGCCAAGCCCCTTGCAGATGCCTTCTGGTTTCTCCCTGTCAGATACTGCAAAGGGATCTTGTATTCCATCAGACAGTGTACAGGTTGCTGAATTTGGAGGTAATAGTTCTGGTTCTGCAAGAAGAGATTCTGGCAGGTATTCCATCTATTTTGTAGTGCCCAAAAAGAGAAGTACTCTTCATCAGATCTGCAGGGCCTTATGTGATCTTTATGTACACTCAGGTCAATTGTTAGGTTTGTCAAGGAGTATTTCTCACATCCTTGAACCTCACTAAAGCTAACCTTCACATTCTTATCCACGCAGATCATCAGAAGTATTTGTACTTTATGGGCCTGGGAGCCCATTATCCATTCAAAACCCTACCCTTCGGATTGGCCACAGTGCCAAGGACCTTCTCCAGGGTGATGATGGTGGTGGCTAGTCCTCTCTTTACTGGTGCATTCTTATCTGATCTATTGGCTGATCTATGTGAAGTCTCCAGAGGAAGAACAGGTGTTCCACATCCCAGGTAGACAAACTGCTGTAGAGCCTGGGATGGGTAGTGAATCTTTTAAAAAGCTCTCTGATTCTGTCTTAGCCATGGGAATATTTGGGAGTCTGCTTTGATACATCTAAGGGCAGTCTTCCTCTTAGTAGCCAGGCTCTAGAAGCTTTAATCTTGGATTCACTCCCTGATCCAGCAGCTTCAACCAATGGCCTGGAAAGGCCTACAAGTCCTGGGCTTGATAGTGACCACCATCAAGGTGGTTCCCTGGGTGAGGACACATATGTGATCCTTTCAGTGGGCCACACAATTGCTCCTAAAACTTAGGCTGTTGCTTCCTCTTGGGCACATGGTCGGGTTGGGCCCATGTGCCTCAGGCCCCGCCCCCAGGAGGGACCTAAGGCTCCCGGGCCTATTCTGATTGGCCCAGGTGCCTGAGGCCCCACCAGTAGGCGGAGCTTTGGGACGGATGGGCCAATCCGGCCTCATTCCGTCGTTGGCTGCCTGCCGGACAGGCGGGTTTGGCTCCCGTCTGTCCGGCCAAGTACACAAAGGTACGGGGAAGGGGGATGGGGGTGTCATGGGGGTCGGCCAGGGGGGTCGCGGGTCGACTGGGGGGGGAGGTCGGAGGTTCTTGGGGGGGGGGCGGTCGTTGGGGGGAGGGTGTTTGCGTCAAGGGCAGGAGGGCCTGGGATCCCTCCTGCCCGTAATGTAGTGCCGGGTGGGGGTAGGGGGTCGCCGTTGCCAGGAGGGTTTGGGCTCCCTCCTGGCCCAAACAACTAGCGGGGGGGGGGGGGCGCCAGGGCCAGGAGGACTTGGGCTCCCTCCCTGCCCGAACAACTAGCGGGGGGGTCGCCAGAGCCAGGAGGACTTGGGCTCCCTCCTGGCCCGATATTGTCGGGGAGTTGGGGAGTTGGCGGGGCAAGAGGGCTTGAGCTCCCTCTTGCCCCGATCGTGTCGGGGGTGCGGCGGTTGGCTGGGGCAAGAGGGCTTGAGCTCCCTCTTGCCCCGATCGTGTCGGGGAGTCGGCGGGGCAAGAGGGCTTGACGTCAGAGAAAGGGCGGGACCGCTGGAAGAGGAAGCAGCGCAGGCGCAGGGCTCACAGAAGGGCCGGGACCGCCAAGAGGAAGCAGCAGGACACCGGTTGGAGCTTCTACATGATGGTGGGGGGGGGTCAGGAGGCTGTGGGGGTGCGAGCGGTCCTTCAGGATGGGGGTGCGGGTGCGTGCGAGCGGTCCTTCGGGGTGGGGGTGCGAGCGGTCCTGCGGGGGGGGGGTGAATCGGACGTCGGGGGGCATCAGGCTTTCAGGGTGGGGACAGGACTTCAAGGGGGAGAGGAGAGTCGGGGCGGGCGAAAGGAGAGCCGGGCGGCGACGGGAGAATCGGGCAGCATGCGCAGTATACAGGTGTGCACGGTATACAAAATTTTTTTTACATATATTTTGGTTTCCCGCGCGCTATACCCGTGAGCGCGTTTTACACGGGTGCGCGTTATCTACGTGAAAATACGGTAGTTCAACGGAGGAAGTGTGAGTGCTTAAATAAATAAATTAGTACTAAAGTGTGACGCTAATCTTACTGAACTACAGAGAACTTGCTGGGTAGTAGATGCCATAACGTGCTCAGAGTAATTTCTGTACATGATTACTAAACTAAACTAAACTAAACCTTAGGTTTGTATACCGCGCCATCTCCACAAGCGTAGAGCTCGGCACGGTTTGCTTGTTATTCCCATTATCCTCAGAGGCGTATAAGGATTCATAATATGTTTTGAAGACTGCTAATATATCTTCATTTTTTTGTGAGGATGTCCCCATTATCATTCTGAATGAAAGAAATCAGTTTCCTGTCTGTTTTTGTTTTCAGATATGATGCTATGAGTTGACCACTTTTATTACTTTCTGCATAGTATATGGAGGACCTCATAAAAACAGAATTTGCGGCTGTTGTACTTAAAATCGAATTATATTACAATCTTATTTTTTGTAATTCTGCTATTTTTGCTCAGTACATGGGTATTAGTATTTACCTAGGTATTTAACAGATTCAAATTCTGTATTTCCTTTTATTTTTTAGTACTCATGGTGCTCACAATCTATGATCAGAGGTTATGGCAGCTTGATACTAACATGGCCGATTGAGCACATGGCAGCCCCTTGCTGATTAATAGTATTCGCGCCATTTTGCCTCCTCCTTCAGATAATTATAATGTTTGCTATGGCTTCTGCACTGTTTTACTAGCTTCTACATTTAGATATATGCTGTAATATGCACATTTCTGCTGTTGTGGATTCCTCTACATCAGGGGTGCCCACACTTTATGGGCTTGCGAGCTACTTTTATAATGACTAAGTCAAAATGATCTACCAACAATAAAATTTTAAAAAAAAACACAAAGCACACTGAAAGGCAGAGAAAATGTTAATTATTCATATTCCGGTTTTTTTCAAAGAGGTCACGGCAGATGACTTTATGCAATGTCACCTCAGTAACAAAATACAAAAATAGACAAATACACCCCCTCCCTTTTTACTAAACCATAATAGTAGGTTTTAGCACAGGGAGTTACGCTGAATGCCTCGCGCTGCTCTCAATGCTCATAGGCTCCCTGCGCTAAAAAACGCTATTGCGGTTTAGTAAAAGGGAGCCATAGTGCAAAATATAGACAGCAGATATAAATTCTCAAAACAGACACATTTTGATCACTAAATTGAAAATAAAATCATTTTTCCTACCTTTGCTGTTTGGTGATTTCATGAGTCTCTGGTTGCACTTTCTTCTTCTGACTGTGCATCCAATCTTTCTTCCTTTCTTTCAGCCTCCTGTATGTTTCCTCTCCTCCAGACCTCATTCTCTCCCCCAACTTTTTCTTTCTGTCTCCCTGTTCCCCCTTCTTTCTGTCTCCCTGTCTGCCCCCTTTCTTTCTTTCTCCGTGCCCTCCCCCAAGCCACTCGCTTTGCTGCCACCGCCATCGGGGAACAGCCCCCAAACCACCGCTGTCCCAAGCTTTCCCTGCAGAAGCGTCGCGCTGACCAGCATTCCACTCCCTGACGTCAATTCTGACGTAGGAGAGGAAGTTCTGGGAAAACAAGGCATTTCTCCTCATTCCATCCAGCTAGAGCCCCATCTATCCTTGATCCAGCATTTCCCTTCTGTGTCTGTCAGAATTACCATACCATCTATTTTCCAGTATCACCCTTCTTTGTGTCCATCTCACCACTTTTTCAGAATCTTCATTTGTCTCTGTCCTTGTCTTTACCCCATGTTCACCATTTGCCCTTTCAATGTCTTTATCTCCCCCCACACACACTTTTTCAGCATTACTTCTGTCTCTATTTCACCTCCTCTTCATGTCCCCTCTGTATCTCTATCCTTATTCAGTAGGTCCTGCTTACCCTTTCTCTTCTTTGTGTCACTATCTCCATTTTCAGCTTTCCCCCCTTTTCCTTTGTTACTGCACCCTGTAGCCAGAATCTTTCCACCCTCCCTCAACTCCGGCCCAGCCCAGTATGAAATATTTCCTTTTGATTCCCTCCCCTCTCTCTTTCTCTCTCTCTCTTCTCCTCCCTCACCCACGAGTCCTGCATCTGGCCCTCTCCCTTCTACCTGCACCTGGCAACATCCCCCTGCTCCGCGGCTCTCTTCAGCAACTCGTCAGCAGTGGTGATCAAGACAAGCTGCCGATATCAAGGCCTTCCCTCTACGAGTCCCGCCTTTGTGGAAAAAGAAAGTTGAAACAAGCGGGACTCGCAGAGGGTAGGCCCCGACGTCAGAAGCTTGTGTCGATTGCTGCTGCTGAATTGCCGAAGAGAGCCGCGGAGCAGGGGGTGTGGCCGGAAGCAGGTAGAAGGGAGAGGGAAATAGGAAGGCTGTAGAAGCTCCGGAGCATGACACCGACCCCGGCCAGGATGATTTCTTTTTCAGGCTGCTGCTGCTGCTGCCGCTGCCACGCTCCCCTCCCGCCGAAATGACAGAAAGAGCCTAATGCCCGGCGTCTTTGACGTCGGGGAGAGGAAGGCTGATAGGCCCAGTAGATCGGGACGGCAACATGAGTCTTTCACGGAGCCTGGGATGGGCTCTGCGATAGACTCACGTTGCCTTCCTGAGCTACTGGTCGATCGCGATCGACGTGTTGGGCACCCCTGCTCTACATCTTACTGTCTATTTCTCTCTCAGCTGTATATTTACTGAGAACAGTGTGTGGAATGTATATACTCTGATGGCACTTTGAAGCTGAACATAACTCTAGCTTCCTTTTACTTATGCCCTAGACAGCCGCACCTTACATACAGTATTAAGTACTGGGGTAGATAGTGCAGCTAGTTGTTTATTTCTATAAATTACTGAGCCACAAGTCATCTAAACATTAGATGTTAGACTTTAATAATCAAAACAGATACACTCTTCACTGTTACTGATCACTTGCCTGTACTCTAATGAGATTTATTAGCACACTAGCCTCTCAAAGTCATGAGCTTACAGTTCTCAGTTCGACATTTTCTTTACGCTGCTGATAACACTAACTAAGGGGGCCTTTTACAAAGGCACGGTAGCGATTTAACGCGTGTTAAACCGCCTGCCGTGCTAGTACCCAACGCCTCCATTGACGAGGCGTTAGGATTTTAGGCTGCCGTGGGGGTTAGCGCGTGATGAAATGTTTGACACGCTAACCCCCGTAGCGCGCCTTGATAAAAGGAGCCCTAAGTGATGAAACCTAAGTTCCTCTGTAGTTAGATTGGTTTCTGAGAGCTATCTTATGCTCTCTTTCCACTTACTTATAATACTGACACTGCCTGAAGTGATGGCATGCTGTGCCGAATTCTTCTACTGTTTAAGGCAGACCCGTTAAGGAGTTTCATTGTTTGTTGTTCATGACTCTGCTTCAGCTCTTTGAATTATCTTTTATTTTAACTTCCTTGCCGCATTTCTGTGTGTGCTATACATCTCACAATTGTTGGTTTATTATGCAACTTTTACATACTAATGGAAATCTAATGTTTAAAATGCCATCATGACTATAAAAATCAGTTCCCTTAATGTTAGGGGTTTAAATTATCCCACAAAGAAAGTAAAAATTCTTAATTATTTGAAATCCCTGAATGTGGATGTACCGATGCTACAGGAAACTCATCTTAACAAAAATGATTCCTTAAAATTTAAAACTGACTGGCCCTCGAATGTTTTTTACTCAGAGGCAATAGATAAGAAAAACGGGGTAATAACTATAATTAATAAATCCCTTAATGCCAAAGTCATATCTAATTCTAATGATATAAGAGGTAGATGGGTAAGCATCACATTGCAGACCCCAAACGGACAGGTATTGACTTTGATTAATATCTATGCACCTAATCTTGATGACCCACAGTTTTTTTCTGACATTGCTGATTTATTACTATAACACCCAAGAGCGGATTATGCTATAGGAGGGATTATAATATGACTTTGCACCCACTAAAGGATAGATGTTCCTATGTTCAATTCAGAAAAACCAAAGCATGGTTTCTGCTACATGATATTATAGAACAATTTAAATTAGTGGACCCATGGAAAATTCTTCACCCCGATGAAAAAAAATATACATTTTACTCAAACCCTCACAACTCATACTCACGTATTGATTTCTTTTTGATCAGTAGCCGAATATTAAACAAGATTAAATCAGCAGATATTAAAGAAATATTAATTTCTGACCATGCAGAAATATCACTATCTATGCAATGTGAAAATTCAACCAATCCTCCTCCCAATTGGAGACTTCCCTTATTTCATATCCTGAATTAATCAAATATATGGAAAAGGCAATATTGGAGTATTTAGAATTTAATAGTCCTACTGACACTAAATGGCACTGATTTTGGGATGCATTTAAAGCCTATTCCCAAGGAATGATCATTTCTTTCACTCGCACCAAACACAAAACGGCTAAAATGAAATTGGTAGAATTGGAACAGCAAATTAAAAAATTGGAAGAAGAACATCAAGCAAATATTACTAACATAACTAAGTTAGTGGAATTACAAAAAATACGATTGCAATATAATTTGATTTTAAGTACAACAGCCGCAAATTCTGTTTTTATGAGGTCCTCCACATACTATGCAGAAAGTAATAAAAGTGGTCATCTCATAGCATCATATCTGAAAACAAAAACAGACAGGAAACTGATTTCTTCCATTCAGAATGCTAATGGGGACATCCTCACAAAAAAATGAAGATATATTAGCAGTCTTCAAAACATATTATGAATCCTTATACGCCTCCGAGCATAATGGGAATAACAAGCAATACCACTTTTTGGATAAACTATCACATACTATTTTAAATAAGGAAGATAATGATATGTTAGAGGGTGATTTCACTTTAGAGGAAATTACTACCGCACCTAACAAAGCACCTGGACCGGATGAGATCACGATAGAATTTTACAAAACTTTTCAAAATTTACTTGCTCCAATCTTACTTCAATATTTTAATCATTTGTATAGCACGTTAGATGTTAAAGGCACTTTCACTGAAGCTTCCATCATAGTGATTCCCAAGCCAGGAAAGGACCCCCAAATAATACAAAATTATAGACCTCTTTCCTTAATAAATGCTTAAGCCAAACTTTACGCTAAAGTCATTGCATGTAGGCTACAAAAGACTCTTCCCAGAATAATTAATCCTGATCAAAGTGGATTCTTGCAGGTCAGATATTCATACAATAACACCAGAACTTTTGCAGATATTATTGCTTTGGCCTCGACCACCTCACAACAACTTCTGGCTATTGGCTTAGATGCTGAAAAAGCCTTTGACAGGGTGGAATGGCCCTATCTATTTGGTACCCTCCAATGGTTTGGATTCTCCGAGAGTGTGATAAATAAGATCAAAGTGCTTTACAAGCTTCCTTCCACTAGACTTTATATCAATGGACATCATTCGCAAACATTCTTCCCTAGACAAGGATGCCCGTTATCCCCACTTCTCTTCAATATCGCCCTAGAACCACTGTTAATTGCAATCAGAAACAATCAGTTAATTAAAGGTTTTGAATATAGTGATCACACGATCAAACTATCAGCTTATGCTGACGACGTTCTGCTTTACACTACCCCAGATTCTATACCTCATCTACTGGAAACTATAGGTCAGTGATGGCTAACCTTTTTGAGCCCGAGTGCCCAAACTGCCGCACAAAACCAAAGAATTTCCTCAAAGTGCCAGCACGTCAATTAAACCTTAATAACAAGATTTTAGTATCTAAAAACTCTTTATAAAGTTGCCTGAACTATGTAACATCATTTTTAAAGGTTGGAATCTTTGTATTGTCAGAGAATCAATTTGATTCACAATCCTTTGGTTTTCATTTCAATTTATTGGCAATTTATAATGTTTTAATGATTTCATTCATGGGCCGAATACACACATACTTTTCTCTGTCGCAGCACTCTTTGACCAAAAGATTTGTAAGCCTGCAACCACGTCAAGGTAGACTCTTTCAGCAGCTCCCCTCCCTCCCCCTTACCTTTGTGGCAAAGTCAAAATGATCTACCAACAATAAAATTTTAAAAACACAAAGCACGCTGTACGCAGAGAAAATGTTAATTATCATTTATATTCCGCGGGTTTTCAAAGAGGTCAAGGCAGATGACTTTATGCAATGTCACCTCAGTAACAACTATACAAAAATAGACAAATATTCCCCCTCCCTTTTTACTAAACCGCGATAGCGGTTTTTAGCGCAGGGACCTGCGCTGAATGCTCCACGCTGCTCTTGAAGCTCATAGGCTCCCTGCGCTAAAAAACGCTATTGCGGTTTAGTAAAAGGGGGCCATAGTGCAAAATATAGACAGCATATATAAATTCTCAAAACGGACACATTTTGATCACTAAATTGAAAATAAAATCATTTTCCTACCTTTGGTAATTTCATCAGTCTCTGGTTGCACTTTATTCTTCTGACTGTGCATCCAATATTTCTTCCCTTTTTTCAGCCTCCTGTATGCTTTCTCTCCTCCAGACCTCATTCCCTCCCCAAACTTTTTCTTTGTTTCACCCTGCCCCCTTCTTTCTTTTTCTCTCTCTCCATACCCTCTTTCATTCTGTATGTCTGTCTTTCTCTCTCTCCGTGCCCCATTTTTCTTTGTTTCACCCAGCCCTCTTTCTTTTTTTTTTTTTGCTCCCTGTCCCCCCCTTTCTTTCTTTCTCCTTGCCCTCCCCTATGCCACCACCATTGGGAAAATGCTGCCACCGCCACTGGGGAATAGGCTGCCACTGCCGCTATCGGAACAGGCTGGCGCCAAGTTCGCCCTGCTTCTCTTCCCCACGGGGTTGACCAACTCTCACCACTTGACGTCAATTCTAACATCGGAGAGGACGTTCTTGGCCAGCCAGGCAGCGATTGGCTGGCCCAGAACGTCCTCTCCGACATCAGAATTGACGCGGGTGGCGAGAGTTGGTCGGCCCCACAGGGAAAAGCAGGGAGAACTTGGCACCGGTCTGTTCCCAATGGCGGTGGTGGCACTCAAGTGGCTAAAGAGATGCAATGGATCCTGAGGGACAGGCCTCGAGCTCGGCCTCGGCACCGGTGTTGGGTGCCTCGGCCTCGAAGTCCCCCTCGACCTCCAAGGCTCCGGCCTTGGCTCCTCCTGCTACTCCGGCCTCGGGTAAGTCTCTTCTTTCCTCCTCAGGTGTTCCGGCAAAGAAGCCTACCTCTGAGTCTCATGCGAGTGCTGCCTCATCGGCATCTTCGAGACCTGATTCTAAGCGTGCCTCCTCACATAGGGAATACTCTTCCTTGAGGTCGTCTATGGTCTCGGTGCCTATGTTCGAGGACATGCTTAAGGCTATCCTTATCTCACAGCTTTCCTCGGTGGTGAGCCAACTAGTCCCGTCCTTGACGTCTCTGACCTCGATCTCGTCCCAGCCACGGTCTGACCAGCCTGAACGTCCTTCTCATGTGTCTCGGGGCCGTGCCCGCAAGACTCACAGGATTCCCTCGAGCGATTCTTCGTCTCCGGAGTTGGGGCCTATGACTTTCCGGGGGCCCTTGACAGGGACCCACTTCTCACCCACTACTTTGCCGAGGTTCACACAGGAGGACCCAGCGTCCCAAAACATCCTGGTGAATATAAGGACCCCCAATAAGGGGGCCCTAGATCAGAAGTCAAGCCATCCACTGAGAATGGGGCCCCTGCAGTCCGCGGCAGCTCCTCACGCTGGACCTTCAGGCATCTGCTCCGTCATGAAGCGTTGAGCTGCCTCCAAAGTATCAAAGTAATGGTCTCTGCCCAGGTGGATCAAGCACAATCGAGCCGGGTATTGCAAAGAGAAAGAGATGTTCCGTTGGATGAGCCCAGGTACACATTGGTGAGAACCGATGCCAGGCCTGAGAGACTTCAGCAGAATAGTCCTGAAAGCAGAGAATAGGCCAGTTGTCATACAGCAGTTTCTTGCCCTGCTGCAGTGCTCGCAGGACCTCCACCTTGTGACGGTAATTCAGGATGCAGCAGATGACTGCCTGAGGCTGGTCCGCATTCTCTCTCCGCTGCCCTAAACAATGAGCCTGCTCGACCCGCAAGGGGCACGAAGACTGTGGGAGAGATAAAGATTCAGGCAACCAGTGTTCCAGCATCTCCCCAAGCTCTGCGTCCTTCACTGATTCGGGCAGGCCAACGAATCTAAGGTTGTTGTGGCGTGATCTGTTCTCTAGATCATCCACCTTGGCCTGCAGCTCCGCTATTGTGGTTGTATGGGCTGTCTGCTCCTGGGAAAGCTGCTTGACCCAATCCTCCGTGGCACTCACACGCTGCTGAGTCTCTCTGACCTCCGAGGTAAAGAGTAGCAAAACGTTGGTCCAGCGTATCAAGTTTATCTAAGATAGGCTGTAACTTGTCTCCCAACGAACTCTCAATAGCTGCCTGTACCTCGGCCGTGACTTCAGCCACCCACAAAGAGCTGGGAGATTCCAACGATGGGGACGCCACGTGGTCTGCCATCTTTGGGTCTGGTGGCTTGCTCCGCTCCAGATCTTCGAGGCCATCACGCTCCACTCAGGCTCACTAAAACCCACATAAGGCAGATGGGGATCACTCAGCCGTAGTTTGGGGACCGAAACAATAAAGCAAATTGCATAGAAATTGCCGAGCCGCGATCGGGTGTAGCGGAGCTGTAGCAGCTAGCTGTCTACAGCGTCATGTTGCCCACCGGAAGTCCGAAGACTGGTCATTTTAATGCAGTGTGTTAAATTTAAAAATCAAGTTTTCATGCCAGCTTCATTTTAAAATCCTTTCTGTAGTAAAGTGAAAAAGTTTTTATGCAAACATATGTATTCTGGAAGGGTGTCTGCCTAATTTGTGAATTTTTGAAAAATGTTGCAGTAAGATTAATTTACCCTGGTTGGTTTTTTTTTTTTCTCCCCTATTTCCCAGGTGGTTGAACACTGCAAGCGCCATGTGTGGAACTAGAGAATTTCATCTCCTGCTAAGCAAACATATCTATGTTAAATTCTTCTAATACAAGGGCAGAAAAGGACATCTTCATCTGTAATGTGGAAGCAATTTATATTTTCTCCATGTTCTTCCTCTGTCTCTTGATTCCCATTGCATAGTTAGCTTCTGGAGGACATTAGCTTAGGCAGCTTTGATGTGTTTAGTGCAGTGGTTGTCAAGCCAGTCCTTGGGACACATGAAGCCAGTGAGCTTTTCAGGATGGCCATAAGGAATATGGATATGAAGTGTGGGTATCCAAAGTCTCATCCTTAAAACCCAACTCTGTATGTCCCAAGGTCCGGATTGACAATAACTAGCTTAGGGTATAAGAAATAAAAATTTGTTTCAATGTGTTGTATGTTAGGCTAATACAGTGTTCCCCCAGTCATTCGCAGTATTTTCCGACCGTGAACCGCCAACAAGGAGAGGGCAGTGGGAGAGGCAGAAGAGAGCAACTGGAGCGCTGGCGAGTGTAGGAAATCACTCGCTGTATGCTCCGATCACCTCTTCCTCTGTTTTGACATGCAGCTTCTCATTGGTAAGGCCCAACTTAGTGCAGGAAGAGGCGGTCGGCGCATACAGCGAGTGATTTCCTGCACTCGCCAGCGCTCCGGCTGCTCTCTCCTGCCTCTCCCGCTGTCTTCTCCAGTCTCCCCCATGAAAAACTGTATTCGCGGTTTTTCAAGATTTGCGGGGGTTCCTGGATCTGAACCCCCCCGAATATCGGGGGAGTACTGTACAAAGAAATGGCAATTTGGCTTATATGTGACTTTTGGGGTAAAAAAAATTTAGGGTTTAATTACAAAAATATTTTGCTTTCTTAGTAAAGAGATTTTGCTTAAACTAATGAAAAAAGTGCATCCTAGTAGCAGAAATAGTAACTTTCAGCAATTTCTGGGGTTTTTTGTTTTGGGGGGGATTTTTTTGTGATTACCGAATCAGAAAATGGTTGTATTTTATAATTGTGGCTGAACCCCCTAATTTGCATTGCATTTTATAATTTGGTTTCGCTTTGGAGCACCGAGTATTGTGTGATGGGCATAAAAATAGGTTTAGGATTTAAAATGGTGTATCTCTAGAATTTTCAACGTAGTCCTCAGAACACATCCAACCAGTCTGGTGTTCAAGGTATCCACGTTAAACATGCATGAGACAGATTTGCATGCACTACCTCCCTTTGTATGTTAATCTCTCATGCATATTCATTGTGGATACCTTGAAGACCTGACTGGCTGGGTGTGTTCTGAGGACATGGTTGAGAACCGTTGGATTATTTGGAATATGTTCAAATGCTCCAATGGACCTTCAACATTAGGAATATGCGAAGTATTACCCTTTTTTCTTTTGGGCTTTAGGTATATGAACACTGGTAGATTTTACACTGGAATAGGTATGTCATTGGAAGCTATTGTTTGTACATTGATGATGTATTTGATGTAAACTAGAGAATGACACGGTGACAAAATTCATCACCGTTTCCGTCCCCGCGGATAAACGCGGGAAACCATCTTCATGTCATTCTTTAAGGAGAGAGGGAAGAATCAGAGTATGGATGGGCACAGCCACTGACCCTCAAGCTTTGCTTTGAAGAATGCTGGTGTAGAAGGACTGAGCTTGAAATAGACACTAGAAAATGACATGGGATTATTTCCCGCGGTTATCCGCGGGGACGGGAACGGTGATGAATTTTGTCACCGTGTCATTCGCTAGTGTAAACCTAAGTCATACCCTGCCATTTTACCACTCAAAACAAACTAAACCAGAGGTTATCAGACATTGCTATGTCTTAATGGTACAAAGCAAGGAGCTAATAAACCCTACAAGGCACCACCAATATAGTGTATGTCACAAACCTTTGAACGTAAATTGACTAAGCCTTATCTGGTATGTGAAAGCTAAGTGCTCCCAAGTTGAAAGGCCCAGTGTTATCTCTTGTGTCTGTTCTTAAAGGTAGGTGAACAGGGGCAATTACCACTGTATGTTGACTCTACACCACCATTGTGTATGATTTTAGACTACTATATTTTCCTGTCGTGTGTTAATCACTACTATTGATTTTAAACAATGTGATTGAGCAGTAGTTTCAATGTAATTACTCCTAAATGAATACTATAGCTTCGATACCTCTTGTTAATTGCAAAAGTTTTAAAGTTCAAAATGTATAGTTTGGGGGGAGGTGGTGCTACAGTTGGAAAATTATGCAGAATTGCTTTAATTTTATTGCCTGTACTTTGCATTGGAGCTTATCTAATGTAATGGAGAACAATAAAATCTTTTAGCCCTTTACGTGTGAGGTTTTTTTGTTTGAAAACAAAGATTTAGTTCCGACCTTGATCCTTGTCCTCTTGGTACTGGAAAATACCTACTCAATGAAATTCTAGGCAAAGCTTTTTTTGGAAACCTTTTTGCTATAGCTTAGCGTCCGATAAATGCTGAGAAGCCTATGGGCTGTTTATTATTTAGCAAGTACTAAACATCCGGTATGATAGTGGATTTCTAGGGACACTACCGTCTTTATAGGATGTGGTCTTTTTTTTTGTGGGGGGGAGGAAGGGAGTTCATATGCAGGCTGATTACACAGTGCTGTTCTTATAATGTTAGATGATAAATACAGGAACTAATCACAAATGACATGTTGTCATTCTGTACTTTTTCAGTGTTTTTAAAAAAATATAAATCGAATAGTTCCTATGCACTTACAATCTGCTTCCTCAGAGAGACTGCAGGGAACTTTCAGCCTTGCAGCTAGCCACATTTCAAGGACCCACACTAGCCCCCTCCACCCCATAAAAGTTTTTCTTGTTTCATATAAACTTTCATTAGGATGTAACTTTTAAGAATCAGGTTTTATTGCTGTGTTGGAGATAAAATCTTCAATTTCCTGCAACTTTTTCTTATGAGAATACTGAAATTTTTCATTTTAGGAAAACAAATATTTGGGAGTACTTCTTGATTCTTCACTGTCAGTGAAACGGCATCTCAAATTGGTTATTCAGAAGATATTTTTGAAGTTGAAATTGCTATGACCTTGGAAAGGATTGAGTTTGCCTAATTTTCGTAGTTGTACAAGCGCATATATAATCATACACACTGTGACCATCCTGGTGTTATCCCCGACAAGGTCCCAGTTAGATCCCAAGGCCAGACCCAAAAGAAATCCAGGAAAGGAATCAGGAATGTACATTCTGTTCCTGATAATGATAATATCTCAATTGATCACCAGAGGGAGCCTGAACGGACTGATGATGAGTTAGGTGAGCTGTACCCAAGTCACCACTGGGGGAGCCCAAGAACCTCATTGAACTCTGCTGACTCAGTCAGGGTAGGGCATGCCCCTAGAGCAGGGGTGCCCACACTTTTTTGACTCGCGAGCTACTTTTAAAATGACCAAGTCAAAATGATCTACCAACAATAAAATAAAAAAAAAACACAACCCACACTGTACGCATAGAATTGTTAATTATCATTCCTATTCTGGGTTTTTTCAAAGAGGTCAAAGCAGATGACTCTATGCACTGTCACCTCAGTAACAACCATACAAAAATAGACAAATACCCACCCCCTCCCTTTTTACTAAACCACAATAGCATTTTTTAGCACAGGGAGCTGCGCTGAATGCCCAGCACTGCTCTCGACGCTCATAGGCTCCCTGCGCTAAAAAACACTATTGCGGTTTAGTAAAAGGGGACCATATTGTAAAATATAGACTGCAGATATAAATTCAGACACATTTTGATCACTAAATTTAAAATAAAATCATTTTTCCTACCTTGTCTGGTGTTTTCATGAGTCTCTGGTTGCACTTTCTTCTTCTGACTGTGCATCCAATCTTTCTTTCAGCCTGTATGCTTCCTCTCCTCCAAACCTCATTCCCTCCCCCTACTTTTTCTTCCTCTCTCCCTGCCCTTTCTTTCTTTCTCTCTTCATGCCCCTTTCTTTTTTTCATGTTTCTCTTCTTTCCTTCTGTCTCCCTGCCTGCGCCCCTTTCTTTCTTTCTCCCTGCCCTTCCCCAAGCCACTGCCATTGCCGCTGCCATCGGGGAACAGGACCCAAACGCCACCAATGGATAACAGGCCCGAAAGCCGACGCCGACGCCCCATGCTCTCTCTGCTTCGGGCCGATCAATCTTCCTCTCCCCGACGTCAATTCTGCCGTCGGAGAGGAAGTTCCGCCCAGCCAGGCAGCGATTGGCTGGCCCGAACTTCCTCTCCGATGGCAGAATTGACGTCGGGGAGAGGAAGATTGATCGGCCCGATAGATCGCCAAGGCAAAGGGAGTCCAGGATGATCGACTCACTTTGCCTTGGCGAGCTACTGGTTGATCGCGATCGACCTATTGGGCACCCCTGCCCTAGAGTTTTTAAGCCAGCAGCTGAGAACAGATAGGCAGGCCGACTAGGGAGGAGGTTCAGGCCTTGCCTCCCTGAGGAACCCCCTGGGCCAAGCAGGAATAATAGGCGTATACCCATGGAGTTAATGGAAGCTGGACAAACTGAGGAGCTACCAGTACTGGATGTGGAACTGCCCATGGATTGCCATGAAAGTTTTGCTGAGTGTGATTCCAACTTTCCTGAGCCCATGCAGGTGGACCTGATTTCCAGCTGCAAACAGTGAGTGGAGATTTTTTTTGACTGTTTGCCTGTTTGGACTATTTTTGGTTATTTCCTTTTTTGTAAAGCTAGGAGTGTCATTTTGGGGAGGGGTTTTGTGTTCACCTTGGGTGGGAGTTTTGAAAGCCGTTCCTGAGGCTTTTCTTTGCAAAACCTATGACACTCTCCTTGCCTGGCAGTAGGATAAAGCTGCCAGAGGCTTTATTTATTTTATTTTGCAAGCACTGTGAATTGCAGAAACCAGTATACTGAACTGTATGTGGGCAAACTGAACAAGCTGCTTGGGAGCAGGCTTGTGTTGGCTCTGGGGAGAGCTGAAAAGCAGCTGCTATTTTGGGACTTTATTTTGTGCTGTTTTACTTTCTTGCCTTTTGCATTTTTGCTTTGATGATGTTTGCTCTACTGACATTTTGGCAGCTGTAGTTATGAACTGCTTACCTTTATGAAGAATGAGTAAAGCTGAATTATTTTCCTACAAACCTCATTTGTGAGACTGTGATTTTTGGTTCCTGCTTAGTGTTAATCCAGTCCTGCAGGGTGACTCCATTTCGGGTCACACGCTGGTGTAATTCGTCCAGGTAACCTCTTGGAGCGCTGTGGAGTCCCGCTCGGTCCACAGTGTGGATTACAACACACACCCATTGTTTGATTACTGTAATTTATAAGTTGGTTTACTTTATAAATAGCTCAAAATGCTGCAGCTAATTTAAGCTCAGGAAGTCCTTTATATAGTCACATTATGCCAGTTCTTAAATAATTTAATTGGTCTAACGCTAATTTTTAAAATTCTCAGTTAATGTCCCAGGACATTCCCTTCATTCAAGTAATCAGACACTACTTGATATTGCAGATTTTAAGCAAATTACATTGGAGATGTATAGGGACTCAATCTTTATGGTTATGGGACCTCGGTTATAGAACTCCCTTACAAAAGGAATCCTTGAGTTCATTTAGAAAACCTTTAAAAGCATATCTTTTCTCAGGCATTTTTATGAATTAAAGCAGAAATTTTAAACATTGTTCAGGTTTTTTAATATTGTTTGCCTTGAATAGTATGCTTTAATGTTATCTATTCTATGTATGTTGTAAACCGCTTAGATTTGTGGTATATAAGACACTTTTAAATAATAAATAAATAAGGTACTGCCTTTTACCATGTAGTACTAGCTAAATATGAGTAAGAATTGGCGTGACCCAGTGGCGTACCAAGGGGGGGGAGCGGTCCGCCCTGGGTGCAGCCTTAGGGGGGGTGCATAGCCGGCCAGGTCCTTTCCCCGATGTCAATTCTGCGTCGCCCCTTCATCTCGTTCCTTCTCCGCCAACATCCGCGCGCGCTGTCATGAGCTGCACTTTTGCAGCATGCTGCCCCGCCTCCAATCCTCTGGCACCGCCCCTACCTGCGCGCTGCTCATTCACAGGTGGTTTCATTATGTAGTTTGGGGTGGTTCTGTCCGTTGAATGGCCGTGTGGCGCGTGCGTGTCTCCGACCCTTCCCCCCTGTGGCTCACGCGCCGCGCAGGCTGCTGCTACCTCCCCCAAGCCGGTCTCCTCAGTGTCTCTCTCCGGCGCTTTAGAGCACTGTTCTTCAACCGCCGGTCCGCAGGAAATTTTTGCCGGTCTGCACAGGGCTGGCGAAATTGACTCACTTCATTTCCTGCCGGTCCGCGCAGGGCTGGCAAGATCAACAGCTGAAGTCCATGCTGGGCCAGAGAGATCTTGGGGAACCTCCGACAGTGGCTTTCTCCCCTCTCTGCAGCTCTCCTTTACTTCCCAGCGCAGCGATTCACGAAGGCAGCCTTGGGGCTTTTGCTGAGTCGCGGCTGCCTCTGATGATGCAACTTCCTCTTTCCTCAGAGGCGGCGCGACCCAACAAAGGACTCGAGGCTGCCTTCCTGAATCGCTGCGCTGGGAAGTAAGGAGAGCTGCTGGGAGCAGAGAAAGCCAATATTGGAGTCTGGGAAGCTGCTGGGCAAGGGGAAACAGGGACAGCTGCTACTGTAGAGGGAGAAGGAAAGATGCTGCTGGCAGGGGAGGAGGGAAAGGAATCTGGGAAGCTGCTGGGCAAGGGGAAACAGGGACAGCTGCTACTGGACCTGGAGGGAAGGAGAAGGAAAGATGCTGCTGGGAGGGGAGGAGGGAAAGGAATCTGGGAAGCTGCTGGGTTAGGGAAAAAATGGACAGCTGCTACTGGACCTGGAGGGAAGGAGAAGTAGAGATGCTGCTGGGAGGGGAGGAGGGAAAGGGGTCTGGGAAGCTGCTGGCCAAGGGAAAAAAAGGGATAGCTGCTACTGGAGAGGGAGAAGGAAAGATGCTGCTGGGAAGGGAGGAAGGGAAGAGAGTTACTGCTAAAACTATTCCTGTCATATGTGACTGCAGTATTCTGTTAGCATGATATTTCTGTGTAGCATTCTGTAATAATTTGGCTTGTTCAGTTTTTCTTGATAGTAGAGGGGATATATGTGAAGGGGAGGGGAGACAGGGGTTTTGTTGATCCTTGCTCTGTATTATTTGTATTTATAAAATGACAATTGTACAGAATATTGTTTCTTTTTATACTTTAATAAAATACATTCAATATAAAATCATAACTGAAGCTTGAGTGGATGGGATCAGATGATTTGTTGGGACCGAGCTCGTGGAGATGGGGCGGAAACGGGTTTTTAAATTTTAGTCCTAGTAGTTTGCCGGTCCACAAAATAATTATTTTATTTCTGTCGGTCCAAGGGTGTAAAAAGGTTGAAAAACACTGCTTTAGAGAACGGAGTAGCCTCCAACGCCGTCCCCCACCGGGTACCGGTTGAAGAGGACGGAGTGACGCATTGAGAGGGGGAGGGGTTAAGAGAGAACGAGACCCTCACCCGGGGTTGGGAGGGTACCAGAGAGAAGGGGTGGAAAGAAATACCTTAACTGGGGGAAGGGAGGGAGACCTGAATACCAGAGTAGCCCTATCTAATCCCTTCCCCTCCCAATCAGAGTCTTGATGGGCTGCTAGATAGAGAACAACTAAAACTGCTGTCTCTGGGTCAGAGGGAGGGCTAACCCCCCTCACCCTCCAACAGACATTCAGATAGAGAGTGAGGCAGAGACCACCCCCTCCAGAAACAAAGACCTCTCTATCTAGGGAACTGGTCTCAAGAGAACAAATCCCTGGCTTGGGGAAGGACTATGGAGAAACAGATTCCCCCCCTCCCCTCTCGGCCACCCTGTTACTGTATGAAGAGACCCTGCTTACATTGAGCCCTAGAACTAGAGAGATGCAAGTCTACTACATAGTGGAGGAATGGGAGACCCTGCATCAGAGGAAAATAAATTTAGAACCAACTAAACCGGCCAGCCATCCTACTGGAGAAGGAGCAAGGGCCATAGCTTCCTAACACCAGTATGATCACATGCTCCAGTAGAAAGACTCCAAGGCAAGGAGAAAAAGTGCACTAGAAGAATGGGTGCTGCAGGGCAGGACTGAGGTACATTGGCAAGAGCCCGGTGGTAGAGTTGCTGCAGGGCAAGATTGAAGTGCATGGGTAGAGCTATGTGTATGGATCTAAGTACTGAAATAGAGATTGATACAGGGAAAGTTTGAGGTGTGTTTATTAACAGGATGCTATGTATGCTTTGCTTTCAATTCTTCTGAGCCTCTCCTGCTTTCAGCTTCTAATGTTCAATCTCGACAGATCATTGTTGGAGTCATCCTTGTTTGCATTTCACAGGTTAACGGACAAATAAATTTTTTTTTTGCATTTTTAAAGTGAGAACATTATGATGGAATCTCCAACGATGATCCCTGTCTTCTTTATTCGGGGTTTCTTAGAGGGTCTCAAGTCTGTATCCATGGTGTAGGACCCGTCTTCTCTCTTCTGTGGTGCATCGAGCCGACCAGCATTCCGCTCCCCGACGTCAATTCTGCCGTCGGAGAGGAAGTTTGGGCCAGCCAATCGCTGCCTAGCTGGGCGGAACTTCCTCTCCGATGGCAGAATTGACGTTGGGGAGAGGAATGCTGGTCGGCCCGATGCAGAGAAGACGCAGGGAAGGAGAGCTTGGGGCGGCAATGGCTTGGGGCATGTTACCCGATGGCAGTGACTTGGGGAGCTGTTCCCCGATGGCAGCGGCAATGGCTTGGGGGAGGGCAGGGAGAAAGAAAGAAAGAAAGGGGGCAGGGAAACAGAGAAAAAGAAAGGGAGCATGAAGAGAGAAAAAAAGAAAGGGAGGCAGGGAGAAAGAAAGGGCAGGGTGAGAGGGAAAAGAGGATGAGACGAAGAAGAAGTCCTGGTGTGATACAGGTGAAGCAGGACAAGTCCTTTGGATAAAGGTGAAGTAACCAGACCTCACAAGAGAAAAACCCCCTCCCCTCCCTCTTGCTCTAATAAATCAGTATATTAACTGTAAAAGATATTTCATAACCCACTTGCCAGCTGGCCTATAGTGATTGAGAAATATTCTGTTTCTGAGTTAGCTATGGTAAGCAAAAACTTGTAAGAAACAAGACTTAAATTCCGATGCATGGCACCTGGCCGGATATTATGCAAAGAGGAACACAGCTCATGGTCAGAAAAACAGAGTACTCAGGAACATTATTTAGCAAGATATATCATGTGTTACCACAGCAGAGAAGGAATTTTGGACTCGGAATTGCATATATGGTAAAGGGAAAAGGGCATTTGCAGGAAAAGGTTAGGCCTTACGGCAAACTGAACAGACGTATAAGATGACACAAATAGATAAGCTAATAAATGAATCTACTTATGTATTGACATATAAGAAAAATAACCAATAAAGATGTACCATGTGATTTAGGCTAACGTGGTTTTGAACACTAAGAAATGTATAAAACCAGGCCTATAAGCAGAAGTAATCAGAACAGACATCAGAGGACCCTCAGGCCTGAGGATCACATCTGTTACATTATATGCTGAATGATTTATTCTTGTAAGCTGTTACTGATTTGCTAATAAATGTATACCTATTGAAACCAGTATATAGTGTGTGGAGTCTCCATTCCGAGGTAGGCGTAGACAGCGACCTACTTCAGTGGTGACCCACGACTGTGTAGGACACGAGCCTTAAACGACCTCACTGGATTGCAGGCATAAAATCTGCTTGTCAGATTGCCTCTCCATTACTTTTGGCCATAAGTTTGATTCTGGGTTTTATTTCTGTACTTATGCATTGTCTTCAACTAAACTTCCTTATTTTACAGATTTGCTGTGTTGCCTTCTTTATCTTGTTCCCCTTTTTTTTTTATGCCGCTCTTCTCCTTCATTTCCTTTTTACACCAGCAATTGAATATGTTCTGCCTTATACACTATTTTCTTTTTCAGCACTAATCTTTTTTTTTTCTTTTTGGTTTTTTTACGTAGGACTCACTGGTGTCAAATTTGGATGGTCCCGGACCCTGGAGCGGTTTTTCTGTATTGCCTTGCCCGGGACCGGGTTCCCATCCTCAATTGTCCTATTGGTCCTTCACACTGCAGTTAGTGAAAACAGGAACTAGGGGGTAACGCAGCATAGCGTAGTATAAGGACTGGCGCTAGAGTAGCCAGCGTAGTATAAGGACTGGCGCTAGAGTAGCCAGCGTAGCATAAGGACTGGCGCTAGAGTAGCCAGCGTAGCATAAGGACTGGCGCTAGAGTAGCCAGCGTAGTATAAGGACTGGCGCTAGAGTAGCCAGCGTAGTATAAGGACTGGCGCTAGAGTAGCCAGCGTAGTATAAGGACTGGCGCTAGAGTAGCCAGCGTAGTATAAGGACTGGCGCTAGAGTAGCCAGCGTAGTATAAGGACTGGCGCTAGAGTAGCCAGCGTAGCATAAGGACTGGTGCTAGAGTAGCCAGCATAGCATAAGGACTGGTGCTAGAGTAGCCAGCATAGTATAAAGACTGGTGAGAAAAGAAGCCAGGATAGCATATATAGTGGAGCAATATTTACGGCCGTTATTACTTTATCTCTGTGTAAATCTTATGTTTACTTCTTCTCCAAACTCTTTCCTTGGTACAGACACTGATTCAATTGCTGGTTGAATTCTTTCCTCTGCTCGGATAACGACTGGCCTTCCATTTTTCTGTCCACAGGTTAACCATTTTGTAATATTACATTGTATAGTGATATTGTATTTTGATGCTTCTATGAATCCACTGTCTTACATTTTGATGTTTCTCTGCATCCGCATCGTTGGTGCCATGTGAAATCAGTCACCTATATATATCTCTTTGGTAAATAATCTCTAAATCTGACCTATTACTGTTATCTATATATATATCCATTTTCTGTCAGCATGCATCTTTGTGAACCTTCATTATCATAAGTGTTGGGGAACTGATGCCTGACTTCTTTTATCTCGTTCTTCCTAAATTTTCCTCCTGGTACCGGTTGGTGCATACTTGGTGTTCAGGCATATTTTTGAGGGCGGTCTTTAAGCCAGTAATCTCTACTGAACGCCCATGAAATATATTTCTTCAAATCTATCTTTCTCAGCCTCTCTTCTCCATGAGAGTCCTGGTATCTTTTCCCCGGGTCATTGCACATGACCTACAGGGGTTCAGGGACACACATCGTTGTTCGTCTGTGATCACAACCAGACACTGACTCATACACTAACTTCCTGTGTCAGCGTCTCACTGGTGATCTGCTCCACATCCTAATTTCTTATCTATTCCTGTAGTCTAATAAGCCTCTAAAGGGAATCCAGAGGGGAAGCGCCCCATGGCTATAAACCCCTCTTACACATACATTATTAGTCTGACCTACAAACAAGCTCCTCCGTTCCTGTTACCATCACAATCTCTCCCTGTAGATTTGTATATTATTGACCACCCAGAGGGGTGGGCTGCCCAGAGAGGTGGACTGTGGGGGCTTGCCAAACTAACCACACCATTTGCTATCTCTTAGGTTATTTCACAACTGTTGAGCTCAATTTCAACAGCTGTGAAGAGGGGGGTGAATAAAGGTGACATTATTTTTGTTTTTTGATCACAGACGGATTTCGCATACACTATAAACAGATTACTGGAGATCAGAGAAAGATAATGCACGAAGAAAGCAGAAACTGTATTTGCACAAGAAATAAATATATGTCCAATTAATAGACAAGGTGACAATGCAAGAAAAAAAAATAAAAACAAACAAAAAAAAACAAAACCCTTTTTGTCTTTATAGGTCCAGGATTTTAATATTGCCACCTACGTTTCTTTCTTTTTACTAATGACTATTTTGTTTCCTAGAGTCAGGGAAAACTGCAGTGTTCCTGTCTCGGGAAACCACATCTTGAACAGGCATGCCCATTATGTCTGATTTCTCCCGCTACTCTTGCTGACATTAGGAATCCCCCTGTTTTATTCTTCTCTGGCTGCCAGTGCTAGCCATGATTATTTGTCTTGTGCCTCTAGCCCTAGTTTTTCTTTCTCTTGCCTGTTCCCTCTTGATTCCATCTGCTGTTGGTTTTTCACCGATCTTCTGTTAAGCCGTTGCTTAGACAATCCTGTTCCTCCTTCTGCCCCCATATTTCCTACCATTGTTGAGCCGAAAGTATACACCTCTTCTCTGTATTGTGCTTTGTGTTACCTAGCCCCTTATGATGTCACCATACTGCTTGCTTATGACGTTGCTTTCCCTGACATACCATCTTACCTTGCCAAACTTTCTTTATTTACGCTTGATATGTTGTCTTCTTGGATTTTATTAGTGTAAGTGGTATTATCATGTGTGGTCACTATTTTGTATGGGTTTTGGCTTATTAGTTCTGTTTTTATGGGTTCTTTTTTTTTTTTTTTTTTTTGCTAATGACAAGAGAGGGTCTTCTAGCCTTAGTACAGCTCTGAGTCTGCGTTTTACTGTAATATTTTCAGCTTGTCATGCTGTCTGATGGCTTCCTTTGTTCTTCCGTTTATGCTTTACATTTTAGCTGTCGCTTGTGTACTGGCCTGTGTAATATATGGCACTTTATGGGAAAGCAAAAGCATTGCTCTCGTGGTTCTTGTTTCCTGTTCTTTTGTGGTCACGAACCAGAGAAAAAAGAAAAAAACTGGGGGGGTGAGGGGGGTGAGATTGAATGAGACTGAAAGAGGAAGTATATATTTTAACTGTGTTTCAATGTTACCATAAGATTCATTAAAACAATTATTTATTTCATATAAGTTTGCTGGATTATAAAGGATTGTTTTTGAGAAAGAGAAGAACAAAATTACAGAAAAAGATTAGGATCACTATTGTTTTTATATATAAAGACAAAGAGTATTGGAAAGAAGGGATAAGAGACAAATACCGGAAGTCAATAGAAAGTGTTATGTTAGATTGGCAATGAAGTGAATATATAAGCAAATTATTGAAGTTCATAGAAAGATAGTGTACGTAAATAGGAAGGATTCGTGACAAGTGATTATGTCTAACCAAATAACTGACAGGCATTAAGTATAACTGACAATGTAAAAATAAACGCACCCTTTGTCTTTCTAGGTCTGGGATTTTTATTATGGGCGTTTCCCATTACTAACGATCATTTGTTTTCTAGAGTTAGGAAAAACTACAGTGCACTCGAAGAGAACACCTAATGCTAATACTCTAAATAGGGAAAAAAAAAGGAAATAAAAAATTATACAAGAGGGGCACTACCTTGATATTTGCTAGCAATTAATGTCTGTCTATTTTTCAGCGTTACAGTCTTTTATGTTACTATGAGTCATTATCTGTTGTATTGTGCCCTGTGTCAACTTCAGTGTTTATGGAAATACGAGTGGATTTCCATTTATGAGCGCTCACTATAATTACCAATATAATGAAAGAAGATTTAATTTTTCACTACTCACCACAACGATTTCAAACCTTATTCTTTGTCTGTGATCAAAGTTTAAGAAATGAGTTATGCTTCTTCTTCCTCTTTTTCCGTTACACAAACATACCGAGCTACTTCCTGGTCTATGTTTAAGGACACTGGGAAATGTAGTGCTCTATTTCTTTAACTTGAAATTATTAGTTGCTATTTTCTTTTTATTTTTTCATTATTCATGTCGCTACAATAACTGGAACATATTGCATAGGGTTCTTATGATCCGCTTCTATCCCAAATGGTAATATTAATTAATGTTGTGCTAACATACCGAAGTGAGAATAACTTCCGCTTTTTATTTTTTAAGTCCTAAGCCAAGTTTTTGAGTGTTTCAACATGTTAACCCATTAAAGGTTGTTTACTTCTTGTTAGGAAAATTATTTGTTTAGCTTTAAGCAATGTGGATTGTTCTGTTTGGGTTTTTTTCCCTTAATGTAATATATTATGAGCTAAATAACTATGACTTTGCTAGATTTCCATTTACGAGTACTCAATATAAGTAGCAATATAAAAGGGAAACTATTGTTCCTTTACTTATCATAACAGTTTCGGAAAAAAAAAAAAAAACGTCTAGCAGTCTTTCTCTCTCTGCCTTTTCTTGGAACTTGTAAAAGAAATGTTACTTCTTCTTTTTCTTACATATTCTCTGATACACGCAGAAATACTTTTTGGTTTAACACAATGCAATTAGCGTTTGGCTTTATTTAAATAAATGGTTCTAACTGTTGTTTAAGAACTTTTCTAATAAGTTGCTGAAGGAAATGTCCAGTGCTATTGATTGGAATTCAAAATATTGTAATTTAGGTCTTTTTGCTGATTGACATTCAGAATATTAGTGAAAGAAACAAAATTGAACCCATGATTTGATAGAATCCGATGGGAAGGACATTTCTCCCATAAATCCTATTTTCTTTTAATTTTTAGGGTTTATCATCTTTATTTTAGTATGTTTCAATATAACCTATGTGTTAATATGTCTAAGGCTATAGCTTAGCCATCCTTTTGCTTGGGTTTGACTCTTTGCTAATTCATATTTATGTTTAGCATATTACTCCTGTCCTTTGAACATCATATGCCATTGTAACTATAATTCCCTTAGGCTGACAAATATAATTCAGCCATTACATATATTAGACCTTAGTCTATTTGAATTAAAGCAGATAAGTTTTTGTTTTCTTTTGTATGTCATCTTTTAACGCTGTACCTATCCTGTTAGTAATATTGCTCGGGTATTGTTGGAAACAAGTTAGATGATATATACAGTACAGATATTTCTGCCTTATTAATTGTGGATCACTTCACAAAGAAAATTGCCATATCAGAGGAAGCTGTATGCTACATGAGAATCCGTGTTTACACCCTTTTAATTAATTAATGACTTATTTACATAATTATGGACTAATGCTATTTGAAATATCATCGATGAAAAATTTTCAGCCGTATGAAACCCTGATGACGGATGAGCCCCAAAGGAAGGATCGTGCTACCAGAGAAAGCGCCTAGACTTACCAGCAAAGACTTCCTGACTGTTGCTACCAAAGACAGGATGACCTTTATGACCTTGAACTTCTACAGCTTTAATTATGGACTTATTAATTTGCACTTTAACTCTTTTATGGACTCATGCAGTATTAGTATATATATATTTTTTCATGTGTTGATAATTATTTCTAACAGCCCTATTGCAAGATTTGTGTGTTTTTCTTGATTGTGACTTTATGCATTTTCATCCTGTTTTGACTCCCACAATAGCTCCCTAGTTATTTTCCCTTCCAGTCAGATTCTTTCCATCCCCTTTCTTGCTGCTAAGCTGAAGAGAAGTGCAGTGAAGAAGAAGTAATGAGCCCAGCTGAAGGATGATGACGTAAGATTTGATGTGGTTACCTGGACTTTCACCCCTGGCGTCTGGACCCAGCCGAGTCTGCACTGATCCCAGCTATTTTGGAAGAGCATGGAAATAATCTAACTTGTTAATTTATCCCTCCATCCCTTTTTGGATGTAGTATGCTCATAACAGGATGAAGCCATAAAAGGAGAATATATTAAAACGTATCAGATTAAATTATGAACCCCTGCAGATGCCTAGTTGCTCGAACTATCCCAAATGTTGAAATAGAGACCCCTATACAGACGCATACACAACATTTTTGATAATCTTGACTTGGCTGATTTTGATGCACCTCCCTATGAAACACCAATAGCTGATTTCCCCTCCCAAGAGCCACCACCACGTCAGTACTTTATTCTAATGTTTCTAACACACTAGCATAAGCTCTGCAGTCATACCCCTGGTGCCTACCTGACTTTTACATTGCATATTATCCTAATTATTGATTGCATATTATCACATTGTATTAATAATTTTATTGTGACATGTTATGCTGCTCTGTTCCGGGTTAGTATAGTATGGGTGGGCACTTGTCCTTTTCATTTTTACCATATACAATTTCAAGTACGTGGCCCTAGGCCTGTGCTGTATGATCACTGACACAATCTACCTTCTGACCGAATATCCGGATGTCAAAGCCACCTGAAGGGGCTTTGAAGAGGGGATGAGAGGGAAAAGAGGATGAGACGAAGAAGAAGTCCTGGTGTGATACAGGTGAAGCAGGACAAGTCCTTTGGATAAAGGTGAAGTAACCAGACCTCACAAGAGAAACCCCCCCCCCTCCCCTCCCTCTTGCTCTAATAAATCAGTATATTAACTGTAAAAGATATTTCATAACCCACTTGCCAGCTGGCCTATAGTGATTGAGAAATATTCTGTTTCTGAGTTAGCTATGGTAAGCAAAAACTTGTAAGAAACAAGACTTAAATTCCGATGCATGGCACCTGGCCGGATATTATGCAAAGAGGAACACAGCTCATGGTCAGAAAAACAGAGTACTCAGGAACATTATTTAGCAAGATATATTAGCAAGAAGGAATTTTGGACTCGGAATTGCATATATGGTAAAGGGAAAAGGGCATTTGCAGGAAAAGGTTAGGCCTTACGGAAAACTGAACAGACGTATAAGATGACACAAATAGATAAGCCAATAAATGAATCTACTTATGTATTGACGTATAAGAAAAATAACCAATAAAGATGTACCATGTGATTTAGGCTAACGTGGTATTGAACACTAAGAAATGTATAAAACCAGGCCTATAAGCAGAAGTAATCAGAACAGACATCAGAGGACCCTCAGGCCTGAGGATTACATCTTTTACATTATATGCTGAATGATTTATTCTTGTAAGCTGTTACTGATTTGCTAATAAATGTATACCTATTGAAACCAGTATATAGTGTGTGGAGTCTCCATTCCGAGGTAGGCCTAGACAGCGACCTACTTCAAGGGAGAGAGAAAGAAAAAGTTGGGGGAGGGAATGAGGTCTGGAGGAGAGGAAGCATACAGGCTGAAAGAAGGGAAGAAAGATTGGATGCACAGTCAGAAGAAGAAAGTGCAACCAGAGACTCATAAAATCACCAGACAGCAAGGTAGAAAAAATGATTTTATTTTAAATTTAGTGATCAAAATGTGTCTGAATTTATATCTGCTGTCTATATTTTGCACTATGGCCCCCCTTTTACTAAACCACAATAGCGGTTTTTAGCGCAGGGAGCCTATGAGCGTCAAGAGCAGCCCTAGACATTCAGCGCAGCTCCCTGAGCTAAAAACTGCTATTGTGCTTTAGTAAAAAGGGAAAGGGGTATTTGTCTATTTTTGTATGGTTGTTACTGAGGTGACAGTGCATAGAGTCATCTGCCTTGACCTCTTTGAAAAAACCCCAGAATAGGAATGATAATTAACATTTTCTCAGCATACAGTGTGCTTTGTGGGGTTTTTTTCAATTTTATTGTTGATAGATCATTTTGACTTGGTCATTTTAAAAGTAGCTCGCAAGCCCAAAAATTGTGGGCACCCCTGAGCTAGAGCGTTGAAGCTGCGTGTTTCTGCCGTACAACCGGATACAACCGGAAGTTGCATCCTTTACGGCAGCCATATGCAACTACAACGCTCCGGCTGCTGTAAGAAGGCAGTTTAGACATCGCTGGCCACAGGGCAAGGAGGTTTGTTGGACCGAGCCTTTTGTCCGGGCCGGGGGAGATAGCGCCACGAAAGTAAGGGGCAGGGAGGGAGAAAGGAAGAAAAGGTGGGGTGGAGAGGAAAACAGGGTAAAACAGAGGGGGGAGAAGGACGCTGAGAGCACATGGGGAAGACAGAGGGGGGAGAAGGACGTTGAAAGCACATGGGGAAGACAGAGTGGGAAGAAGATGCTGAATGGAAATGGGGAACAGGGAGTGGGGAGAAGATGCTGAAGGAAATAAGGAACAGAGAGTGGGGAGAAGATGCTGCAGGAAAATGGGGAAGAGAGAGTAGGGAGAAGACGCTGAAGGGAAATGGGGTAGAGAGAGTTGGGAGAAGACGCTGGCAGGGAAGAAGACAGAGATGCCAGACTATGGGAGGAGCGGAGGGAAGAAGATGGGTGCCAGACCAATTTGGAAGGAGGGAGAAAGGGAGAGGCATAGTAACAGAACAAATGGAAGATGCTGAGAGAAGAGAGACAGTGGATGGAAGGAAGAGAGTAACAAGAAGATGAGGAAAGCAGAAACCAGAGAAGACAAAGGTAGAACAAAAATTTTCTATTTATTTATTGCTTTAGGAGACATGTGTCACTGTTTCTATGGTGTTGCATTGTATGCAGAGTCCAGCTTCTTGCTGATTCAATTTAACCTTTGTCTATGTATTTCTATTTTATCCCCCCTTTTACAAAACTGTGGAGCATTTTTTAGCGCCAGCCTTGGTGGTAGCAGCTCTGATGCTCAGAATTCTATGAGCATCAGAGCTGTTACCACCGTGGCTAAAATCCACACTACAGTTTTGTAAAAGGGGGAGGGGTTAGTTTGTGATGACATATTCCATACTAGGCGAAGGTGTTTTCTGTGTTCTGTGTTCGAAAGACATGGTTTTCTGTTAGGATTGACGGTGTAGGATTGATCTGTACTAGTCTGACTTGTTTAGTTTTACAATTGGTGTATTGATGTTGTACTGCTCACTGCAGTATGTAAGATGCTGCCTTTTCCTAGGTACTCATAAGAACATAAGCAGTGCCTCTACTGGGTCAGACCCGAGGTCCATCGTGCCCAGCAGTCCGCTCACGCGGCGGCCCAACAGGTCCAGGACCTGTGCAGTAGCCCTCTATCTATACCCCTCTATCCCTTTTTCCAGCAGGAAATTGTCCAATCCTTTCTTGAACTCCAGTACCGTATTCTGTCCTATTACATCTTCTGGAAGCGCATTCCAGGTGTCCACCACACGCTATGTAAAGAAAAACTTCCTAGCATTCGTTCTGAATCTGTCTCCTTCCAACTTTTCCGAATGCCCTCTTTTTCTTTTATGTTTTGAAAGTTTGAAGAATCTGTCCCTCTCTACTCTCTCTATGCCCTTCATGATCTTGTAGGTCTCTATCATGTCTCCTCTGAGTCTCCTCTTTTCCAGGGAGAAGAGCCCCAGTCTCTCCAATCTTTCAGCGTATGAAAGGTTTTCCATGCCCTTAATCATTCGTGTCGCTCTCCTCTGGACCCTCTCAAGTATTGCCATATCCTTCTTAAGGTACGGTGACCAATACTGAACACAGTACTCCAGATGCGGGCGCACCATTGCCCGATACAACGGCAGTATGACTTCTCTCGTTCTGGTCGTAATACCCTTCTTAATAATACCCAACATTCTGTTTGCCTTCTTCGCGGCTGCTGCGCATTGTGCTGTTGACTTCGTTGTTGTGTCCACCAGTACACCCAAATCTCTTTCAAGGCTACTTCTCTCTAACACTAATCCCCCCATTTGGTAGCTGAACATCGGGTTTTTTCTCCCTAAATGCATGACCTTGCATTTCCCCACATTGAAGTCCATCTGCCTTTTATTCGCCCACTCCTCCAGTTTTCTTAGGTCCCTTTGTAGGTCCTCACACTCTTCCGCATTTCTAACCCTTCTACAGAGTTTAGTGTCATCCGCAAATTTGATAACTTCACATTTCGTCCCCGTTTCCAGGTCATTGATAAATACATTGAACAGCAGCGGCCCGAGTACAGACCCCACTCGTGACCTTCTTCCAGCTCGAGTAATGACCCTTCACTCCAACAATTGGTACACTAAATCTGCAACACTTGAATATTAATGTTGCCTAAAGTCCCCGAGTTAATGACTTTTTGTGGCTTTCATCCTACACCTCCAGCTCCTTTCTTTTAATACTTTTTAAAATAGATTCCGGAACCTGGAGGCTGAGTGAATGGTTGGCTAAAGACTGAGCTCCCTCCTCTGAGCATCTAATACAAGAATTCAGTATTCAATAATTGTAGTTTTTGTCTTGTTTGTGGGAAAATCTTCAAAGATGACATCTACTAAACAGAAGATACAGGAAATTTCAACAAAGTCTGTAGGAAAAAACAAAAGATTAAAGGAGGATCCACAGACATCAAGTGGAAGTTTATCATCTATAGATGCATTGGATGTTATAGATGTTATGGACTAATTGGAAAACATAAATTTGAATTTGATGGAGATGAGAAAGGAAATGAATCATATGAACAGAAAACTGGATATAATTGCCAACAGAATTGATAACATGGAAAACAGAGTAGGAAAAATAGAACAAATACAACAAGAAAATAAAACATAAGAACATATGAAGTTGCCTCCGCTGGGGCAGACCAGAGGTCCATCCTGCCCAGCGGTCCGCTCCGGCGGCAGCCCATCAGGCCCACTGCCTGAACAGTGGTCTCTGACTAATTTTGTAATTTACCTCTAATCCTGTCCCTATAACCTTACCTCTACTCCTATCTGTACCCCTCAATCCCTTTGTCCTCCAGGTACCTGTCCAGACCTTCTTTGAAGCCCTGTAGCGTACTTCTGCCTATCACATCCTCCGGCAGCGCGTTCCATGTATCCACCACCCTCTGGGTGAAAAAGAACTTCCTGGCGTTTGTTCTAAACCTTTCCCCTTTCAATTTCTCCGAGTGCCCCCTTGTACCTGTGGTTCCCCTTAGTTTGAAAAATCTGTCCCTATCCACTTTTTCTATGCCCTTCATGATCTTGAAGGTTTCTATCATGTCTCCCCTGAGTCGTCGCTTTTCCAGGGAGAAAAGCCCCAGCTTTTTCAGTCTGTCAGTATATGAGAGGTCCCCCATACCTTTTATTAGCTTAGTTGCTCTTCTCTGGACTCTCTCAAGTACCGCCATGTCTTTCTTGAGGTACGGCGACCAGTACTGGACACAGTACTCCAGGTGCGGGCGCACCATTGCACGATACAGTGGCAGGATGACTTCCTTCGTCCTGGTTGTGATACCTTTCTTAATGATACCCAACATTTTGTTCGCTTTCCTTGAGGCTGTGGCGCACTGCGCCGACGCCTTCAATGTTGTGTCCATCATCACTCCCAGGTCTCTTTCAAGGTTGCTCACCCCTAGCGGTGATCCCCCCATCTTGTAAGTGAACATCGGGTTCTTTTTCCCAATATGCATGACCTTGCATTTCCCTATGTTGAAGCTCATTTGCCACTTTTTGGCCCACTCTTCCAGCGTTGTCAGATCTTTTTGGAGGTCTTCGCAGTCCTCCATGGTTATGACCCTGCTGTATAACTTAGTGTCATCCGCAAATTTAATAACCTCACATTTTGTTCCCGCCTCCAGGTCGTTAATAAATATATTGAACAGGAGCGGTCCCAGCACCGACCCCTGTGGAACTCCACTCGTGACCCTTTGCCAATCTGAGTAATGGCCCTTTACTCCAACCCTCTGTTTCCTGTCCGCCAGCCAGTTTTTGATCCATCGGTGGACCTCCCCTTGCACCCCGTGGTTCCATAGCTTCCTTAGCAGTCTTTCATGTGATACCTTAAGGATTCGAGGGCAGAGCGGGTGAGAGAGGAGGCGCTGGGAGTCTCAGCAGCAGCGTGCTGAGACGCAGGTAACCAGCGGAGGCGAGCGGCAAATCATCCAGTCAGTCGGGGTAGGCGAGAGTAGCTCCGCCCACCCCCACCGCGTCAGCAGTAGGCGCCCGGGCTCCCCTCCTTAAAAGGAGGCGGGCCGACGGTCCAGCCACTGCTTAAGGATTCGAGGGCAGAGCGGGTGAGAGAGGAGGCGCTGGGAGTCTCAGCAGCAGCGTGCTGAGACGCAGGTAACCAGCGGAGGCGAGCGGCAAATCATCCAGTCAGTCGGGGTAGGCGAGAGTAGCTCCGCCCACCCCCACCGCGTCAGCAGTAGGCGCCCGGGCTCCCTTCCTTAAAAGGAGGCGGGCCGACGGTCCAGCCACTGCTTAAGGATTCGAGGGCAGAGCGGGTGAGAGAGGAGGCGCTGGGAGTCTCAGCAGCAGCGTGCTGAGACGCAGGTAACCAGCGGAGGCAAGCAGCAAATCATCCAGTCAGTCGGGGTAGGCGAGAGTAGCTCCGCCCACCCCCACCGCGTCAGCAGTAGGCGCCCGGGCTCCCCTCCTTAAAAGGAGGCGGGCCGACGGTCCAGCCACTGCTTAAGGATTCGAGGGCAGAGCGGGTGAGAGAGGAGGCGCTGGGAGTCTCAGCAGCAGCGTGCTGAGACGCAGGTAACCAGCGGAGGCGAGCGGCAAATCATCCAGTCAGTCGGGGTAGGCGAGAGTAGCTCCGCCCACCCCCACCGCGTCAGCAGTAGGCGCCCGGGCTCCCCTCCTTAAAAGGAGGCGGGCCGACGGTCCAGCCACTGCTTAAGGATTCGAGGGCAGAGCGGGTGAGAGAGGAGGCGCTGGGAGTCTCAGCAGCAGCGTGCTGAGACGCAGGTAACCAGCGGAGGCGAGCGGCAAATCATCCAGTCAGTCGGGGTAGGCGAGAGTAGCTCCGCCCACCCCCACCGCGTCAGCAGTAGGCGCCCGGGCTCCCCTCCTTAAAAGGAGGCGGGCCAACGGCGCGCAGCCGTTCGGCGCGCGGCAAAGGCGAGCGGCAAAGGCGCTCGCCTTAGCGAGAGCGCCTTTGCGAAGGGCCTTGAGAAGGGCCTCCAGTAAGCCGTATCCACACTCTAAAACCTAAAAAAAAAAAAAAAAAAAAAATTTTGCATTCACATTCTAGACTCGTATACACACTCACTCTCTCCACATACGCTTTTCTTACACACTCTCATCCAGGCAGATAGCCTTCTCCTGACACCCTCTATTCTCTCTGCAACTCCCTATTCTCATTGATTTTCTATTTCACACCTAATCTCTCTTCCTTTGGATATGGCAGGGAGGACAAGAAGTACCAAGACTACCATCCAGTTCATCACGCCAATGTCCGGCGAGATCCAGGGGATGGTGCAGAAGGAGAAGGATGGCACTGGACGGAGGGCAGAGGTTGCTGTGCAGACTGAGACCGCCCCCCTAAACCACGCCACAGTTTCTACGCAGACAGAGGAGATGGAGCAGCTGAACAAGGACATCCTACTGGAACTATGGAGTCTCAGGGAGGAGGTGCAGCGCTTGAGGAGCATCAGGGAGGATGAGGTCTTCATCGACGAAGCCATCAAAGAGGTTTCCCATTTGGCAGAGCTGACCCATGACAGATCCATCCTCGAGACACCCAGGTCTCCAGTTACAAATTCCACGATCGGGGTGCAAGAAATGATAGGAGATACCGGTCCCTGGCAGCTGGTAACCTCCTCCACGGGAAAACGTAACCCCCCCCCTTTTCTCACTTCCTTTTTCTTCTTTTTGTCCCAAACAGGGCAGCTCTACTTCTTCACCACAACTCAATCTGAACAACAGATACCACGTCTTGCAGGATATTACTACCGAGGAGATAGCGGAAGAAGCTCGAGAAGACACCCAGCGCACAACTTTGACTCCAAACCACGCTGATCATCCCCCCCGGAAGGAGCACAGAGTGGTAGTCATCGGGGACTCCATGCTGCGAGGAACCGAGGGTCCAATTTGTAGACCAGATTTGCAGTCGAGGGAGGTCTGCTGTCTCCCTGGAGCCAGGATTCGTGACGTCACCACCTCTCTCGATAAAATACTAAAACCTACTGACCACTTCCCTATGCTTCTTATCCATATAGATACAAACGACACTGCAAGGAACACCGTAGAGAACATACCCGATGACTTCAGAGCCCTGGGTAGGAAGCTGAAGCAGACGGGTGCACAGGTGGTCTTCTCATCCATCCTCCCAGTTAGAGACAGAGGAAGAGCCAGGGAAGAACGCATCCAACGTACCAACGAGTGGCTTCGCAACTGGTGCATTGAGATGAACTTTGGATTCCTGGACCATGGAAAGGCACTCCAGGGACT
This sequence comes from Geotrypetes seraphini, assembly GCF_902459505.1. NCBI lineage: Eukaryota > Metazoa > Chordata > Amphibia > Gymnophiona > Dermophiidae > Geotrypetes > Geotrypetes seraphini. The sequence continues at coordinate 196,540,575 of NC_047087.1, forward strand.
GCAGGGACCAGACGGACTTCACTTGACCAAAAGAGGTAAAAACGTACTGGGACACCGTCTAGCCCGCCTACTTCGCAGGGCTTTAAACTAGGTAAGTTGGGGGAGGGTATCCACTCACATTCCACAGCAGTAAGGAACCATCCAGTGGAGGCGAGACACAACCGCCCTTTTGAGCCCAAGGTAAGCACCCATAGCACGCATGACAGCTCTAACAAACACAAGGGATGGAGGGCCATGTATGTCAATGCACACAGTTTAGGCAATAAAATTCTGCAATTGGAAACCGAGATAGTGAATGCCAACCTAGATGTGGTGGCAATATCCGAGACCTGGTTCACGGACTCTCATGGGTGGGATATGGCTATACCGGGTTACAGTTTACTTCGTCGAGACAGAGAGGGCAGATTAGGCGGAGGGGTAGCGCTATACATTAAAGAAGGAATCAAAACCACCAGAATCTCGGAAGTCAAGTACAGCGGGGAATCCCTCTGGGTGAACCTGGCCAGAGGGAGAGAAAAATGCCTGTATCTTGGTGTGGTATACAGACCTCCAAGACAACCGGAAGACAAGGACACGGAACTAATCGAAGACATAGAAAATATCGCGCTAAGGGGGGACGTTGTACTAATGGGAGACTTCAATATGCCGGATGTAGACTGGAGCACACCTTCAGCAACAACCAGCGGAAGCAAGAGGCTATTAGCCTCCATAAAAGGAGCACGCCTCAATCAAATGGTAATGGAACCCACTAGGGCCCCAAACGATCCTTGACCTAGTACTCACCAATGGAGAAAGCGTCTCAGAAATCTTCGTGGGAGATAAGCTAGCCTCCAGCGATCACAACATGATATGGTTCCATCTGAGGAAAGGTTTCCATAGATCAAACACTAAAACAAAGGTACTCAACTTCCGAGGAACAGACTTTGCACGTATGGGAGTTTTCGTCCATCAGGCACTCCAGGACCAAACGGAGACAGAGAATGTGGAGGATATGTGGTCATCCCTGAAATCTGTCATACACGAGGCAACCTGCCGTTACATAAAATCATCACATAAACAGCGAAGAAAGGACAAACCCCAGTGGTTCACCGCAGAGATCTCACGTCTCGTTAAGGAGAAGAAAAACGCATTTGCTTCCTTCAAACGCACCGGGAAAAGCGAAGATAAACTGCTACACAGGATCAAGTCCACAGAGGTCAAAACGGCAGTCAGGGAGGCCAAACTTCGAGTGGAAGAAACTCTAGCAAACAACATTAAGAAAGGGGACAAATCCTTCTTCCGGTATATCAGTGACAGGAAAAAGAACACAGACGGGATAGTACGCCTAAAAAAAACAGACGGGAATTACGCAGAATCAGATCCCGAAAAAGCAGAAATACTAAATAAATACTTCAGCTCGGTCTTCACCTGCGAGGCGCCAGGGTCCGGCCCTCAATTGAAACCACAGTCAAACACAAAAGACCCGTTTCGGAGTTTTAAATTCACACCCAGCGAGGTTTACTTTGAGCTAACAAAACTCAAGGTGGACAAAGCCATGGGACCGGACAATCTGCACCCCAGAGTGCTTAGGGAGTTAGGTGATGTCCTGGCAGAACCGTTAGCCGTACTATTCAATCTCTCACTGAGTACAGGGACAGTCCCCTTGGACTGGAAAACAGCTAATGTCGTTCCTCTACACAAAAAGGGTTGCAAGACAGAGGCTGCAAATTACAGACCGGTGAGTCTGACATCAATAGTATGCAAAATCATGGAAACACTGATCAAACGCCAGTTGGACACGGTCTTGAACGAAGGGAATCTACGGGACCCCAATCAACATGGATTCACCAAGGGGAGGTCCTGCCAATCAAACCTCATCAGCTTCTTTGACTGGGTAACAAAAAGACTGGATGAAGGAGATTCACTGGACATAGTGTACCTGGACTTCAGTAAAGCTTTTGACAGCGTCCCACACCGCAGACTGTTAAACAAGATGAAATCAATGGGGTTGGGAGAGACTCTGACGGCATGGGTCAGAGATTGGCTGAGTGGCAGACGTCAGAGGGTGATGGTTAACGGTACTTTCTCTGGGACATCGGAGGTGACCAGCGGGGTGCCTCAGGGCTCGGTCTTGGGTCCGCTCCTCTTCAACATATTCATAGGAGATCTGACTCAAGGGCTTCAAGGTAAAGTAACATTATTCGCCGACGACGCCAAACTATGTAATATGGTAAGCGAGGACAATTTACAAGATAGTATGGCGCAGGACCTGCGCACATTGGAATGCTGGTCCTCAACCTGGCAGCTGGGCTTCAATGCTGGAAAATGTAAGGTCATGCACCTAGGTAACAGAAACCCGTGCAGAACTTATACCTTGAACGGGGAGACCTTGACCAGGACTTCAGCGGAACGAGATTTGGGAGTAATCATTAGTGCAGACATGAAATCTGCCAATCAGGTGGAGAAGGCTTCCTCAAAGGCAAGGCAGATGCTGGGTTGCATCCGTAGAAGTTTTGTCAGCAGAAAGCCTGCTGTCATTATGCCATTGTACAGGGCCATGGTGAGACCTCATCTGGAATACTGCGTGCAATTCTGGAAGCCACACTACCGCAAAGACGTGCAGAGGGTCGAGTCGGTCCAAAGAATGGCCACCAGAATGGTCTCAGGGCTTAAAGGTCTCCCGTACGAAGCAAGACTAGACAATTTGCAGCTCTACACTCTAGAGGAGCGCAGGGAGAGGGGAGACATGATTGAGACGTTTAAATACATCACCGGACGTATAGAAGTGGAAGATGACATCTTCCTTCTTAGAGGCCCCTCAACCACAAGAGGGCACCCGCTCAAACTCAGGGGCGGAAAGTTTCACGGCGACACCAGGAAGTATTTCTTCACGGAGCGAGTGATTGATCGGTGGAACGGGCTTCTAGTGCAGGTGATCGAGGCAAGCAGCGTGCCAGATTTTAAGAATAAATGGGACGCCCATGTGGGATCCCTAAGAGGGTCAGGGCAAAACACTAGCTAATCTTAAGGGGAGGGTCTATAGTGGGCAGACTTGATGGGCCTTGGCCCTTTTCTGCCGTCATCTTTCTATGTTTCTATGTTTCTACCTTGTCGAAGGCTTTTTGGAAGTCAAGGTAAATGATGTCTATGGATTCCCCTCTATCCACCTGGCTGTTTACCCCCTCAAAGAAGTATAATAAATTCGTGAGGCATGACCTGCCCTTGCAGAAGCCATGTTGGCTCGACTTTAGCTGCCCATTTTTCTCGATGTGTTCCCAATTGCTGTCTTTAATCAGCGCTTCCATCATCTTTCCAGGGACCGAGGTCAAGCTCACCGGCCTGTAGTTTCCTGGGTCTCCCCTTGAGCCTTTCTTGAAGATGGGCGTGACATTTGCTATTTTCCAGTCCTCTGGGATCTCTCCAGTTTTTAGGGATAGGTTGCATATTTGTCGAAGTGGCTCAGCTATTTCGTTCCTTAGTTCCTTGAGTACCCTTGGGTGAATGCCGTCCGGACCTGGCGATTTGTCGCACTTTAGCCTGTCTATCTGCCTGAGGACATCCGTCTTGCTCACCTCTAGTTGGACCAGATTTTCATCCTGATCTCCTTTTCCGATCTCGGGTTCCGGAATGTTGGTTGTGTCCTCCATTGTGAAAACTGACGTGAAGAACTCATTTAACCTGTCCGCTATCTCCTTTTCCTCTTTTACCACTCCCTTTCTGTCTCCATCATCCAAGGGTCCTACTTCCTCCCTAGCTGGTTGCTTCCCCTTGACATACCTGAAGAATGATTTAAGAACATAAGAACATAAGAAGTTGCCTCCACTGGGTCAGACCGAGGTCCATCTCGCCCAGCGGTCCGCTCCCGTGGCGGCCCATCAGGTCTGCGACCTGTGAAGTGGTTTCTGATCACTTTTATAACCTACCTAAAGTTCTATCTGTACCCCTCTATCCCTTTTTCCTCCAGGAACCTATCCAAACCCTTCTTGAACCCCTGTACAGAGTTCTGGCCTATCACTTCCTCCGGAAGCGCGTTCCATGTGTCCACCACCCTCTGCGTAAAAAAGAATTTTCTAGCATTTGTTCTAAACCTGTCCCCTTTCAATTTCTCCGAGTGACCCCTAGTGCTTGTGGCTCCCCTCAGTTTGAAGAATCTGTCCTTATTTACTCTCTCTATGCCCTTAAGGATTTTGAAGGTTTCTATCATGTCCCCTCTAAGTCTCCTATTCTCCAGGGAGAACAGCCCCAGCATTTTTAACCTGTCAGCGTATGGAAAATTTTCCATACCTTTTATCAGCTTAGTCGCCCTCCTCTGCACTCCCTCGAGTACTGCCATGTCCTTCTTGAGGTACGGCGACCAGTATTGAACACAGTACTCCAGGTGCGGGCGCACCATTGCGCGATACAGCGGCATGATGACTTCCTTCGTCCGGGTTGTGATACCCTTTTTGATGATGCCCAGCATTCTGTTTGCTTTCTTTGAGGCTGTCGCACATTGCGCCGATGGTTTCAGTGATGAGTCGACCATCACCCCCAAGTCCCTTTCCAGGTTACTCACCCCTAGCAGTGTTCCCCCCATTTTGTAGTTGAACATCGGGTTCTTTTTCCCTACATGCATGACCTTGCATTTCTCCACGTTAAAACTCATTTGCCACTTTTTTGCCCAGTCTTCTAGTCTCGTTAGGTCCTTTTGTAGGTCTTCACAGTCTCCATGTTTCTAACCCTGCTGCAGAGTTTGGTGTCATCAGCAAATTTGATAACCTCACATTTTGTCCCCGTTTCCAGATCGTTAATAAATATATTGAATAGTAGAGGTCCCAACCTCACATTTTGTCCCCGTTTCCAGATCGTTAATAAATATATTGAATAGTAGAGGTCCCAGCACCGACCCCTGCGGAACTCCTGCTTCCCCTGCCAGTCTTTCTTCATATTCTCTTTTTGCTTTCCTAACCACTCGGTGACACTCCTTTTGGTGTCTTTTATGCTCCTTTTGGTTGTCTTCTGTCTGGTCCTTTTTCCATTGTTTGAATGATGCCTTCTTATCGCTTATTGCCTTTTTCACTGCATTTGTTATCCACACTGGAAAATTTGTTCTATTTTTCTTGCACCCTTTCCTGAACTTGGGGACGCATAGGTTCTGTGCTTCGTGCACCGTGCCCTTGAGTAGGGTCCAGGCCTTTTCTACGGACTCTATCTTCCTTGTGGTATCGATGAGTTTCCTTCCCACCATTTTCCTCATGGCATCATAATTCCCTTTTTTGAAGTTGAGTGCTGTCGTGGTTCTTTTCACCTTTGATGGTCCAATTTCTAGCCTGTACTGGATTGTGTTGTGATCGCTGTTTCCTAGTGGGGCTAGTACCGCCACCTCCTTAGCGGGTCCCCCTAGTCCGTTGAAGATTAGGTCAAGAGTGGCATCTCCCTGTGTTGGTTCTGTGACCAGCTGTTCCATGAAACAGTCCCTCGTGACTTCCATGAATTTGGTCTCCCTCGTACAGCTCGAGTGCCCGATGCTCCAGTCTATTCCCGGGTAGTTGAAGTCCCCCATCACCACCACGCTTCCGCTTTTGCATAACTGCCTTAGTTCGGCCTCCAGGTCCTGGTCGATTTCTTCCGATTGTCCAGGTGGGCGATAGTACAGACCCAATTTTATGTCTGTTCCTGCTCCTCCTGGTAGTTTAACCCATAATGATTCCAAGTCGTCCACCCTTACTGTTGTTTCCATCCTGGTTGAAGGTATGGAATCTTTTATATATAGCGCTATTCCTATGTTAAAAGTAATGCAGAAGAGGATGCTAGATCTTGAAAATCATTCTAGAAAACAGAATTTGAGTATTATGGGATTAAAAGAAAAAAGTGAAGGGAAAAATATGATTTATTTTTTAGAGGAAATGATTCCAAAGGTTCTTTCACTTAGGTTTAAAACACCAATAGAAATAGAAAGAGCTCATAGAATTGGAGGAAAAAAATCCAGGTAAAGCCAAGAACAGTAATATTCAAATTATTGCGATTCCAACATGTTTTGGATATTTTAAAAGCGGATAGAGAAACACAAAATATAGTATATAAAGACTCTAAATTGATTTTTTACTCCAGATTTGGCAAAGGAAAATGTTCAAATAAGGCAAAAGTTTTTATAGCTGAGGCAATTATTAAAAGAAATAGAAGCAAAATATAGAATATTCTATCCAGCACAAATGAAAATCACCTATAAAGATAAGTTTTATTCCTTTGAAGACCCAGAAAAACTTATAGAGTTCCTATCTTCTCAAGAGACACCCATGAACTAAGAATTAAAATAATGGTAAGAGCAAAAATTTAGCTCGAAAAATATTAAAAATTCAGAACTATAGAAATAAATGAATATATATTTTAAGTTTAATTTTAACATTAAAGATGGTTGCTACAACAGACTTTTAACTGAATTATAACTGGTGGAATTATAAATACTTTAGAACAGGAGAGGATTCTAAGTTTTAACAAAAATACCTGCTGATGTAATTTAATGTATGCTGAACTAATCTGACGTTTAGGAGTTCTAAATGTGGATTTGTGAGGTCATCGAAGTCTGATCCCTCCTCTCTGTCCTGGATGGGTTTAAGACAGGAAAATATATAAAACATGAAGAGGTTATTAAGAGAAGCCAATTAAAGGATATAATGCAGATCTTGTACAGTGTTGAAGCCACCGCTGTTGATACATGAAGCAGGGCAGTGGCGTGTGGTCCTGTGGACGTCGAACTCCAGTTATGGCACATTGTTACTGTTGATGCCGGAGAGGGACGCTGCCGCACCCGCCTGTGTCTGTTGGCAAGGTCGGGCCTGGTTCCGAGGCAAGTTGTTCAGGTCTGGAAGTGGATGGATTGCGCTGTCTTTGTTGATGCCGGAAGAGGATGTCGCCGTACCCGCAGGAGAGGTTGGGCCTGGTTTCTCAGCAGGTCATTCGGGCCTGGTGGGGTGTTGATTAAATTGTTACTATGGACGCCGGAAGAGGATGTTGTCGCGCCCTCTTACGTATGATGGTGGGATCGGGCCTAGTTTGCACTCCAATTTGACTAAATTCTCCCTTTTCCAATGTAGAAGCAACTTATCTGGCCCGGATCCACTGCGGTTTCATGTGAGAGGAGAGCAGTGGGCCTTGCTCCGGGAGCATGTCAGATGCGCATGTGCCCGGTCTTGTTTCCACGGCTGTTAGTGGTCGTGGACCCCTCCGTGATGTCTGGCTCCCTCCTGAGTGTGTTGTCAGCACGCTTCACCAGATGGAGTTTCCAGCGGGCCATGATGCCACTTCCTCCCCTGGTGCTGTCTGGGGCTCTGGCTCTTACAGTCCTCTTTTATAGTGACATCAGAGATATGAACATTTCTTTCTACTGTTGTGGATGGCAGGAGGTTTCAGATTTTAAATGACAAGTACCCACTCCACAGCTGTTTTCAGAGGATATGTCCTGAGGGGAAGAACAGCTCCTGAGTGATACAGCCTCTGGATGGGGATTTTAGCTTACCCTTGGTACTAGGGCGCCACCACAACGGACAGTAAGAAAAATAGAATGGCTTCCAATATTATTGGCCCCTGAAGATGCTCCGTAAGCAGACTTGTATACTAATATATAAGACCACTAGTGTACATGTTGAGATTTGCTGTGTTGCCCTTGAAGATTTGATATTGTGAAATGCTGCTCTATCTTTGCGTACATTCTCTTTTCAAAGGTAGAACTGAAATGATAGGTTTGTTTAATAGCATACTCCTGATTTTTTTTTTTTTTTTTGTATACTCATTTTTATTGAGCAAGAAGGATACAGCATATCTTACAGTATAACAAACAAGAAAAGAAAAGACAGAACCAAGAACAGTCAAAGCACGAACGAAAAATACGTTCCTCTGTACGCAGTACAAAGGGTACAAAGAGGTTCAGTGTGCGATGACATAACTGCAATAACATAAGTACAATGAAATGTCCATGTGCAGCCATCCAAGCACTATAGAGTGAGCAGATATAAGACTTATCAACAACACGTGCTATTGGTGTACAAAAAGAGTAATAAGTCTGTATTCCATAATGCTCAGTGATTATATGATATACACTTTCAAGGGGTTTCAGAATACCCCCAACCCCCCAACAGTCGTACACACTCACTCACACAAACACTCATACACCATGCACACTCGAGTCGGTTCTGGCAGGCATTGAGGAAAAGGCCAGGGATGAGTTGGAATGAATGAATCAGAAGGACCTAAAATGTGATGCAACGTCAAAAAATCAGAGCAGTGTGTAAGACAATGAAAACGAATGAGGAAGAGATAAGTATGAAATAGAAGAGCAAAAGTAAGGAAAGAACGTGAAGGAGAGATAAAAGAAGACTAGAAAGATGGAAGGGTAGTAGAAGAGGAAAGGCAAAGCAAAGGGTAAGCTGCTCGAAGTGGAGACAAGTAGGGCCAGAAGGTCATCTCCATCAAGGCCAACCAATGTTCCAGGAATCTGTCCCACAGAGCACTATATTCTTTCCAATGGTCCTGAGCACGCGCAGAATAAGTTTGAAGTTCATAAAGACCCAGGACCTTCATGCGGGTCGTCCAAAGCGAATAAACTGGAGCCTCAGAGGACGCCCAATGCTGCAGAACGAGCTGTTTTCCCAGCATAATCGCGTGGAGGACAAATTTCTGGGAGGAAGTGCTGAGCTGCTGATTTGACAGGTCCTGCACGTCCCCCAGTAGTAATGCAGCCGGGTTCCAAACCAGTATGCAGCCTAGGGTGGAATCAAGAATAGCACGGACAGAGTCCCAGAAGGAAAGTGAGGGACAGAGAAAGAAGGAATGCAGATAGGTTCCTGGGGAGAGCTTGCATTTGACACAGAGGTCATCTTTCCATAGTTTCATAAGAAAACCTTTGTGACGGGAGATATATGCACGGTGCAAAATTTTGAATTGCGTCTCCCTCAGCGAGACATTTTTAAGAAAAGAGTAGGTGTTTTGGAAGAAACTCTGCAGATCTTTGAGGGAAACTTCCATACCCACATCCCGGCCCCAGTCATCCGCTATAGATTGGAGGCATACTTCCCCTTGAAAATCTCGTCCCTCCTTGTACCAGGTAGAAATCTTGTTTTTATGAGGAGGGGTAAGTAAAGCTTTCTCGTCAAGGGTACCACAAACCCAGGACGTAGAAGGGACAGTAGAGAAGGAAGAAAAATAATGTTTGATTTGTATGTAAAGGTAAACCTGTGAGGCGGGGAGTCCCCAGTGGGTGCACATAAGGGAGAAAGAAGGGAAGTTACCACCCCCCAAATGCAACAAGTTAAGTATAGTGATATCACGTTCAGAGTGTTCCTTCAAGCCCGGCAGACCCTGAAGTCCGGGTACAAATCCCGGGTTGCCCAGTAAAGATAAGAAGGGAGACGGGTGAGGCACCCTGTGTTGTAGACGACGCCACCACGACCACGCTTTGCGAAAGGCGCGTAGAAAATCTAAGGTAGGGGAGCATAACGGAGCTGTTGGGCCCGAGTTCCCGTGTATAAATGATACAAAGGATATAGGAGAGCAGCAGGAAGTCAGGAGGCCCGGCGGTGAGTATTTACGATGTGAGGTCAACTGTTCGTGAATCCACCGAAATAAAGCTGCTACATTGTAAAGGCGGATATCTGGCAAGCCAAGGCCTCCCTGCTCTTTGCTTCGTATCAATTTATGGAATCCGATGCGAGCCCTCTTATCCTGTCAAATGAATTTGCGAATGATGAAGTTATAGTGGCGCTCATCCTCCCGACTGACCCAGAAAGGTACAGTTTGAAGAGCGTATAGAAGTTTGGGGAAAAGAACCATCTTGACCAAGGCTACTCGGCCCATCAGAGACAAAGGGAGGGAGCGCCACCGGTGACAAAGAGATTTAATCTTCCCGATAGTCGCTGAGATATTAGTTTCATAAAGGGTTTTCGGATCTTTATATAGGAGAATCCCCAAGTACTTCAGTTTCCCTGGCGCTATGCCAACCCCCAGGTGTTCAGACCAGGTATGATCCGGGGACTCGTCGAGGAGAAGGGCTTCAGTTTTATCATAGTTAATTTTCAATCCCGTAAAAGAACCAAAAGAGTTTATAATTTGCATTAGATGGGGGATATGTATATCCGCACGATCTACATATAGCAGCATATCATCAGCGAACATGGGAGTCTTCGTCCATCAGGCGCTCCAGGTCCAAACTGAGACAGGGAATGTGGAGGATATGTGGTCATCCCTGAAATCTGTCATACACGAGGCAACCGGCCGTTACATAAAATCATCACACAAACGGCGAAGAAAAGACAAACCCCAGTGGTTCACCGCAGAGATCTCACGTCTCGTTAAGGAGAAAAAAAACACATTTGCTTCCTTCAAAAGCACGGGGAAAAGCGAAGATCAACTGCTACACAGGATCAAGTCCACAGAGGTCAAAACGGCAGTCAGGGAGGCCAAACTTCGAGTGGAAGAAACTCTAGCAAACAACATTAAGAAAGGGGACAAATCCTTTTTCCGGTATATCAGTGACAGGAAAAAAAACACAAACGGGATAGTACGCCTGAAAAAAAACGGACGGGAATTACGCAGAATCGGATCCCGAAAAGGCCGAACTACTAAACGAATACTTCTGCTCGGTCTTCACCTGCGAGGCGCCAGGGTCCGGCCCTCAATTGAAGCCACATTCAAACACAAAAGATCCGTTTCAGAATTTTAAATTCACACCCAGCGGGGTTTACCTTGAGCTAACAAAACTCAAGGTGGACAAAGCCATGGGACCGGACAATCTGCACCCCAGAGTGCTCAGGGAGTTAGGTGATGTCCTGGCAGAACCGTTAGCCGTGCTCTTCAATCTCTCACTGAGTACAGGGACAGTCCCCTTGGACTGGAAAACAGCTAACGTCGTTCCTCTACACAAAAAGGGTTGCAGGACAGAGGCTGCAAATTACAGACCGGTGAGTCTGACATCGATAGTATGCAAACTCATGGAAACACTGATCAAACGCCAATTGGACACGGTCTTGGACGAAGGGAATCTACGGGACCCCAATCAACATGGATTCACCAGGGGTAGGTCCTGCCAATCAAACCTCATCAACTTCTTTGACTGGGTAACAAAAAGACTGGACGAAGGAGATTCACTAGACATAGTGTACCTGGACTTCAGTAAAGCTTTTGACAGCGTCCCACACCGCAGACTGTTAAACAAGATGAAATCGATGGGGTTAGGAGAGACTCTGACGGCATGGGTCAATGATTGGCTGAGTGGCAGACTTCAGAGAGTGATGGTTAACGGTACTTTCTCTGAGACATCGGAGGTGACCAGCGGGGTGCCGCAGGGCTCGGTCTTGGGTCCACTCCTCTTCAACATATTCATAGGAGATCTGACTCAAGGGCTTCAAGGTAAAGTAACATTATTCGCCGACGACGCCAAACTATGTAATATGGTAAGCGAGGACAATCTACAAGATATTATGGCGCAGGACCTGCGTACATTGGAATGCTGGTCCTCAACCTGGCAGCTGGGCTTCAATGCTGGAAAGTGTAAGGTCATGCACCTGGGTAGCAGAAACCCATGCAGAACTTATACCTTGAACGGGGAGACCTTGACCAGCACTACAGCAGAACGAGATTTAGGAGTAATCATTAGTGCGGACATGAAATCTGCCAATCAGGTGGAGAAGGCTTCCTCAAGGGCAAGGCAGATGCTGGGTTGCATCCGTAGAAGTTTCGTCAGCAGAAAGCCTGCAGTCATAATGCCATTGTACAGGACCATGGTGAGACCTCATCTGGAATACTGCGTGCAATTCTGGAGGCCACATTATCGCAAAGACATGCAGAGGGTCGAGTCGGTCCAAAGGATGGCCACCAGAATGGTCTCAGGGCTTAAAGGTCTCTCGTACGAGGCAAGACTAAACAATTTGCAGCTCTACACTCTCGAGGAACGCAGGGAGAGGGGAGACATGATTGAGACGTTTAAATACGTCACCGGACGTATAGAAGTGGAAGATAACATTTTCCTTCTCAGAGGCCCCTCAACCACAAGGGGGCACCCGCTCAAACTCAAGGGCGGAAAATTTCACGGCGACACCAGAAAGTATTTCTTCACGGAGCGAGTGATTGATCAATGGAACAAGCTTCCAGTACAGGTGATCGAGGCCAGCAGCGTGCCAGATTTTAAGAATAAATGGGACGCCTATGTGGGATCCCTAAGTGGGTCAGGGTAAAACATCGTATAGTATTAAGGGGAGGGTCTATAGAGTGGGCAGACTTGATGGGCCTTGGCCCTTTTCTGCCGTCATCTTTCTATGTTTCTATGTTTCTATACTGATACGGAATTCCGACCCCCCCACCTTCAGGCCCCGCAGAGTGGTGTCTTGACGTATGCGGATAGCAAGGGGCTCAAGGGAAAGAAGAAAAAGCAGAGGTGACAGTGGGCAGCCTTGCCGTGTACCGCGGCCAAGAGTAAAAGCGTCCGATATCCCTCCGTTGATCAACAGTTGCGATTTGGGCGAAGAATAGAGAGCGGATACCCATTGTACAAAGTCCCCAGAGATACCATACTTTGCAAGTACCCAGAAAAGGTGGCGCCATGAGACCATATCAAATGCTTTTTCTACATCTAGACTGGTAATCAATGCTCTGGTCTGATCCCGAGAGGGCGTTTGCAGAACCGCCAAAACCTTTAGCAGGTTCATAGAGGCATGTCTTCCGGGAACAAAACCCACCTGGTCTTGTGTATCAGTTCCGGTAGCAGCACATTCAACCGCGCCGCCAAAATTCCAGCCAGAATCTTGACGTCCTGATTCAGAAGCGAGATTGGTCGATATGAGCCTAGCTGATCCGTGGGTCTCCCCGGTTTCGGTAAAATAATTATATGAGCAGTGTTATGTGTGTTTCCCGGGGGAGTGTCTGACCGAAGTCCCATAAAGTAGTCCTGAAGGGCACACAAAGCGGGGGGCGGTAAGAGTTTATAAAACTCCGGTCCAAATCCGTCCGGAGTCTTAGCCAACTTCAACCGGCGAATAGCTGATTGTAATTCCTCTCCACTAATTGGCCGGCAAAGAAGAAGATTTTGAGATTCAGAGATGGTAGGTATGCATAGGTCCGAAAAAAAGGTATCCCGGGCCTGATCGTCAGAGGGCTGCTCGGCATATAATTGCTGATAAAATTGTACGAATTGGTCCGTAATCTCCTGCTGTTTGGTATACAGAGTACCCTTCTTATCCTTAATTTGTGTGATAACATGCCGGGTGCGAGGGGGCCAGATTAAGTTTGCAAGGAGTTTACCAGTTTTGTTGCCCCACGCATGCAGTTTATATTTGTAAAAGTATATACTTTTGGTAGCCCTGTGAGAGAGAATATCATTGATTTGATGCTTAACTGTGTGAAGGCGGTCCCTCAGTTCCCGTGTAAGATGTTTTATATGGGAACGCCTCAGATCCTGCAATTCGGTAGTTAATTTCAATAGGTCCCCATCCCTCTTTCTCTTAGCAGCCGCAGAGTAAGCAAGTACGTGACCTCTCATAACGGCTTTGGCGGCCTCCCAATACATTACCGAACTGACATCGCCTACGCTATTTGTGGCAAGGAAGTCCTCCCATTTTCTCTCTAAGTAAGGTTTAAAATTAGGATCAGAATACAGATGAGGAGACATCCGCCAAATTCTGCCCGGCGAGGCAGAGGAGAACTGAAAGGTGGTTCCCAGAAGTGCATGGTCCGATACCAGTGGAGCGGCCATAGCGGCTTTAGACAGCTTCGGGAATAGCCCCGCAGACACAAGTATATAATCAATTCTAGTATATACGTTGTGAGGATGGGAAAAGAAGGAGAAATCACAGTTATCAGGGTTCAGGGTCCGCCAAGCATCCAGTAATCCCAATTCTCGAAGGAGGAAGGGTATACCTCTATCATAATGGCCTTTGGTAGCAGCTTTAGCGGGTTTGCGATCCACCAGGGGCTCCGCCACCACATTAAAGTCACCCCCCAGAATCATCTGATGGGAAGAATACGGCGCCAAAAGTCCCACTATTGTAGAGAAGAATGCGTGAGAGTAGATATTTGGGGCATAAATAGAGCCTAACACTAAAGGAACTCCCCACAGCTCTCCAATCAGAAATAAGTATCTGCCCTCAGGGTCAATAATCTCCTTATGAGTTGTAAAGGGAATTTTTTTGTGAATCAGAATCGCCACCCCTCTCTTCCGGGAGGAGTAGGCAGAGAATCCCACCTGTCCCACCCAGTCCCTGCGAAGTTTAAGATGCTCAGTAGGTGACAGGTGAGTCTCTTGAATGAGTGCTATATCACAATGCTCTTTTTTCAGGTAAGATAAGATTTTTGTACGCTTCACCGGGGAATGGAACCCATCCACATTCAAAGAATTGACAGAAAGATTAGCCATAGAAAAAAAGAACAGCAGATTTAAGTAGCAAAGCACAAGTACCATAATCGCCAGATACAGGGCAGGGGGCGTCCCAGCCAAGTCCCCCCAACCCTGCATCTGCGAGATGCATGCATCCATCCCATAGCCAAAACCGCCATACCAAAACCAACTCTTCACGCCACTGCCTCACAAGAAAAGCACAATCATCCAATCCACAAACATTCCCCCACACACTCACATCCCCCCCCAATCCCCCCAATTCCCTTTTCTTTCTCCATCCCCCCCTCCCCAGACTAAGTAGTCTACCCCTGCACAACATTACAGCATAGAAAAAAGAACGACATCAGCTCCGGGCCGCCCCACAGCATTCATATAGTATTGGTGTAAAAAATAAAAAAAAACCCCACAAGATATAAAGGAGAGGTTGCATGCAGTACAACCAGAAATATATAACATAATATGCATCAGGTAAAAATATAGAGGAAACAACCAGAAATACCACTATATTCTGGAATTATCTAGACTGGAATGCATGAGTAAAAGCGGCAGCAGTAATCAAACTAAGGCTGAGCGGTAGCCGGTAAGGGTTACCCCCTTGAGGGCACACAAGAAACATTAGGTGGTGGGAATTACCAGGGTGTAAGATTGTCATAAACATGGATGGCCAACAGATAAAATCCATCAAGAATTGAAGAGAAAAAAGAAAAAAAAAAAACTGGTCTGAGGAAGGACAGCCAATCCCACACCAACGGCTTTCATGCCGGAGCCCTGCGCCCCAGGGCCTCTTCCATATGGGCATATAGCAAGATCAGGCCACCCATAGGCCTCTCGGGTGTAGTAACAGCGAGGGAATCCAGGTCAGCAGGTTCTTGCCCCAGTCATTCAGCCTCTCTAGGAAGGTCCCGGTTTGAAGGGAGTGTTTAAAGAGAGGGTTCCCGTGCTTGTGGTATGTCCAAAAAGATCAGACCCATAACACTAAGTAGGGTCATATTTAGCATCGGGAACTTATGTATAGTAACAACTGTAAAGGAACACACAACAAAAACCAACAACAGGAGATAGGCCCCTAAAGAGGCATGCTTCCCAAACAAGGACACCTGCGAAGGGGTCCCAGCCATCACCAATCTGGCCGAGTGTGCAGGCAGGGCTCCCCGGACCCTCTCCGACCCCACCCATAACCATCAGGCAATACGATGCAGCTAGTACATGGTAACAAGTCGAGTCACGGGTCAGCAGAGCCTAAACAGCGTTCTCAGCAAACATCAAATCAGAAATAACAATCCCAGACAGAAGTCCAGTACCCAGAATAGTGAGCAAACAAGCATGCCTCATGATCAGTCACCCGCCCCGGGTAAACCCAGGGGGGGGGGGAAGTGATTGGAGAAATTGCTCCATGGCTTGAGGAGTATCCAGATAGGTGACCTTATTATTGTAGAAAATCCTGGCACGAGCCGGATACAGGAGAGTGACTTTAACATGGCGCTTGTAAAGTTCGTTGCAAAAGGGAGCCATGGCCCGGCGTTGGTAAGACACGTGTGGAGAGAAATCCTGGAACAGTAAGATTTTCTGTCCTTCAAATTGTAACTCAGTGCCTTTGCGATATGCAAACAGGATCCGCTCTTTCACCGCAAAGTTCAGGAACCGGGCGATTACAGGCCTCGGGCGTAGCTCACCTTCTTTGCGAACTCCCACACGGTGTGCTCGTTCAATCAGCACTGGGGTCATAGGCGCCTGGATATCAAAAACTGTTGGTAGCCATGTTTCAAGACGGGTTCGCAGGTCCACATCTCTCACCGAGGACGGAATTCCAATGAATCGCAGATTGTTTCTGCGGCCTCGGTTCTCCTGGTCCTCAGCACGTTCTTTTAGGGTAGAGGTGGACGTTTCCAGGGCTCGCAGCCGCTCCTCAAAATTGTCCGTGCGCACCTCCTGCTGCGCTATGCGATCCTCCGCTCGCTGCATACGGTTGGACTGAGATTCCAATCGCTCCCTCATTTCTTCCATAAAAGATTGTATTTTTGCAAGCTTGTCGTCCATTACAAGCGTGAGGGATCGCGTAAGCTCCTGTACGGCGGCCTCCTGCAGTGTAAATATGGGTGCCGCGTGCTGTTCCGCCATCTTTGGTGTCGGCACGTGCGGTTTGGCCTTAGCTCCCCTCTGGGATCTAGTCGGCATACCCTGGAACGGCACCTCAAAAAGCAGCTCGATCACACCTCCCAGGGTATAGAAGACTTTAAGGGCAGAAATCGGCAGGCTGCTCGCGGTTTTTTGGGCTCAAAGCAGGTTTGTATGCCGAGGCAGCCCGGAGCTGAGGAGAGGCACGTCTTTTCAGGTCTCCAGCATCACGTGACCCCCGCATACTCCTGATTTTAATAATAAGAAATATATTAACAAAATTAATTAATTGATTTGGATGGTTTCTAATAATACTTTATTACATCTATAAATATATTTATATTTATGATTTGTTTCCTTAAATGAATAGACAAATGAAATGTATGAATGGTTGAGTTATATGAAATGTATAATAAATGGAGTGAAGATAGAATGAAATTTTATAATGCATTTAAGTTTTATTTTATAAGATACTTTATTATATAATTGTTTCCTAAAATGAATACATAAAATGAATTGGAGGAATGGTTAAAGTTAAATTTATATAAATTATTTAATATATTGAATGAAGGATCGAAAGAATATTATACATTTATAATTCAATGGCATTCCTAGTTTTAAGAGATTTGATGTATTGTAATATTGTAATGCATTTATGGTTTGCAATTAATTAACTATTTTTAAAAGGAAGGGTAAAGGAAATTCTAATGTATTTTTATATTTAGATTGATATTGTAAACATAAGGTCATTTATAATATACATTTCTTTACTAAAATTAATTTATGTAGATTTTTATGCAATGGGTTTGGGATATAATTAAAAGAATAATTAGGGGGGTTGCAATATATAGATTGATCGATGTATATAATGAAAATAGTGAAGTAGGATGCTTGGGGGAGGGGGTGGATTGCTGGTCTGACCTTATGTCTTTAAGTTATCGTAATAGAAGGGGGGAGGGTTATGGGAGGGAGAAGGGAAGAGATTTTGTAATCTTATAAATATAAAATTTATAGACTTAAGGGAAAGGGAGGATGCTATATATTGTAAATTAAGGGAAAAGAGTTTTACGAAGGAAAATTATAAGAAGATGATGTATTTGTTGAAGTTTAGGTGTCATAGGAATAATTATCTTAATGGAGCTTAAATTATTTTCGTTAAATGTTAATGGCCTCAACCATCCAATAAAAAGGAAGAAAACTTTTTTTTTTAAAACAGCAGAATATAGATATACTAGTCTTATAGCCCGTTACAGTAACGGGTGCTAGAATATATGTTTGTGTCTGTCTTTATTTCTTTCTCTCTCTCTCTCCTTAGCCGCTTTCTGTATTTCTGTCTTTCTTTCTTTCTTTCTGTCATTTTCCTTGGCTGTCCACCACCACCACCCCTTGCCTGCTCCCCCTGTCCATTCTCCCTTCCTTTTACCTTCCCTATGTCCACCACCACCCCTTCATTGCTCTCCTTATCCAGCAGCAGCCCTTCTCCCTTTGTTTAACCTCCCCCCTGTCCAGCAGCACCTCTTTCCTTCTCCCCCTGTCCAGCAGTAGGTCTCCCTTCCTTTTTCTTCACCCCCCTGTCCATCAGCACCTCTTTCCTGTTCCCCCTGTCCAGCAGTAGGCCTCCCTTCCTTTTTCTTCCCTTCCCCCTCCTCCTTCTTATCTCTATGATACACTTACCTTGCTCTGCCCCTGATCAGAGGTTCCCTCCGCCGACAGCTGCCTCAAGGCCCACCTGCTTGGCATGTGGGGCTCCAACTTCCCCTGCTCTACCCCAGATCCTCTGCTGCCTCAGTCTTCCCCAGATTCTGTGGCTGCTCTGAATTCATCTCCATCTTGCCCTACTCTGCTTTAGTGGGGCTTACCTTGCCCAGGAGCTTCGTGATTTTTGTTTTTTTCCTTAGTGTTAGGAGCCTGCACGGACTGAACAGCCCGAGCCCCGACCAGTTTAACTTTCCTGCGGCTCCTCTCACGATCGCGCGCTCGCCCACCTACCAGTCTCACGTTCCCAGGCGGCCCAGACCAATTGTCGGCTGCCTTGGTCTGGGCCACTAGGCAGGCGCAGCCCATGCCGCTGTCACGCCAACCCACCGCTGAGCTGTCTTTCCACCTCTGCCGGCGGGGACCAACAGGGCCTGGGTGTGGTGGGGAAGGGGGGTCTTGCCTGGCCGGGGCCGGCTGAATCCAGGGCCTGCTCTCCTTCCCCTAAGTCCCGGCCCCTCACTCCGCACCATCTAGCGCATGCGCACTCTTGCCGCCACATCCCAACAGATCAGGGATCAGGGAACATGCGGCGCGAGTGCGCATGCACGTTAGCATTTTATTATTATAGATGCTGTATCCAGGAGTCTCATTTATCAGCTATAGAGTGCAAAAAGCTAAAAGGCGGTTGGGTAAAACATTGCTTTTTTGCCCCAGCTGTTAAGAAAAAGGCAGGTGTAGCAATATTAGTGAGTAACAAATGTAATGCTATGTTTAAGTTGATTTGCCGCTGATCCTGCAGGAAGATGGATACATGTAGACATGAGCATGGGAAATACTACCATGGCGCTATTCAATGAATATGCACCTAATTCGAACCAGATTGAATTTTTTTAAATCTCTACAACATTTGTTGTTACCACTGGCTGCTTCTAAATTAGTTGTGGCAGGGGATTTTAATGCTGTTATGGATCCTTTAATG
The DNA here is from genome assembly GCF_902459505.1 of Geotrypetes seraphini. Classification (NCBI taxonomy): domain Eukaryota; kingdom Metazoa; phylum Chordata; class Amphibia; order Gymnophiona; family Dermophiidae; genus Geotrypetes; species Geotrypetes seraphini. The sequence goes on from NC_047087.1 coordinate 196,559,705, forward strand.
GACAAAAAACCTAGCAGAATTATGAAATCATTAGGATTAGATAATTTGGTACAAAATTGTGACTTGAAAGATATATGGCGAATATTTCATTTTAATGATCGGGAATTTTCATTTTGCTCCCATGTTCACAAATCATTTTCAAGGATAGACTATATATTTGCTTCAAATGAATTAATTCAGCAAGTAACACAAACCTCCATTGATCCAATTATTTTATCTGATCATGGTGGGGTGTGAATTAAAATTAAAATAATTGGCCAAGAGGATAGTAGACCTGTATGGAGATTTGATAATATATTGCTGGCGGAACCAAATTTTATAGAGGAAATACAGTTGAAAATAGATGATTATTTTCAAATGAATAATGTGGAAGATATCTCTATGGAAATGCTGTGGGATGCTTTTAAGGCAACCATGAGAGGTCAAATTATTTCTTTTTCGGCATACATTAAAAAACAAATTAAACAATTTTATAGTTTGGAACAAGATATAAAGATATTAGAATCAAAATTGATGGACAAATGGGAATACTCTACATTACAAGATCTCTTAAAAGCTAAAGGGAAATATAATGAGATTTCTTTTAAAATGATAAAGAAAGATTTTTCTCATTGTATTATGTAAATTCAAATAAGGCGGGAAGATTACTGGCAAATTATTTAAAAGTGGCGATAAAAGATGAAAAAGGAAATGCTTTTTCACAAAATGGTCCTATTTTAAAACAATTTTTACATTTTTATAAAGATCTGTATTTTTCTGAGCCTTATTTAGATAAAGAAAAGGATGGAATGGAATTTTTTAAATTAATCAAGGGGCCGAAAATTCCTGAGCATATAAAAGAAAGCTTAGAAAAGCCAATATCAATAATAGATCCGCTCCAGGTGGAGATGGTTTTACAGTAGAGTTCTACAAATCATTCCAAATTACCCTATTACCATATTTGTTAAATTTATATCAGACTCAACTATCTAATGGGTGTATTACGGGTACCATGGCGGAATCATTAACTATAGTCTTGCCAAAGCCAAATAAAGATCCCACACTGGTTTCAAACTACAGGCCTATTTCTTTAATTAATATTGATGAAAACTTTTAGCTAAAACATTGGCGATACGTTTGGCTAAAGCTCTCCCTTTTATTATTGGAATGCACCAATCAGGATTTGTTGCTCAAAGACATTCTTCTAACAACACTAGGCTGACCTTGCATATGTTGAATTTATCAAAAGCCTTAGATGATCCGGCTTTTTCTGTATCCTTGGATGCAGAGAAGGCCTTTGATCGAGTTGAATGGACCTTCATGTATCAAGCATTGGAATGGTTTGGTATTGGTCCAGGATTTATACAAATGGTTCAAACATTGTATAGCTCCCCTGTTGCTAAACTGTACATTAATATTCATTTTTCAGAAGGTTTTAGATTGCAGAGGGGGTTAGACAAGGCTGTCCCTTATCTCCTTTGCTTTTTGATATTGTATTGGAACCCTTATTATTAGCGATTCAGCAAGAGAAGGACATACAGGGTATTCCTTATAGAGATCGTGAATATAAGGTCTCTGCTTATGCTATTTGAAAAATCCTGAGACTACCACTCCTTGCTTACTTGAACTGATTGAAAAATTTGGGAAATTTTCAGGTTATAAGATAAATTGGAGTAAATCAGAAATTTTTCCACTTAATGTCCACTGTACAAAAGGTTTATTTGATTCATTCCCCTTTCTTTGGAAGGAGGATGGAATAAAATATTTAGGCATTTGGATTAAAAATACGCTAGAAGAAACAATGAAAATAAAAAAATCTTTATTACAGAAGGTAACAGAAATGTGTGAGCATTGGAATCCTTTATATCTTTTGTGAGGGGGGAGGGAGGGTAATTTATTATTACAAATCGTTCACAGCGCTCGTATCATACGTGGTATGATACTCCATTTTGATTGGTTCTTGGTCAAATCTGCATAATTCGCATGTTATCATTCGCGATTTTTAAGACTCCTGAGGCAGGCCTGATGGCCGAAACATGTACATGTCGAGTCATTGAGTTGGTGAATGTATCGTTTTGATGTTTTAATAATAAAGATTGTCCTTTAGACCATTGTAGTCTTATTAGAATGTTTATTTTCTTATTTTTTCTCATCTATCTCTATTTTATTTTTTCATTACTCTACTAATTGTCATTTTTCTAGGTACTTTAGTTAGATTGTGAGCCTTCGGGACAGTAAGGGAATATCTAAGTACCTATTTTTCTTAGAATTTTAATGTACCCTATTGTCTATTTTTTCTGTAAACCGCTTAGAATCCTAACGGAGTTTAGCGGTATATAAGAAATAAATTACATTACATATTACCAGACGGATCGGAGGACACTTTTGTTGCACATCATTCCTATCTGGACAATTCCACTCTGGTTCCTGAAGATTTATTGCAATACAGAAAGGGTGTTTTAAGAAATTTCAAGATGTGTGGGAGCCATTAACAAAATATTGTACTGATTAGAGGACATTTTTTCCCTTGAATTTACAAGTTCAATTGTGAGGGGGGAAGGGAGGGTATTTATTATTACAAATCATACAAGGTATTTGATTATATGATAAGAAATGGTGGGAAGGGTGGGAGATAAGAGCATATCATTTGTACCATTAATGATTATTAAGTAATATATTTATTGTTAATTTGTTTGAATATATTGTCACACTTATTGTAAGTTTGAAAATGAATAAAGATTTAAAAAGAAAAATACTTTTTAAAATAGTTTTAACAAAATCATGAATGTAATGAGTCAAAGAAGAAATGTAAACAATTTTGAGCCAGTAGAAAGTGGATAGCCCTGATACAGTATCTGCAGGAGGAACTTGTCTAGCTTAGAATGTAAATTTATTGGAGCATGGGAGGAAGGTGAAGCTCTTTATCTGCCTCACTCTGTTCTTCCTTTCTCAAGTATCATCTCGTCTTGACTTAGATCAGTTTGCTCAACTGCTAGACGAGTGTGGCCACTTCGTCATAATTCTGTGATCTCCAATGGGCTTTCCATAATGACCTCCCTCATTTTGTGCATAAGTGTAGACTTAGCCGATTCTGTATGAGCATTTCTGTCAGTAGAGCACCCGCTGTCTGCATTGAGGGTTTCCAGGGACCAGCCTAGGCCTTTCTGATCGTCCTCTGGTAGGCTGTTAATGTCTGAGGTCAAGAGGGTACCTGTGTACCATGAACTATGTGAATACCATCTTGTCCTTTCAGCGCAAGAGGCTGCTTGTGCCGAAAACGAAGGGTGCCTGGGCTGGAGGTTCATTCTTCTTCATCCAAATCATTCTGTATCAACTGTAAAGGTCAAGAAATGTTTGTAAGCAATGTTCCCTTGTTAATAAGAAAAAAAGTCATCATTATTTGGGCTTCTGTAGCTACTCAGCAGAACTGTAATTTTTTTTTTTTGTATCAATAAATTTTTAATGAAAAAAATGGAACAAAATCAACAAACCTCCCAGTCGGGACCAACAAACAGGTTACAAAAAGCACAATCCAAATACATGGTCCACCACCCATAATACTCCCTCCAAAAATTCCTTCCCAACAAATGAAAAAATACCCCCAGCATAAACCTCCCTCCCTCAACAATACAATAACCAAACCTCCCCAATCCGCACCCCCCTCCCTCCAACCCCCACCTATACACTGGTTCCTCCCCTACAAAAGAAAACATCCAATACCCCCCTCCCTCCCCTCTCAAAAATCCACCAATACTCAACCTCGAAGCTTGCCATAAATCAAATCCCAAACTCTGTGATGCATATCGAAATATCCATGTTGTTTAGCAGTTACACATTCAATATGCAATAAAGACCCCACCCTATCCTTCCAGTCCCCTGCGGGCAGTACCACTGGCTTTTTCCAATAAGAGGCTAACAAACATTTGGCTGCAGAGAGACCCAAATGAAGGAGTTTTCTACGCCACCAGACATCCCTCAAGTTAGAAAGACCCAATAGACAAGTCTGTGGAGTAAGCAAAACCAACTCTCCCAACCAGGCAATCAGACATCCAGTAATCATAAGAACATAAGAACTGCCATCTCCGGATCAGACCCATGGTCCATCGAGTCCGGCGATCCGCACACGCGGAGGCCCAGTCAGGTATACACCTGATGTAGTTTTAGTCACCCATATCCCTCTATGCCTCTCGTAAGGAGATGTGCATCTAATTAGCCTTTGAATCCCAGCACAGTGGATTCCTTAATAACCTCCTTTGGGAGAGCATTCCAGGCGTCTACCACTTGCTGCGTGAAAGGGGGGGGGGTCAGTGACCACTGGGGGAGTGTGAGGAGTCATGCCTTTATGCATGCAGTGGTCATCAGGGCAGTTTGGGTACTTTTTGGCCCTTATGCGTTTTTAAAACAAGTCTAACTCCAAATGTCTAAATGATGCCCTGGACATCTTCAAAAAGGTTCCATTATCCCTGCAAGATGTCCAAGTTCTAAGGCCACTCTAATCCCGCCCAAAATATGCCTCTAACACGCCCCCTTAAGATTTAGAAATACCGGAGAGAAAATAACCTGCAAGACTTCTAAAAAGTCCATTTTTTAAATCAGACCTTGGATGTTTTGGCGATACAAATGTTCAAGTGCCATTTTTTAATGTCTTTCTGTTTTGAAAATGAGCCCCACTGTTTTAAGCTGTTAAGGAAATAGTCCTCCAGACAGCATTTCTGCACCAGGCTTCATGGATGACATCACTCACATGTGAGATTTATATGGCCTACTTGTCCTCGGAGAATAGAAAAGGTGCACAGATGGGCAACAAAAATGATAAAGGGAATAGGATGACATTCCTGGAACAAAGACTAAAGAAGCTAGGGCTCTTCAGCTTGGAGAAGAGATGGCTGAGGGGAAACATGACAACAAATAATGTTTGGGGTGGAATTGGTAGACGAAAATTGTTTGTTTACTCTTTCCAAAAATACTAAGACTAGGGAGGATGCAATAAAGCTACTAAATTTAGAACAAATTGGAGAAATATTTATTCACTCAACATGTAATTAAACTCGGAAATTCATTGCCAGAGATTGTGATGAAAGCAGCTAACTTAGCAGGGTTTAAAAAAGGTTTGGATAATTTCCTACAAGAAAAGTCCATTTGCCATTATTAAGATGGACTTGGAAAATCTATTGCTTATTTCTAGGATAAGCAGCATCATAACATCTATTTTTATTCTGTTGAGATCTTGCCAGATACTTGTGACCTGGATTTGCCACTGTTGGAAACAGAATACTGGGCTTGATGGACTTTCAGTCTGTCCCAATATGGAAACACTTGTGGGTTGTTTCTTTTCATCCCTTTTGTTGTTTCTTTTCATCATAATCCAATAAGGTCTAACCTTAACACAATCCCACCAAACAAATATCAGATACAGTAGGAAACATAACATGTAAACGAGCAGGAGTATAATACCAACGAGAGACAATTTTATATGCATTCTCCTGAACCAACACACACACAGATGCTTTACGTATTTCAGAACATATGTCCCATTGATCTCCGACATCCGAAACCCTAAATCTACCTCCCACATCCCAATATGAAAAAATAGGTTTAGTCCAACCCCGAAGAAAAGAGTACATGACAGAAATCGGACGAGGTACCCTCCCCAATAATAACCATAAATTTTCCACTTGTTCCCGTCCCCCTGGAGAATCAACCAACCACCCCTGGGCCCGGATATAATGTCTAAGTTGCAAGTAATAAAAAAAAAATCACCAGGAGGCAAAGAGTACCTTCTTTGCAAAACATCAAAAGGAAAGGATATCATGACCCTGCATTACATTCCTAAATACCCGAATCCCCCTCCTCTCCCACCTAGCAAAGATCCCAGAGGAACTGCCCGCTACAAAAGTTGATTCACAACATATAGCCGCCAAAGTAGAGGCCCCCATCCCTCACTGCCTCCTCATCAAACCCCACAGAATAATTAAATGCTTAAGAAAAGGGTTCTCCATCCCCCCGCAACTGATCCCCAGTTGACAAAGAACTCCATATCCAGTCTCGCAGAGGCTGCTGCCCAACCCAAAATTGTTCCATCTGCACCCCCAAATTAACCCCCTCCAAAGACCAATCCAAAATAAAACGAAGCTGAGCCGCCTGATAATACCAGAGAAGATTCAGTACCGCCCTCCCCCCCCTGTTCTCTAGGGGCCCACATAACCCGTTTAGACAACCGAGAAACTTTATATCCCCAAATAAACCTGGAGAAGGTTCTCTGCAAACCTACCAAAAGGCCCCTGGGAAGAGGAATAGGCAGCGTTTGAAATAAAAACAACAACCGGGGAGGATATTCATTTTCAACACTGCTATTCTCCCCCACCAGGACAACCACAGCCCCTTCCACTGCTGAAGATCTTGTCTCACCTGTACCAACAGCGGTCCATAATTAGCTGAATAAAGGTGAGTCAAATCCTGAGTAATCTGAATTCCAAGATATCTAAATTTCTCCCTCGCCAATCGAAAAGGAAAGCCCCGTAAAATCCCCCTTTCTACCCCCTCTGCCAAGTTGACATCCATCAATTCTGTCTTATCCATATTAACTGTAAGCCCCCATACATTCGAAAAATATCCAAAATAATAGGAAGAGTACCCTCCGGGTCCTGAATATACAACAGGATGTCATCTGTGAAAAGTGTAATACGATATTCATATGCCCCCCACCTTAACCCCCTCCAAACCAGGATGCATATGGATCGCCTCTGCAAGAGGTTCAATAGACAATGCAAATAACAGAGGGGACAACAGGCACCCCTGCCTTGTACCTCTGCCGATATAAAAAATTCAGTATAGGACCCATTTATTTTAATACACGCCCTAGGCCGAGCATACAAAGCTCGTACCCAGCTACAGAATACCGGACCTAAGCCTAACAGCCCAAAAAAAGTCCCAAATGACCCTATCAAAGGCTTTCTCTGCGTCAATAGCCAGTACTGCTATCCCCCCCTGTAAGCACTGGGTCTCCCACATCACATGCAAAGTATGTCGCACATTATCTCGCACCTGACGCCGATGTATAAATCCCGCCTGGTCTACATGAATAATCTGGGGCAAAACACGAGCCAACCACAGAGCCAACACCTTAGCTATAATCTTAACATCCACATTTAAAAGGGAGATAGGTCGATAAGCCCCACAAGTCGTGACATCCTTTCCTGGCTTAGGTAAAACAGTAATACCTGCATCCCCCATAGAGCCTGATAACGGGCTACCAGTCCGAACCCCATTCGCCACTCTGGCCAATAAGGCACTCAGTGGGTCCTGGAACTTTTTATAAAACAGACCAGAGAACACGTCGAGTCCAGGCACCTCTCCAGGTTTTAAGCCTCTGATCACACCTCGGACTCAGAAAAGGGCTCCTCCAATCTATCATATTCCATCTGGGACACCCTGGGTAAAGCTAAGCCATCCAAAATATCACTCAGCTGGTCCCCCAACGAACTAGACACCCCTTTATATAAATCAGTATAATAATTCAAAAAACAGGTCTGTATATCAGAATCCGTTTGAGATATCCTCCCACCACTCCCTTTAATTGCCTGGATCATATGTACTGATCTATGTTTGTGCAGAAATCTCACCAACTGAGCCCCAGATTTGTTTCCATATTCAAAAAGACTCTGTTTCAATCTAGCTCTCATGAAAGCGACATCCTCCAACTGAAATTGCTGTAATTCTCGACGTACATCCCTCAATTTACAGTCCACTGCTGGATCCAACGTGTCCTTATGAGATAACTCCAAGCGCAAAAACTCTTTCCTCAAATATAAAGTCCGTTCCCCTCTACATCTCTTTTTAACAGAACTGTAATTTGGCCTCATTCCTTCAGTGGACTACTCTTTCCCAGTAAGAGCTGTTCAGGCCAGTAGAGGCAGGATTTTTGCTTCCTACAGACTCCCACAAAAAATATATATATATTTTTGGGAGCTGGGCAAACAAATCCCTAAGCCCAACCAGCCTTTTGCTGCTAGTCTTAATCTGCTGTGCACTACCTCTTTAACAATGGGCCTTGGCTGTCTCATTGCCAAGAACATGAATGTCCATCTCTAATAACACACAGATGATATTCATTCATCAAGTGACTGGCAGAAATTTTCCTTATGGTGGTAGCCTAGGGCAAGTCTAATTTTTGGTATGCTAAAACTGCTAGAAATTTAAAATGGAACCAAACGCATGCCAGTTAGCAGATCCTTAGGGACAGAGGTTTGGGACACTGGGCTACTGGCTGGTGGTAAGGGTGGTTTATTCTTGCTGAAAAAGCTTGGCTAGAGCTTACTTCATAGGAATGTGAGAATGAAAATCTTGTCAACCTGCACCTTATCTTTAGGACAGCATTAGTAAGATATCTTGATTTTTTAACTTATTCCCCTTTTACATTCATACCCCCACTGTCAGAATCATATAAAAGAAATCTCCCTGAACCATGGTTTCAGAACTCATCGGAGGTTCTCCATCAGCCTGGCCAGTCTGGTGTATGCTCTATCACTCTGTATGCTGTGTGATTTGTTCCTGTGAGCTATTACTATTTGATTATTAAAACTCATATTATTTGATCAGCATAAAGAGAGTGAGTGGTCTATCTGTGAAGGCCTAGGGTCTTCAATATGTATGTATCAATCTGCAGGTCTAGGGAGATAATGGCATAACGTTTAAAGTGACAGCATCAGTATCCTGACTTCGGGGGTTTAAAGCCATGCTGCTCCTTCTGACCAAACTATTTTATTGCCCCTGCTGCATGATTGTAAGCTCACCAGGACAGGAAATATTGCTTGACTGGATTAATAAAGTTATGCAAATTTTAAAGTGGGGCAGTGCTGAAAGGCTACAGCCTCAACACTGCCCCTGGGGTTGTGGGTTCAAACCCACACTGCTTGTGATGCTGGCCAAGTCACTTAATTTCCCCCCCCCCCCCATAGTCCCAGGTACAGTAGATAGGAGGCCACCAGCACAGAAAGGGGAAAATGCTGGAGTACATGAATACATTGATGTAAAACATGTGGCAGGAGGGGGTGGAGGCAGGCTTCAAAGAGGATAAAGGTTCTTGGAGGCCAGCATATCTTTCACTCCATATTTTATGTGATTATAGAGGTCAATACTTAAGTAAACGTGTTATGCCACTGTGCTATATGGCACTCATATCCCTCCCTCTCCTTTTTTTCTCTCTCTATTATCCAGGTTGAGGATCTCAGGAAACGGGGTCAGCTGCTGAGGCGGCAGGAGTGCACCTTCCTTGAGGGGGTGAGGGAGGAAATGCGCGCGGAAGCTGGTGAGTAATGAGAGTCCAGAGTGTGGCTCTTTTTGATCAGCCTACCAGAATAAAGAGATGAAAATGCTTGAGTAGCTGTAAACCATTCTTAATCATAACATCTGCGGAAAAGCCGCTATTGTGATATCATAACAGCCACCCTCCTCTGTTATGTCACAATGGCTTTATGGTCTTCTACTTGCCTCACTTACGCTACATTTTGATGTTTACAGTGGAGTACGTGCTCTGTGCATCCTGATATTAGCATTTTAAGAAAATAAAGTAGTAAAGAATGTCATGTTTATTAGGATTTTATATACCGCCTATCAAAGTTATCTAAGCGGTTTTACAATCAGTACTCAAACATTTTCCCTATCTGTCCCAGTGGGCTCACAATCTATCTAACATACCTGGGGCTATGGAGGATTAAGTGACTTACCCAGGATCACAAGGAGCAGCGCGGGGTGTGAACCCACTACCCCAGGGTGCTGAGTCTGTAGCTTCAACCACTGCGCCACACACTCCTCAAAAGTGTTGTTTACATACCTGACTGTATCCTGTTTCCTCTTGTCAAGCAGCAGCGCAGGCACCCCTTCAGGAGGAGGCACCGCCAGCAACCTCACCCTGGGCCCCGGAGGAGGGACACCATCAACTGATGGAGGGAGCCCCACCCTGGTCATCCCAGGAGGAGGAGGAGGAATTGGGGGACCCCTGCCTACCCCACCGCTAACCCCAGGACCCCTGCCTGCCTCACTGCTACCCCCCACTACCCCCAGGACCCCCGCCTACCCCACCGTTACCCCAAGGACCACCACCCCCACTGCCCCCAGGAACACCACCACCATACCCTGTCGGACTTTCCCCTTCCCCCAGCCATAGCCCTTCCCCTTACTTTCCTGCCCTTCCTGTTCCTGATCCCTTCCCACCCCCTTTCCTTGCTGTCCCCCCCCCCCCAGGAGCAGCCTGACCAGCCTCAGGAGGGGGCGACCAGGCAGGTCTGGGAGGAGGTGCAGTTGTTTAGAGGGTGCCAGGAGAGGCTGGAACATGCCCTCTTTCGGTTTATAGCCGAAAGAAGGCATGGTTCCAGCAGCCATGAACCCTCTCCATGACTTCCGCCCCCCTCTCAGGAGGTAGCTCAAGCTGCTCTTGGGGGGCACCCACCCTCTCTTTCCCTGTGTTATGTGTTATCTATTTGTAAATAGTTAAAAAAAAAAAGTTTTAAAAAGTTTATTTAAAAAATTGTTTTTAACTTTCCTGTGTGCTTTTATCTTTGTACCATCTTCAGTTTAGTGGACAGAGTGCAAGGTAGATAGGGTTCAGGAGGTACTGCCATTCCTTTTCAAAATAACAACAAGGTGACATATAGAAAGTTTGACAATTTTTATTGGTGTCTGTCATTCTATTACCTGCTAACCACTCTGATGTAGAATCATTGCAGAATCCAGGAAAGAAGCAAGCGAGTGTAACGGTATGCAACTGTGGGTAGGTGATATGAGATCCCAGCTATGATCTGCAAAGTAAGCCACTCCCGGTTCCAAAGCAGATGCCTACATCAGGAAGAGAAAATAAGACACTGCGGTAGAATTGTTGAAGATAAGGGCTGCTGCTAGGAACAGGAGGATGCCCAAATGAGACATGTGGGTTTTTCTTCCTTCCACTGAAGGCGATGGAAGTAAAGCCCATATTTCTCAATCTATCCTCCTGGTTCTGGAGCTGTATGGTAACTACACCCTAAAAAATGCAGCCTGCCCTGTTTTGGTAAACCAGGTGTGGAAACAGGAACGTATTTCTCTATAAACCACATAGATGCTCAAGGCTGCACAGGTCTCAGCAAGACAAAACTGGATCTGACAATACCGCAGCAAGAACTACAGTTGGCTGTCCAGGACACCTGACAACGGAAAAGAGGAGAAAGCAATGTGTTAACCCCCCTTTATGTTGAGCTGGTTAGCTTACATTAATAATATGGGGTGGCACATTAGTTAGATCTCACCGTGGTTTAGTGATTAGAGCAACAGCCTTAAGGCGCTGATGGTGTGGGTTCAAATTTCTGCAAAGATCTCCTACTTCTCTACTTCTTCACACATGCTGTACAAAATGTTTCCTGTTCGTTGGATCCCCAGATTCATGACAGCCACCTTTCTAAGAACACTTTGCTGTATAGTTCAACCTATTTATTGAACAATAACTGGTGTAGTCATTCACCTCTGTCCTCCATCAGCATTAATGAGACAATCTACTCCATACCTCTGGTAACTAATGATTCTATGCACATTCCAGACTTTATTTCATATGCTGTGCATCCACTACCTCTTGGTATGGGGAACGAGACATTTCACAAGCTGCTGAACTGTACTGAACTCCATGCCTACATTGAACAACTTAAGAAAACATCCAAAGAAGTGAATCATACCGTCACTTTTGGACAGATTGCACAAACTGTTGAAAATTTGCTACAAGACGCTCATGTCTCATTTTGGAAACTTTTCTTTGGGTATTCGCCCACTGCAAACCACGTATTTAGTGTTTTAATTCATCCTATCGTTATCTTAATTATTGTACAAATTTTGCTATGTATTGTTATGATTTTCCTTTGCTGTAAAATGAAACATGTACATTTCTTTACAATGCATATCCTACAAAGTTCCTCCTAGCTTTTAAGACAGTTATACATGAATTTCCAGTATCTTCTTTGATACTTGCTAATTTGGCTAATTTGGTTCTAATTTGGTTAATTTGGCATGGCCTATTGCATTTCATAAGTTAAGCTCCTATCATAGGCCAACACACAACTCCAAAAAGACTAAAGCTCAATGCATAGAGATGAAAGACTAAAGTTCTCCAGTGCCCAAGATTCACAACCAGAACTAATCTTGGTTGTTAAACCATTAACTGAGCTATCATCGAGTAAGTCTTATTTTCTCTAAGAGCTTATTAAGTTTATATTTGTAAATGAAACATATTGTGAATTGTTTCTCATATTACTGCTGCATTATTTATGCACTGATATATGCTGCTGTGAAAGCGTGGTACTTAGCTGGACAACTGCCCGGCGAAAATCCCACGCTTAAACGACGGAAGATATCCGTTTCGCTCTGTTACTATTAATCAGAGCTTCTTCAGAACAGCAGAGTATTGAATTTCTATGCTACAAATGAAACAAATAGCACGTTTGCAGTTAAGAATCGTTTAATTATTGTAACATAATTGTTCTAAGTTAGTGTGTCCTAGAAAGACCCCCAGAACACCAACCTATCATAAATACTGGACCGAAGCGCCTAAGTCACTAAGCCCCGGTATATACTATCTTTGTGTACTCACTGAACTGCGGTCTAAGTCCGACTTCCCCGCTGTGTAAATGCGAGCTAAGCCGGCGGGAGGCTCAAAATTTAAAGCCCGCTCTCGGCGTCTGACCTCACTTCCGGCAACTCAGAAGATTGGAAACCATTTTGTACTAAACAGCTCTGATTATTTTTTGTTTAGAAAACGTATTTATTATTATTTAAAAAACGCTTAATATTTGCATTATTAAAAAGACCTGATATTTGCATGAAATATTATTACATTCACAAAAAGTGATTGAACAATGTATGAAGAGCGCAATTTTGATTGAACTATCCATTAAGGAAAGAAGATGTTTAATTGAAAAAAAACCTGCCAGTTAAGGGAAAGATTTAACCCTTTAGGATGAACAGTTTGAAGTCTGTCAATCCACTTTTGTTCTACCTGAAGTAACTTTTTCCCCCATCCCCCCCTCTGCAAGATACTGTAACTTGATCTATAACCATACACTTCAGTTGTTGAAAAGAATGTTGTTGCAATAAACAATGTGCTACCAGAGGAGCTTCCTTCCTCTGCAAATGTAAGCAAGATTTATGTTCTGACATACGTATATGGAAAGGCCTCATGGTTTTTCCTATATACAACTTTTGATAGGGACATTGAATCATATAGATGACATGATCCGACCTACAAGATGTGGTATGTCTTAACACATATGTTTTGTGATTCAACGGATTAGTAAACGAGGACCCCTGTATTGTTAAGGGACAAATTTGACACCTGCCGCAACTGGCATGATAGCCATTAACATCCTCTCGCTGGGTAGAATCATCCGGTTTAAGACTGAAATATTCTTTCAAATTTCGAGATCTCGTGTATGCTAGCCGTAATCGAACATTGTCAAAACAAGGAAGGCCTTGTAATATTCTCCAATGTTCACGAATGATTTTAGATATTTGAGTAGACTCTACATTGTGTCTAAGTACACACGTCATAAAGTCCTGATGATCTTCAGACTCTTGGGATATTTGTTGGTTATTTTCCTTATGTAGTAGCCAATCTTGGTGATTATATCTGGCCCTCCTATAGCTCGATTTCAAGACTTTCTTAGGATATCCTCTATCCCTCAAAGGTTTAAACAGTTTTTTTACCGATGTCTTAAAATCCTGAGTATGCGTGCAAATTCTACGATACCTCAAAAATTGAGAAAGGGGTAGGCTGTCCTTTAGAGTTGTAGGGCGACAGCTACTATACTGTAAAAGGCTAGTAGTGTCCGTTGGTTTAATATACAATTTAGTCTCCAACTTGTTGTTATTGATGGAAACCCATATGTCAAGAAAATTGATGCCGGTCGATGATTGTTGCTTTGTAAATACAATATGAGAGTCTCTAGAATTTAACCATTCAAAGAACAGAGCTAACTGTTGATCAGAGCCTCCCCATAAAAGAAAGACATCGTCTATATATCTCTTCCACCCTCTAATATATTGTACCCACTGATTATCATATATGTATTGTTCTTCAAAGTCTTTCATATAAAGACAGTCGATAGATGGGGCACATGTAGCCCCCATGGCCACCCCTTTCTTTTGTAGATATAAGGAGTCGCCATCCGTGAAAAAATTTTCTGTTAAGGCAAGATGTAGTAAAGATGTAATGAACTCCGTGGGGCATTGATGTGGACGAGGGCGGCTGTCCAACGCCTTTCGGGCAACCTGTAAACAGTGTTCCTGAGGTAATGATGTATACAGAGAGACTATATCTAGGGTTACCAATGTAACCGGGCCCTCAACTACTTCCATGTTTTGTAGCCAAATTAAGAAGTGACTGGTGTCTTTAACATAAGATTCACTTGCAGCTACAAGTGGTTTCAAATAATAATCTGCAAAAGTAGATAGAGGCTCTAAAATGGATTGCTTGGATGATATAATTGGACGACCTGGAGGTTTATGCAAACGCTTATGAATCTTAGGGACCAAATATATCCAGGGAATAGTGTGGTGTTGCATATTTAAATATTGAAACTCATGAGTAGTTACAAAGCCTTCATCAAATCCTTCTTGGGTTAAAAGGAGAATTTGAGATTGTAGGCGGTCCGTAGGGTTTTGATCAATCGGGACATATGTGGTTCTATCTGAAAGGTGCACATTTAATTCAGCTAGATAATCAAGTTTATTCCCACAGCACAGTAGCGCCCCCTTTATCAGCTTTATAGATCACTATCGACTGGTCATTTTGGAGGTGTTTAACAATCTGCCACTCTTCTCTAGATAGATTATAGCAGGGGTGTCCAATGTCGGTCCTCGAGGGCCGCAGTCCAGTCGGGTTTTCAGGATTTCCCCAATGAAGATACATGAGGTCTATTTGCATGCACTGCTTTCATTGTATGCTAATAGATCTCATGCATATTCATTGGGGAAATCCTGAAAACCCGACTGGATTGCGGCCCTCGAGGACCGACATTGGACACCCCTGGATTATAGGAATCAATCCTATTAAATCGCAGTTTGGCGGCATCCTGGATCACCAGTTGTTTGAAAGCCGCTAAGAGAGGGTCCAATTGTCCAGGAGGAGACCATGAAGATTTCTTCTTTAATATAGATCTATTTGGGAAAGCCTCTTTATCCCAGAAAAACTTCTTCAAGGAGAGTTTGCAAGTAAATCTTTCAATATCAATTTGAAATTGAAAATGATCGTACGGTGTCATGGGTACGAAGGACAAACCTTTCGATAGAACAACTTTTTGGAGTTGTGTGTTGGCCTATGATAGGAGCTTAACTTAGGTTATTATTTTGATTGAGTAATTGAGTACTGTTGCATTTCATGCCAGGGTCAGACATAATATATGATCTCATATCCCATACTCGCATACTCATGGTACCTTTATGCCTGAACCTCCTGAGAAAGCTTCCTGCATCCCTTATGCACAGTTCATTCGCTCAACGACGGGTAAGATATAGCATCTTGGGTTTCCCCGCCCAGATAACTGTACAACCTAATTGTTTTGAATTCATAATGGGAACTGTTTATCTTCATAGGTTTGAGATTCTGCAGGACAAAGGGGATGTGCTGATATAATGTTGGAGGCAAGAGAGGCATCTGTGAAGGGCAGACTGGCTGTATATAGAAGGGTACCGTAAGCTTGCCTTCATTTCAAAGAATAATTTTAAAAAAGTATAGGAGATGTCAGCCTAGCATTGCTAGCAATCAGCATTTTCGGTTAACCTAACCAATGTCAGCAAAGGCCTGTGGGAGATCATATCATTCATGTCTGACTTTAGGGAATGTCATTGCAGACAACCTTAATTAAATCAATGCTTTAAAGGTAACAAACAAACTTGCAGTTAAGAGGTGTTAAGAAGATGTGTTAATGTCTGGTGCTTAAGATGGACAGCTTAGGATGTACAATGGGTCCAGGTGCACAGATAACTAAGATTAATCAGAAACTATTGTCAGAGGCATACTGGAAAGTACATTTGACTCCAGTCTATTCTTCTCCAGTCTAGCACACCTCACTCACATTCCTTATCAGTGAAACTAACCATTGTTTCAGACAGTTTACTAAGGATGGGGATACTTAACTTCAACAGATTATATTGAAGTTCAATAGATTCTATTTCTTATAAAAAGCCCCACTCTAAACATCGACCCCCTTCTTGCTCTACCTGGAACTTCACACTTCTCTTTCCTGTCTTCTGTTTTTCTTGGATTCTTTCTTTGTCTGTTCTCTCTCATTCACAAGAACACAGAATCAGTCTCTGTATTCACTCTGTATTTGTAAAAGGTTATGTATCTTTTTAAAGATTGCCTTTCTGTATTTCTATATTATATTATTTTTGCAATCACTTCTGGCTGTACTTGTCAGTGTTTTTACTTCCTGGTGAATCTTCTGTGAGGGTATTGATCTCGAGACCGCGGATTGTAAGGCCGCTTCAACCGAACCCCTCTAACCTTACATTTACAACCCCAATGGCCCTTATGGCTGCAGGAGCCACTTATATGGCAGTACAATAGGGTTTGGGTTATTTGGGGGGAGTGCACGTTTCACCATGAATGCAGAGATTACAGTGGCTTATGGGCCTGGTCCTCCTCTCCATGGGCCCCTAACCCACCCCCAAGACGACTTAAGCCACCTCTTTACAGCTCTACTACGCTTTCCTATGGCAGGCTGTCAAGTGCTGATGTTCTGAAGGCAGATATTTAAAGTTGTGAGTATGATTTGTAGGGGGGGGGGCAGTGATCACTCGGGTAGTGTGTGGGGGTCTGTATTATGTGTTTGCAGTGCTTATCTGGTTACTTTATATAGTTCCTGCCCAAATCCCACCCTCAACAATCCTCCTGAAATGCCCCGTTTAGCTCTGGTCATTCAGTGGCACTGGGAAGGCCTAGGTCATTTGTAAACACGTCCAAAACCTGTTTCGATTATCGGCACTTGGACGTCTTTCGTTTATGATTGTCCAAGTGCCGTCTTAGGCAGGTTTTTGGATGTTTTACATTTTCGATTATGAGACCCCCAAGTCTTTAATAAGCAAACATAAAAATATGATGTTATTTATTTTTATGTTTGTTTATTAAATACTTGGCTCCTGTACAGTACACCATCACTGCTGTTTTTGTTTTTGTTCTCAGTTTTCAGAATTTACATATGCTGTCTATTATTTTGCACTGTTCTTTCTGTTTCTCTGGTGTTGTACTGTATGCAGAGTCTGGCATTTTAGGGTTTCATGTATGTATATTAGGACTTTTAGTTTGTGGTCCTGTATTTGTATAAGGGTTATCTGTGTTCTGCACGTGTGACCAAGGTCAGATGTTCTGGTAGGAATGAATGTTGTGAAACATTATTGGTGTCATGGCCCCAAGTAAGAAGATATTTATCGGCAGTTTGTCCAAGTTTTAGAAGGCACTGGGTCCATATCTGGAGGACCTCTGCACATGTGCAGATGTTGACTGTGACTGGTCAGGCTCCGTGCCTGCCTTGGTCCCTGTGTTTTCATTAAAGCCCACTGGGGGGGAGCCAGAGAGGAGCCCAGGGAAGATCAGGTGCAGGTAGAGTAGGGCGTGGTCTCTTTCTTTTAAAAATCAGTAGTTTGCTCTTGGTAAAGGAGGTGAGAGGAAGATAAGAGGTTTTTCCCTAAGTAAGGCATGTCTGGCAAGCTAGGGCAATGCCTTAGACCCGGGTGTGGAAGAAGCTGAGGTCCACACCACCTTTTGCAGCAGGAGCCAGTGTGTATGTGATTATGCTGCAAGGAAAGCCATGAGGATTGGCAGCTCCTGCTTTTCAGCCTGTGCTGAATCACTGGAGGTTTTTTTTTTTTCTCTCATTTTTGTGGCTAGGTTCCTTTTCCTGCTCCTAGTCACTGACAAAGTGTTTTCTGTTCTGGACAATTGTTTGAAGCTAAGAGTGAGTGGGGAGAAGTTTGCCAACACTTGGGAGGGAAGTTTGAAAGCGGTTTTGTGTGCTTTTGATGGCAAAATTAATGGACTCCTCTTTACCCAGCCCTGCTACAGTTTTCAGGCTGGAGGCTTTATTTTTGTATATGTTTGCCTAGAGAATTGGAGTGAACAAGATTATCTCTGGGAACTGTTGAAAGCTATGAACTTACCTGAGTGCTGCTGAGGAGCAGACTTGGGAGAAAAGAAAGTTGTAATATAAAGCTGCTCTGTGAGAGTGCAGGACACAGAGAAGAACTGTTTCTTGTGGAATACAAACCCTGAAGGCTGCCAGAATTTTCCTCAGGCTTTATTTTGTTTCAAATTGGGACATTGATTGATTTCTTTGAACTGTATGCCATTTTTGACTTCTATTTGAACAAGTAAAGTTTTCACTTTTGTCATTCTATCCATCGTGTTTGAGTTATTAAGATTTGTGAGGAACCTGCAGGGTGACTCTAGTCCGGGTCACACGCTAGTGTACTTTTGTTGGTTAACCACTGAGAGCGCTGTTGAGCCCCGGCCTAGGGCTGCAGTGTGGTTACATGGCATCACATGCATGAGCATGATGTCATCGCGTTAACATCCACGCATGCGCAGATACCCTCTAGATGTGTCCTTGAGCTCAGGGAAGGAGACATGAGGTCTGTGTGGAGGTGGGGCAGGTGGCAGAAAGGGGGCAGAGCCACGTGTCCTTTTTTTTTAAAGAGGAAATCTGGTAACTCTAGATATGGTAGTAGAGGCAATGGAGGAAGAGTTAGAAAGGTGATATATGGAGAAATATTGGGTATGGGGCTGGTGAGCAGGGGTGAAAGATGCTGCACATGGTCCAGGTGATGAGAGAGGGAGAAATTTTGGATGTGGCAGTACAGGTGGTGGGAGAGATGTAACCTGGGAGGGGAAAAAGATTGTGTTTGTGTAGTTTAATTTTGTGGTTACCATAATGTATTAGTAATATTATATTGTATGTTCAGTATGGTGAAGATTATATATTATGCACTTTATTGATTATGCGCTTGAATCCCTCCCGCCCCTCCATGGAAAAATTGTCTTGCTTGAGCACTTGATTGTAAAACTGCTTAGATAACTTTGATAGGTGATATATAAAAACCTAATAAACGTGAAACTTGTCTCTGGTGCAAAAAAGGTTTGGGATCACTGGTACAAGAATATACTAAGGCACTACAGAATGAATGCAATGGTAGGTTAGTAATAGGTTACTTATGCAACCTAGTAAGGTGGATCTCAAGTCTGCACACTAGGCATAATTGGTGATAACTGGGATCCTCCTGCTCCCCTTTTAGTATCCCATCAGGGAGCAAAATACATTTATCAGAGAACTAAACCTATATATATATTTTTTTTGTTTGTTTTATTTTTTATTTATGCCATTTTCAATTTCACAATCATCAATACAACTTGATAAAGATAAAAAATAATCAAAATTAAAAACAGAAATAAGGAAAATATTAACTCCTATTTAGCCCACAATATTGAAGATCACGAAAGGTAATATCCAACTGTTATAAATTAAACTTATGTTAGAATAGCAACATTAGTTAACTTGTCCTACGACTGGTATGTGCTCACAGTGGCATGTCATACATTATTAGTCATGGCTATCATAGGCATCGGAACGGGGGGAGGCAACAGGGGCCGTGGCCTCCCCCAAAATTGCCAATTTTATGTGCCACTTTTATCTCTGGTGGTCCAGAGGTGCAGCAGGCAGGAGCGAGCTTTCCACACTCCTGCCCGCTGCTAACCCGGTCAGTCGCAGCTGGTTTCTTCTACCGCTGAGTGGCAATGAGCAGGAGCGTGGTTTGCTCCTACTCGGCGCTCAGCGGCTTCTTTGATTGGCTCTTGCGAATTCTTGCAAATCACAAGAATTCGTGGGAGCCAATCAAAGAAACCGCTGAACGCTGAGCATGAGTGCGCTCCTGCTCATTGCCACTCAGCAGCAGAGGAAACCAGCTGTGACTGACCACTGCCTGGCTGGCCCGGAACTTCCTCTCCGACGTCAGAATTGACGTTAGGGAGAAGGCTTGTGGGCCGGCACCTGGACTTTTCTTTCTTGCAGTTGCGGCGGTGGGCAGGAAGCAGTGGCGGGTGGTGGAGGCGGACAGAGTGAGGGTGTTGTGAGAAGAATCGGCAGTAGGCCAGGCTTCGGCGCTGGAGGGAGATAGGCAGGCTGGCTGGCTGGCTTCGGGGGAGGTTTGTGACAAAGGCTGGAAGGCAGTGAGGAGGACATAGGAGGGAGGGAGGGAGGAAGGAGAGAGAGAGGCAGAGAAAGAGGGGGGGGGGGTTGTAAGCAGAAGAAAAACTAGAGAGAAAGGCCTGGACCAAAGGAGATAGACAAGAGGCAGATGCAGGACTATGGGAGGTGCAGACAGAGAGAGAGAGACCCTGAGGAAGAACAGAGAAATGGAAGATCATAACAGATGAGGGAGAGAGAGGGAGACCTGTAACAAAGGTGGTGATAGGTACAAAGGATAACTGACACTGGATCTGGGGAGGGTAACAGAGGGAAAAGAGAGAGAGACCTGGACCCAAGGGGGCTGGATTGTGAAAGAAATGTTGGATGTGAAAGAAAGAAAGATTGGATGCACAGTTAAAAGGAAGTGCAACCAGAGACTCATGAAATCACCAGACAACAAAGGTAGGAAAAATGATTTTATTTTCAATTTAGTGATCAAAATGTGTCAGTTTTGAGAATTTATATCTGCTGTCTGAGAATTTATATCTGCACTATACAGTATTTATTTATTTTTCTATAGTTACTGAGGAGCCATTGCATATTTTAAAGTAATCTGCCTTGGCATCTTTGAAAACCCCCTGAAACTCAAATGATAAACATTTTTTTTTAAAATTATTTCTTTATTCAAATTATCAAATAAGCATTTCAAGAACCGCAAGGTAATGGCGGAATAGAAATCTCTAATGTAATGTAATGTAATACTTGAATATAGATTAACACCATAAATCAAAGCAAATTAATATACCTGACATCACTCAATATAGTAATGTGAGGAAAGGAAATAATATATATTAGTCCACAACATAAAAATTTTTTTTAATGAATCCAAGGGCTCCTTTTACTAAGCTTTGCTAGCGGTTTAAGCGCGTGCTGCATTGCCGCACGCGCTAGACGCTAACGCCACCATTGAGTTGGGATTAGTTTTTACGTGTAGCGCGGGGGGCAGCTCACGCTAATCTGCAGCACGTGCTAAAACGCTAGCTCACCTTAGTAAAAGGAGCCCCAAGTCTTAATATATTATAGAGGAAAATATACTTGTTAAATACAGGAACAGGTCAGGAGACATAGCTGGATTTAAACTACTGCTAGAGCAGTGGTCTCAAACTCAAACCCTTTGCGGGGCCACATTTTGGATTTGTAGGTACTTGGAGGGCCGCAGAAAAAATAGTTAATGTCTTATTAAAGAAATTACAATTTTGCATGAGGTTAAACTCTTTATAGTTTATAAAACTTTCCTTTAACAGTTAAAAGGAAAGATATATAAACTATAAAGAGTTTTACCTTATGCAAAATTGTCATTTCTTTAATAAGACATTAACTATTTTTTCTGCGGCCCTCCAAGTACTCTATTTTTTCTGCAGCACTCACATTTAAAGTTTAATAACTTTTCTTTCTCAAAACTGGCACATTTCAATCACTAAATTGAAAATAAAATCATTTTCCTACCTTTGTTTGGTAATTTCATCAGTCTCTGGTTGCACTTTATTCTTCTGACTGTGCATCCAATATTTCTTCCCTTCTTTCAGCCTCCTGTATGCTTCCTCTCCTCCAGACCTCATTCCCTCCCCCAACTTTTTCTTTCTTTCTCTATGTCTGTCTTTCTCTGATTCCGTGTCCCATTTTTTGCTTTGTTTCTGGCTCCCTGTCCCCCCCCTTTCTTTCTTTCTTCCTTCCTGCCCTCCCCCATGCCACCGCCACCGGGGAATAGGCTGCTGCTGCTGCCGCCATCGGGAACAGGCCGAGATCTCCCTGCTTCTCTTCTCCACGGGGCCGACCAACTCTCGCCGCCCGACGTCAATTTTAACGTCCTCTTGACATTATCCTTGACGGTATCCTTTTGCATTCAAGGGGCATGTGAACTCAGTATTTCATTTAAGAAATAACTTGAAATCATGTGAAGCCAAAGCAGTGGTGATTAAGATGTAATCATGAGTCTAAAGGTCAAGTGCTTTGTTTGCTGAATTTGATGTGTATCTGCATGTCTCAAATGTACCAAGTAGCAATGCATGGTGCTACTCCCTCTCTCCCTTTACTGTTTCTCTAGCTATTATCTTGTCTTACAATTCCATGTAAATGATTTCACAATTTGTCCTTGCAAAACAATTATTGGCCTCTTTAAAGAAGCTTGGTTTTCAAACAAATGCTAAACTCATCTCAGTTGTACAAGTGGTTGAATTCCAAATGTCTGTAGCAAACCATGGCAAGCTTATCTTAACTCTGTTTTGCCTACTTAAGTATATTAAATTACTAGGCTGCATTGGCTGTTTAACATGTGAATTAATGTGTACACATCATATTATGCTGCATTAAGAATATAAAAACATAAGAAATGGGCGGAAGATAAGCAGGGAGATCAAAGAACACAGTGCCGGCCTGTTCCCCGATGGCAGCGGTGAGAAGGGAAGGGAAGTAGGTTGGGCACCACTGCTCTAGATGAGCCGCAAGCCACACTCTAGGGAGAACAGTGGACCGCCTCCCCCTTGGTATGCCACTGGAGCAGCAGTGTGTCTGGCCGGCTCTTCCTTGGATAGCGCAAGGAGCCGCCAACCCGCAGCTTTGAACGGAACGAGCCAGCCAGACACGCTGCTGCTCCAAAACGAAGAGAATGATTGCGTCCAGACTGCGGGCCGCAAATAAAACCTGGAGAGCCACATGCCCGCGGGCCACATGTTTGAGACCGCTGTGCTAGAGCTATTGGACCAATCACCACTCCCACTTCCTTGGCTGATATAAATTCCAACAATTGCTTCGGTTTGAAAAACAAAAAATGTTTCACTTGTAGTGAGATACAGCATTTTGCTGGAAATTTCGAAATGAAAGATGCACCAAGAGCCAAAGCTCTGGGTTTATAAAGAAGAAATTATTTCCACCTTTTCTGTGTCACTTGACCGCGTGCTAATTTCTAGAATAAAGCCAACTCAATGCTGGCGTTAAGGTCTAGCGCGCAGGGCAATTTAGCGTGCACTATTCCACGCGTTAAGGCCCTAATGCACCTTAGTAAAAGGAGCCCATAAAGTCATACTCCAAGGCAAACCATACTAAGACAGTTATCCTTTCTGTAACTACTTCCAGGGAATTCTCCAAAAATTCTGCTAAATTCATTACTCCCTTCTCCATATCTCCACTTACAACAGGAATAGAGCTCTTCTGTTTTTTCCCAGTAGATATATATTGAGCCACAGTAATTGGTGGCAAGTTATTTTGTGGAATCTTTAAAATTTCTTTCAAATATCTGTGTACCATTTCAAGTGGAGATATCACTGGGGATTTAGGAAAATGTAAAAGTTTTAGGGCTCCTTTTACGAAGGTGCGCTAGGGGTTTTACTGCACGCACCGGATTAGTGCGCGCTATAGTGTGCACTAGAGAGCTGCACGGGAACGGGGACCCGCGGGCATCCCGCGGGTTCCCCCTTTGGGTCACGGGGATCCCGTGGGGACGCCCCTAGGGTCGCGGGGATCCCGTGGGGACGCCCCCTAGGGTTGCGGGGATCCCGTGGGGACGCCTCCGAGGGTCGCGGGGTTCCTGCGGGGCTGGATGTACTCAGTCGCACGGCTCTTCTCCCTACCTTCTCTGCTTGCAGCACAGAGCCGAACGGAAGTCTTCCCGACGTCAGCGCTGACGTCGGAGGGGAGGGAGGGCTTAAACAAAGCCCTCCCTCCCTCCGACGTCAGCGCTGACGTCGGGAAGACTTCCGTTTGGCTCTGTGCTGCAGGCAGTGCAGATAAGGAGGAGAGTAGCCTCGCGGTTCGAGTGGCTACCAAGGGAGGGGGCGGTCTGCCCCGCCACACCCCGCCCCGGTTGCAGCACAGCCAGCCAGGTCCCCTTACTTTTATGGCACTTCCCCGACCGACCGACAACAGCCCCGGTCCGACAATCCTCCCTGCCCTGTAACCGCGAATCTAAATTATCTTCTTACAGCAGCTGTAATAAGGTAATTTAGATTCGCAGTTAAGGGCAGGGAGGTTTGTCGGACCGGGGCTGTTGTCAGTCGGTCGGGGAAGTGCCACAAAAGTAAGGGGACCTGGCCGGCTGTGCTGCACCCGGGGCGGTAGAGAAGGAGTGGGGAGAAGGACGCTGAAAGGCCATGGGGAAGACGGGAGGGGGGGGGAAGGACTCTGAAAGCACTTGAAGACAGAGGAGGGAGAAGGACGCTGAAAGCACATGGGGAATACAAAGGGGTGGAGAAGGACGCTGAAAGGCCATGGGAAGGGCGGGGGGGGGGAAGGATTCTGAAAGCACTTGTGGAAGACAGAGGGGGGAGAAGGATGCTGAAAGCACATGGGGAAGACAAAGGGGTGGAGAAGGACGCTGAAAGGACATGGGGAAGACAAAGGGGTGGAGAAGGACGCTGAAAGGCCATGGGAAGGGCGGGGGGGGGAAGGACTCTGAAAGCACTTGTGGAAGACAGAGGGGGGAGAAGGATGCTGAAAGCACATGGGGAAGGCAAAGGGGTGGAGAAGGACGCTGAAAGGACATGGGGAAGACAAAGGGGTGGAGAAGGACGCTGAAAGGCCATGGGAAGGGCGGGGGGGGAAGGACTCTGAAAGCACTTGTGGAAGACAGAGGGGGGAGAAGGATGCTGAAAGGACATGGGGAAGCAGAGGGGGGAGAAGGACACTGAAAGCACATGTGGAAGACAGAGGGGGGAGAAGGACGCTGACAGGACATGGGGAAGATGGGGGGAGAAGGACGCTGAAAGGAAATGGGGAAGAGAGAGTAGGGAGAAGACGCTGGCAGGGAAGAAGACATGCCAGACTATGGGGGGAGCGGAGAGAAGAAGATGGGTGCCAGACCAATTTGGAAGGGGGAAGAAAGGGAGAGGCACAGTAACAGAGCAAATGGAAGATGCAGAAGGAAGAGAGACAGTGGATGGAAGGAATTGAATGAGAACATGAGGAAAGCAGAAACCAGGCAACAAAGGTAGGAAAAGAATTATATTTCTTTTTTTTTATTTTGCTTCAGGATAAAGTAGTATATTAGTTGTGTTGATAAAAATTTATAAACATTAGAGGCTCTGGTAGAAACCCATTTGCAAAGTATGTATTCTTCCCAATTAATATTTTCAAATTAATAAAGTCTTTTTGCTTATTTGTAAATGGGTTTCTACCAGAGCCTTTAATTCAGTAGCATAATTAAATGAAATAACTATTTCTGAAGTTTATAGGGACGGGCGGGGACGGAGGGGATTCCTCGCGGGGACGGGTGGGGACGGAGGGGATTCCTCGCGGGGACGGGTGGGGACGGAGGGATTCCTCACGGGGACGGGTGGGGACGGGTGGGATTCCTCACGGGGACGGGTGGGAACGGGTGGGACTTTGGCGGGGACGGGTGGGGACTTGTGGGATTTCTGTCCCCGCGCAACTCTCTAGTGTGCACTAGCCAAAAATCTACCGCCTGCTCAAAAGGAGGCGGTAGCAGCTAGCGCGCGCCATTCTGTATGTTAAGGCCCTAACGCGCCTTTGTAAAAGGAGTCCTTAAATTATTTATTTGTTTGTTTTCCATGTATTCTAGTTGTTTTTTTTTTTTAAATAAAGAATCTTTCTTTAATTATATCCATTTCTACATTCTTTAACTGAGTAATCTGTTCCCCATGCTTCTTAATTTCATCTGCTTGTTCTCTTAACTTTTCCTATGAATTTCAACCTTGGAGTTAACAGAGAGACAGTCCGCCTGTACCTTAGTCATAGTCTTCTGAAGGTTAGAGTCCATGATTTCTATAGCCCTCCATAGTTCCTCTAAATTAACTACTGCTGGCTTAGTCAGTTGTCCAAATTGGATGTTATTACTCACAGAAGATTTTCTTGCTCCTTCAAGTGCTGATGTCTGGGCTCCAGTGAGAACTTGTTCCTCCATACTGTATTCTCTCACTGTTCCTCCGGGACTAGACAGCAATCCTCCCTCCAGGGTATGCTGCTCAGCCATTCTCAGAGCAGGGCTACTTCCTGGTTGGACAGGACTTCGCCCCTGGATCGGGCTCAAGAAACCCAATCGTCGCTAAGGTTCGCCAAACTTGGCGAGCCTACCAGAGTCGGGGGCGTCTCCTTAGGCAGGCGAAGGAACCCAGCATCCAGCGATGTCAGCACTAGGGTTGTGGAATTCCCAGCAGCCGGAGGAATAGGCTGGGTACTTCCAGAGGGTGTAATAGGACAAAGTACAGTATTGGGGTTCAAGAAGGGATTAGATAACTTCCTGAAGGAAAAGGGGATAGAGGAGTATAGATAGAGGATCACTGTACAGGTCCTGGACCTGATGGGCCACTGCATGAGTGGACTGCTGGGCATGATGGACTTATGGTCTGATCCAGCAGAGGCACTGCTTATGTTCTTATGATCTAAACTCAGGAGGTTTGATGGAGGAATCTCGAAGCACTCTCAAACACTCTGCTCCTTGTATGGAATGTGAGGATTCCTGTCAAAGCACTTGCAAAGAATACTCCCTGCAAAGAGTGTAAAGGGTCAGCTCGAGGCATACGTAGAGGCTCGACTTCGCGGGAGTCTGCAGGTTGCCCAGGCTGGATTAGAGAAGACAGCGTCGGTCCAAATTTGGTTAATAACAGAACAAATTGCTTCTCTAACATGGTCTGGAAAGAAGCCAGCAAGGATGGATCCGCATCTGAAACCGGACCACTTGCTGCGGCTATAGGCTCCAAGGTGGCAGAGGAAATGTGCTTCGACTTAGAAGTCTTGGAAAGCTTGAGGACCACTGCTGGAACTTTCTGCTGAGCTATCTGACCTCAGGGTTCAGGGGAAGATACATCAGGTTTACTCAAGGTGAGAGACGTCCCAAACGAGAAAGGTCTGATGAGGCTTGAGGTCGGAGTCATGGAAGCAGGAGACCCTCGGTGGAAGGTGGGACCGAGGCAGCGCTCGAGGTCGAGGGTGTAACTGAAGAGTCTATCGCGAAAAGTTTTTCCACTAAAATCCGATGACATTTAAGGGCTCGAATTTGAAGAGTAGCACAGCGCTCGCACGACTTTGGATTATGGTCAGGCCCAAGGCACTTGAGGCACCAATGGTGTGGGTCCGTGAGGGAAATCGCACGCTGGCACTGGCTACACTTCTTGAAGCCTGTTGCAGGTCGGGACATAGGAGGGAGGATAGTCGCAGTGAAGTCGCAGCTCGCAGGCTGCGGCTGAGCGGCCTGGCCTGCCAGTTGAACGGAGAATAAAATAAAGTCTTTTTTTTTAACCGAAAAGAAAGAAATTAACAGCGATTCGCGAAGAAAAGAAACACTAATCGCGGTGAGAGAAGGCACGAAGTAACAAAGTTAAACGCAGAGTGTCAGAGACGGACTTGGCTCGGTGGAAAACTGAGAACTGAGGAGACTCATCCTGCGCTGGGCAGGAAGGCACTCGCGCATGCAAACAAGTCTGCAAGCAAGTCTGCTTGCGATGCTGTCTGCATCCGGACTCCGTGGATGACGTCACCCATATGTGAGAATAGGCTGCCTGCTTGTCCTGTGATAAAATATCTTATTAATTCATAATGGTAACTATAAAATTAAAAAAAACTACAAAGCACACTATACGCAGAGAAAATGTTAATTATCGTTTATATTTGAGGGGTTTTCAAAGATGTCAAGACAAATGACTTTAAAATATGCAATGTCACCTCAGTAACTATAGAAAAATAGACAAATATAGTGCAAAATATGGGGAATCTGCATTACCAATACAGAGTGCTACCCTATGGCCTGGCTTCATCTCCCAGAGTATTCACCAAGTGCCTGGTGGTGGTAGCAGCAGCTCTAAGGAACCATGGTCTTCAGGTGTTCCCCTACCTAGATGACTGGCTCATCAAGGATTCCACATCTCAGGGGGTTATTGTAGCGACCCAATAGACTACGTGGTTCCTACAAAGCTTGGGATTCGAAATCAACTTTTCCAAATCCCAACTTCGGCCCTCTCAGAATCTACAGTTCATCGGAGCTAATCTGGACACTATCCAACTCAGAGCATTCCTTCCGCAACAAAGTCTGGAAGTTCTCCTTCAACTCTGTCATGCAGTGTCTTCCCGCTCTTCAATCTCAGAAGACACATGATGGTACTCCTACGTCACATGGCCTCCACAGTACACGTGACTCCTTTTACCTCAGAATTCCTCAGTGGACCCTGGCATCTCAGTGGACGCAGGCTTGCAACCCACTCTCTCGACACATTACAATCACTCCTTCGTTGAGACAGTCTCTCCACTGGTGGATGCTCTCTTCCAATCTCTCCAGAGGCTTGCTGTTTCAAGCACCCCCTCATCAGTAGGTCCTCACAACAGATTCATCGACCTATGCTTGGAGGGCTCATCTCGATGGTCTCCGTATTCAAGGCCACTAGACCAGTACGGATCATCAGTGTCGCATCAATCTGTTGGAACTCAGAACGATCTTCAATGCTCTCAAAGCTTTTCAACATCTTGTTCAGGACCAGGTAGTCCTCATTCGGACGGACAACCAAGTCACCATGTACTATGTCAACAAACAGGGGGGGATGGGATTTCCCTCCCTTTGCCAAGAAGCTCTGAAGGTTTAGGACTGGGCAATCCTCCACACCACCTTCCTCAAAGCTGTCTACATCCAAGGGGCGAAAAAATGTTTGGTGAACAAATTGAGTCGTCTTCTACCTCATGAATGGACACTCAATTCCTTGCCTCTTCATCACATTTTTATGCAGTGGGGAACACCTTAGATAGATCTCTTTGCAGCTCCCCACGACCACAAACTGCCTCAGTTCTGCTTCAGGATATATTCTCCTCATCGCCTTGAGGCAGATGCTTTTCTACTGGAATGGACAAATCTTTTTCTATATGCATTCCCTCTTGTTCTGAAGACTCTTGTCAAGTTGAAGAACGATCATGCCACCATGATTCTGATAGCTCCTTGGTGGCCGAGACAACCTTGGTACTCTTTTCTACTTCTACCAGTTTTTCCGTCTCTGCTTACACAGCGTCAAGGATCTGTGCTTCATCCCAACCTGCAGTCTCTACACCTGACAGCTTGGTACCTCTCAATATAACTCCTCTTCAGTTTTCTCAACCGGTAAGAGACATTTTAGAGGCTTCTAGGAAGCTTGCCATTAGGACTAGATTTTCTACGTGGTGCATCTCTGGCAATAAGGAGCCTCAAGATTCCTCCTTATCTTCTGTTCTAGATTATCTTTTGCACTTATCCATCTCTTGCCTCAAGTCTACATTGATCCGAGTCCATCTCGGTGCAATTGATGCTTTCCATCAGCCTATTGAAGGAAAACCCCTCTCTGCTCATCCGGTGGTTTCCAGATTCGTGAAAGGATTTTTCAATGTCAAACCTCCTCTCAAACCGCCTCCAGTGGTTTGGGATCTCAATTGATGAAGCCTCCATTTGAACCAATGTCTACAGCTCATCTGAAGTATCTCACTTGGAAAGTGGTGTTTCTTATTGCTCTCACATCTGCTCGAAGAGTCAGTGAGCTGCAAGTATTAGTTGCTGATCCACCTTTCACAGTTTTCCATCATGACAAGGTGGTCCTCCGTACTCAACCTAAATTCTTATCTAAAGTGGTTTCAGAATTTCATCTCAATCAATCTATTGTACTTCCAGTGTTTTTTCCAAGGCCTCATTCTCATCATGGAGAATCAGTTCTTCATACTCTGGACTGTAAGCGTGCTTTGGCCTTCTACTTGGAACGCACCAAACCACACAGAACTGCTCCTCAACTTTTCGTCTCCTTCGATCCAAACAAGTTGGGACATCCAATCTCTAAGCGTACCATCTCCAACTGGATGGCTGCTTGTATCTCTTTCTGCTATGCCCCGGCTGGATTACAACTAGAGTCAAGTCACAGCCCACAAAGTCAGAGCAATGGCAGCTTCAGTGGCTTTCCTCAGATCCACACCTACTGAGGAAATTTGCAAAGCTGCTACTTGGTCCTCGGTTCATACTTTCAATTCTCACTATTGTCTGGATGTTTTCTCCAGACGGGATGGCCATTTTGGCCAGAGAGAATTACAAAATGTATTCTCCTAAGTTTCCAACACTCCTACCATCACATTCTGGTTAGCTTGGAAGATATAAACTAAATATAATTAACCCAAGTGGTCAGAAAATCACTTACTCATATAGAGAAAAAAAGTCTCTATTAAGGCTCCATTAAATAGGCTAAATAAAGAACCGGACGTGGAAGCCTTAAAAAGAAAAAAAGAAAAACAGATTGAGATAAGTGATTTAGCTGCCTATTAAATAAGGATACACTGTGAATATGACTGAATTTTAGTATCTTAACTTCACCTTTAAAAGTTTTGGATTTTTAGTCACTATACTTAAGTCCTATTTATGAAAAAGTTTCAAAAATTCAATTGGGGCATGGGCCTATGACTGGAGCATGGAACTATAAAAATACGCTGACAGTTGAGTCTGTGATAGGACTACGTGTATGCTCCGAATCTGAGGCCCTTCTCCCTGAAAAGGATTAAGATACTTACACAGTGGATATGTTATATTAAGTGGTGATTTTTCTCTATATGAGTAGCTTGGAAGATACCCATGTGTGAGAATAGGCTGCATGCTTGTCCTGGGATAAAGCAGTTACTTACCATAACAGTTATCCAGGCACAGCAGGCAGCTATTCTCACAACTCACCCACCTCCCCTGGTTGGGTCCTCTGCTAGCTATCTGAACTGAGAAGACTCGCCCTGCGCTGGGTGGGAAGGCACTCGCGCATGCGCGGTGCGCCTGCCTCAAAACTTCTACGTTTCTACAAGCAAGTCTGCTTGAGAGGCTGTCTGCATCTGGGCTCCGTGGATGTCGTCACCCATATGTGGTAATAGCTGCCTGCTGTCCCTGGATAACAACTGTTATGGTAAGTAACTGTGCTATGTGTACATGAAAAAGGAATGGAAGAAATTGGGGGCGGGATTGACAAATAATAAATGTTCCCTTTTGATGAAAAAATAAATGGTCACGTTAACCAACACACAGTGAGTGGATTTTGAAACCTGGACACGCCTCTGTATAATTTCTCAGCCAGTCTGCATTCCATAAAGGCAATTAGCAAGTCTCTCTCTGCCACCAAGGCTTGCAAACATTCTTCCTCATTTGCCCAGTTATTATTGATTTCAAAGTCAGTGTCTATCGCCTGGTAACCTAAATATAAACACCCACTGTTTTCCGGTGGGGAAAAAAAAGTGGCCAAAATGATCTTTTTCAGGAGTTCCCTAGCCCAATCCCTGCCGCCACCAGTCAGCGCTGCGCGCTCCTTAGCAACCGTTGCGTCAGGCTCGTACCCTTCGCAGCATGTGATAGTCCCGCAGCGCGGCGCTGAGTCAGGATCAGGTGACGCGGGTGGTTGTGGGTAGTTCTGAGGAAGTCAGCTGATTTTTGTTCCCTTCCGCAGCGCAGCGACTTTAAAGTCTTCGTCTTGGCACACGGAAGGCATTGGCGCGACGGGTCACCGAGAGAACGAGACATGAAGCAGCTACTCCTCCTCCTTCCCGCACTGCTCACTGGGGGTAAGCGAGTCGGGCCCTCCGAAAATAACCTGCGAGTCAGGTGGAGGAGGGGGAAATAGTCCTCTGGCCTGTGCATGAAGCTGAAGGGGGGAAAATGCACGGGCGCGCTTCCCTCCCTCAAGGTGTTGGGGTGGCTGCGGGCAGAGTTCTTCCTGGCATCGTTAGTTAACTTGGGAAGGGGTTTAGGTAGGGCGTGGATTGCGTTTCAGTAGCGGAAAGACTCCCTTTCGATAATGAAAAAAAAAAATCTAAGCTGGTGTTTGGCTACTTTGTATTCTAGTTAGTTTTCTGGCTCCTCTTGTGTAGCTCGGATCTCTCTCTTCTTTTGGGAACGATGCACCACCCTGTGTTAGGAGGATGGCAATCGTTATTTAGGGCTCCTTTTATCAAGCCGCGTTAGGCGATAGAAACCCCCCCCAGCCTAACGCGGCATCGTAAAGGGTGTGTGGGATGCTGGCTTAATTTATTGTTATCAGAGCAATCATATGACTTAGGCCTCCGCGGGGTGTAAGTAAGTGTGAGAGTGTGTGAGTGTGAGTGGGGTGGGGGTGGGGGTAATTTTTTTCTGTCTGTAGCGCGCGGTAATTACTTTCGAAATGCAACAGGGCCAACAATCGAGCAAGATAAAAGCACTCTGATATCGATCGGAAACTAAAAGTATCTGATTTTTATCGGAAGAACAGGCCATTATGTACTGCTTAAGGATATGATCAAGAAGAAATATGAGATTTACAATTTAGAAGAGCCTGGGATTACATTATTTCATTACGACTCTTGTCTTGACACAGATAAACTTGTTTTGTGGGGAGAGGGAGTAAGGTATTTTCCAAATAGGGTCTTAGGCCTTTACAAAAATTTTGGGGTTTTTTTGGTCGGTGGTGGGTAAAGGATTCCACCATTTTGTTGCAAGGTATGGGAAGGCTGTAGAATGAATAGTTAGTTTTATATTTGCTTACTCTAGGATTTGGGAATCTTATTCTCATATGATTGCTGATCAGGTTGTATTTGTCTTCGTATGGTAATTTTAACATGTAGTCTGGTGTTTGGAAATGGAAGTGTGGCACTAGAAAAATTCCACCTTAGAAATATACTTATTAATGTATCTCTAGTATTAAACTAGGATTCTTCTGGAACTAGTAAGTTCACTAACTACATGTTCTATGTCTGACCCCGTTTGCTGAATCTGTATTTCACTGCCCTTCTGGAGAGGAAAACTATGAGATCCTTTTACTAAGCTGCGATAGTGGTTTTAGCGCACGCTAGACGCTAACGCCAGCATTGAGCTGGCATTAGTTCTAGCCATGTAGCGTGAGTTTAGCACGTGTGGCAATAATATGCGCGCTAAAAACGCTATCGCAGCTTAGTAAAAGGAGCCCTATAAGTCACTTGTATCTTGGGTAGTAACAGTTTATAACCCTAAGAGTAGAGAATGACACGGGGGAAAAAATCTGTCCCCGTCACCCCCCGTCCCCGGCCCACCATCCTCTGCACCGCTCCGTCACCGCTGTTCCCTTCACCGCCCCGTCACCGCCACTGCCATCCCATTCACCGCCCCGTCACCGCCCCCGCAGCATCCATATAAGCCTTAGTACTCTAATATTTAGCTTATTCCGTTCTTATAAATCAAAGTTCCTTCTGCTGAACTAGAGATGTGTAAGCAAATCAGCAGCGCCACCATTATATTAATAGGTTGCCCTCGTCGTCCCTGTCTTATGAAAGAGCACAGGCTGTGTACAAATGTTTGCAAGTTAAAGAACCACTCTCACTCAGGCTGATGATACCGAGGAGGGAGTGGAAAACATAAGAGAAGGGCTGTGGGAAATGCTGCTTGTAATGCAATTGAATCAAAATGTGGAGCCACCATGGTGAATCTTTAAAAAAAAAATATAATCATCTTTATTGCGAGCAAACCACATAACAAACAAACAAAGGCCAAATAGGAATATATCCAGTCCAAGTTACCGATTACAGAAGAATTTTACAATAATAAACAAAAGTAAGATAAAAATATGATACAATACCAAAGAAGTGAACAGTAGAGGCCAATGTTTAAGAGAAAGCAGAAAGAGAAAAATAGATTTGCAGGAATGTTTTTTTTCCCCATATATTATAACATCCCTCCCCCCCCAAAAAAAAAACTACCACCATCCCATAATCAGTACAACTCCCCTCACCCAACTTCCACCCACAGAAATCAATTATTTATTCAATATAAGACTATGTTGTTGATGAGTGAGCGTATTCCAATAGGGCTCCTAGATCGCCTGGAATGCACTCCAGCGCTTGGACTCTGCACCGGCAGACATTACAAACAAATAATTCTGCCCCAAGGCAGAGGCCTCAATATTTATTTAAGTATTTATATAATTAAATAAAGGTCCAGCAGCCCCTACCCTCCCTCCACCTCACCTTATATTCTGAGTTTGCCGGCTTCCTTTTTCCTGAGCCGCACGCATTCAAAAAGCCGTGCATGCGTGGCTGCGCGAGTCAATCAAACTTCTCCTCTCCTGCAACTTCCTGTTTCCGGTTGCGTCAGAGGAGAAAATTGATTGACTCGCGCAGCCATGCGTGTGGCTCGGGAAAAAGAAGCCGGCAAACTCGAAATATAAGGTGAGGTGGAGGGAGGGAGCTGGCTAAACGCTACGGGCGGGCGGTGGCTGCGGGGACCGCGCGATCCTTGATACCTCACTGCGGAGACAAGACCATTCACCGCTCCACGGGGCGGTGAATGGCCTTGTCCCCGTCCCCGCAGTTACTGCTATTTTTCTTTCCCCGTTCCGGCGGGTTACCCGCGGCTAAATGCGGTAGCCGCGGGTAAACCGCCACCGTGTCATTCTCTACCTAAGAGTACATAAGAACATAAGCAATGCCTCCACTGGGTCAGACCTGAGGTCCATCGTGCCCAGCAGTCCGCCCATGCAGTGGTCCAACAGGTCCAGGACCTGTGCAGTAGCCCTCTATCCCTTTTTCCAGCAGGAAATTGTCCAATCCTTTCTTGAACTCCAGTACCGTGCTCTGCCCTATTACGCCCTCTGGAAGTGCATTCCAGGTGTCCACCACACACTGGGTAAAGAAAAACTTCCTAGCATTCGTTTTGAATCTGTCCCCTTTCAACTTTTCCACATGCCTTCTTGTTTTTTTATGCTCTGAAAGTTTGAAAAATCTGTCCCTCTCTACTCTCTATGCCCTTCATGATCTTGTAGGTCTCTATCATGTCTCCTCTGAGTCTCCGCTTTTCCAGGGAGAAGAGCCCCAGTCTCTCCAATCTTTCAGTGTATGAAAGGTTTTCCATGCACTTAATCATTCGTGTCGCTCTCCTCTGGACCCTCTCAAGTATTGCCATATCCTTCCTAAGGTATGGTGACCAATACTGGACACAGTACTCCAGGTGCGGGTGCACCATTGCCCGATACAACGGCAGGATGACTTCTTTCGTTCTGGTTGTAATACCCTTCTTGATAATACCCAACATTCTGTTTGCCTTCTTTGAGGCTGCTGCGCATTGTGCCATTGACTTCATTGTTGTGTCCACCAGTACACCCAAATCTCTTTCAAGGTTACTTCCCTCTAATACTAATCCCCCCATTATGGTATGTACCTGTAATAACAAATCTATTTTTATGTATTCTTGTGATATCTTTGTGTTTAAGATGCCGAATTAACTATATAAGGGGCTGGCTTTTGTCCAGAGTTTAGAACATACTCTGCCTCTCTGCCTTTAAGACTTTTATGTGTTCTCATAAACAGTTGTTAAACTGAGCACAACCTAGTGTTTGTTTTCACAGATTTTTTGTTTTATTATGCTTTTATTGACATCAAAGAAAATCAATGAAAAGGAAAAGCATAGTCGGAACACAATCCTCCATTAAATTAACGAGAAGAATTAATCAAGAAAAATTAAATTTACTGAATAGTCCACATAAAGGAGAGACTATTCCAATTAACGTATTTGTCGGCTTATAGTATGCACTTTTTCCCCTTCAAAATTCGTTTAAAATATGGGGTGTGTGTTATGTGCCGGTAATCAAAATTATGAGTTGAAATTTCAATCAGTCCAAAACTTCTGGTTAACACATTTATTTTTCCCCTGACGAGTTCAATTCCTTCTTTAATCAAAGATACTACTCATTTTCTGAAATTCTTAAAAATACATCAAAAGATTCCAAATCAAGCTGTGCTTGTCACATTAAATGTTCACTCACTATACACTTCTATCCCACAAAATGAAGCATTGAAGTTGTTAAAGAAGCCTTGGAAACTCGTCTAAGACCCTGGCAAGTCCCTTCGGAGTTCCTTACAGCACTCACTAGTTGGCTTTAAAAAACAATCATGTCATCTTAGATCAAATCTTTGCCCAGATTTCAGGAGTAAAAAAATACTGGAGGGGTAATGAACTCTAAATAGATACCATAGAGTGACTAAAGGAGACAATTTGGAAAAAGAAAAAAGTCACTGCTTGAAAAAGTCACTGTATAAAGATATAATCATAGGTCTTTGTGCACTAAGTCCTAATGCACAGTCTGATACAAAGAACTCTGCTCAGAGATATGAAGGCATAGTCCCTTCGGAGTTCCTTACAGCACTCACTAGTTGGCTTTAAAAAACAATCATGTCATCTTAGATCAAATCTTTGCCCAGATTTCAGGAGTAAAAAAATATTGGAGGGGTAATGAACTCTAAATAGATACCATAGAGTGACTAAAGGAGACAATTTGGAAAAAGAAAAAAGTCACTGCTTGAAAAAGTCACTGTATAAAGATATAATCATAGGTCTTTGTGCACTAAGTCCTAATGCACAGTCTGATACAAAGAACTCTGCTCAGAGATATGAAGGCATAGTCCCTTCGGAGTTCCTTACAGCACTCACTAGTTGGCTTTAAAAAACAATCATGTCATCTTAGATCAAATCTTTGCCCAGATTTCAGGAGTAAAAAAATATTGGAGGGGTAATGAACTCTAAATAGATACCATAGAGTGACTAAAGGAGACAATTTGGAAAAAGAAAAAAGTCACTGCTTGAAAAAGTCACTGTATAAAGATATAATCATAGGTCTTTGTGCACTAAGTCCTAATGCACAGTCTGATACAAAGAACTCTGGTCAGAGATATGAAGGCATAGTGTTCCGCCTCACCCACCAATCATTGCAGTGTTCAGTTATATCCAATTTTTAAAGTGCTAAACTGTTGTGTTGCTAGCTGCTAAAGCTATGCTTAATTCTTAATAGCAATAGCAAAAATCAAATAAATTTTGCACTTATCTTTGAAAAATAGCTGGTTCCGACGTGGCACGTTTCGAGTCTGCGTCAGGGAACCGACACAACAACTAAAGTTATAGACTGGAGGTATAAGCTCTGAAACCAAAAAATAAAGACATACTTAATAAATAGACAAAGTGTCTGTATATATCATTTCTTAAAAGCTCACTTAACACCATAAAAGCTTGTGCATGGTTCTATCTGGATAGGAGTACTCACCATTGAATAAGAATTATAAATTTCTGAAGGTATACACAACCCGATTTCTTCCCGGTGTACAAACAGACGACTGAACGCCAAGCGAACAATTTAAAAGGCTGTGTTCGCGCCAAAAATAGCGTGATGACGTCATCGCGCAAAAAATTACACTAGAGCTGTCCCGCTTAATGAGATTAAAAAGGAAGTCAAAAAACAAACAAAAATCAGAAAAAAACGCCAATTCCAACGCAAATCTACACTAACTGGCTATCCTTCTCTGTGTGTACATGAAAAGAACAGTGTTAGTTACAAAAAGGCTTGCCATTCAATTTCGTTATTCAAGCCCCGAGGAGTCAAAGAACCTAGAATGTAAATCCATTTCTGTTCAGAGGAGTGAAGTCTAGCTTTAAGGTCTCCCCCTCTGGGGAGCATGGGAACATCCAGAATAGAAAAACGTATGGAAGAAATAGGATGTTCAGCTTCAATCCAATGATGAGTAAGGGGTGCTTCCATAACTTCCCTACCTATTCTGCTAATATGTTCCCCCATTCTGACCCGAACATTTCTCATGGTATGCCCTACATAAAGCAGATGACATGGACATTCAATGACATAAACTACCCCCTTGGAATTACAATTAGTCATTTTTAAAGATTTACGATTCTTCACCCATTCAGGGATAGTCATGTCAGATAGTTTCACGCTATAGGGGCAAACAGAGCAAGACGTACATGGGGAATGAAAACCTTTTGAACTAATGTCAAGTGTCTTTGAATGGTATTGAGCCTTAGTTAAATGCTGTTTGAGGTTCCACCCTCGCGAATAAGCAAATCTTGGAGGATTTTGAAAAACATCATATTGTAGTATGCTCCAATGCTGGTTGATGATGTGCTTAATTTTAAAAGCATGCTGGGAATAAGGAAGGACACAGACAACGTCAGCATCAGTTTGTTGATTGTTTGGCAATAATAGATCATCTCTATTGGACCAAAGTGCCCTTTTGTAAGCTTTTTTGATGACAGATGTTGGATAACCCCTTTCTTTGAATTTGACTTTCATATCTTCAGCTTTCAAAATATAATCACTCTTAGAGGAACAAAGCCTACGGAGGCGTAAAAATTGACCAGTGGGTATGTTACGCAAATGTCTGGGATGGAAACTTTCATACCTCAAAAAGTTGTTGCGATCAGTAGGCTTTTTATAAATCGTGGTGCAAAATTTACCATCGATAAGAGATATATTCATATCTAAAAACGGCAAAGATTGAATATTGGATTGAGCTGTAAATTTCAAATTGGGGTCTTCCTGATTAAGCCAATCCAAAAAATTGTCAAATTCTGATTGGGAACCCGTCCACACAGCAAACACATCATCAATGTAGCGTTTCCATAAAAGCAATTTAGAATAATGCATTGAAGAGTATAAATGCTGTTCCTTGAAAGCCGCCACCTAAAGGCATGCTACTGTGGGGGCCATTTTAGCACCCATGGCAGTGCCACGGATTTGTAAAAAGAATTGATGATCAAATTCAAAATAATTTTTGCTTAAAGCAATACGAGCAATGGTAACCAAAAAGTCAATCCTGAGCGCTCATCAGGACATTCCACACCATGCTATATTAGTAACTCTTGACATCACAGCTTTGTACACCAACATACCACAGGAAGCAGCTATCACGATTATTTGCCATCATCTAGTACATATGCAACTGCCTTCTACAAGTATTGACTTTTTGGTTACCATTGCTCGTATTGCTTTAAGCAAAAATTATTTTGAATTTGATCATCAATTCTTTTTACAAATCCGTGGCACTGCCATGGGTGCTAAAATGGCCCCCACAGTAGCATGCCTTTACGTGGCGGCTTTCGAGGAACAGCATTTATACTCTTCAATGCATTATTCTAAATTGCTTTTATGGAAACGCTACATTGATGATGTGTTTGCTATGTGGACGGGTTCCCAATCAGAATTTGACAATTTTTTGGATTGGCTTAATCAGGAAGACCCCAATTTGAAATTTACAGCTCAATCCAATATTCAATCTTTGCCGTTTTTAGATATGAATATATCTCTTATCGATGGTAAATTTTGCACCACGATTTATAAAAAGCCTACTGATCGCAACAACCTTTTGAGGTATGAAAGTTTCCATCCCAGACATTTGCGTAACAACATACCCACTGGTCAATTTTTACGCCTCCGTAGGCTTTGTTCCTCTAAGAGTGATTATATTTTGAAAGCTGAAGATATGAAAGTCAAATTCAAAGAAAGGGGTTATCCAACATCTGTCATCAAAAAAGCTTACAAAAGGGCACTTTGGTCCAATAGAGATGATCTATTATTGCCAAACAATCAACAAACTGATGCTGACGTTGTCTGTGTCCTTCCTTATTCCCAGCATGCTTTTAAAATTAAGCACATCATCAACCAGCATTGGAGCATACTACAATATGATGTTTTTCAAAATCCTCCAAGATTTGCTTATTCGCGAGGGTGGAACCTCAAACAGCATTTAACTAAGGCTCAATACCATTCAAAGACACTTGACATTAGTTCAAAAGGTTTTCATTCCCCATGTACGTCTTGCTCTGTTTGCCCCTATAGCGTGAAACTATCTGACATGACTATCCCTGAATGGGTGAAGAATCGTAAATCTTTAAAAATGACTAATTGTAATTCCAAGGGGGTAGTTTATGTCATTGAATATCCATGTCATCTGCTTTATGTAGGGCATACCATGAGGAGCGTTCGGGTCAGAATGGGGGAACATATTAGCAGAATAGGTAGGGAAGTTATGGAAGCACCCCTTACTCATCATTGGATTGAAGCTGAACATCCTATTTCTTCCATACGTTTTTCTATTCTGGATGTTCCCATGCTCCCCAGAGGGGGAGACCTTAAAGCTAGACTTCACTCCTCTGAACAGAAATGGATTTACATTCTAGGTTCTTTGACTCCTCGGGGCTTGAATAACGAAATTGAATGGCAAGCCTTTTTGTAACTAACACTGTTCTTTTCATGTACACACAGAGAAGGATAGCCAGTTAGTGTAGATTTGCGTTGGAATTGGCGTTTTTTTCTGATTTTTGTTTGTTTTTTGACTTCCTTTTTAATCTCATTAAGCGGGACAGCTCTAGTGTAATTTTTTGCGCGATGACGTCATCACGCTATTTTTGGCGCGAACACAGCCTTTTAAATTGTTCGCTTGGCGTTCAGTCGTCTGTTTGTACACCGGGAAGAAATCGGGTTGTGTATACCTTCAGAAATTTATAATTCTTATTCAATGGTGAGTACTCCTATCCAGATAGAACCATGCACAAGCTTTTATGGTGTTAAGTGAGCTTTTAAGAAATGATATATACAGACACTTTGTCTATTTATTAAGTATGTCTTTATTTTTTGGTTTCAGAGCTTATACCTCCAGTCTATAACTTTAGTTGTGTCGGTTCCCTGACGCAGACTCGAAACGTGCCACGTCGGAACCAGCTATTTTTCAAAGATAAGTGCAAAATTTATTTGATTTTTGCTATTGCTATTAAGAATTAAGCATAGCTTTAGCAGCTAGCAACACAACAGTTTAGCACTTTAAAAATTGGATATAACTGAACACTGCAATGATTGGTGGGTGAGGCGGAACACTATGCCTTCATATCTCTGAGCAGAGTTCTTTGTATCAGACTGTGCATTAGGACTTAGTGCACAAAGACCTATGATTATATCTTTATACAGTGACTTTTTCAAGCAGCGACTTTTTTCTTTTTTCAGATTTCAGGAGTGGCTATGTGGGCATCCTTTGCCCCCCCCCCCTCAATAACCAACTTATTTACTGCAGGATTTGAGAAGAAATGGGTGTATCCTTCCAGAAGGTACCAACATGTTAAGTGCTGGTACCGCTACATTGCTGATATTTTTATGATCTGCCCAGGGTTTGTGGATGAGCTAAACTATTTTGTGGCTGAGCTGAACATAGCGCTCCTGGGTGCTAACTTGCAGTTCTATTGGTCCATCTCGAATTGGCCACAGGTTCATGGCTTGCTGAATGACCTCTTTAGCTAATAAAAAAGCTTTTTCCTCTTTGTCAGTCCATACAAAGTCATACTTTTTCCGAATCACCTTGTACAAGGGTGAGAGGATCTGTCCCAAATGTGGAATGTGCTGGCGCCAAAAACCAAACAGACCAATGAAAGCCTGAGTCTGTTTCTTGCTTTGGGGAGAAAGGAAATTTGAAATCTTTTGCTTCACTTTCTCTCAATCACTTCTCTGCATCCCCTAGTCCACTTAATACCCCAAAACACTACTGTCTGTGCTGGTCCTTGTACCTTTTTTGGATTTATCTCCCACCCCTCATGCCGTAGTGCATCGACTATCCTGCTCAGGGCATCTGCTACTGCTTCTTCAGAGTCCCCCTGAATCAATATGCCATCAATATAGTGTGACACACTGATTCCGGCAGGCAACTGACATTTATCCAAATGTTCTGCTATGATCTTGTGACAAAAGGTTGGGGCTATGTAAATATCCCAGAAGAAATCTTGTGAAAGTGTATTGCCATGTGAATGCAAATTGTTCCTGGCATTCTTGAGCTATCGGTATAGAAAAGAATGCATTTGCAAAATCAATCACTGCATACCAAGTACCCGTTCGAGACTCAATTTGCTCTACCAAAGTCACTACATCTGGTACTGCGGCACTTAAAGGTAGCATGTTTTTGTTCAATTCTCTGTAATCTGCAATCATTCGCCAGCTCCCATCAGCTTTTTGCACTGGCCAAACAGGATTGTTAAAGGCAGAAGTGATTGTTCTTATAACTCCTGCCTTTACTAAATCCTGGATGGTTTCAGTAATTTCACTTTGCCCCCCCGGGGATACAGTACTGCTTCATGTTAATTACTTTGTTAGCAATGGGCACAGTGATTGCTTTAGGTAATTTACCCACTAAAATTGGTCGCAAAGGAATAGATGATGTCTTCCCAAAACTATACACACCACCTG
Source organism: Geotrypetes seraphini (assembly GCF_902459505.1). NCBI lineage: Eukaryota > Metazoa > Chordata > Amphibia > Gymnophiona > Dermophiidae > Geotrypetes > Geotrypetes seraphini. The sequence goes on from NC_047087.1 coordinate 196,601,856, forward strand.
ACAAATGCAAAGTTAAACCTTTTAAAATATCAATGCCTATGATATATTCAAGTATTTCTGTTATTAACACTGTATACTCCTTGATTGATAATTGCAGTGGCGTACCAAGGGGGGGAGGAGGTCAGCCCCGGGTGCAGCCTTAGGGGGGTGCACAGCCGGACAGGTCCGGAAAATTCTTCATGTCTTACTGTTTTAACTCTCTGTACTTGTTCCAACCTGTCTTACCTAAGCTGTTTTTCCAACTTTGTTACCTTGTTTACTGACCCTGAAGCCCATCTGTGTGTAACAACTTAAGCATCTTGGTGTGTGTGCTGGGATAAGGAATAAAGTTCACACAGCGGTTAACCTCCCAGCTGGAGGGACACGTGTTGTTCTCTGCAGGGACAGCATGGTAGACAGGGCAAAGTATATAAAAGGTGAAAAAAAGGTATATAAGAAACACTGGGACGGTTCCAGGGGAAGCTTTTGACTGAGCACCTGTTGCCGATCTGAAGTTCTGCTGATGCCAGGAGAAGGAGGCTGAACTTGAGTGCTGTTGTGGGGCAGGGGGGGATGCCAATGCCGCTGAGTGCCGTCGCAGCCTAGGATTCACATGCAAGTGGCCACATATGCTATGCCCTGGCCAGCCATGGGCAAAACATATATAAAAATAACATTAAGAAAGATTATTAACTTATCTAGATTATACGTATTTATGAAACAGTTTTAATGATCTTCTAAAGACCTGGTAAGAATTTAAGATCAAACCACTAAAACTTTTGTTCCAAAGTCCTACCTGAAAGGAATAGGGTTCAATTAAGAAATCTTTTGTATACACAACCTTTTATTGAGGGGGTAAAAAATAAGGTTATATGTTCGTGAGAGTCTGTTTTCTACTAGTTAAAAATTATCTAAAAAGTAACTTATAGAATGTCTTGCATGTGAAGAATGGAACGCAACACATTTTATTTATAATTTCTCTTGGCAGTTGTGGCTCTCCCTCTGCTGGGAAAGGAGCAGTGTGCAAAGGGCCCAGAGATTTGGTGTCAGAATATTCATACTGCTTCACAATGTGGAGCGGTGAATCACTGCCAGCAGATGGTCTGGAACAAGCCTACTGTGGTAAGTTTTTGGTTAAGAAAAGAGTCTTTGTGAAGTGAGTGTTGCTACAATGGAAGACATTTGAATTCTAGTCCAGAGTTTCTCAACTTCAAGCCAAGTACCACCTAGCTAACAAATATCAACCGAGTACCCCTGACTCCACCCCTATAATAGTACTAATTGTAATGCAATTTCTTCCATCCATTTTTCATATATACACAATATAATTTTATTAATATATAATGATAACCACAAAATTAAAAAAGCACACTGTACACAGAGAAAATGTTATCATTTATATTCATATTTTTTAAAAGGTTCAAGGCAGATGATTTTAAAATATGCAATGTTACCTCAGTAACAACTATGGAAAAATTGAAAATATAGTGCAAAATATAGACAGTAGATATAAATTCTCCAAACTGACACATTTTGATCTCTAAATTGAAAATAAAATCACTTTTCCTACCTTGGTTTGGTGATTTTATGAGTCTCTGGTTGTACTTCCTTCTGACTGCATCCAATATTTCTTTCTTTCTGCCTCCTAAAGATTTCCTATCCTCTGAATCTCATTCCTTTCCCCAGCCAACATTTCTGTCCCTCCATGTGTCCAACTTTCTTTCTCCTCCACCTCCATTGGCAACATGTCTCCCTCTCTCTGTCATTGTCCTCTCATTCCCTCCCTTGCTGCAAAGGGAGTGGGGAAAGAGAGAGCAATTCAAGGTGCATCTCTCCCATTGCCACATCCAACATTTCTCCCTCCTTTCCACCAGTTCAACATTTTTTTTTCTCTCTCTGCCTCCTGCACGTTTCCTCCTCCAGTCCTCATTCCCTCCCCCAACCAACGTATATCTCTCTCCCTGTCCCACCTTTTTATTCTCCATCACTCATCCTGCAAAAATTTTCCTTCCTTCCCTCCCCCAACCCCACTCACAGCTTATATGTTCTCTCCCCATGCACCATCTCACCTTCCCCTCCCATCATGCAACACCTTTCCTTTCCCTCCCCTTCTGCCAGATCAGCAGTACTACTTCTCCTCTCCCTAGCAGCAGCTCACTCTGTACTTTCAGCTTCCTCACACAGCTGCTGCAGCGTTAGTTTAGCTTTGGGGCTTTGCTAGGCTGGCCTGCCTCCAATGATGCAACTTCCTCTTTCATTGGAGGCGGGCTGGTCTAGCGAAGGCCTGAGGCTGCCTGGAATTGCCAGCTAAGAACATAAGAATAGCCTTACTGGGTCAGATCAGTGGTCCATCAAGCCCAAATTAATTCTAGTGGCAGCTGTGTCGGGTAAGTTAATAGAACACAGTGAGCTGCTGCTGCTGCTCTGAGGATGAGAAGGGAGGCTGGGGAGAGAAGACGACGGCAGGAGATACACAATGGCAGAAAGAAGTTGGGAGACATACAGTACCTGTGCCACATACCCCCTGTTAATGGTGCGCACCTACCCTGGGGTAGGTGTACCGCATGTTGAGAACTTCTGTTCTAGACCATGTGAAAGTGTCCCTAAAACAATTCAGCTGATTAAGAATCAGAATGTGTCTGTTAATTTGTGATTAAAGGCGTCTCTTTTTATTCTTAAGTTTTTTTTTTGTTGTTGTTGTTCAGATAAATGGAATGGCAACTGGATGGCTCTCTACTAAAAAGCAAGCCACATCAATAAAGCACCTGTTTAAAAAAAAATAAAAGAATCTGAATGTGGTCAGATCTTTTCCAAAAGTATTTTTACATAAGATGTGTAAACATGCGTACAAAAATAGGACCCAATGCAATAAGCTGTGAAATTAAAACATAGTGGTGGATCCCAAGACTGGGGACCAATTTGTCCCAGGGCACCTGGCACATTTCACAAAGTATTGGTTATAACATCCATGCATAAGAGCTTGCTTGAAGTTCAGTATTGTCAGTCATTTGATTTGGCAAAGTAAGATTAAGATGGTACTGAATTTGGCTTCCTGTTCTTATTGCTTGCAATGTGTGGTGTTTATCTTGTCATTACTAAGAGTTTAAAATGCTGGCTTTTCTGTTGTACTCATCACCTGCTGCCATTGTGGGGAAAATGGCTCTGGCCTGGGTGATAGCGAATCTCGCACACCACTAGGGATTTTAGATAGCTGGGGTGGACCTGGTTGTTTTTGTACTTGTAGGTACCAATGACATAGGAAAATGTGGGAGGGAGGTTCTAGAAGCCAAATTTGGGCTCTTAGTTAGAAAGCTAACATCCTGATCCTCCAGAGTACCATTTTCTGAAATGCTCCCCGTTCCAGCTCTGAAGTATCAATGCATGGTTGAGACAATGGTGCAGGGATGAGGGATTTAGATTTGTTAGGAACTGAGCTAGTTTCTGAGAGAGGGGGAGGCAAGTCTGAAAGGATGGACTGCACCTTAACTGGGATGGAACCAGGCTGCTGGCACTAAAATTTAAAAGCTGCTCTAGGGGGGAGGGGGAGCTGTCAGTCACCCTTGGAAGAGTGAATGGTTCAGTGTGGGGTATCTGTGAAGGATATATAGGGAGTCCGGTTCATAGACATTCGCGCGCGGGACTTCGGCGGGCAGACAATTCGGCGCAAGACCCCAGCACGCCGCCTAAAAAGTTACTTTTAAAGAGCTCCAACGTGGGGTATGGGGGGGGATCCCTCCAGTTTACTTCATACTCTTCGTGTTGCCGTTGAGGGGAGGGGGGGTTGGAACTCTCCATTATAGAGTAAACTTAATTTTTTCCAGAATTTTTTTTTTTTAGGAAAAAGTTACATTTTCTCTAAAATGTGGGGGGGTTCCCCCCCCACACACACCCTTTCGGAGCTCTTTAAAAGTAACTTTTGCATGATAGGTGTGGAATCCATATGGATAAATCCATGTGTTAAAGGGAAGGAATATACAGGTAGGGTTATACTGCAGTTCCCTGTGATGGAATGAGCAGACAGATGAAGAAAAGTTTTTTTTTGTTTGTTTTTTTTTTTCAGAGATTAGGATAGCTGGCAGATCAGGGACCAATATCTACAAGAATCCACAAAGACAGCATAGAGAATAATGAACCAAAAATACAATTAAACTGAAAGTAAAAAGAAAGACCTACTACTCAAAACAAATAGGAGAAGGACCCCAAGATACAAAAAAGCTATTCCAGCTACTAAAAGATCTGACACCACTCCCTACCTAGCCAACAGCAACTCCTCCCTCCCTCAGCTACTCTCTTAGCCACATACTTCAAAAACAAGATCGCAAACATCAGCGCCACGTTCAATGGAATTCCCCACTCACATAGAAGAGACCTCACTTTCCCCCACAGAAAAAGAATCAGTTGCAGCTGACAGAACCTGGTCCCATTTCTCACCCATTCAATGGTCAGACTTCAACAAACTATATAATACAGCCACGCAGCCTGCAACCTCAACCACTGCCCCCCATACCTATTGAAAGCCTTGAGCACACTATTCCGCTCCCTGCTCCTACAATGGATACAATCTCTTCTCACAGATGGACATTTACCTCAAGACCTCAGCGAAATCATCATAACTCTTATACTAAAAGACCCCAAAGGAACAACGGACCAATCATCCAACTACAGACCCATTGCCTCAAACCCACTGTACGACAAGCTGATGGAAGGCCTAGTAACCAAAACCTTAACCTCATACCTAGAAAACTATAACTTACTCCACCCCACACAGTCTGGCTTCAGAGCCAATTACAGCACTGAGACCCTACTAGGAACACTAATGGACACAGCTAGATAACATCTATGTACAGGCAAGAAAATCATGCTCATACAACTGGACCTCTCTGCAGCCTTCTACCTGGTAGACGATAACATCCTCCTACAAACGCTAGACTCCATAGGAATCTCAGGCAAGGTTCTCTCATGGTTTAAAGGCTTCCTACAATCCAGAACCTACAGGGTTAAAACAAACAAAGAAAAATCAGAACCATGGTCCAACCCGTGTGGAGTTCCCCAGGGCTCACCTCTATCTCCTACACTATTCAACTTATACATAGCCTCCCTCAGCTCCTGCCTAGATGAACATGGCATAACCTCATACAGCTATGCAGATGACATCACCATTCTCCTCCCCTTCGACCATCCAGAACCCACCATGACAAGCACAATACACAGAACACTCGAAACAGTAGTAACATGGATGACTGAACACAAACTAAAACTAAACCCTGACAAAACAAATTTCATCCTCCTAGAAAACAGCAAAACTCCAACCTTAACAAACCTGGTAATAAACTCTATCTCATACCCCATTCAACTCACACTAAAACTTTTTGGAGTACTGATTGACAGAGGCTGTACCATGCAACCTCAAATAAACAAAATAATAAAAGCATCATTCGTGACTAATCCGGAAATTCTTCGACAGGAAACAATTCCAACTTTTGGTACAATCTCTTATCCTTGGACTAATTGACTACTGCAACATACTATACCTCCTCTGCCTAGCGACCATGATAAAGCAATTACAAACAAAACAAAATACAGTCTTAAGACTCATCTACTCATTGAAAAAATATGACCACAACACAGAATCATACCATGATTCACATTGGCTCCCAATACAAGGAAGAATACACTTCAAATTCTACTGCCTACTTTTCAAAGCTATTAATGGAGAAAGCCTATCCTACTGGAACAACCGACTAACTCATTCCACCTCAACCAGACACAGAAGAACCCACTCACTATTCACACACACACACCAACTAAAAATGTCAAACGTAGAAAAGTATATGACAATCTAATGGCCACTAAAGCAGCAAAACTAGACAGACAAATCGCCAATCTGCTATCTTCGATCACAGACTACAAAACCTTCAAAAAAGAAACTAAAACTCTACTCTTCAAAAAATACATAAAACCTATTTAACACAACCAGTTCCTTTCCAATCCCCACCTACCACACTCTCTACTCTTTCAAATCTAAAATGTATCTAATTACCCAACAGGTATCACATCAAGTTCCCATAAATTCTTATGTAATTTCTGTGCAATTCTTATGACAATTCTTATGTAAAGGTACAATTATTGTAACCTCCTGAGAAATCTTATGTAATCCGCCTTGAACCACAAGGTAAAGGCGGAATAGAAATCACTAATGTAATGTAATAATAACGGGTGATTTTCAATTACGCCAACATTGACTGGATAGATGTTACACATCAGGGTGTGCTAGCGAGGTAAAATTCCTAGATGTCATAAATGACTGTTTCTTGGAGCAACTGGTCCAGGAATTGACCAGCTGTTTTAGATTTGGTCCTTAGTGGAATGCAAGGCATAGTTTGGGAGGTAATTATGTTGGGTCCGCTGAGAAATGGTGATCATAATGTGAGCAAATTTGATCTGATATTTGGAGTGATGTCACCAAAGAAATCTACTGTAGCAGCATTTAATTTTTGAAAGGTCAACTGTTAAAATGAGAAAAATGGTTAAAAAGAAGCTAAAAGGCTTGGTGGCAAAGGTTAGGACAGTAAATCAGGTGTTAATATTTAAAAATATGAAGGTGAATCAGAAATTAAAGGCAATTGTTAAATTACACAATTAACTGGAATGGAGCTAGTGAAATGTACTTGTACATTGCCTGTTGATTAGTTCGTCCAGCCTTTAGTTGTGTGGCAGCCACGAGGTCAGAAACATGGACACTCCATTGCAAGATTGCACCATCGAAGAACATGGCTGGTGTGCTTTCTTTGGGCAGAGGGAGTGAAACCTGTGGAAATTCACTGTTGGGTATAGACATAGCACCATGAATCAATGAAAGGTATATAAGTGGGTAAAAAGGTTTAAAGCGGGAGCAGGTGTAACCTACGAAGAGTGTTCTGGTCACTCATCAACATCACGCACACAAGAGCGCACTTGACAGGGTGGATGCTTGGCTTCGAACGTCTCCACATGCTCCTTACAGCCCGGATCTGGTGCCTAGCAATTATCATATCTTCGGTCCACTGAAAGAGATACAGCAAGATCGTAGATTCACCTCTGATGATGAAGTAAAGGGAAGCGGTGCTCACCTGGCTTCGGGATAAGCTAAAAAATTTATCTGCAGGAATGCAGAAGCAAGTTAAACGATAAAACAAATGCATCGTCTGCATGGAGACTATGTGGGAAAAGTGATGTGTTCAATTGCTCAGTTACTTCTATTAAAGCTGTTGAATGTATCTTGCCTTTTACTTTTTGATTTACCCTCCTACCATCATGGAAGTCCAGACCAGATATATTCCACATATTAACAAAGATGGAAAGAAGAAAACGAGAGCCAGCAAGGTTAAAAGGTGAAGTGAAAGAGGCTATTGGAGCAAAAAAAAAATCCTTTAAAGCAGGGGTGCCCAATGCTTTGATCGCGATCGACCAGTAGCTCAGGAAGGCAACGTGAGTCGATCGCGGAGCCCATCCCGGGCTCCGTGATAGACTTGTGTTGCCGTCCTGATCTACGGGCCGATCAGCTTTCCTCTCCAGTGTTCTGCCTAGGGCCTTTTAGCTGGGCGGTCCGCCCAGCTGTCATCTGCCACTGCTGAACATTAAAAAAAACAAAAAAAAAAAACGGCTTGGAGATTTCAGCCCATAGCGAACTTATGCTCCGGGCTCTAACATGTGCGTGCCAGCTTCTCTTCTCTTCCCTCCGAAACCGGAAGTTATGTCCGGGGGGGGGGAGAAGGGAAGCCGGCACGCACATGTTGAGAGCCTTGAAGCAAGTGTTCGCTACGGGCTAATGCGGGAGACAGGTTAGTGAAGCATTTGTTTTTCTTCCTGCCGGGTCCTGCCTACTTTCTGTTTCCGCGAAGGCAGGACCCGGCAGCATTTCCCCCAATAGGTTGATCACGATCTTGGGCTGATCAGCCTTCCTCTTCCCGACGGCAGAATTGACGTCGGGGAGAGGAATGCTGGTTGGCCGAAGCAAGGAGAGCTTGGGGCCTGTTATTGGTGGCGTTTGGGTCCTGGTCCCCGATGGCAATGGCAGTGGCAGTGGCTTGGGGGAGGGCAGGGAGAAAGAAAGAAAAAGGGCGGGCAGGGAGACAGAAGGAAAGAAGAGAAACAGAAAAAAAAGAAAGGGAGACAGAGAGAAAGAAAGGGCAGGGAAGAGGAAGGAAAAGTTGGGGGAAGGAATGAGGTCTGGAGGAGAGGAAGCATACAGGCTAAAAGAAGGGAAGAAAGATTGTATGCACAGTCAGAAGAAAAAAGTGCAACCAGAGACTAATGAAATCACCAGACAAGGTAGGAAAAATGATTTTATTTTAAATTTAGTGATCAAAATGTGTCTGAATTTATATCTGTTGTCTATATTTTACACTAAGGTCCCCTTTTACTAAACCGCAATAGAGGTTTTTAGCGCAGGGAGCCTATGAGTGTCGAGAGCAGCGCTGGGCATTCAGCGCAGCTCCCTGCGCTAAAAACTGCTATCATGGTTTAGTAAAAAGGGAGGGGGTATATTTGTCTATTTTTGTATGGTTGTTACTGAGGTGATACTGCATAGAGTCATCTGCTTTGACCTCTTTGAAAAACCCTGGAATAGGAATGATAATTAACATTTTCTATGCGTACAGTGTGCTTTGTGTTTTTTTAAATTTTATTGTTGGTAGATCATTTTGACTTGGTCATTTAAAAAGTAGCTCGCAAGCCCAAAAAGTATGGGCACCCCTGCTTTAAAGAATGGTAAAAGGATCCAGGTTACAAATGAAGAAAATAAGAAGAAACATAAGCATTGGCAAGGTTGATGCAAAGCTTTGATTAAAGAAAGCGAAAACTAAATATGAAGAGAAACTCCTCAAAGAGGCAAGAACCCATATTTTTTTTAGGTATATTGGAAGCAGAAAACCTATGAGGTAATCCATGGGATCATTGGATGATCAAGGAACAAAAGGGGAGTTCAGGGAGGATAAGGCAATAGCGAGAGGCTGAATGTATTTTTTGTTTCAGTCTTTATGGTAGAAGATGTAAGAGATCTACCTGAACTGGAAATGGTTTTCAAGGGTATTGTGGAGGAACTGAAAAATCTCAGTGAACCTAGAAGACATACTAAACCAAACTGACAAGTTAGAGCAGGGGTAGGGAACTCCGGTCCTCGAGAGCCGTATTCCAGTCGGGTTTTCAGGATTTCCCCAATGAATATGCATGAGATCTATTTGCATGCACTGCTTTCAGTGCATAATCATTGGGGAAATCCTGGCTCGAGGACAGGAGTTCCCTACCTCTGAGTTAGAGTGATAAATCACCTGGTCCAGATGGTATGCATCTCAGGGTACTGAACATCATTTCTTGGGGGTAGAGAAATATCATTTAATGGGACAGCATGGCTTCAGCCAAGGGAGGTCTTGACTTCATTGAATGTGTGGATAAAAGTGAGCCGGTTGATGTATCTAGATTTTCAGAAAGGATTTGACAAAGTTCCTCATGAGAGGCTCCTGAGAAAATTGAGTCATGAGATAAGAGACAATGGAACATAAAACAGAGGGTAGGGTTAAATGGCCATTTTTCTCAATTGAGGAGGGTAAATAGTGGAGTGCATCAGGCTTCTGTACAGGGGCCAGTGCTGTTTTAACTTATTTATAAATGATCTGGAAATTGGAATGACGAGTGAGGAGATTAAATTTGCAGATGATGTTAAAACATATGCAGACCTTAGGAAATTGGAAGACTGGGGTCCAAATGGCAGATGAAATTTAATGTGTACAAATGCAAAGTGATGCACATTGGGAAGAATCCAAATTATACTGTAGTTACCAGATGCTAAAATCCAACTTAGGGGTTAGCTTCCAAGAAAAAGATCTGGGTGTCATTGTAGATGGTGCCCAATGTGTGGCAGCAGCCACCAAAAAAGCAAAGATGCTAGGAATTAATTATTAGAAAAAGGACTGTAAACATGACTAAGAATGTTATGCCTCTTGCTCAATGGTTCGATCTCATCTTGAGTATTGCGTTCAATTCTGGTTGTTCTTGGATGTACAGTATCCTGCCCCTTTGCGCTGTTCACCTTTAGTTTAGCTATCTCTTCACAAATATAACCAACCCTCTGAAAATCAATCGGGGTCTACCACCCCTCCATCCCTATTTGCATTTGTCTTCTGTAGTCCTACTCCTGGTGCTTTAGCTGTGAACACAGAATATATTGTTGAGCATTCAGCCTTATCTTTATCAGCTTCACATAATTCTCCCCATTCACTTTTTGAGTAAAACATCTAATTTAACCTCCTATTTTAGTATGTTGTTACTTCAGTTTAGTGCTATCTCTTTCCACTTCTGATTTATCTGGGAGCTTTTATTTCCTTGTCCTCTAGCACAGTGTTCTTCAACCGCCGGTCCACAGAAAATTCCTGCCAGTCTGTGCAGGGGCGGCGAGATCGAGATGCAATTTCCTGCTGGTCTGTACAGGGCCGGCAAGATCATGGGGAGCCTCTGACTGTAGCTTTTCCCCTCAGCTCTCGGTACTTATCATCGCAGCGATTCATTCATTAAGGTGCCTTGGGGCTTTTGCCGAGTCGTGGCCGCCTCTGATGATGTAACTTCCATAGCAAAGCAGCAGATGAATCCAGAGACTAGTGGGTATAGCTCACATCGACCAGCAGGTGGAGATAGAGAACTGATTAACAGTTGGCCTTAAAGCCTGGTGTTCCTTCTGTTGATTCAGTTTTGCTCTATCTCCCAGCAGGGTTGGAGCTATCCTTCTAGCTCCTGGTCTCTGCCTGCTGCAGGATAGATTGAAGTGGTGTTCCGTTAGGATTCCTCTGTTGAGACTAGTTCTCTTCAGTAGGTGGGGGTGCCTGGCTGTTTGGTGCCGGCTTTGGGAGGTACACCTGGGCCCTCCCAGGTCCCTGCTCCACCCTCCCCTCCGTTGGATAGAGGGGTTCCTTTCCAGGTGCAGGAGTGGCTGGCTTCTTCATTCCAGTTTAAAAAAAAAAAAAAAAAAAGGGAGGCCTTCCTGCTTGTACTGAGCCGTGCTGTGCTTCACTCGGCATGCAGTACATTTACCAATGATTGCCTGGCTTCGGGGGTAAGCGGCTGACCGGGTGAGTGTTTTATTTTCCTTCCTCGAGTGTGGTCGCGTTTTCCCGGGTGCCGGGCGTCTTGGGGGGCGGAGTCGTCATTCGGCGGCGTTCGCCGCGTGTGTAAAAAAAAAAAAAAAAAAAAAAAAAGGGGGAAGCGTTTTTTGTCGGTACGGCTACTGGATGTCCGCCGTATGCTTCTCCATTATTTGGAGGTGACGAATGATTTTCGCCGGTCGGACCATCTCTTTGTCGCGTTCGCGGGTAAAAACAAAGGGATGGCGGCGTCTAAAGCGTCCATTGCGCGTTGGGTCAAGGACACTATTGCTTCGGCGTATGTGTTGTCAGGGAAGAAGGTACCGGAGCACCTTCATGCTCATTCCACTCGGGCTTTGGCTACATCTTGGGCGGAGTCCGGGGGGATGTCATTAGAGGAGATTTGCCGGGCGGCCACTTGGTCGTCAGGGAATACTTTTTCAAAGCATTATCGGTTAGATGTAGCGGCCTGTTCAGAGGCGAGTTTTGGCGCGGCAGTGCTGGCAGAGGCGGCATTGGCGTCCCACCCAGTTTGAGTTTGCTTTGCTACATCCCACTAGTCTCTGGATTCATCTGCTGCTTTGCTATGGAAGGTAAAATTATGGTCATACCTGTTAATTTTCTTTCCTTTAGAAGCAGCAGATGAATCCAGAGCCCCTCCCCAAGTGCACGGGCTGTGTGTAGGGTGTTTAGGTCATTAGGTTAGCCGGGGCTATGGTTGGTAAGTGTATTATTTCATGACTGAAAAAAAAAAAAAAAAAAAACAAGAAACAAAAAAAGAGAAAATATCAATGGTATTCAGAAGAGAAAGACACATTTTTTACTGGAATGGAGTTTGTGGCTGCTCATTCTCCTTTCGGGATGCTTGGGCAAAGTGCATAACTGAATCAACAGAAGGAACACCAGGCTTTAAGGCCAACTGTTAATCAGTTCTCTATCTCCACCTGCTGGTCGATGTGAGCTATACCCACTAGTCTCTGGATTCATCTGCTGCTTCTAAAAGAAAGAAAATTAACAGGTATGACCATAATTTTACCTTCCTCTTTCCTCAGAGGCGGTGCGACCCATCAAAGGACCCAAGGCTGCCTTAGTGAATCACTGCGCTGGCAAGTACGGAGAGCTGCTGGGAGGGGAGAAAGCCACTGTTGGAGGCTGGGAAGCTGCTGGACAAGGGAAAAAAGGGACAGCTGCTACTGGACCTGGAGGCAATGAGAAGGAGAGATGCTGTTGGGAGGGGAGGAGGGAAAGGAGTCTGGGAAGCTGCTGGACAAGGGAAAAAAGGGACAGCTGCTACTGGACCTGGAGGGAAGGAGAAGGAGAGATGCTGCTGGGAGGAGAGGAGGGAAGAGAAGAGAGTTACTGCTGGACAGGAGGAGGAGGGAAGGGAGAAGGAAAAAAGGAAGGAAACAGCTGATAGGGAGATTAGAGGAGGGGAAGGGGAGAGACAGGAATGAGAAAGTAGAGAGATTGATGCTGGGAAGGGGGTCAGCAGAGAAATAAGAGAGGGACAAAGATGCTAAATCTGGTGTTGGAAAGATAAAAATGAAGAGAGCAGTGAAGCTGGAATGAACCATGTAAAAAGGAGAGGGGGGGGGGGCGAAGGCTGGTTGGAAAGGGGAGAGGAGCATAGAAAGAAGACAGATACCATATGGAATGGGAAGAGGGCAGACAGTGGATGGAAAGGGCAGATGCTGGATTGAAGAGACAGAGGGCAGACGCTGGAAGGGAGTGAAAAGAAGATGAAAGCAGAAACCAGAGACAACAAAAGGTGGAAAAAAAATAATTTTATTTCTATTTTTTGATTAGAATATATCAGATTTGAAATATATATCCTGCTTGAGCTGGTGTTCGACATAACTGGGGACTGCAAAGCCCAGGCAGTTCGTCTTTAACTTGGCTTAGGGTTCTTTCTGACCAGGGGGCAGTTGCCTAGTTGCACTCCTCTAACACTATTCCTGTCAAGTATGACTGCGATATTCTGTTAGCATGATATTTCTGTGTAACATTTTGTAATCATTTTGCTTATTCGATTTTCTTGATAGTAGAGGGGATATATGTGAAGGGGAGGGGAGACAGGGTTTTGTTGATCCTTGCTCTGTATTATTTGTGTTTATAAAATGACAATTGTACAGAATATTGTTTCTTTTTATACTTTAATAAAATACATTCAATATAAAATCATAACTGAGGCTTGTGTGGATGGGATCAGATGGTTTTCGTGGACTGAGCTCGCAGAGACGGGGCGGAAACGGGGTTTTTAAATTTCAGTCCTAGTAGTTTGCCAGTCCACAAAATTATTTTATTTCCGCCGGTCCATAGGTTGAAGAATACTGCTCTAGCACAGTGGTTCCCAACCCTGTCCTGGAGGACCGCAAGGCCAGTCGGGTTTTCAGGCTAGCCCTAATGAATATGCATGGAGCAGATTTGCATGCCTGTCACTTTCATTATATGCAAATCTCTCTCGTGCATATTCATTAGGGCTAGCCTGAAAACCCGATTGGCCTGGTGGTCCTCCAGGACAGGGTTGGGAACCACTGCTCTAGCAGATAGTAAGACAGGCTATCAATGCATCTTGGTCAGATGGCTCAATGGGTTATTTTGGGAACCAGCTGGAGAGCTAGCATTCTCAGTCAATAGAGGTGTGTGGGGGGAGGGGTTCCTTTCACTCCTCTTGGGCCATTTTGGCATTGGAGTGATAGCCAATGGAGTACCGTATTTTCGCGGATATAACGCGCGCGTTATACGCGTTTTTACCTACCGCGCATACCCCTCGCGCGTTATATGCCTGAGCGCGGTATACAAAAGTTTTTAAACATAGTTCCCACCCCGCCCGACGCCCGATTCACCCCCCCAGCAGGACCGCTCGCACCCCCACCCCGAACGACCGCTTGCACGCGCTCGCACCCGCATCCACGATCGGAGCAAGAGGGAGCCCAAGCCCTCTTGCCCGGCCGACTCCCCGACGTCCGATACATCCCCCCCCCCCCCCCCCCCGGCAGGACCACTCGCACCCCCACTCCGAAGGACCGCCGACTTCCCGACAATATCGGGCCAGAAGGGAGCCCAAACCCTCCTGGCCACGGCGACCCCCTAACCCCACCCCGCACTACATTACGGGCAGGAGGGATCCCAGGACCTCCTGCCCTCGACGCAAACCCCCCTCCCCCCCCCAACGACCGCCCCCCCCAAGAACCTCCGACCGCCCCCCCAGCCGACCCGCGACCCCCCTGGCCGACCCCCACGACCCCCCCACCCCCCTTCCCCGTACCTTTGGTAGTTGGCCGGACAGACGGGAGCCAAACCCGCCAACGAAGGAATGAGGCCGGATTGGCCCATCCGTCCTAAAGCTCCGCCTACTGGTGGGGCCTAAGGCGCGTGGGCCAATCAGAATAGGCCCTGGAGCCTTAGGTCCCACCTGGGGGCGCGGCCTGAGACACATGGTCGGGTTGGGCCCATGTGCCTCAGGCCGCGCCCCCAGGTGGGACCTAAGGCTCCAGGGCCTATTCTGATTGGCCCACGCGCCTTAGGCCCCACCAGTAGGCGGAGCTTTAGGACGGATGGGCCAATCCGGCCTCATTCCTTCGTTGGCTGCCTGCCGGACAGGCGGGTTTGGCTCCCGTCTGTCCGGCCAACTACCAAAGGTACGGGGAAGGGGGGTGGGGGGGTCGTGGGGGTCGGCCAGGGGGGTCGCAGGTCGGCTGGGGGGGCGGTCGGAGGTTCTTGGGGGGGCGGTCGTTGGGGGGGGAGGGGGGTTTGCGTCGAGGGCAGGAGGGCCTGGGATCCCTCCTGCCCGTAATGTAGTGCGGGGTGGGGTTACGGGGTCGCCGTGGCCAGGAGGGTTTGGGCTCCCTCCTGGCCCGATATTGTTGGGGAGTCGGCGGTCCTTCGGGTGAGGGTGCGAGTGGTCCTGCCGGGGGGGGGGGATGTATCGGACGTCGGGGGGGGCATCAGGCTTTCAGGATGGGGACAGACCTTCAAGGGGGGACAGGACTTCAAGGGGGGACAGTGCACGGAAAGTCAGGGGGGGTGAACGGAGAGTCGGGACAGCGCACGGAAAGTCAGGGCAGTGCACGGAAGTCAGGGGGGGGTGAACGGAGAGTCGGGACAGCGCACGGAAAGTCAGGGCGGGCGAAAGGAGCGTCGGGCATCATGCGCGGTATACCCGTGAGCGCGGTATACAAAAGTTTTTGTACATATCATCGTGATTTCTGCGCGCTATACCCGTGTGCGCGTTTTACACGGGTGCGCGTTATATCCGCAAAAATACGGTATATGGATTTTTTTCCCCTGAGGCAGAGGAATTTTGTCTGGCTGACTGCCTCCCCATCCCTTAACCGCCTAGAACCAAGAATGGTAAGGAAAATTAGAAGAAAAAAAGAGAGGCAGAACTGAGAAGGCCATATTAGGTGAATTTGCAATGCTCGACTTAGTAAGTAGTCATAGCAGCTGGGGAGATAGGCAGCAGGCTGTAAGTCTGTGAACTGTAATGGCGAGAAGAGCACAGGCAGGAGCAGCATTTATGCCTGGAACTGTACAGTGGCAAGTGGTGCCTCTGTTACAACAGCTCCATCTGAGCTTTTGGAGACCACCAGTGGGAGCTGGCCCTCATAAATTTGCTACAGCGGCTTGGGAGGATGAATTATAGGTAGAATATGCTGATGAATCTGCTGTCAGTAGTGTGGTGGATAGGAGGACTCCAGGTCTGGGAATTTGATATTAAACCCATTCATTTTTTATTATTTTTTTGTAGTATTTGGAATAGGGTACTTAATATCATAAATTTTCACCACAAGTTGATTTTGGACTTTAACTGGAATAGCCATCCAGTTTTGTGTGGTAGTTTTGGTTTTTTTTGGGTTTTTTTTAAGGTATAATGTGGAGGAAGGTGGGTATTTTTCTGGTTAAGGGATGATTACCGTATTTTCGCGGATATAACGCGCACCTGTGTAAAACGCGCACAGGGGTATAGCGCGCAGAAATCACGATGATATGTACCAAAACTTTTCTATACCGCGCTCAGGCATATAACGCGCATGATGCCCGACGCTCCTTTCGCCCGCCCTGACTTTCCGTGCGCTGTCCCGACTCTCCGTTCACCCCCCCTGACTTCCGTGCACTGTCCTCCCTTGAAGGTCTGTCCCCATCCTGAAAGCCTGATGCCCCCCCCCCCCGACGTCCGATACATCCCCCCCCCGGCAGGACCACTCGCACCCTCACCCCGAAGGACCGCCGACTCCCAAACAATATCGGGCCAGGAGGGAGCCCAAACCCTCCTGGCCACGGCGACCCCCTAACCCCACCCCGCACTACATTACGGGCAGGAGGGATCCCAGGCCCTCCTGCCCTCGACGCAAACCCCCTCCCCCCAACGACCGCCCCCCCCCCAAGAACCTCTGGCCGACCCCCACGACACCCCCACCCGCCTTCCCCGTACCTTTGTGTAGTTGGGCCAGAAGGGAGCCCAAACCCTCCTGGCCACGGCGACCCCTTAACCCCACCCCGCACTACATTACGGGCAGGAGGGATCCCAGGCCCTCCTGCCCTTGACGCAAACCCCCCTCCCCCCCCAGCCGACCCGCGCCCCCCCTGGCCGACCCCCCCACCCCCCTTCCCCGTACCTTTGGAAGTTGGCCGGACAGACGGGAGCCAAACCCGCCTGTCCGGCAGGCAGCCAACGAAGGAATGAGGCCGGATTGGCCCATCCGTCCTAAAGCTCCGCCTATTGGTGGGGCCTAAGGCGCGTGGGCCAATCAGAATAGGCCCTGGAGCCTTAGGTCCCACCTCGGGGCGCGGCCTGAGACACATGGTCGGGTTTGGCCCATGTGCCTCAGGCCGCGCCCCCAGGTGGGACCTAAGGCTCCAGGGCCTATTCTGATTGGCCCACGCGCCTTAGGCCCCACCAGTAGGCGGAGCTTTAGGACGGATGGGCCAATCCGGCCTCATTCCTTCGTTGGCTGCCTGCCGGACAGGCGGGTTTGGCTCCCGTCTGTCCGGCCAACTTCCAAAGGTACGGGGAAGGGGGGTGGGGGGGTCGTGGGGGTCGGCTGGGGGGGAGGGGGGTTTGCGTCGAGGGCAGGAGGGCCTGGGATCCCTCCTGCCCGTAATGTAGTGCGGGGTGGGGTTAGGGGGTCGCCGTGGCCAGGAGGGTTTGGGCTCCCTTCTGGCCCAACTACACAAAGGTACGGGGAAGGCGGGTGGGGGTGTCGTGGGGGTCGGCCAGGGGGGTCGCGGGTCGGCTGGGGGACGGGCGGAGGTTATTGGGGGAGGGGCGGTCGTTGGAGGGAGGGGGGTTTGCGTCGAGGGCAGGAGGGCCTGGGATCCCTCCTGCCCGTAATGTAGTGCGGGGTGGGGTTAGGGGGGTCGCCGTGGCCAGGAGGGTTTGGGCTCCCTCCTGGCCCGATATTGTTGGGGAGTCGGCGGTCCTTCGGGGTGAGGGTGCGAGTGGTCCTGCCGGGGGGGGGGGGATGTATCGGACGTCGGGGAGTCGGCCGGGCAAGAGGGCTTGGGCTCCCTCTTGCTCCGATCGTGGATGCGGGTGCGGGTGGGAGCGCGTGCGAACGGTCGTTCGGGGTGGGGGTGCGAGCGGTCCTGCTGGGGGGGTGAATCGGGCGTCGGGCGGGGTGGGAACTATGTTTAAAAACTTTTGTATACCGCGCTCAGGCATATAACGCGCGAGGGGTATGCGCGGTACGTAAAATCACGTATAACGCGCGCGTTATATCCGCGAAAATACGGTAATCTGGCAGGTCATATTTTTTTTTTTTTTTCCAGCAGATGCCATAGCTTCCTTTAATAAAGATCGGATATGGGCCCTGTTATGAACTGTGCCTCTATCCTACTCTCCATGTTATAAATTACTTAGAACGTCATGAAACTCAAATAGCATGCATCAACTTCTTTTCTTTTTTTTTTTTTTTTTAATTCTTTGTGCTCATTAATAACTTTGTTTTAATCAAATGGCTTTCTCCCCTTTTTAGAAAACCATGCCTTGTGAGATTTGCAAAGAAGTCTTAAATGTACTGAAACTATATCTGAAGGACAATCAGACAGAGGTGAGAAATTTGAAGCTGGAAAGGCTTTTCTTTAAGGTGACAGTATTGACTTAATTACTGTTTGCTTTGGATATAGAATTTAAAGTTCAAAAATTTTTAAGATGGTTTCTCCCTTGTATTACTAATTAGTAGGTCTGCACATCGATTAATTGGAATTAAAAATTTTTACTCACATAAAGGATCCTCCCCTCACATTTCATTCTATACTCGTACAGTGGAAAATCTAGACAGCAGACGTAAAATGAAAATCTTTTTTTTTTTTTTTTATAACCTTCATTGTCTGGCGATTTTAAAGACTGAACAAAATGAGTTAAAAAAAACAAAAAAAAATCGTCAGGCAACGAAGGTAAAAAAAAAAAAGATTTATTTTCATTTTAGTAAATAAAAATATGTTGGTTCTGAGAATTTACTTCTGCTGTCTATTTTCCACTGTACGAGTTGAGAAGGAAAGGTGAGGGGAGGACGCTTTATATGAATAAAAATTTTTAATTCCAATTAATCGATGTGCAGACCTACTAACGTTTCCACATGTTGCAGTCCATCTAGCAATTTGAGTTATAACGTGTTTTCCACCAGTGATTTGAATATTAACTGTTTTTTTAATTCTGGTGCTCTTTAAATCTTCTATCACACTTGAGGAATTCAATTTTTATCCCAGGACAAGCAGGCAGCATATTCTCAACATGTGGGTGTCGTCATCCGTGGATAGCCTCGTAAGCAGACTTGCTTGAAGAACTTTCAAAAAGTTTGCGAGTGCCTTCCTGCTGAACATAAGTCATGTGTCTCCTCTGAGGTACCCCAGTTCTTGTTCTTCCGCAGAGCCAAGAAGCACCTGTTTTTCAGCTCTGCAGTCTTCGAGTACTGCCTTCTCGCACCATGACTTTCTTTTTCCTTTAATTGTTTATTTTTAGTAGTTGCTGTGTGGCATCTTTTTAAAAAAAAAAAAAAAATTTTTTTCGTCGGATCTCGTCTGGCGGGGCTTGGGCTCAGGCCCTGCCGCTGATCCTCGTTTGGCTGCGGCCGTATTTTTTTCTATGTCCCCACCTCTTAAGGGTTTCAAAAGGTGTAACTAGTATAACCGTGCGATTTCTCTCACCAACCCACAACGTTTGTGTATTAAGTGCTTGGGACCCAAACATTGTCCTGAGTCCTGCCCGTGTTGTGCTACCCTTCAAAAAAGAGCTCTTCGGAGACATCGTGTCCAAATCCAGCAGCTCTTTGGTTCCATGGAGCTGTCTGCAGAAAAGGCCTCGACCTCCATGGCGGCCTTGAAGGCCAAGTCCTCGACCTCAAGCAAGTCGCCCTCATCCGTGAAGGTCTCGTCTACTGCGCCTCTTAAGGTCTTGTCATCAGGCAAGTCTGCTCTTCCCTCCACAGGTACGCTACCTAAGAAGCCTTCAGCTGAGTCTCGGGCAGTCCAAGCAACGAGTGCAGTCGTGCCAGCCTCTACAAGACCTCCGAAGTGTGCCTCCAAAAATAGGGAATACTCATCCTCGAGGTCGCCCTCTGTGGAGCACATTGCTGCACCTTCTAGACCAGAGTCATTGGTCTCGGTGCCTGTCTTCAAGGACATGCTGCAAGCCATATTGACCAGGCAGCTCACCTCTGTTTTCATCCCTGCCTCGACCCTGCTTTTTGCGAGCCAGTCTGAGCATACTGTTGAGACACAATGAGCAAAACCTGTTAGGTCTCAGCCTTTGTCCTCCAGTGACTCCTCACCTCGTCCTTCCCGGTCCGAGTCTTTGGCTACTTAACCTGCTCGAGAGGTGGAGGATAAGCCTCGATCGAGACCCCACTCAAAGCATTCCTTGTTATCGAGGCACCTGGCTTTGAAGAAGGATAAAGAGTCTTCTATATCGTTGTTCAAGGCCCATCGAGACCACTTTAAAAACCAGGCATAGGTCTCGAACTCCGAAGCTTTTAACGCCTCATACTTCTCCATCTCGAGGCTTGTCTAAGTCCCGGACTCCTCTGTTGAGGCATACTACGAGGGATCCTCGTTCGCCTGTTTCTACGAGGCACGAATCGAGACATTCAGCTCCTCATACTCCTGGGAACTCTCCATCGAGTCATCTCAAACATAAGCACTCTCTGACTCTGCCTATATCACACAGCGGAGCTTCTTCTGTGACTCTTACGTTGGATGATAATAATAATTTATTTCTTATATACCGCTATACCGTGAAGTTCAAAGCGGTTTACAATAAAGATACATTTGACAGTACATGGGATAGAAACGGTTTACAATAAAGATACGTTTAGTCAGTACATGGGATGCAAGTGGTTTACATTAAAGATTCATTTTGTCAGTACATGGGATGCAAGTGGGTTACAGTAAAGATATATTTTGTCAGTACATGGGATGCAAGTGGGTTACAGTAAAGATATATTTTGTCAGTACATGGGATGCAAGTGGGTTACCATAAAGATACATTTAGTCAATACATGGGTTACAATAAAGATATGTTTTGTCAGTACATGGGGTGCAGGTGGGTTACAATAAAGATACATTTTGTCAGTACATGAGATTCAAGGTTGAAAGTATAATTAGTTTCGAGCCTTGGAATTAGGGGGCGAGGTGGAAGGGTCATGGTGAGGAAGAGTTGGGTATAGGAATTTAGAATTTGTTAAATAGTCGAGTTTTCAGGGATTTTCTAAAGTCCGTGTATGTAGTGGCCTCAAATACTCCAGGGAGGCTTCTCCTTCTAATTCAGCAATGCCTCAGTCTCGCTCCACTTCTCCTCCTGAGGGCTCTTCATCTTCGAAATCCACATCTCTTTCAAGATTCATCTTTGCCTCTTTGATTTGACCTAAAGCTAAGCCTCCAACTTCTAAGCCTCCACGTCGTTATCAACAGAAATCTACTCTGGCTTTCTCCAGGCCTCCACCTAGGAAACAACCACAGCAGCAGCATCGGCAAAAACCCCAGACTCCTGCTGTAGCTAAGCCTGCACAGTCTTTTTGACCATCTAAATCTGAGCATAACGTCATCTTCATCCATCAGTCTTCTCTCCTTCCCATAGAAGGTCGCCTCCATCACTTTTACCATCAGTGGAAGCAGATTACATCAGTCCTCTGGGTTCTCACCATCATCAGAGAGGGTTACTCGCTTCAATTTCTTCAAATTCCTCCAGATCTCCCTCCAAAAGAGTTTCTTTCCAACATGTCACAACTTCCCTTCTTCAAGAGGCTCAGGCTCTTCTTCGCTTCCGTGCTGTTGAGAGGGTTCCTTTGACCCAATGGGACACAAGGTTTTATTTCTGTTATTTTCTGGTCCCAAAGAAGACGGGGGATTTGCGACCTATCCTGGACCTCGGAGCTCTCAACAAATTTCTTGTCAAAGAGAAGTTTCGGATGTTCTCTCTTTCAACTCTGTATCCCCTGATGGATCAAGGAGATTGGTTATGTTCTCTAGATCTCAAAGAGGCTTATACTCGTATTCCAATTCATCCAGCCTCTCACAGATTCTTAACATTTTGGGTGAGGAATTTTCATCTTCAGTACCGAGTCCTTCCTTTCGGCCTCGCCTCATCTCCAAGTCTTCACAAAATGCCTGGTGGTGGTGGCTGCAGCCCTGCGGACGCAAGGTCTTCAAGTCTTTCGATATGTGGACGACTGGCTCATCAAAGCCTTGTCTCAACAGGAGGTTATTGAAGGGACCCAATGGACTATAGCATTTCTCCAAAGTCTTGGGTTCAAAATCAATTTTCCAAAGTCCCAGTTACATCCCTCCCAAACTCTACAGTTTATTGGAGCCATCCTGGACACTGTTCAACTCGGAGCATTCCTGCCTCAACCACGTCAAGATACTCTCATTCACCTTTGTCAACGAGTATCTTCCCTCATGTCAATCTCAGCAACATGATGGTTCTTCTCGGTCACATGGCCTCTACAGTTCACGTGACTCCTTTTGTCAGACTTAACCTCAGAATTCCTCAGTGGACCCTGGCATCTCAGTGGCAGCAAGCTTACGACCCACTCTCTCTCAACACATTAAAATGACTCGTTTGTTGAGACAGTCTCTCCATTGGTGGATGCTCTCTTCCAATCTTTCCAGAGGTTTGCTATTTCACATGCCCCCTCATCATAAGAACATAAGCAATGCCTCTGCTGGGTCAGACCTGAGGTCCATCGTGCCCAGCAGTCCGCTCACGCGGCGGCCCAACAGGTCCAGGACCTGTGCAGTAATCCTCTATCTATACCCCTCTATCCCCTTTTCCAGCAGGAAATTGTCCAATCCTTTCTTGAACTCCCAGTACCGTACTCTGCCCTATTAAGCTCTCTGGAAGCGCATTCCATGTAGCCACCACACGTTGGGTAAAGAAGAACTTCCTAGCATTTGTTTTGAATCTGTCCCCTTTTCAACTTTGCTGAATGCCCTCTTGTTCTTTTATTATTCGAAAGTTTGAAGAATCTGTCCCTCTCTACTCTCTCTATGCCCTTCATGATCTTATAAGTCTCTATCATATCCCCTCTAAGTCTCCTCTTCTGCAGGGAAAAGAGACCCAGTTTCGCCAATCTCTCAGCGTATGAAAGGTTTTCCATCCCCTTTATCAGATGCGTCGCTCTCTGAACCCTCTCAAGTCCTTCTTAAGATACGGCGACCAATATTGGATGCACCGTCGCCCGATACAATGGCAGGATAACTTCTTTCGTTCTGGTTGTAATACCCTTCTTGATTATGCCTAGCATTCTGTTTGCCTTCTTAGCAGCTGCTGCGCACTGTGCCGTCGGCTTCATTGTCATGTCCATCATTACCCCCAAGTCCCTTTCTTGGGTACTCTCATTTAATAACATCCCTCCCATCGTATGGTTGTACCTCGGGTTTCTGTTTCCCACATGTAATACTTTACATTTCTCAACGTTGAACTTCATCTGCCATCTCGTTGCCCATTCCCCTAGTTTGTTCAAGTCCCTTTGCAATTCTTTGCAGTCCTCTTTAGTCCGAGCTCCACTAAATTGTTTGGTGTCGTCTGCAAATTTTATTATCTCACATTTCATCCCTGTTTCTAGATCATTTATGAATATATTAAATAGCAGCGGCCTGAGCCCTGAGCCCTGCGGGACCCCACTCTTGACCCTCCTCCAGTCCGAGTAGTGTCCCTTCACTCCTACCCTCTGTTTCCTACCCGCCAACCAGTTTCTGATCCATCTATATACGTCTCCTTCCACCCCATGGTTCTTCAGTTTCCAGAATAGGCGTTCATGGGGCACCTTGTCAAAGGCTTTTTGGAAATCTAGATATATGATGTCTATGGGGTCTCCTTTGTCCATCCGTTTGTTAATTCCTTCGAAGAAGTGCAATAAGTTCGTTAGGCACGATCTCCCCTTGCAGAAACCATGTTGGCTGGTTATCAGAAGTTTGTTTCTTTCAAAATGTTCATCGATGTTTTCTTTTATCAGTGCTTCCCATTGTCCTCTGGCTCCATTCTGCAGCTAGAATTCTCCAGCAAGGTCCTAGGCGTCATCATTGACTCCACATTGTCTTTCAATGACCAGCTCAACTCCCTGGTAAAAAAATGCTACTTCAGCCTACACATGTTGAGGAAAGTAAGATCCTGTTTCCACCAAAATCATTTTGCTGTTCTTGTCCAATCCATCATCCTCTCCAGACTGGACTACTGCAATTCTATTTTCATAAGCCTAACGAAGAAAAACCTTCACAAACTCCAACGGATTCAAAATGCCGCGGCCAAGCTTATCTGTGCAAAAAGTAAATTCGATCACGTCTCACCGCTTCTTTCCAAGCTTCACTGGCTCCCGATAATTTCCAGAGTTCACTTCAAATGCATTTGCCTAACTTTCAAGATCCTTCACGGCATCCTTCCTCCATTAATTCCACTCTCCTGGAATTCCTCAAATCTTAATTCCACCAGACCTACCCAAAAACTAAAATTATCCTTCCCCTCACTAAAAGACATCTCCCACCCAGGAAAACTGGGGACCTCTCTCCTCTTCAGATTCATCGAACTCTGGAACAGCCTTGCCTCCCCTCTTAGGAACCTGAGTGCCCTCGAACCCTTCTGTAAACATCTGAAAACCTGGCTTTTCACAAAAACCTAACACTCCCTCCTCTTCTGACATCCCAGCCCGCTAACACTCTCCCCTCGCTGACCTTCACCCATCCCTCCCTTGGAGTTCCTTTCTCACAACATTCTTGTAAACCGTGCCGAGCTCCACAAATGTGGAGATGGCGCGGTATATAAACCCAAGATTTAGTTTAGTTTAGTTTAGATTTTCCCCGGAACCGAGGTCAGACTCACCGGTCTGTAGTTTCCCGGGTCATCTCTTGATCCCTTTTTAAAGATGGGCGTAACGTTGGCTATCTTCCAGTCCTCCGGGATCATGCCTGTTTTCAGGGATAGGTTGCAATTTTGCTGCTGCAGTAGTTCCGCTATCTCCTCCTTTAATTCCTTCAGAACCCTTGGATGGATTCCGTCCGGACCCGAGGATTTGTCAGTTTTTAGTTTTTCTATTTGCCTGCATACATCTTCAAGGCTTGCTTCCATGGATGTTAATTTTTCTGCTTGATTTCCATTGAAGAATTGCTTAGGTTCCGGTATGTTGGATGTGTCTTCGTTTGTAAATACAGACGAAAAGAACATGTTAAGTCTTTCTGCCACTTCTTTCTCCTCCTTCACCACTCCCTTCCTGTCTCCGTCATCCAGCGGTCCCACCTCCTCCCTAGCCGGTTGCTTCCCTTTAACATATCTAAAGAACGGTTTGAAATTTTGTGCTTCCCTGGCTAGCCTCTCTTCATACTCTCTTTTGGCTTTTCAAACCACTTGGTGACATTCTTTTTGATACTTCCTGTGCTCTTTCCAGTTCCCCTCAGTTTTTCCATTTCCTGAATGAGTTTTTCTTATTGCCTATCGCTTTCTTCACTATTTTAATTATCCACGCTGGGTCTTTTGTTCGACTCTTTTTGCACCCCTTTCTGAATCTGGGGATATACAGATTTTGCGCCTCGCTCACCGTGTTCTTGAGAAAAGACCAGGCATGTTCTACCATTTGCCATTTTTTGGAAGTGTTCCTAAGTTTCTTCTTTACCATTTCCCTCATTGCTTCGTAGTTTCTTTTCCTGAAGTTGAAAGTTGTCACTATGGTTCTCTTTCCTTTCGGTATTCCTACCTCAACTTTGAACTTGATCATGTTATGATCGCTGTTTCCCAACAGTCCCACTACCTCTACTTCCTTTGCAGGTCCACGTAACCCAGGGGTCTCAAAGTCCCTCCTCCGCAATCCAGTCGGGTTTTTAGGATTTCCCCAATGAATATGCATTGAAAGCAGTGCGTGCACATAGATCTCATGCATATTCATTGGGGAAATCCTGAAAACCCAACTGGATTGCGGCCCTCGAGGAGGGACTTTGAGATCCCTGCCTTAACCCATTTATGATTAGATCCAGAGTGGCATTTCCTCTCGTTGGTTCTCTAACAAGCTGCTCCATGAAACAATCTTGTGTAGCCTCCAGGAATTCTGTCTCCCTAGCGCATTTTGAGCTTCTAAGACTCCAGTCTATCCCGGAGTAGTTGAAGTCTCCCATAATAACCGTGTTACCGTTTTTGCATTCTCGCTTCATCTCGGCTTCCATTTCTTCATCGATATCTCTGGTTTGCCCGGGTGGGTGATAGTATAGGCCCATCTTTATTTCAGGCCCTTTCCTTCCCGGTATTTTAACCCATAGCGATTCCAGCTTGTTGGTCGTCTCTGCTGTGTCCATTTTTGTCGATTGTATGCTTTCTTTTATGTATAGGGCTTTCCACCTCCTTTCTGTCCTGACCTGTCCTGGCGATAGAGCTTGTGCTATATCCCATTTGTTTTCTTCATTCCACCACGTTTCAGAGACTCCAATTATGTCTATGTCCTCTGCATTGGCCATGGCTTCTAATTCCCCCATTTTGTTTCTTAGGCTCCTTGCATTAGTATATATGCAATTTAGATCCTGGTATTTTCTTGTCTTCATTTCCTTTCCCAGATCTTTAATTTCTTCTCTTTTGTTACATTCCTTCTAACCTCCTCTTCTGGGTTAGTCGATTCCTGTAATTTGTCCATTGTTTCTTCCCAGCTTTTTTTCCCCTTGGTATCTTCACGGGATACCTTCTTCCGAATAGTCGACGCTTGGTCGACTATTGGCTTTCCCCTTCTTAGTTTAAAGCCTGTTCTATTCCTTTCCTGACGTTTGCTAGAAGTATTGTTCCTGCCGCACTCAGATGCAATCCATCTCTCCTGTAGAGCTTGCTCTTGCCCCAGAAGATTCTCATGATAGATTCCTCGACCTATGCTTGGGGGGCACACCTAGATGGTCTCCGTATTCAAGATCACTGGTCTAGCGTAGATCGTCGATTGTCATATCAATCTGTTGGAACTGAGAGCGATCTTCTCCATGACACGGTAGCCCTCATTCGAATGGACAATCAGGTCACTATGTATTATGTGAACAAGCAGGGAGGAACAGGATCTTTCCCTCTTTGCTAAGAAGCTCTAAAGCTTTGGAATTGGGCAAGTCCTTCACAACACCTTCCTGAGAGCTGTCTGGCGGACAAATTGAGTTGTTTTCTACAACCTCACGAATGGACATTCAATTCCTCACCTCTACATCACACTTTTGCTCAATGGGGAACTCCTCAGATAGACCTCTTTGCGTCTCCCCACAACAGCAAGCTGCCTCAGTTCTGCTCCAGGATATACTCTCCTCACTGCCTTGAGGCAGATGCTTTTCTTCTGAAATGGACTAATCAGTTTATGCGTTCTCTCCATTCCCTCTGATTCTCAAGACTCTTGTCAAACTCAAGAAGGAGCATGCCACCATGATTCTGATAGCTCCTCGGTGGCCCAGACAACCATGGTACTCCCTTCTACTTCAACTCAGCAGCAAGGGAGCCTTTACTTCTACCAGTATTTCCCTCTCTGCTTACACAGAGTCAAGAGTCTCTGCTTCATCCCAACCTCCAGTCTTTACAACTAACAGCTTGGTACCTCTCAACCTAACTGCCACTATACAGTCCTCTCAATCTGTACAGGATATTCTAGAGGCTTCCAGGAAGCCATCCACTAGGCAGTGTTAAACCCAGAAATGGACTAGATTCTCTGCTTGGTGCACTATTTATCACAAGGAGCTGCAATCTACCTCCTTGTCTTGGGTTTTGGATTACATGCTGCACTTATCTCAATCTGGCCTCAAATCCACATCCATTAGAGTCCACCTCGGTGCAATTGCTGCTTTTCATCAGCCTATCGAAGGGAAACCCCTGTCTGCTCATCCTGTGGTTTCCAGATTTATGAAAGGACTTTTCAATATCAAACCACCTCTCAAAGCGCCTCCAGTTGTTTGGGATCTCAATGTTGTTCTTGCTCAATTGATGAAGCCTTCTTTTGAACCAATAGATTCAGCTCATCTTAAATTTTTCACTTGGAAAGTGGTTTTTCTCATTGCACTCACCTCTGCTAGACGAGTCAGTGAACTACAAGCTCTAGTGGCAGATCCACCTTTCACAGTATTCCATCATGACAAGGTGGTCCTCTGTACTCATCCTAAATTCTTACCTAAATTGGTTTCAGATTTTCATCTCAATCAATCCATTGTTCTTCCATTATTTTTTCCAAAGCCTCATTCTCATCCTGGAGAAACAGCTCTTCATACTCTGGACTGTAAAAATGCTTTGGCTTTTTACTTGCAACGCACTCAGCCTCGCGGAACTGCTCCTCAACTTTTCATCTCCTTCGATCCCAATAAGTTGGGGCATCCTGTTTCCAAGCAAACCATCTTCAACTGGATAGCTGCTTGCATCTCTTTCTCCTATGCTAAGGCTGATCTCCATCTGTAGGGTCGAGTCACGGGCCATAAAGTAAGAGCTATAGTGGCATCTGTAGCTTTCCTCAGATCAGCTCCTATTGAGGAAATCTGCAAGGCTGCCACTTGGTCCTCGGTTCATACATTTACCTCTCATTATTGTCTGAATACTTTCTCCAGACGGGATGTCCATTTTGGCCAGGCAGTTTTACATTTATTCTCCTAATTTGCCAACACTACCACCATCCCATTTTGGTTAGCTTGGAGGTCACCCATATGTTGAGAATATGCTGCCTGCTTGTCCTGGGATAAAGCACAGTTACTTACCGTAACATTTGTTATCCAGGGACAGCAGACAGATTTTCTCATAACCCACCCACCTCACCTGGTTGGCTTCTTAGCTAGCTATCTGAACTGGGGTACATCAGAGGCACGACTTATGTTTGGCGGGAAGGCACTCACGCATGCGCAGTGCAGCACTCGCAAACTTTTTGAAGTTCTTCAAGCAAGTTTGCATGCGAGGCTGTCAGCTACGGGGCTCCGTGGATGTCGCACACATGTTGAGAATATCTGCCTGCTGTCCCTGGATGATAACTGTTACGGTTAACTATAGTTACTGCTGCTATATGTTTCTGGAGCCCCACAAGATGAGGACAATGTTAAAATTGTGTTCTGAAGTATTTTCTTCTCTTTTGAAACATACCTTTTGTTTGGTGTGTTGATCAGTGTATAGTACTTTTCTGCTAATTTTTTTTTTTTTTGTAAGGGTTGAATTGGAAATTACATTTCTTGGCTAATCTGGAAATACAGAAATGGGACACAAGGTTCTTTCTTGTATTTGACATAATGTGTGTGGTTGTCTTCTAAATTTGGCATGTATTATTTTACAGATAATTATTGTGGAATATTTCGATAAGTTGTGCGAGTTCTTTCCTAAAGAAGCTTCGGTTTGCAAGGATTATGTGAATCAATACCTTTCCCTTCTCTTGGATATGCTAAAAAAAGAGCTGGTAAGGGGATGGAGCCAAAACTTAATAATAAAAGCTTTATTTATATCCTGCTATACCTTGCAGTTGAGAGCAGTTTACATAAAGAATAAATTGCATAATATGCAGCGAGAATACATCAACACTTAGCAAGAAAATACACCAATATAGATAAAGATAATCAGTAAGAATTTAAACAAATTTATCAAATAAGTGAGTCTTCAATGATCTTCTAAATGTATGATATGAAAAGATAATGTTTTGTCAAGGTATCTTTTAAATTGGCATCCTTTAGGAGTCTGAAATGAAAACAAGGTAATTATACGTGTAAAGCGAGTTCTTATCTGAGAGCAAAATGTTTCCTGAGATAAGTAGGTGAAGTGGCAGTGTTTTGTAATAGAGAATGACACAGGGAAAAAAATCTGTCCCCATCACTGCCCCGTCCCCAGACCACCGTCCCCTTCACCGCCCTGTTCCTGCCATCCCCTTCACTACCCTGTCCCCGCAACATCCATACAAACCTCAGTACTGCAATATTTAGCTTATTCCTTCCTTATAAATCAAAGTTCTGGCTGCTGAACTAGAGAAATAGATTTCAGCTTGCAGGGCTTTGTTTTAAATTTTTATCAATACAACTAATATACTACTTTATCCTAAAGCGAAAAAAATAGAATTTTTTTTTCTACCTTTTGTTGTCTGGTTTCTGCTTTCCTCATTTTCTCATTCAATTCCTTCCATCCACTGTCTGTCTTCTCTCTGCACCTTCCATTTGCTCTGTTACTGTGCCTCTCCCTTCATCCCCCCCCTCCAGTTGGTCTGGCACCCATCTTCCCTCCACTCCCCCATAGTCTGGCTTCTCTGTCTTCTTCCCTTCCAGCATCTTCTCCCCCACTCTCTCTTCCCCCAGTCCCTTCAGCATTTTCTCCCCACTTTGTCATCCCCAGCACCCTTCGCGTGGTCCAGCAGCTCCCTCTCTCTCTTCCCCTTACCTTCTCTTTGTGGTGAACTCGAGATTTCTATAAGGCTATGCCTTATATTGCAGCCGGAGCCTTGAACTCGTGTCGCGTTGGCTGCTAGAAAAGTCTCCTTCGATGCAACTGGAAACAGGAAGTTGCGTCAGAAGACTTTTCCAGCAGCCACACGCGACGTGACTTCAAGGCTCCGGCTGCAATACAAGGCATAGCCTTATAGAAATCGCCAGTTCGCCACAAAGAGAAAGTAAGAAGGAGGGAGATACACGGCCGGCGGGAGAGAAGGGGCTACCGGACCGCATGCTCATTCACCGTGCGTGCTCACTCTTTAATTGCAGAGACAAGACCCATACTCGTGACCATTTTTTTTTTGTCATCATTTCAGCGGGTTACCCGCAGGTAACAACCACTGTCATTCTCTATTTTGTAACATGGGCAACCAAATTTGAGTGGTGTTCTGGCTTCAACCGGTAACCAATGTAGTTTCTTATAATACGGTGTCATGTGGTCAGATTTCTTCAGACCGAAAATTAAACAAATTGCAGTGTATTGAATGGTTCTCAGCCTTTTGATGATATTTTTATAAGATCCTAAGTAAACAATATTGCAATAATCCAGAGTGCTTTGAATTCTTTATCCCCTTAATCTTGAAAGTTAAAAAACTGAACATCTAGAAAAGACACAAAAGGTCCATACAGTAGAAAAAATTTGATCAAGTTCCACAAACAACCTTTGTTTGAAACACTAGCCTTCCAATGGAATGGAATGTTTATCCTAAGACAAGCAGGCAGCATATTATCACACTAGTCTTTAAGCCCGTTACATTAACCGGTGCTAGAATATATGTCTGTCTGTCCTTTCTTTCTTTCTTTCTGTCTCTCTCCCTCCTGCTGTCTTTCGTTCTGTCTCTCTCCCTGGCCTCCTTTGTCTGTCTTTCTTTCTGTCTCTCTCCCTGGCCCTGTGTTTTTATTCCTATCTTTCTGTCTCCCTCCCTCCCACTGTCTCTTTCTTTCTATGTCTTTCTCCCTGCCCCCTATGCAGCAGCATTTCTCTTCCCCCCCCTACTTTCCTGTGCAGCAGCCATAGCAGCATTCCCTCCCCTACATTTCCCTGTGCCACAGCATTTCCCTCCCCCCACTGTGCAGCAACAGCATTTCCCTCCCCCCACTTCCCTGTGCAGCAGCAATTCCCTACCCCACCCCACTTCCCTGTGCAGCTGCAACAGTATTTCCCTCCCCCCACTTCCCTGTGCAGCAGCAATTCCCTCCCCACCCCACTTCCCTGTGCAGCTGCAACAGTATTTCCCTTCCCCCCCACTTCCCTGTGCAGCAGCCTCAGCAGCATTCCCTCCCCCTCCATTTCCCTGTGAAGCAGCATTTCCCTTCCCCCACCCCACTTCTCTGTGCAGCAACAGCAGCAGTATTTCCCTCCCCCTCCACTTCTTTGTGCAGCGGTATTTCCCTTCCCCTCCACATCCATGTGCAGCAGCAGCATTTCTCCCCATTCCCTTCCCATGTTCTGGCCTGCTCCCTTAGTCCCTTGCCGGCCGCCCCTTCCCTTCCTGTGGCCTGGCCTGCTTTATTTTTGTTTAAAGGTGCCGCCGCAGCTCCTCTCACGATTGCTGCCTGCGTCGGAAGCCTTCTCCGACGGAGGTGTGGCTCGTGAGAGGAGCCGCTACTGCAGCTTTTAACTTAAAAATAAACTTCGGCAGGTAGGGCCGTTTTTCCGGGAGGGGGCCAGCATTTTTCAATTTCTCTGGCGGCCACTGGTCAGCTAAGCGCGCATGCGCATTCCTGCTGGCCATGGACCCACGGATCAGGGATCACGCAGGTAAGAGTGCGTATGCGCGCTTAGCATTTTATTATAGTAGATGTGTGGGTGACTTCATTCATGGAGCCCAGTTCAGACAGTGGAAAAGTGTACTGTCATTTTAAAAGACTGAAAAGTCTCAAGACCGCTCATACTGCACATGCTCTGGTGCCTTCCTGCCTTACATCGGGAGTCTGCGTTTTGGAGTTTCTTCAACTTGTCAAACATTGTGCCTTCCTGTTCCTTTTTTATTTCTTTCTCCTTTTTTGTAATTTTGATTTTATTGCTTTTTCATCTGGTTAAAAAATTTTCAGTTTTTTTGACCAGTTTCATTTTTGGGCTTTTGTGCTCCTCAATTCTGTTTTCAGGCTGGGAGCATAAAGAGTTTTTTTTTAGTATACCATCTACTCCATCTTCCCGGATAATTTGAGTCCTTTTGATTTTGCGTTGGCTGTTTTTCCCTCGATGTCCAAACCTTCAAGGGTCTTCAGTGGTGCATTTGATTCAAAAGGACCATTTCATCTACTGAGCCACATAACTGGTATGTTCAGTACCTCTGTTTTGATCATCGTGTTGACTCTTGTCAGCACTGCTCTAAACTAGAGAAGAAATCATTTAAGGCTAGACAGCTCCAATATGAAAAACATTTTGGGTTACCTTCGGGAGCATCGAGGATGTCTGCTGACTAAGACCAAACTACAGCATTGATGCCAGTACTGCCATTGACATCATGGTCAACTTCTTCATCATTGGTCATACCTTCATTGTGGAAACTGCATAAAAGGCTAAGAAGTACAAACATCCTTCCCCCTCCAAACGTGCATCGGTATTGTCTTAAGCATCTACACTAATAATGCATTCCAAGTGTCGATGCACCAAGAAAAGATCGCCATCTCTACAATTGGTGTCTCACTTGATACATGCCTCATTATCAAGGTCACCAATGCCTTGACACCCATTGCAGCATGTGCCTTCTGTACTGATTTGCTACCTTGGTACCGGCGCCATTCCTACAAGACTAGATTAGAGAACTGGTACAGAGGGAGTTGGCTGGAATGCTGCACTTACAAACAGTGCAATTACCTGCGTTGAAGTGCCCAGTGTGAGCAACACTCCAAGCTGCCATTGAGAGCTAGTTCCCTAGCAAGAGCAGCAGATGAATCCAGAGACCAATGGGATAGCCCACATCTACCAGCAGGCGGAGATAGAGAAACTGATTAACAGGTGGTCCTATTGGCTGGCACTCCTCCTGTTTATCCAGTATTCTCTATCTCCCAGCAGGAAAAGGTCGCTATTCAACTAGCTCCTGAATTCTGGCTGTGACTGGAACTTTATTTTCTCCTGTTGAGGTTTCTCTTCAGTGAGCTGGCAATGCTATTTCTCCTGTTGAGATTTTCTCTTCAGTGAGACAGGGGTGTCCGGCTGAACGGTGCCGGCATTAGGGGTTACACCTGGGCCCCCCAGGTCCCTGCCTCACCCTCCCTCCAGTGATAGAGGGTCTGACTGGGTCTCAATTTTTTTCTTCTTTCCCTTCTCTGTAAAAAAAAAAAAAAAAAGAGACCACAGTTCCTCTATTCTGCTTGGTTACTGCTGATCAACCAGCTTTAACTGGCTTCAACCGGCCCTAACAACAAGCTTGTGAGTATGTCTGGTTTTTTACTGTCGGTTGAACTTCAGGTTCTGTTTGGGAGTCTTAATACTGTGGGTTTGGTCATCGTACATTTAAGGAATGGATATTTTATTAAGGCTAAGTTTTATGACTAGAAATCCGTGGAGGGAGCCGGGACTTCCCGCCCTTTGCATGCACGCACTTGGTTTCCTTGTTGGTTACAGTGCGGCAGTAGCGGTGCAATTTCATGCTCGCACTTGTTCTCATTATTGGGTTTCAGTGTAGCAATAGTAGTCCTGTTTATTCTGAGGCTCTCTTTCATCGGTGTTTGTCACGGCCATGTGCAGTTGATTGTGCAGGTGCCGGTTTATAGCAGCACGCATGAGATGGGACATGTTTTTCTTTCCGGCGCTGTGGGCCGTTCTGGTTATTCCCTGAGCCTGATTTTCTTTCTATGCAAGCTGCAGCAGGGTAAATTTTGCGGGGCTTGAATCCGACTATGTTTCTAGGAGCGTTGATGCAGCGGCCACGTGTCAGCGAGAATCAGGCGTGCGCTTGTGTCTCCGGCGATGGCGGGAGAGCTGCAGCGTTCTGGTAGTTTGTTTCCAGCTGACTTTGGTCAGGGTATGACGGGGCTTCTCTCCTTTCCGGTTCAGACAAGTTGTATGTGTTTCACCAGCTTTGGGACAAGCTTGGGCAGATTTATATGTCTATGTCTGTGTTCCTGCTGTACTCCCTTGAAGGAAGCTGCTTGTTTTATTGGACTCTGGGGTTAGCACTCAAGGGGTTTACCAGAGAGACTCTGACCTGTGCTAGGTCACCCACTCTTGGTTTGTCTCCGGACTGGGACGACATACGGCAACTCACGGCACGGTGAGATCAGCAGTAAGATAGTGCCCTGTATTTCACACAGGTATCTCATTGTCTCTCTTGGGGTCCTTGCAGATTGAGCCTTTGTCTGTTGGTAACTGTCCTTATTTGGGCCTCTGTGCTGAGCTGCATGTGTCTAGTAGTGGTACAGGATATATATGCCTAAGGTAGTACAAACAGTTTCCAAGTTCGGGCTGTCTCTATGGGCATAATGAGACTGCGCATCTTCCTGCGGCCAGGACTCTCTTTCTCTATTTCTGAGGGGGCCTGGCCTTCAGATTTCCATGCTTATCACGCTGGTTTCTCCTGTCACCATTTTCTCATGGCACATGCTAGACGGGCCCCCCGACCAGACAGGAAGGGCTGTACAGCTCCTTTTAACCAGGAGCAGTTACCTATTCTATCAAACCTGCGGAGGATCACGCACTATGTGGCTGTTAGCCTCATCCCTAAAGCTCTCATTAGCGATGTGAGCTTTGTCTGATACCTGTAAGGATGCTGTTGTTTTCCACGGGGCGGTAGATGCAGCATCTTGATTGAGTCTAGTACGTATTCACTTTAAAGGACATACGTATTTCGCTCAAGTTGCATGGGGTTAGTACTGTTTTCATGGTTCCAATATATTCCTCTTTACATTATTGCGAAACTTGATTTTTCCTAGGAGAATTTTCTTGCAGATCCTACAGTCTCATCCTGACATTCCCTGACCTTCTGCACTTCATTCTGAGGGGATCTTGACTTCTTCCAATGACTCTTCAGGCTTTCTCATGAGGGAGAAGACGCTATAATGTCAGGTCAGGGGGCTGTGAAGATTTTTCAGGATGCTTGCATCTTTGCATCCTCCTCAGGTTTCCAGTTCGTTCTTGGAGTCTCTATGTTTTGTGTTTCCCTTTTCAGTGTTACTGGTCCTCAGGACAGTTCTTGTAGTTCTTCGGGAACTAAGGGACGTTATTCCACTTACTGCATGGTGCCCGAGACGGGGGCATTGGGCAGGCTGGATCCCATTCTGCTGAATTAGTTTCTCGGGGTTACACATTTCTGTAGACAACCTGGGAGTATATTTACATTTTCTCTATGGACTCCGAATCAGCACTTGGTTTACCTGCCTCTCTTGGAGCAGCGCTTTCGGTTTTGGCACATGCCATTTCGCCTACCCAAGACTTCACGAATGTTTTAGGTGATGTGGGCGGTGGTACCGTTTTGGCGCTACCAGGCGATTCATCTAATTTCTTCTTGACTGCCTGCTTGATTCGGATGACTTCCAGTCGGGCCATTTGACTGACACGAAAAGGTGGTATCTTTTCCTCAGTTCTTTACACGTGCATCTTCGAATTTGCACAGCGCTCTTTTCTCCTATACTATTTATAGGTATATCGGGGTGATGTTTTTATTCATATGTTTCTTTCCGGAGACTTGGGCGTGGGGTCTCGGTCTCAGATTGGTATTCTTCTTCGCTTACCACGACCAAGAGTATGGGATTCTGTAGAGTTTCTGGGATCCATATTGCTGACTCCACTGGGAACTTCGGCTTGCTTTCCCCTTCTTACGCTACAGCAGTCGCTTTTGTTCCGGTGGTTCCCGGTATCTCAGGGCTCCAATTATTTGGTATGCTCCTCCTGCATCGCTCTGTATGATTTGGTGGCTCAGAGCGATTTCTCTTTTCAAGGCATGCCTCGGTCTTTGCTGGACTAGCTCATGACCACCGACCATCCCGGGCTGTCGGGTTGGGGGGCTCGGTGGCTTCCAACCTCAGCTCCAGGAGTCTGGTCTTCAGAGGCGACTCAGTACTTGTTCATTCTTCTACTCTTGAGCAGGGTCAGGCTACCTTTGTGGAGCTTCAGATCATTCTTCCGGATTGCCGCTGAGGGTCCTTTTGGTCAGTACTAGGATGGGGGTATTTCTCTACAGCTTGGGCAGTAGGTGTTGTACTCAGTTGGCAGGTGAAGTTGTTCTGCTTCAATGGGTGGACTCTCATCTTCGTCTTCTGTTGGCAGATCCTTTTATGGATCAGGATAAGAGTTTGGATAGACTTTCTCTCCGCGGAATCTGAGCATGGCCCATTTCTTGTATGTTACAGTGTACAGTGCTGTGTACGCTCTGGGAAGTGTGCATGTTAGTAATAGTGTAATCTGCATCCTGGATATTGAGATTTGTGGCTCAGGCATTCTAGCTCTTTTTATGGACGTGAGATCTCCTTGACCTAGACCTCATGGCCTCGTCTCTCAATTCTAAGCTTCCTAGCTTCTTCGGCGGGCCCAGGGAGTGGGAGTTAGAGGGGGTAGGTGCATGGCTTCTTTCTCGCCTCTGCCTTCTCTTTTTCATTGTTTTCCGCTGGCTGATGATGGCTTGGATTTGCCATCTCGAGCTCGCTTTCCGGGCACAGTATTTGTAGAATCTCTGGATTGGCGGCGCCATCCTTACTATGTGGATTTGATGAGTCTTTCGACAGCCGGACTAAGATGTTTCCTTGTATCTCCGGCTTTGCTCGCCTAGGGTCCGATCAACAAGGATATTTGTACTACTTTAGTATTACGACCTAGTTTTTTGAAAAATCTTGGCTGACGTGTAAGGGTTATGCGAAGCAGGTTGTTTCTTCTCTTATCCAGGAGCTACGGACGTCTTCTCCTGTGGCTTCTGCTTCCTTTTGGAGGTTTTTCCTTTCTTGGATGCTTCTTAACGTTTGAACCACTCCAAAGTTCCTTTTTGGCACAAGTGTATTGCCGAGGGCTTAGCGTTCAATTCCCTTCAGCTTCTAGTGCCATTCTTGGCTTGTTACAAGAACTAGGTATATTGCTCTTCGCTTACTTCTCAGCTTCATGTAGTTCAGTTCCTAAACAGAGTGCGGTATATTCATGCGCCTCTTAGAAAGCACGGTTTGGAGTACAATCTTCACGTACTTCTTCTCAGTTTACCGAAGGCTTCATTTCATCCTTGTATTTTGGGACTCTAAAGGGCTGTGCTGTTGAACATGGGGTTTCTTGTGGCCATGGCTTCAGCTCTGCAGTTTTCTATGTTGCAGGCCTTGTTCAACGGGGATTCTTATTTCTGATTTCCGAAATATGGGGTATTAGTTCGGATAGTACCACTATTTCTTTCTAGGGGGGTGTCATCCTTTCTTTTATGTCATGCTCGCTTTTCCTTCCTTCTTCCTGGGAGGAGAAATTGGGAGCAGTGCTTTTATTCACTGCATTTTTTGGTATGTATGTAGCGTTCTCCGCGAGCTCAGTTTCTAACGACTTTTAGTTGTTTATATCTCCTTTTTGTATTCTTCAAGGGACGCCTCAAATGTATGGTGGCGTCCGAAGCCTCCATCGCTCGATGGGTCCAGGAGGACATTCTTTATGCTTGCTTGCTGGCAGGGAAGCGGTTGGCGAAAGAACTTCATGACCATTCGCCGGAGCGATGGCTACTTCTTGGGCTTGGCCCAGAGGTTTTTTCCTTGGAGGAGATTTGTCTTGCGGCTGATTGGTCTTCTGAAAGTGCTTTTCTCCGCATTTCTGCTTGGATGTGGGGGCGCATGCGGTAGGGGCGTTTTGTGCTTCGGTTGTTGCGGAGGCGGCGTTTGCTTCTCACCCAGATTGAGAATTGCCTTGCTACATCCCATTGGTCTCTGGATTCATCTGCTGCTGTTGCTAGGGAAGGAAAAATTATGTTCTTACCTGTTAATTTTCTTTCCCTTAGACACAGCAGATGAATCCAGAGCCCCGCCCTTTCTGGATATTGTGTCTCTGTTTTTTCTTTTGCAACTTTCGCAGTTTGTTATTATGGCAGGTTGTTTTCTGTATTATTGCATTTTGAGATTTGTTATGGGAAAGAAGTTTTTTACATGCTATGCCTATTGATGGTTACGGATGCTTGGGCAAGGAGCTATACTGGATAAACAGGAGGAGTGCCAGCCAATAGGACCACCTTTAATCAGTTTCTCTATCTCCGCCTGCTGGTAGATGTGGGCTATCCCATTGGTCTCTGGATTCATCTGCTGCGTCTAAGGCAGGGGTGCCCAACGCGTCGATCGCGATCGACCAGTAGCTCAGGAAGGCAACTCGAATCGATCGCACTCGTGTTGCCGTCCTGATCTACGGGCCGATCAGTCTGCCGCTGCTGAACATTAAAAAAAACCCCCAAAAAACCGGCTTGGAGATTCAGCCCCTAGCAAACTTATGCTCCGGGCTCTAACGTGTGCGTGCAGGCTTCTCTTCTCTTCCCTCCGAAACCGGAAGTTATGCCCGGGGAGGGGGAGGGGGGAGAAGGGAAGCCTGCACGCACATGTAGAGAGCCCTGAAGCAAGCGTTCGCTACGGGCTAAGGCGGGAGACATGTTAGTGAAGCATTTCCTCTTCTTGCTGCCGGGTCCTGCCTACTTTCTGTTTCCGCGAAGGCAGGACCCGGCAGCATTTCCACCAACAGTTCCTCGCGATGCTGGTCGGCCGAAGCAGGGAGAGGTTGGGGCGGCGTCGGCTTTTGGGCGTGTTATTGGCGTCGGCTTTCGGGCCTGTTATTGGTGGCGGTTTGGGTCCTGGTCCCCGATGGCAGTTTGGGTCCCCGATGGCAGTGGCAGTGTCTTGGGGGAGGGCAGGGAGAAAGAAAGAAAAAGGGCAGGCAGGGAGACAGAAGGAAAGAAGAGAAACAGAAAAAAAGGAAAGGGAGGCAGAGAGAAAGAAAGGGCAGGGAGAGAGGAAGGAAAAGTTGGGGGAGGGAATGAGGTCTGGAGGAGAGGAAGCATACAGGCTAAAAGAAGGGAAGAAAGATTGGATGCACAGTCAGAAGAAGAAAGTGCAACCAGAGACTCATGAAATTACATTACATTACATTACATTAGTGATTTCTATTCCGCTTGTGCCTTGCGGTTCTAAGCGGATTACAAGTTAGAAGACTGGACATTTCCAGTAGCATTGCAGTACATATAATCAAGAATGCGTTAAGTTACAATTGTTGTTCTGGACTTTTCCAGGATAAATTGGTAGTAGATATTAGATAGTGATAGGTTGTTTAGACGAATAGAGATAATATTGTCCGGATTCTGCTGTTTAGACGAATAGAGATAATACTGTCCGGATTCGGGTGTTGCTGGTGGTGGTGTTAGGGTAGTCATGAGAGCATTTTCTAATACTTTTGTGAGGTTATGATGATGGGAAGTGTTTTTTGAAGAGATGAGTTTTGATTTCTTTTCGGAATGCTTTAATGTCTATTGATTTGGTCAGTAGATTGGTGATGGTAGTATCGATCTTTGCTGCCTGTGTCGCTAAAAGGCTGTCATATAGTTTCTTTCGTCGTGTTCCTTTGAGAGGGGGGTGAGTGAATAGGCTCTGAGTTCTCCTTAATCTGTGTGAGAGGTTACGGTGTAGTCTGTTGTTTAGGTAGCTGGGTGCTGTTCCATGTATTACTTTGTATAGTAGACAGTAGAATTTGAACTGGGATCTTGCTTTTATTGGTAGCCAGTGTGAATCTAGGTATGCTTTGGTGA
The DNA here is from genome assembly GCF_902459505.1 of Geotrypetes seraphini. Lineage (NCBI taxonomy): Eukaryota > Metazoa > Chordata > Amphibia > Gymnophiona > Dermophiidae > Geotrypetes > Geotrypetes seraphini. Next base: position 196,641,499 of record NC_047087.1, read on the forward strand.
TGTGGTCATATTTGCCTAGTGAGTAGATGATTCTGAGGGCTGTGTTCTGAACTGTCTGTAATTGTTTTATCATGTAATTTGGGCATCATAGGTATAGGCTGTTACAGTAATCTACAATACTCAGTACTAGGGATTGTACTAATATCTTGTATTGATCTTTGTTGAAGAATTTTCTTATTTTTCTTAGGTTACGTATTGTGAAGAATGCTCTTTGGATGATTTTGTGGATTTGAGACTGCATTGTGCAGTTTCTGTCTAGTTGAATTCCCAGGATCTTGAGTGTGCTTTGCATTGGGTACTTGATTGTATTTACTTCTAGTTCTGTGAGAGAAGGTTTTTTTTTCCCTTTCCAGTAGTAGGAATTTAGTTTTTTCCGAGTTCAGTTTTAGTTTATGACTTGACATCCATTTTTCTACCGTTTCCATTATCATTTTCAGGTGGTTTGTGGATAAGGGGTCTTGAATATTAAAGGGTAGGAGGATAGTTATATCATCTGCGTAGCTGAATGATACTGTGTTTAGGGCGTCTAGGGTTATGCCTAGGGATGCTATGAAGAGGTTAAATAATATGGGTGATAATGGTGATCCTTGTGGTACTCCACATGGGTTTGACCATGGTTCGGATATGTGCTCTTTTGATTTGACTTTGTATGTTCGTGTTTTGAGGAAGCTTTGGAACCATTTGTGAACATTACCTGAGATTCCTATTGCGTCTAATATCTGGAGTAGTGTGTGATGGTCAACTAGGTCGAATGCCGCAGAAAGATCGAGTTGAATGAGAAGCAGCTTGTTTCCTTTGCTGAGGTGTTGTCGTGCAATGTCTAATAGTGATACCAGTAGAGTTTCTGTGCTATGGTTGGATCTGAATCAGACAAGGTAGGAAAAATGATTTTATTTTAAATTTAGTGATCGAAATGTGTCTCAATTTATATCTGCTGTCTATATTTTACACTAAGGTCCCCTTTTACTAAACCGCAATAGAGTTTTTTAGCGCAGGGAGCCTATGAGCGTCGAGAGCAGCGCTGGGCATTCAGCGCAGCTCCCTGCGCTCTAAAAACTGCTATCGTGGTTTAGTAAAAAGGGAGGGGGGTATATTTTTGTCTATTTTTGTATGGTTGTTACTGAGGTGATAGTGCATAGAGTCATCTGCTTTGACCTCTTTGAAAAACCCTGAAATAGGAATGATGATTAACATTTTCTATGCGTACAGTGTGCGTTGTGTTTTTTTAAAATTTTATTGTTGGTAGATCATTTTGACTTGGTCATTTTAAAAGTAGCTCGCAAGCCCAAAAAGTGTGGGCACCCCTGGTCTAAGGGAAAGAAAATTAACAGGTAAGAACATAATTTTTCCATCTCTGACTCCACACCATTGACATTCAATGTTGAGAAGGCCAGAATTTTTCAAGGCAGCATAGTTCTTCTCTCATTCAAGACATTCGTCGAGTCGACACCGACATTCACCGCAAAGAATGTCTCAAACGCTCTATTCTATGCTCTCCTCAACATCAAGGCTCACCTAGCCACTCGCCTCAACATTTACCTTGACATTCTGCATCTCTGAGGCATGACAAAGGAATATAATTCTCTCAGAGCTCTTCCTCTGAATACCCAGAGCTATCTGCTGAAGAACTTTATGGAGTACCATCAGACCCTTCTCCACCACTTCCCTTCCAGAAGGTCCCCTGCCTGAGTCTTTTACTAAATTTATCAGGCAGATGGGACATTCTCTCCCAGTAAAGATGGAGTCTGGGACTGAGCCTAGAGCAGAACTCATGTATGCTCTGGATTATGAAGAGTGGCCTAAGGATTGAGTAAAATTCTCCTTGCATAATTTAATGAAAGATGCCATGTTCAAAAACTGAGAGATACCTGTATTGGTTCCAGTTGCTACACGCAAGTTGGATATCTTGTACAGAATCAAATCTTGCCCAAAATTTGTCAGGCTGCAATTATAACGTTGTTCCTTGTTTGTTGAATCTGCTCTTAATAAAAAAAAATAAATTAACAGTTCCAGGACCTATGCAGAAATCCACCTGGTAGAGAGGGTAGAACCCTGGGCAAATTTGGATGCAGAGTAATTCCAAGCTCCATGTTAACTAGTAGAATGCTAAGTTACAACTCCTTTTTATATGATATTCTACATGAAATCTCGGGTTCAAAAGCTATCCCACTGAACAATATCTACCAGCAGAGCATCTTCACTCCAACACATTACCAATGACCTTTTGGAAACCAGGAAGTATATAGCATGTTCTGTTTTGATGCTTTCAATGTAACACCACAAACCTCAGCAGTATCTGTCGCCATCAGAAGGCAAGCTTGGCTTCGAGTCTCTGACTAGATGCTAATGTTCAAGAACGTTTAACTAACATCCCATGTTTAGGGGAAGACTTGGTGATGGGATAGAAGCATGAGAATTTTATGACTACCCTATAATCCTCCAAATAATCTAAGCCTCAAACAACCAGCTAAACACAGCTCCTACTATTTTAAATGCAGATATAATCCACTCTCGACATCTTCTAGGGCTCCAACTCAGACATCCCAGACAACAGAGCTCAAAAATCACAATCTTTTTGACTCCTGTCACAGAGCCTAGCCAGCATCTTACAAACGCTTCCCCAAACTTTTCCTATAGGAGGTCATTTGACACATTTTTCCAACATTGGTCCACTGGGTCCACCAAGTAGTCATTCAGGATTATGTCCTTTGTCTCTATAAAGAGACCTCCAAACCACCTTTTTCAATTTCCATCACAAAACCCTCCTTCACAGAGAGCTCTTGATAATCCTCCAGCTCAATGCCATGGAACAGGAGAGGGGCCGAGGGTTCTACTCAAAGTATTTCCTCATTGAAAAAGACTGAAGGTCTTCATCTAATTCTGGACCTCCGTGCTCTCAACAAATATTTGGTGATAGAGAAATTTCAAATGGTCTTTAGGAACCCTGTTACCATTGTTAAGAGAACGACTGGCTCTGCTCTCTAGACCTCAAGGAAGTGTACACAAACGCATTCCCATTCTACCAGCCCACAGAAGATACCTTTTGAATTCAACTGGGAACATACCACTTCCAGTACAAAATATTACAGTTTGGCCTGGCATCAGCTCCCAGGGTATTCACAAAATGTTTAGTGGTAGTGGCTGCAATTCTCCATTGATATGGGTTCCATGTATGATCAAGACCCCAACACCTTAGCGAGCTCATTTGGTCTTGAATTCAGCAGTACATCTCCTGGAACTTCTTGGGTTTGCAGAAAATTACAAGAAATTCCTCTTGAAACCCACTCAAACTCTAGAGTTCATTGGAGCCACAACAAAATTGAATTCAGATTTGCCAGAAAGTTTCCACTCTCTAGCACATAACTGCATGTCAAATGCTCTGTCTTCTGGGCCACATGGCATCTACAGTTCATGCGACTCCATTTGCCAGGTTGCATGTCTGGGAACCTCAATGGACAATCTTGACCCAATGGTCTTAAGTTACTAGAGCACTCTTCTAATGCTTGAGCATGTTCTTCCATCTTAGTCTCTTCACTGGTGGTTATTACCAACCAGTCTTTCCAGAGGCCTTCTATTTCACACTCTTTATTGCATCAAAAAATATGGATGCTTCCGTGCTCGGTTGGGGAGCTCATCTTGATAGCCTGCACGCTCAAGGAAATGAATCCTCACGAAAATCAACTCTCCAGCCTATCTTCTCTAGCTTTGAGCAATCTGCAATGCTCTATGCATATTCCAAGATAGGCTCATTCAATCAAGTAATACTCACTCATTCAAATGGGCAACAAAGAAGCAGAGGATCTTGTTCACTTTGCAGGAAGTGATCAAAATTTGGTCCTGGGCAATTCCTTGCAACATATTTCTCAAAGCTATTTTTATCCCAGGTCAAGCAGGCAGCATATTATCACATGTGGGTGATGTCATCCAAGGAGCCTGGATCCGGACAGCTTCGCAAGCAGACTTGCTTGTAGAACTTCAGAAAGTTTGTGACTGCTGCACCGCGCAAGTGCCTTCCAGGCCAGCACAGGGCACATCTCTCCTTGGTTCTTAGTTTTCCGCGGAGCCAAGAAGTCTTATTTCAACACTGCGCTAGACTCAGTTCTACTTCGTGCCTTCTCTCATCACAGCTTGTATTTTATTTTTTTTCAGGGTCGCTGTATATTTCTTGTGCGTTTCAAAAAAAAAAAACCACGAAAAAAATCTTATTTTATTTTCATGGTGGGGCCTGTCTCGTGGCCTCAGCCAGCGGGTTTCGACTTAGCTGCGGCTATCTTCCCATATATGTCCCGGCCAGTCACAGGCTTCAAGAAGTGTAGCCATTGCCAGCGTGTGATCTCCCTCACTGACCCACATCGGTGGTGTATTCAGTGTTTGGGGCCTGACCATCATCCGGAGTCATGTGTTTGCGCTACCCTTCAACCTCGGGCCTGCAGTTCAGGTGGAAAAACTCTTCGGAGATATGGATCCACTTGCCCTGGTCTCGACCTCAAATCCGGTCAAGCTTACAGGAGTTCCGCCTTCTGCCTCGACTTCGGCTTCAACTTTAATCAAGCCATCCTCGTTCAGCGGGTCTTCTTCCTCAAGTAAATCTGCTAAGTCGTCTTCTGATGAGTTGCTTGCCTCGCTTTCTCCCTCAGGTCAGGTACCAGCAGTAATCAAGATACCCAAGAAGCATGTCTCCAAGTCAAAGAGTCATTTTTCCCTCCTATTCCTCGGAAACTATAGCCACACTATAGACGCACCGCAGGATGAGGATGAACGAAAACAAGGCTCGGGGGCTGGCAAACCATGAGGGGGTCGGCAGGAGTGCCAAATCACGAGGAAGATCATCGAGGAAGACAAACAACCGGGACTTAAATTGCCTATACACTAATGCTAGGAGCCTAAGAGCCAAAATGGGAGAGCTGGAAGTCATAGTCAGTAAAAAGGACCTGGACATAATTGGAGTCACAGAAACATGGTGGACTGATGACAACAAATGGGATGTAGTCCTACCATGGTACAAACTCTATAGGAGAGACAGGACACACTAGAAGGGTGGAGGAATAGCGATATATATATATATATAAAAAGGACTCCATTCCCTCAACCAGTATGGAAACAACAGTAAGGGCGGACGGCTTGGAATCACTATGGATTAAGCTACAAGGGGGAACTGGAGCAGACATCAAATTGGGACTGTACTGTCGCCCGCCTGGACAACCAGAAACAATCGACCAGGACTTGGTGGCTGAACTGAGGCAGGAATGCAAAAGCAGAAGTGTGGTGGTGATGGGGGACTTCAATTACCCTGGGATAGACTGTAGCACTGGTCACTCAAACTGCACGAGAGAGACCAAATTCCTGAAGGCTATGAGGGACTGTTTCATGGAAAAGCTGGTCACGGAACCAACACGGGGAGATGCTACTCTTGACCTAATCCTCAACGAGCTAGGGGGACCTGCAAAGGATGTGGCGGTGCTAGTGCCGCTAGGAAACAGCGATCACAACATGATCCAGTGCAAGCTAGAAAATGGAGCATCAAAGGTGATAAGAACTAGAGAATGACACGGGGAAAAAATCTGTCCCCGTCACTGCACCGTCCCCGGCCCACCATCCTCTGCACCGCCCCGTCACCGTCGTTCCCTTCACCGCCCCGTCACCGCCACTGCCATCCCATTCACCGCCCCGTCACCATCCCCGCAGCATCCATATAAGCCTTAGTACTGCAATATTTGTCTGGTTTCTGCTTTCCACATCTTCTCATTCAATTCCTTCCATCCACTGTGTATCTTCTCTCTGCGTCTTCCATTTGCTGTTACTGTGCCTCTCCCTTCACCCCCTCCCACAATTGGTCTAGCACCCATCTTCTTCCCTCTGCTCCCCCATAGTCTGGCATCTGTCTTCTTCCCTTCCAGTGTCTTCTCCCCACACTGCCTTCCACATTTCCCTTCAGGGTCTGTTCCTCTCTACCCTCTTTCAATGTTTGTTCTATTCCTTTCCACCACCACCCTTCCCTCCCTCCTTTACCATCTGTTCCTTTCTACCACCCTTCTTTCATATCTTCTATCAGTCCCCCCACCATCACTAGCAGTCTCTCTTCTCCCTTACCATGAGCAGATAGAACTTCTGAAAATTGTATTTCTGAGGCATTATTTCTAATGCCTCAGCATTAGACATCAATTTTATAATTCTTACTGTCTGCTCTGATTTCATTCACAATTTGGTTTGTGTTGTGGCTGATGATTCCATGAGGCATTTAACCTTTTCCTGTCTCTTGAACTGTGATTTCAAGTTGATTCCTTCAATAATGGAGTCTCACGGCAGTAGCAGTTTTCTCTTTTGGGCTCTTTTGACATTGTTTAAGGGATTTCTTGTACATTTGGTGCTGGTCTTCTTTGATGAGGTCACTTCAGAATCTATTTCCAAGGAAGAGAAACTTTTTCCCTTTCACTCCCTCCTTCCTTGTGTGTGCTGGGAACACGCGGTCCCCGCAGCCCCCACCCGCACGCTGGATCAATCGTTTAACCAGCTTCCTCTCTCCACCTCACCTTAGTTTACTGGCTTTCTTTTTCGGCGACCGGCACGCTTTCAAAGAGCCGCGCATGCGCGGCTGCTCAAAGTTCAATCTTCTACAACTTCCTGTTTCCGGTTGGGTCAGAGCAAAAGATTGAATACTGAGCAGCCGCGCATGCGCGGCTCTTTGAAAGCCAGTAAACTAAGGTGAGGTGGAGAGAGGAAGCTGGTTAAACGATCGAGCCAGCGTGCGGGTGGGAGCTGCGGGAACCGCGCGATCCTTGATGCCTCACTGCGGTGACAAGACCATTCATCGCTCCACGGGGCGGTGAATGGCCTTGTCCCTGTCCCCGCAGAGGCTGCTATTTTTCATTCCTCGTTTTGGCGGGTTACCCGCAGCTAAATGTGGTAGCCGCGGGTAAATCGCCACCGTGTCATTCTCTAATAAGAACCACAACGACAGCACTCAATTTCAGAAAAGGGAATTACGATGCCATGAGGAAAATGGTGGGAAAAACTCAGCGGCAACTCAGGGATGATGGAGACCGTAGAAAAAGCCTGGTCCCTATTCAAGGGCACGGTACACGAGGCACAAAACCGATACATCCCCATGTTCAGGAAAGGGTGCAAAAAAAATCTAACAAAAAACCCAGTGTGGATAACAAATGCAGTGAAAAAGGCAATAAGTGACAAGAAAGCATAGTTCAGAAAATGGAAAAAGGAGCAAACAGAGGACAACCAGAGTAGCACAAAAGACACCAAAGGGAATGTCATCGAGTGGTTAGGAAAGCAAAAAGAGAATATGAGGAGAGACTGGCGGGGGAAGCAACAAATTTCAAATCATTCTTCAGGTACGTAAAGGGGAAGCAACTGGCCAGGGAAGAAGTGGGACCATTGGATGATGGAGACAAGAAGGGAGTGGTAAAGGAGGAAAAAGAGATCGCTGATAGGTTAAATAAGTTTTTCTCATCAATCTTCACGAGAGAAGACACATCCAATATTGCAGAACCCGAGGAGATCATAAATGGGGATCAGGATGAAAAGCTGGTCCAACTAAAGGTAAGACAAGAGGATGTCCTCCGACAGATTGACAGACTAAAGAGTGACAAATCACCGGGTCCAGACGGCATCCACCCAAGGGTACTCTCAAAGAGCTAAGGAACGAAATAACGGAACCACTTCGCCAAATATGTAGCTTATCCTTAAAAACTGGGGAGATTCCGGAGGACTAGAAAATAGCAAATGTCACGCCCATCTTTAAGAAAGGTTCAAGAGGTGACCCGGGAAAGATGATGGAAGCACTGGTTAAGGACAGCATCTGTGAACACATAGAAAACAATGGACAGCTGAAGGCGAGCCAGCACGGCTTCTGCAAGGGAAGGTCGTGCCTCACAAACTTACTGTACTTCTTTGAGGGAATAAACCGCCAGATAGATAAAGGGGAATCCATAGACATCATTTACCTTGACTTCCAAAAAGTCTTCGACAAGGTACCCCACGAACGGCTGCTTAAGAAGCTGTGGAACCACGGGGTGCAAGGGGATGTCCACCGATGGATCAAAAACTGGCTGGCAGGCAGGAAACAGAGGGTTGGAGTAAAGGGCCATTACTCAGACTGGCTATGGGTCACGAGCGGAGTTCCGCAGGGGTCGGTGCTGGGACCGCTCCTGTTCAATATATTCATTAATGACCTGGAGGCGGGAACAAAATGTGAGGTTATAAAATTTGCGGATGACACCAAACTCTGCAGCAGGATTGGAAACGCGGAAGACTGCAAGGACCTGCAAAGAGCCCTAACGATACTGGAGGAGTGGGCAAAAAAGTGGCAGATGAGCTTTAACATAGAGAAATGCAAGGTCATGCATGGAGGGAAAAAGAACCCAATGTTCAGCTAGAAAATGGGGGGATCACTGCTAGGGGTAAGTAACCTTGAAAGAGACCTGGGGGTGATGGTAGACAAAACAATGAAGGCTTCGGCACAATGCGCGACGGCCACAAGGAAAGCAAATAAAATGTTGGGCATCATTAAGAAGGGTGTCATGGCCAGGACGAAGGAAGTCATCATGCCACTGTATCGTGCAATGGTGTGCCCGCATCTGGAGTACTGTGTCCAGTACTGGTTGCCGTACCTTAAAAAGGAAAAGGCAGTACTTGAGGGAGTCCAAAGAAGAGCGACTAAACTGATAAGGGGTATGGAAAACTTATCATATGCTGACAGGTTGAAAAAGCTGGGGCTATTCTCCCTGGAAAAGCGGAGACTTAGAGGAGACATGATAGAAACCTTCAAAATCCTGAAGGGCATTGAAAAGGTAGACAGGGACAGATTCTTCACAATGTGGGGAACCACAAGTACAAGGGGGCACTCGGAGAAACTAAAGGGGGGCAGGTTTAGAACAAACGCTAGGAAGTTCTTTTTTACCCAGAGGGTGGTGGACACATGGAACGCGTTTCTGGAGGCCGTGATAAGCCAGAGAACGCTACAGGGCTTAAAGGAAGGTTTGGATAGGTTCCTAGAGGATAAGAGGATTGAGGGGTACAGATAGGAGTTGATGTAGGCTATAGGAATAGTCGGGGACCACTGCACAGGTGATAGGCCTGATGGGCCGCCGCGGGAGCAGATCGCTGGGCGGGATGGACCTCTGGTCTGACCCAGCAGAGGCAACTTCTTATGTTCTTACCAGATGCTCAAGTCTCAGTGTCACATTTGGAGGCTATGATCCAGACTATGTTTGAATGTCAGTTTGGTAATATGCTTGCCAAACATGCTCCTACCTCGACTCAACCAATTAACTCAACCAATTACCCCATTCAACCCACCCTGAAACTACTAGGAATGACAATAGATAGATGCTGCACCATGCAACCCAAATCAATAAAACAATACAGAAATCATTCACAGTAATGAGAAATTTAAGACAAGTTAGAAAATTATTTGATAGAACACAATTCTGACTCTTTGTACAATCCCTAGTCCTAAGCCTTTTAGACTACTGTAACATTCTCTACCTCCCCTGCCCAGCAACAATGATAAAACAAGTACAAACAATCCAAAACACAGGGCTGAGACTCATCTTTTCATTAAGGAAACATGACCACATCACAGAAGCATACCTCAACTCATACTGGCTCCCTGTTCCAGCAAGAATACTATTCAAATTCTACTGTTTACAATTTAAAACCATAAACAGCGACAGCCCAACCTACCTGAACAGCCGCCTCATCCAAACTACATCAACTAGATATAGGAAAACCCACACTCCATTCATGCACCCCCCAATCAAAAAAGTCAAACGGAAAAAAATATATGATAGCCTCCTAGCCACACAAGCAGCAAAACTCGACAACCAAATCTCCAATCTACTAATTATGACCCCAGACTACAAAATATTCAGAAAAGAAATAAAGACTCTACTTCTCAAGAAATTCCTGCAAACGACTTAACACTAGCTCCTTCCCACCTCCCTATACCACTTCCAATACCTTCTCGACGCCCCAAAACAATCTCATCTACTCTTTATCTCCTCTAGAAATTGCCAGATATCTTTTTAATGTAATCTGCCTTGAACCGCAAGACAATGACGGAATAGAAATCTCTAATGTAATATATCTTATAATGAAATTTCTGATGAGATACCAGTTGATAGATACTGGCATACTTTGTGTACAATAACGGAATACCAACTTAAGCAGCTTTGTGTTAAATTTGAACAGAAAAAAATGCCTGCTTGATCCTGTTCCTTCATACATTTTTTGTAATATTCCCTCATATGGAATTACTTGGTTTACGATGTTGGTTAATTACATTTTTACTAGTGGGTTTTTTTCCTTCAGATATGGGACAAATCATACTTAATCCATTGCTAATAAATTCTGAATTAGATCAAATGTTAGCTTTAAACTATCGTCCTGTTGCTAATATACCATTGCTAACAAAGATCTTAGAATCTATTGTTTCAAGGCAATTATTTAGAAAAATTTTATATACTTGTCCCATTTCAATTTGGATTTCGCCCAAATCAAAGTACTGAAACCCTTCTCATTTCAAAAGATTCAACATCTTTTGTTCCATGGTCACTGTGCTGTTTTGTTGCAGTTCGATCTTTCTGCAGCTTTTGATGTTGTAGATCATGATATTCTTATACAACTTCTACTTGATATTGGATTAGATCAGGTTGTTTTAAACTGGTTTAATGGCTTTTTGAAATTTTGGTCACATAAAGCAGGGGTGCCCACATGTTTTTGGCTTGCGAGCTACTTTTAAAATGACCAAGTCAAAATGATCTACCAACAATAAAATTTTAAAAAACACAGAGCACACTGTACGCAAAAATGTTAATTATCATTTGTATTTGGGCTTTTTTTCCCAGAGATCAAGGCAGATGACTTTAAAATATGCAATGTCACCTCGTTAACAACTATACAAAAATAGACAAATATACCCCTCCCCTTTTACTAAACTGTGATAGCGTTTTTTAGCGCAGGGAGCTGCGCTGAATGCCCCTTGCAGCTCCCGACACTAAAAACCACTACTGCGGTTTAGTATAAGAGGGCCATAGTGGAAAATATAGACAGCAGATATAAATTCTTAAAATGGACACATTTTGATCACTAAATTGAAAATAAAATCATTTTTCCTACCTTTTTGTCTGGTGATTTCATGAGTCTCTAGTTGCACTTCATTCTGTAAATCCAATATTTCTTTTTCTGTCTTTCTTTCTGCCCCCTCCACTTTTATTTCTGTCTCTTTCTTTCTCTGTCCCCCTGCCCCCTCTTTATTTCTGTCTTTCTCTCTCCCCCTTCCTGTCTTTCTTTCTCTCTCCTCCTGCCCTCCAAGCCATCGTGCCAATTTCTCCACTTCCCCAATTCTTTTTCTCTCCCTGGTACCCCCCTTCCCCTAAACCACCAAGCTGGTTTCTCCCTGCTTCCCCGAGCCAGGCTTGGCACGTACAAGTGCCGGGCCCACAAGCCTTCACCTCAGACGTCAATTCAGACGTCAGAGAGGAAGTTCCAGGCCAGCCAGGCAGCGATTGGCTGGACCAGAACTTCCTCTCCGACGTCAGAATTTATGTCGGAGGTGAAGGCTTGTGGGTCTGGCGCTTGTATATGCCTGGCCTGGCTTGGGGAGGCAGGAAGAACAAGATCGCAAAGGCAACGCGATCAACTCGCGTTGCCTTTGCGATCTACTGGTCGATCATGATCGACCATTTGGGCACCCCTGGTATAAAGTATACATTGAGGATAAATTCTCCTCACCTTGGTCTCCTGTATGTGGAGCCCCAAAGCTCTCCATTGTAATGTAATGTAATGTAATGTAATTTATTTCTTATATACCGCTACATCCGTTAGGTTCTAAGCGGTTTACAGAAAATATACATTAAGATTAGAAATAGGAAAGGTACTTGAAAAATTCCCTTACTGTCCCGAAGGCTCACAATCTAACTAAAGTACCTGGAGGGTAATAGAGAAGTGAAAAGTAGAGTTAGAGGAAAAATAAAAATAAAATAAACATTTTAACAAGACAGCATTGATCTAAATACTTTGGGAGGTAGAAGAGAGGAGAGAAAGGAATAGAAGCAGAAGGGGGAGACGTTGAACAGTAGAATTCTGGAGAAATTTAAATGATAGAAATAGAACAAAACAAAGACAAAATGCAAAACAATAGATAAGATTAAAGATAAATCATAAGCTGGAAAGAAAAATAAAATAAAACTTTGTCTTCAATCCACGGTTTCAGCGTCAGTGATGAAGTGGAGCAAGTAAGTTTAGGAGGAGCGATGACGTTTCCAGAAAAAGGGCTTCTTCAGGGAAGAGACTTGGCCGAAAGTCCCAGGATGTCTATGTCTCCTCCCCTGCGATGTTCTCCCATCCATGCATTCCCTCCCAGACACACTGCCCGTGCCCCAGCCGCTCCAAGGAGGCTGCCCCAGATGAGGCCCACGGTGAATGCAGGATTCTCTCCTCTGCGGGAAAGCCGCCCGGAGCCGACAGTCGATCTTCATAGCGGATTGCAGGGGGGGAAGAGTTCACACTCTTGGTAGGATCGGGTCTGTGTTCTCTCGGTGGTTGTGGCTGGTCTCGTTTAACACCTCCAATATACTTTTCCAATTCAATCTTATATGTCCCCAGATCCTCAGAAGTACCATCTAGTCTAGGACTCAAATATATACATTGTCTCAGGCTTTATGTAAAATCCCTGAAAGGAAGACCACAGTTTTAAGCTAAATATTTAAACTATATGCACACTTTAAAGGTGGATAAATGGATAAAATATTTAAAATTTCTATATAAAAAAAGCAGTAAGATCCGGTGAGGAAGTGGTACTTAAAGCCTGGGACAATGGATATATTTGAGTCCTAGGTGATACTTCTGAGGATCTGGAGACATACATGACCGAATGTGAAGTACAGTATATTGGAGCTGTTAAACTTACACACTCTGGGTAAAAACAAAATTTGAATAAAGCAATATAATTTCTTTGTGCAATTATATCTTTGCTTCCAATTGGCTGCAAAGTTACATATGTCTCCTATATTATTCAATATATATATGATGAATTTGAAATACCTGAAACTATCTATCTTGGAATCAATTTTTATGTATGCTGATGATATTTCCATCCTAAGTTGATACATCATTATCAAACTTAACAACTGACATTAATTCTTGTATTTCAAAACTTCAAGATTGGGCTTCCTCTGTACGTATTAAATTAAATGCTTCTAAAACCAAACTATTATGGTTTGGTTCTATTACTCATAATCTTCCTTCTTCCATAAGATTACGTTTAGGTGACTCTTTAAAGATTGAATATTCATCTAGAATTCTGGGATTTATTTTAGATTCCTCTCTTTCTATGACAAACTAAATTAATAATATATCTAAAAAATGTTTTTTCAGTTTGCGGATGCTAAGGAGAGTTGTTTGCTTTTTTCACCAGCATCATTTTACAGTGTTGGTTCAGGCTATAATATTGTCTTATTTGGGTTATGCCAATTTCCTTTACATTGGTAAACCAACCTGTGGCCCGATGGGCGCATGTGGCCCCGTGAAGTATTTTGTGCGGCCCTGGTCGAAGGCGATGCAGTGTTTTCCTCTGCTGCCCCCGAGTGTTTACTGTCTTGCCGGCTCCCTCCTCTGTCTTGCTGTAGCGTTTGCGCGGTCCCAGAAACATTTTTTCAGCCAATGCGGCCCAGGGAAGCCAAAAGGTTGGACACCCCTGGTTTAAGTAAAGGTAATTTGAAGAGATTACAATTTATTCAGAATATGGCAGCCAAAATAATTTTTGGGAGAAACAAATATGATCATGTTACTCCATTTGAGGGCTCTGCACTGGTTTCCGATTTATTGGAGGGTTCAATTTAAGTGTGCAAATGTTATCTTTAAGATTTTATACAGGATTTTTTTCCCCATTATTTCCTATCTCTTAATTCTTATTTTAACTCTACAAGGTATGTACATAAATTTAAATTACTTCTTCCTTCTATTAAAGGGTTTCAAACTCTAGGTAGGTTTTCACGTTCTTTAGCTTTTACAATGGTGAAGATCTGGAATGATCTTCTTCCAGATATTAGAACTCCTGCCTCATTGAATCGCTTTAGAAAAATTCTGAAAACATATTTGTTCACAAAATACCTTATAGATAACTGATAGAATCCCTAATTAATTATTATATGTTGGTAACTACTGATTTCCCTTTTCTATTGTTCATCACTAATCTCTGAGATTATTTTTTTTTTTGTTAGCCGGTTCGAGTCCCTTAGAGGAATGATCCAGTATATAAAATCATGGATTAGATTAGATTCATGTTTTAAACCTGTGGAACTGCTGGGAAAGTACTCAAAATTTGTTTTTTTGTATATGTACTGTGAGTTGAGTTTTGTTGGCAGCAGCATGGAAGCAACCAATGATTCCAACTTTTGCACAGTTTTTGACTTATACCGACTTATATATGTAAAATGGAGAGTGTGAACAAGGCTATATTAAGTTTTTGTTGCTTTCATCTAACATGTCAGTAACTTGGATAGGATTAAGGGGAAGGAGGATGGGGGAGGATTATTGCCGTAAGAAGTTGAAGTAGCATTGTACCAAAGTGAGATGGTATGACTCTATTGCTGAAAGGGACAATTTGATTGTTTTGATGCTGTTTTCTATGTTTATAGAAAAATGTTTTCATAAATTAAACCCTGTAACTGTTATGACTATTATACCTTACAAATTTCAAGATCTATAGGCAGTCATAGAAGAGGCTGATTTAACTTTTAATGCTCTTTGCTGGTGATAATTTAAAACTGTGCTCCAGGAGGTAAGCCGCTCTGATCTGAAATACATTTCACCTCTAAAATACCTCTTTCTTATTGGAGAACAAGCCACAGCAGTTCAGCTGAAATCTCAGATAGGTCAGAACACATTGTGATACAATTAAATTGTTTTAAAGCTGACCTGGGATCACCAAGTATTCAATTTCTTGTTTATCTTTTATGAAGAGAGAGAAACTTCTAGAGACATAATTACACACACATCACTTAACAAACATTGTCAACCATGTCCAGATTTCTGTACTAGAGGAGGAGACTGGACATTTTGAAAAGCCGTGTTTTTTCCCCCTCTCAGGATGACCCTAGTGCGACATGCAGTGCTCTTGGTTTATGCAAATCTCTTCAGCAACATCTGGCTTCAGTGAATCAGCATCAACAGCTTCAGAGCAATGAGATACCTGAGGTGGACATGTCTCAAGTTGTTTCTCCCTTCCTTGCCAATGTGCCGCTCCTTCTGTATCCTCAGGAGATGCCAGAGCAGAAATTTCAGGTAACAAAGCTTGCTTGTATCTTCTATTTGGTGCATATCTGCTGGTAGATTGCACCTGATTTAGGGTTCTGGGTTTCTAAGGGCACCCTATGTTATGTACCTGGCTCAAATTTAACCTTTGTAACTTTCATTCTTTGACATAACATTACTCTTATATACCGCTACAACTTCACAGCTCAGTGTGGTTTACAAGAAAGAGCACTGCGCATATGCAGTGATATAACAATTCTATAGTGAAGTTTTCAAAGAGAAAGAAGGAATTTTGACAATTAAGTTGCTAAAAGTTCTTCTTAAAAAAGACGGGTTTTTAATAAATTCCTGAAGTTAATATAAGAATAGGAACTGGAAATCAACATGCCAAAACCCTTATCCCAAAGGGCAACCTGGTAAGCCAAAATTCGACTGAAAAATCTTATATGTACAACCCTTTTCTGATGAAAAAGCAAATAATCTAATTTCTCAAACAGGGTGTCTACTATTTGCAAAGAGGAAATGCTCAGAGATATAAGTTGGAATTAAACCATGTAGTGTTTTGTAACAAATAGCCACAATGACTCAGATATCATGAAAAGACAATGTATAAAATAATAAACACTTTCAATAATGGTTGATGCTGTGATGTCCTATAATATGGTATAAGGACAGCGTAGGCTATTAAATAACTAAAAAATGAAGGAAAAAGCCTCAGAAAAGGGCCCTCTCACCTCCACCGAAGTGGTTTGTTAAAGGTGGTTGAGCGGTCACCTCATTGGCAAAAAACCTTCAGTGTAGTAAGAGCCTTATGCTGTACTTCACTAATGAAAAACAAAAGATAGAAGAAAACTTTTAAACTTATCTTCAGCTGATCTGTATACCAACGGTGGCCAGCATTTCACAAATCTGCTGCCTCAGGGTGTATCCCGACCATTCAGACCTCTTTCAAATGGGACGCCAGATAGCATGCCTTGATAAGGAATAAATGTCAAAGGGGAAAGCTGGTACCTTGTGGAGCAACTCAACGAACATTCTAAACAACGGAAATGCTGTGAAACAATAAAGGCAGAGAAATATACTAAAACCATGCGGCTTCCTTTTTGAAAATGCTTCCATAGCTTTTCAGTGATTTTGGTTAATCTGGCATATTAGTTGGACCGAGGTAAGTGGACACGTTTCATGGTTTATTTGATTTTACTCAGTTTCTGTGCTTCTTTAATATGGCTTGAGGTGCATTTCTTTCTTTATACACTTGTTCAGCATTTCTTGCCCCTCTTCCTGACACTGCTACTTGCAGTTTTTTCTGCCATGCAGTTGTATCAGTATTCTTATACGCTTTTAATTGTGCAGTACGGCAGGCTCTTTCATATAATTCTACATATTTTCCTTTTGGGTTGGTGTTCTGTTTTTGCTGTATCGTTTAACTTTGTTGGTTTCATTTTTAGCATTTTGGGTTTTCCCTTACAGCTATTCAGACGGGATAGTTTCCTTCTCCGTTGTCCTCTGATTTTCTTCTGTTTGGCTTATTTTCCTTTGGTGTGGTTTTTCTTCCCTCTTCCTCCTTTTCTTTTTTCTCTCTCTATCTTTTTTTCTTCATTACTCTCGGCCCCCTTTTCTTCTTTTCTCTTTCCTTTTTTTCTCATTACCTGTGGCTTTTCATATCTCTCTTTATACTCACCTTCCTCTTCAGTTCAGGTTTTACAATGCAGGAAATGTTACACTCAAGATTTTCTGTATTAACATTCTATAAAGTTGCTATTTTGTTACAAAGTTATGTAGTGATACACTTGAGATTTTCTGCATTAAGATTCTCTATGGTTGCTAGCTTGTTACAAAACTTGTTCTTTCGCTTTTGAAGTTTGTTTACGCAGTTACATGTTTTGCGCTCTTTTATTGTCTTATGTAAATATTATGTTATGTTGTAGTTTTTTTTTTTTAGAGTGTTTCTCCTGATGAAATATGGTACAGTGGTACCTTGGTTTACGAGCATAATTCGTTCCAGAAGCATGCTCGTAAACCAAAATACTTGTATATCAAAGCGAGTTTCCCCAAGCGAATTTCCCCATAGGAACTAAGGTAAACTCCTTTGATTTGTTCCCACCCACCCCCATTCCCTGAGGCCAGTGGCGTTGCTCTATCCCTCCCCCCCCACGAGAACCGGCATTGCTCCCCCCGAAGGCACCCCCATTGCGTGATCCGGCATCCTCCCCCGCCACAATCCGGCACCTCCCAGACCCACCCAAACATGCTTCTTACTTCCATCTCGGCACCGGCATGTCCTATGTGTTGGTGCCGGTGCCTGAAGATCGGCCTCCTCTTCTTTGCTGGGCCTTGAGCATCTGCGCATGCTGAAGGCCTGCGAGTTCACGCTCTCTCTGAGATTCGCAAACCGTAAACCGAGGTACCACTATATTTTGATGGTTCTATTTCCATATTTTTACTACACAGCTTTGTTTTATCACAGATCTGTCATCTGTGAATATATATGCCACAGGTTTGGTTTCATTTTTATGAATTTGCATAACTATTATGATATGTTTTGTTTGTCACATATATATAGAGTCAAACCTCAGTTTGCGAGTAACTCTATTTGCGAGTGTTTTGCAAGACGAGCAAAACACTCAGCAAACTTTTGACTCGTAAACCGAGTGTTGACTCGATTTGCGAGCACCCCCCCCCCCCGATAACCGGCACCCCCCTCTCGGTGAGAGGGAGAATTAGAAGTCCTTGAGCATGCGCAAATGCATGCTCAAGGCAGGCAGAAGCCGGAAGATCTTCTAGGCACCGGCACGATCTGTGCCTGCATGCCGGTGCCAGACGGGTGGGGGTAAGTTTAAGTTGTTTGGGCGGGGGGGCCGGTTCGCGCGGGGGGGTGTGTGCCGGTTGGAGCGAGGGGGCCTTTGCGAGCGGGGGGGGGGGGGAGGAGGAGAGCGATGCCGGTTATCGGGGGGGGGGGGGGGGAGAGATGGGAACGTATCAAAGCGAGTTTCCATTATTTCCTATGGGGAAACTCGCTTTGATAAACGATCATTTTGGATTACAAGCATGCTCCTGGAACGGATTATGCTCGGAATCCAAGGTACCACTGTATATGTATATCTTTAACATATGTATCATTCATTATATTTATATGTATTTATTTGATTGGCCTCTGGTATTGATTATATGTATGGTTTAGAATTTTTTTTTTTAATTTTTATATGATGTTATGTTATGTTTTTTTTTTTAATGTTTAGTGACCCCTGATGCAGGCATTCTCAGACGCCAAAACACAGTGCTGTGTCAGGTCCACAGCTTCTGCTTGTGCCCTTTTATGAAATAAACAATTTGGTTTTACATCAGTGATCTTCAGTGTAGTGTTCATTGTCTGTTCCAACTTCCTTTTCTACTGTTTTATACCCGTGGGTTCTCTGTCTTGTTGGACTTCTTGGTGTTTGCTAAACCTAATAACCATAATACCAAGCACATGCTAAGTGCCATGGAGGCCTATTTACTCCTGTGCTCACAGTGTTAAACATAACCCTTCATATTAGCTTTCAAGTTGAACAACCTTGTTTTGTATCCCTATATATTAACTCTAGTAAACTATTTCATCTCTAAATATTTTACCTTAAATAGCTTGATCATGGAGGTCTTAAGATATTGTAGAAGGATTTGCTTAACGTTTTTTCATACGTTATCTGTTCTAATATGTACTTAATAAAACAGTATAAAAATAATTTATGAAGTGCATTTGCTGAGAAAGAGCTAAGACTAAAAGTGTGAAACAGCTGTATCTGAAGACTCTGCTTCCTGAAGTGGTTTTAAAGCAACCATAGAAAGGAACCAAGTTAAAATGTGATGTTTTTTCCCTTACTGTTTGCCTGGTGTCATGGGGGTAGTGTTTTACTCAAATCTAGGGGCTTACATGCAAGTATTTGTTTTTAATCTTACAGCTTGCTTAATGGGCCTTATTAGAATGGGAGGGAGGAGTGTGCTCTAAGGTCTTCATTGAGAGGTGATAATGACTTAAACCAAATGTCTATTCTTGTGTGCTTTTTAAATAAACCACTACATGATGAAAAACCTAAAAGATTTGGGGAAAACATTAAAAGGAATAAGCCACTTTATAGTAGCTTGTAAAATTGGGGAAAAAAACCCAACCCTAAGTAGCTGGGTACACTACTTCTTGTACCTCTTCAGGCCAGCTCTCCTGACTGGGTCCTTCTCTGCTTCTCACTCTTGGTTCTTTCTTCAAAAGACTTGCAGATAGAATCCTGATGCAGTAGGCTGTGCTACCCACACAAGTTTACGTTTGATTTTCTCATGCTTCCTACCTGGAAGTAGTAATGTGGAAAATTAGCACAAAACCACTGTGCTAAAGGATAACAGTGGACATGTAGAACACTGAATGCCATTTGTGTGTACATGTGAGAATGAAGACTTGTAAGGTTCAAGGTTTATTAATATTTGATGTATTGCTAAATCTGTTTACAAAGCAATGTACACAAGTAAAAAAGGGATAAGATTATAAAGATACAAATTAAAAATTTGTTAACATCAAATTTAAGACAAGACAGACTTGAACTGGGGAGGGAAGAAGGGCAAAGGTTACATCTGTTATATCGAGAAAAACAAATATGGAAAAAACAGAAGGAAACGGGGGTAGTTAAAAAATTTGACCAAGGTTATTGGCTGAATCATATTTTATAAAAATCATATTTTATAAAAATCTTACAAGTACTTAATTTTGTGATGTCTTAAATGATGCTTCCATTGTAGTACTACCAAGGTTTTCTGAAAGCTGTTCTGTGTTGCAGGGAGATGACAAAATCTGTAAGGATTGTGTTCAGTTCCTCACCGACTTTCAAGAAGCTGTGAGAACCAACTCTTCATTTGTGGACATCACGATCGCTCAAATAAAAAAAGGGTGTGATGAGCTGCCACCTGGCATTGTTGACATGGTAATTTACATGAGTTGTGGTGGCAAATGCCAGGTTATTTGTAGGCTTTGATATCTTTTGCACACACTATATTTAAATGTTTTATATTGCATGAGTTCTTGAGAGCAGTACTTTTTTTTTTCCCAGTATAAGAATCATACATATACACAATATACGATAAAGGAAGAGAGAGAGGCAATAAAAGCCAGTGTTCATGGCATAATTAAAGATAGTATGATAGTGGGTCAGTTTAAATGTGAGAAGCAAATGAGAAAGGACAAGAGAAACTAAAACAGTTTGTGTTGCCTAATAGACTGGTACAGTTCTTTACTGATAGGTAATATTTCACTGTGACCAGCAGGTGGAGACTGAGACTAAAACTTGGTTGTAGTATATTAGCTGTGGCTCCCCTCTCCTAAATCAGTCTTTTATCCCAGGACAAGCAGGCAGGTATTCTCGCTAATGGGTGACGTGATCCAACGGAGCCCCGATGCGGATGCCTCACAAGCATTTTTGCTTGAAAAAACTTGCCCACACCGCGCATGCGCGAGTGCCTTCCCACCCTGACCAGGGCACATCTCCTCAGTTCTTACTTTTCTGCGGAGCCGAGAAGTCCGTCTTCAACTCTCTGCGTGAAGATTTTCATTTGTGCCTTCTAAAGTCCGCGGTTTTGGGTTATTTTTCTCTTAATCGCTGATTTTCGTCATTCTTTATTATTTAAAAAAAAAAAAAAAAAATTTCTTCCATCCGTTTGACCGGGCGGGCCACGTGGCTGCAGCCCCGCGGCTTCGATCTTGCGGCGGAACTTTTCCGGCCTAAATCCTGGCATATCACCGGTTTTAAAAAGTGTGCCAAGTGCCAGCGCGCGATTTCGCTAACAGACCCTCATCGACGCTGTGTTTGGTGTCTCGGGCCTGAACATCTTCCGAAATCGTGCTGGCCTTGCTCCACACTCGCCGCACGTGCTTTCAAGCGCCGTTGCGTCTTGTGGGAGTCGCTGTTCAGCATGGAGTCCTCGACGGAGCCGTCTTCATCGAAAGGCCCCTCACTTTCGACTTCATCCGCTGCTCCCCATCCTTCCACCTCTGCGGCGCCGAGTCTCATCAAGCCTGCATCGTTCGTGCCGGCCCCGACTCCAGCGCCTGCTGCGATGCCTTGCTCAGTCTTTTCAGATCAGGTAGCACAGCAGCATATTCCACCGGTAGTGCTAAAAGTGCCCAAGGCTTCTAGGCCCAAGCACTCACACACTACCCCAAAGAACGCGAGGCCCGTGCATACGATCCCATTGCAGATGCGGATCCGACCTTGCCGGCCTCGTTCCAGACCTTGTTAGAGAAGCAATTGATTGAGCTCTTTACCACCACAGGGCCCAAGCTTCTCCCGAATCCAGCCTGGGCACGAGGAGGCCTCCCGCGAGGTCGAGCCGCCTCCGGTGCCTCAGCGATACACACACTCTCAACATGGAGCAGAGTCTCTGCGAGTGTCTGGTCTGGCATCGATGCATGCATCGCAAGGAGCAGAGTCTTTGCCCATGCCTCCGTTGGAACTGATTCACTCGATGCAAGGAGTAGAGTCTTTGCGAGTGACTCCACTGGAACCCATCCACTCAACACAAGGAGCAGAGTCTTTGTGAGTGCCTCCATTGGAGCCGATCCACCAGATACCGGGACTCGAACCTCAACGAATCCCTCGGGGCGAGCACAGCCAATAACCACTGCTTCGATCAACTACTTCCAGCCCCATCCTCAGCGAAGATCCGCTCGCTTCGCCCATCGAGGCCGACTTCCAGGCACAGCTCGCACCATCGTGGGAGGCATTCATCGAGGCACTCTTCCAGGCACGCCTCACCTCATCGGAAGCAGCCTTTCCTCGAGTATTCACCACCGGCTACTTCACCTCCTCCGATACTGTAGCTCAAGGACACCCTGGTATCGTTATCACCTCCACGGTCCCCGTCCTCATTGAATCCAGAGGCCTCGACGTCCTCGAGTCCTTCTCGGGGCACCGCACTGGCTGATCAGTTGTCTTTCTCCTCGTTCCTCCGGCAGATGGCAACTGATTTGGACGTACACCTGGACACAGGGTCTAAATTTTCGAAGGAATACCTAGAAACTATGCACCTTCCTCAACCTCCGGCTGAATCCCTCAAGCTTCCCTTACACAAGCTGCTGGACCAGACCTTTGTACGGTGCCTTGAAACACCTTACTCCATCCCCGCCGTACCGGGAAAATTGGATGCCAGGTACTGCACGGTTCACCACAAAGGGTTCGATGGCTCCCAATTCTCCCATAAATCCCTTTTGGTGGAGTCCTCACTGAAGTGGACTCACCCCTCCCAGGTCTACGCCGCCGTTCCACCTGGTAGGGAGGGTAAGACCATGGACCGATTTGGCAGGAGAATTTATCAGAACTCCATGATGACTTCCAGAGTTCTGAATTACAACTTCCATTTCATCACATACTTTGAATTCTTCCTGTCTGTACTCCAGAAGTTCATGCCCTATCTGGACCCCAGAGCACAGTTTGAGTACCAGGAGGTTCTAGCCTCGTTGTCCCAACTCCGGCTTCAATTGATGCAGTCCTCATACGATGCCTTCGAACTCTCGGCTCAGGCCACAGCATGCTTGGTGGCTATGTGCTGGCTGGCGTGGCTTAGGACTATCGACATGGACTCCAGTCTTCAGGACAGGCTTGCCAATGTGCCATGCGCTGGTACCGACCTCTTTGAATCCATCGAGGCGGTGACCAAGAAGCTCTCTGACCACGAAAAGTCCTTCCAGTCCATCCTGCGTCTGAAGCCCAAGCCTGCTCCTCCACATCTATCATGCCCACCATTAATCTACCAGCGGTGTTACCCACCTAACAGACTCCGCCCATCCATCAGCCTGTTAAGAGACCGCATCCTCAAAAGCAACAGCAGAAGCCACATTCGTCTGCTGCCCCTAAGGCTCCTCAGCCCTTTTGACTGTCTCAAAGAGGGCATAACTTCCGTCGTTCTGCCGTTTTCAAGTTTACCACCGATATGGAGGTCGTCTCCATCACTTTCACCATCGATGGACGACGATTTCCTCCGACCTCTGGGTCCTCTCCATCGTCAGGGAGGGATATACTCCCTGCAATTCCATCAAGTTCCCCCGGAACATCCTCCAAGAGAGTATCCTTCCAACTTGACCCAGACCACCCTCCTTCTTCAGGAAGCTCAGGCGGTCTACATTCAGGGCCAGCAGAACTGTCTGGCAGACAAATTGAGCCGCCTTCAGCAACCTCACGAATGGACACTCAATTCCTCGACTCTGCGTCAGGTGTTCGCTCGGTGGGAGACTCTGCAGATAGATCTGTTTGCATCCCCCCTCAACCACAAGTTGCCTCGTTTCTGCTCCAGGATTTACTCTCCTCACCGACTCGAGGCGGATGCTTTCCTTCTGGATTGGATGAACCTGTTTCTATATGCGTTCCCTCCATTCCCTCTGATTCTGAAGACTCTTGTCATGCTCAAGTCGGCCCACACACCATGATTCTGATAGCTCCTCAGTGGCCCAGGCAGCTGTGGTTCTCTCTTCTACTTCAACTCAGTGCCAGGGAGCCTCTGCTTCTACCTGTTTTTCCTTTTCTGCTTACTCAGAGTCAAGGTTCTCTGCTTCATCCCAACCTGCAGTCTCTACACTTAACAGCTTGGTTCCTCTCAACATGATTGCCTCGTTCCAGTTTTCACAATATATACAGGATGTTCTCAAGGCTTCTCGGAAACGGTCCACTAGGCAGTGTTTCAATCAAAAGTGGATTAGATTTTCTGCTTGGTGTGCTACACATCACAAGGAGCCGCAATCTGCCTCCTTGTCTTCAGTACTGGATTATCTGCTGCACTTGTCTAGGGCTGGTCTCAAATCAACATCTATTCAAGTCCATCTCAGTGCCATCGCAGCTTTTCATCAGCCGGTTGACGGAAAACCTCTCTGTTCATCCTGTGGTTTCCCGGTTCATAAAGGGTCTTTTCAACGTCCATCCTCCGCTCAAATCTCCTCCGGTGGTTTGCGATTTCAATGTGGTCCTTGCTCGGTTAATGAAACCTCCTTTTGAGCCGATTGATAGGGCTCATTTGAAATACAGTAGTACCTTGGTTTACGAGCATAATTCATTCCAGAAGCATGCTCGTAAACCAAAATACTCGTATATCAAAGCGAGTTTCCCCATAGTAAATAATGGAAACTCGCTTTGATACGTTCCCCCCCCCCCAAGAACCGGCATTGCTCCCCCCGCTCATAAAGTCCCCTCCCGCGTGATCTGCCATCCCCTCGCTCGTTTTGCCCCACCGCGATCTGGTGACCCCCCCCTCGTGTCGCACCCCCTCCCCGCCGCGATCCGGCATCCCCCAGGCATCCACCCACCCATCCGATCACATTTCTTACCCCCGTTTGGCACCGGCACCAACGTACAGGACATGCTGGTGCCTGAAAATTTGCCTCCTTCGCACTGGGTCTTGAGCATCTGCGCATGCTCAAGGCCTTACGGATTCCCATTCTCTCCGAGATTCTCGGAGATCACAGGAACCCGAAGGCCTTGAGCATGCACAGATGCTCAAGGCCCAGCGCGAAGGAGGCAGATCTTTGGGCACCGGCATGTCCTGTGCGTTGGTGCCGGTGCCAAACGGGGGTAAGAAATGTGATTGGGTGGGTGGGTGGATGCCTGGGGGATTCCGGATCGTGGCGGGGAGGGGGTACGACGTGGGGGATAGGGTGCCGGATCACGGGAGGCACTCGTAAATCGAGGCACGCTGGGTTTCCGAGGCGCCGATTTGCAAATATTTTGCTCGTCTTGCAAAACATTTGCAAACCGGTGCACTCGCAAACCGAGGTACCACTGTATCTCACTTGGAAAGTGGTGTTCTTTATTGCTCTCATGTCTGCTCGCAGGGTCAGTGAGCTAGTGAGCTGCAAGCTTTGGTTGCGGATCCACCTTTCACCGTTTTCCATCATGATAAGGTGGTCCTCCATACCCATCCTAAATTCTTGCCTAAATTGGTTTTGGATTTCCACCTCAACCAATCTATCATCGTTCCTATGTTTTTTCCAAAGCCTCATTCTCATCCTGGAGAAGTGGCGCTTCATACTCTGGACTGGAAGCGTGCGTTGACTTTCTACTTGCAACGCACTCAAGCTCATCGGACTGCTCCTCATCTTTTCATATCTTTTGATCCAAATAGGTTGGGGCGTCCTGTTTCTAAGCGAACCATCTCCCAACTAGTTGGCTGCTTGTATGTCTTTCTGCTATGCTCAGGCTGATCTCCCTCTGCAGGGTCGAGTCACGGGGCATAAGGTCAGAGCGATGGTGGCGTCTGTAGCTTTCCTCAGATCAACTCCTAGCGAGGAAATCTGCAAGGCTGCCACTTGGTCCTCTGGTCATACATTCACCTCTCATTACTGTCTGGATACTTTTTCCAGGCATGACGGCCATTTTGGCCAGTCCGTTTTGCAAAATCTGTTCTCCTAGATTGCA
Organism: Geotrypetes seraphini; assembly: GCF_902459505.1. Classification (NCBI taxonomy): domain Eukaryota; kingdom Metazoa; phylum Chordata; class Amphibia; order Gymnophiona; family Dermophiidae; genus Geotrypetes; species Geotrypetes seraphini. Next base: position 196,667,187 of record NC_047087.1, read on the forward strand.
AACTTTCCCACCGTCCCTTTCTGGTTAGCTTGGAGGTCACCCACATGTAGAGAATATGCTTCCTGCTTGTCCTGGGATAAAGCACAGTTACTTACCGTAACAGGTGTTATCAAGGGACAACAGGCAGATTCTGCTTTGAGGGACTCTGAGGAGCAGAAGTTGAATTCTTTCCTTAAGTAGAGTTTTGGTGTTTCTGCTTTGGCAGTCCAGGTGGTGATGTGTGGTGGGCTAGTTGCTCGGGCCGAGCGTGTTCTTGACCGCGAGTGTTAACTGGGACTTAGTAGATCAGGAAGTAGCCAAAATTGAGATGGGTGTTTCTTATCTCTCGGATGCCATGTATGATCTATTGCGAGCTTCGGCCAAGGTCTATGGCTTTCAGGGTGGCTGCATGTCGTACCTTGTGGCTTTCAGCATGGTCAGCGGATGCAGAATTCAAGGCTAAGCTGACGAAATTCCCTTTTTCGGGGTCTTTCTTGTTTGGAGAGGATTTGGACAAGTTGGTTCAAACCTTAACTGATTCTAAGGTGCCTCGTTTGCCTGCAGACAGAGCTCGGTGGCTGCCATAGGGTGGTGCTGTTCGAATTCGGTTGCATGATTTTCGCTGTCTTCGTTTTGGGTGAGGGGCCACTTCCTTTCTGCCCTCTGGATCTCCCCGAAGTCATTTCTTTCAGCGCACGCAGTCCTTTTGAGGGGCCTGCCGGGGAGCTGGTACTTTCGCCGGTTCCCCTGCTTCCCGTCCTGCCTAATGACTCCTTGCCAGCACCCACTCTGGTTCCGGTGGGCGCCCGGCTGTGTGGCTTCTATCCAAAGTGGACAGAGATCACATCAGATCAGTGGGTCCTGGAGGTGATCCGGGACGGTTATGCTCTGGAGTTGGCCCGCTCCTTGCCAGATCATTTTTTAGCTTCTCCTTGTCGGGCAGCATAGAAGAAGCAGCCTTTTCGCCAGCCCCTTCAAAGATTGCTAGATCTCAAAGCAGTAGTTCCAGTACCCCTTCAGGAGTGTTGCACCAGCAGGTACTCTAATTACTTTGTGGTGCCCAAGATAGAGGGGACCTATCTGCCTATCTTAGATTTGGAAGGGGTCAAGAGGGCTCTCGGGGTTCCATCTTTTTGCATGGAGACACTTCAGTCTGTGATTCTGGTGGTTCAGCCGGGGGAGTATCTGACTTCTCTCGATCTGACAGAGGCCTACTTGCAAGTTTCAATCAGGGCCTCCCATCATCGCTTCCTTTGGATCCTGAATCAGCACTATTGGTTCTGTGCGCTTCTTTTGGTCTGACCACGGCTCCGCAGACATTCACCAAGGTTATGGTGATCGTAGTGGTGGCGTTACACAATGAGGGCATTCTAGTTCATCCCTACCTGGACGGCTGGTTGATTCGAGCAAAGTTGTTACAGGAGAGCACCCAGGTCACAGCTCAGGTGGTGGAGTTCCTGCAGTCGCTGGGCTGAGTTGTAAACCTATCCAGGAGTCTGTTGTACCCCTCTCAGCGCCTGGTGTACCTTGGGGTTCTGTTCAACACCTCCTTGGGGAAGGTCTTCCTCCCAGAGGCCCAGGCAAGAAAATTACAATCTCAGATTTGCTTGTTTATGGCTTCCTGGTGTCCTCAGGCGTAGGATTTTCTCCAAGTCTTGGGGTCAATGGCGGCTTCCCTAGATGTGGTGAGGTGGGCTCGGGCCCACATGTCTCCACTTCAGTATGCTCTTCTTCAGAGGTGGTCACCCCAGAAGCACAGTGTGGACATTCCAGTTCCTCTTCGGGGTTTGGCTTGTTGCAGTCTCCATTAGTGGCTCCAGACCTGCCATCTAGTACAAGGGGTGAGTCTTGCTCAGCCACAGTGGATGGTATTTCTCACGGATGCCAGTCTCCTCGGTTGAAGAGCTCAGTGTCTAGATCACTCAGCTCAGGACCGGTGGTCTACGGAGGAGGCTTCTTGGTTGATCAGTGTTCTGGAGACCAGAGCTATCTGTCTGGCATTGTTAGCCTTCCAGTCCTTCTTGACGGGCAAGTCGGTCTGGGTTCTCTCGGACAATGCCACAGCGGTGGCCTATGTCAGGAGGGGGGGGCACCAAGAGTTCTCTGGTGGCGCAGGAGGCGGCTCTGCTCATGGTCTGGGCAGAGTCTCGTCTTCTGGACATCTCGGCTTCCCACATAGCAGGAGTGGAGAATGTTCAGGTGAACTTCCTCAGTCGTCACATGCTAGATTCCAGAGAGTGGTGTCTCAGTTCTGCGGCCTTCCAGTTAATAGTACAGACTTGGGGTCAGCCCCTCATGGACCTGATGGCCACAAGTGTCAATGCCAAAAACACCCCGCTTCTTCAGTCATTGCAGACACAGTCAAGCCGAGGGGCTGGATGCTCTGGTTCAGCCATGGCAAATGGAGGGTCTTCTGTACATGTTCCCTCTGTGGCCAGAGTGCTTCTTTGCAGTGTTCGGCATTCTGGCCTCGTGATTTTTGTGGCCCCGGACTGGCCCAGGCGTCCATGGTACGCAGATATGGTTCGTCGTGTGTTGTCGAATCCTCTTTTTTTCCGACCCGCTAACTCAGGGCCCCATTCCAATGTTAGATCCGATTCCCTTTTGTCTTACGGCTTGGTTTTTGAAAGGGAACGCTTATGTAAGAAGGGGTATTTAGATAAAGTAATCTCAACCCTATTGGGGTCCCGGAGACTTTCCACTCCTTGGGCTTATGTGTGGGTTTGGCATATATTTGAGGAATGGTGTGCTGTGCATAGGGTGGTCTCTTTTCGTGTGTCCTTGCCTAACATCTTAGAGTTCTTGCAGGATGGCCTGGACAGGGGCCTGGCTTTTTCTTCTCTGAGTTCAGCTTGTGTTCTTGTCTGCCTTTTGTGGGTTGTTACGAGGTCAGTGTTTGACTACCATTCCTGATGTCATTCGTTTTTTGTGGGTGGCCAAGTTGCTAAAGCCTCCCGTTAGACCAGGGGTAGGGAACTCCGGTCCTCAAGAGCCGTATTCCAGTCGGGTTTTCAGGATTTCCCCAATGACTATGCATGAGATCTATTTGCATGCACTGCTTTCAATGCATAGTCATTGGGGAAATCCTGAAAACCCACCTGGAATATGGCTCTCGAGGACTGGAGTTCCCTACCCCTGCGTTAGACCATCTGTTCCTTTTTGGAATCTTAATCTGGTCTTGACCGTGCTGGTGCACCCATCTTTTCAGCCTTTGGATGCCTGCTTGTTGAAGGACCCTTAAAGCAGTCTTTTTGGCTATTACATCTGCTAGACATGTTTCTGAGCTGCAGGCTTTCTCTTGTAAGTCTCTTCTCTTGACTCTTCCTGGAGTTCCCTTCTAGGGTTTTCTCTTCCTGGTCTCCCTTCTAGGGAGCGGGTTGTGTTGTGCCCTGTTCCTTCCTTTCTGCCTAAAGGAGTTTCTCCTTTTCATGTCAATCAGTCAGTGGTCCTCCTGATGTTGTGTGGTTGAGAGGGATCTTCTGAGCAGAAACAGTTGCGCAACTTGGATGTATGTCGGGTCCTTCACTCTTATGTGCAGCGGACCCAGGAGTTCAGGAAACCAGATCATCTCTCTATCTTTTTAGCGGGTCCTCGTAAGGGGGATGGCACTTCCAAGGCTACCATTGTGTGCTGGATCAAGGAGGCTATTGCTTCCACATACCTTCTGCAGAAAAAGCCTGTTCCGGAATTTCTCGAGGCTCATTCCACTCAGGGTCAGGCAAGTTCTTGGGCTGAGTCTTCTCTAGTGCTTCCAGAGGATATTTGTAAGGCTGCACTTTGGTCTTTCCTTCATTCCTTTGTCAGACACTATCATGTGGACGTTCAGGTGTGTTGGGACGCAGTGTTCGAAGAGCATGTTCTGGTGTCGGCCCTTCGGAGGTCCCACCCTTGATGGGTACTGCTTTGGTACAACCCATCAGAAAAGAACTGTGCCGGTCTATCAGGCGACACAGAAGGAGAAATTAGGTTCTTACCTGCTAATTTCTTTCTGTTAGCCTGTAGACCGGTACAGTTCCCCACCTTATCTGTCTTTTCTGCGGTGATTGCGTTTTTTGTTTGCATGAAGATTTTGCTTTTCTGCGGGCTCTAAAATTTTTCTAGGGCCAGGGAGATACAAGAACAGCAGCTATGGCTCAGATGGCTTAGCTGGTGAGTTGTGGGGACACTTTCACTGCAGGATTTTAGTTCTATGCATTTTCCAACAGTTGTTCCTATATGTTGTTTTACTCTCCTGTTCGGAGTGTTACTGTTACATGTTAGTTTTTACTTAGTTCTGTTTGGCTATTCGGCATAAGAATTGCCGCTGCTGGGTCAGACCAGTGGTCCATCGTGCCAAGCAGTCCGTTCACGCGACGGCCCTCTGGTCAAAGACCAGCACCTTAACTGAGACTAGCCGTACCTGCGTACGTTCTGGTTCAGCAGGAACTTGTCTAACTTTGTCTTGAATCCCTGGAGGGTGTTTTCCCCTATGACAGACTCCGGAAGAGCGTTCCAGTTTTCTACCACTCTCTGGGTGAAGAAGAAGAACTTCTTTCAATTTTAGATAGTGCCCTCTCGTTCTCCCTACCTTGGAGAGGGTGAACAATCTGTCTTTATCTACTAGGTCTATTCCCTTCAGTACCTTGAATTTTTCGATCATGTCCTCTCTCAATCTCCTCTGTTCGAGGGAGAAAAGGCCCAGTTTCTCTAATCTTTCACCATATAGCAACTCCTCCAGCCCCTTACCATCTTAGTCGCTCTTCTTGGAACCCTTTCGAGTAGTACCGTGTCCTCCTTCATGTATGGCGACTAGTGCTGGACCACAGTACTCCAGGTGAAGGGTGCACCATGGCCCGGTACAGCGGCATGATAACCTTCTCCGATCTGTTCGTGATTCCCCTTTATCATTCCTAGCATTCTGTTCGCCCTTTTCGCCGCCTCTGCACATTGCGTGGATGGCTTCATTGACTTGTCGATCAGAACTCCCAAGTCTCTTTCCTGGGAGGTCTGTCCAAGTACCGCCCCGGAAATCCTGTATTTGTGCACAAGATTTTTGTTACCGACATGCATCACTTTACACTTATCCACGTTGAACCTCATCTGCCATGTTGATGCCCATTCCTCGAGCCTGATTATGTCACGTTGCAGATCTTCGCAATCCCCCTGTGTCTTCACTACTCTGAATAACTTTGTATCTTCCGCAAATTTAATCACCTCACTCGTCGTACCAATGTCCAGATCATTTATAAAGATGTTGAAAAGCACGGGTCCAAGCACCGAGCCCTGCGGCACCTCACTGGTGACGCTCTTCCAGTTTGAGTATTGTCCATTTATCCCCACTCTGTTTCCTATTCTCCAGCCAGTTTTAAATCCACGTGAGTATTTCACCCTCGATTCCATGGCTTGCAATTTTCCAAAGTAGTCATTCATGTGGAACCTTGTCAAACCCCTTCTGAAAATCCAGATATACAATGTCGACTGGGTCGCCCTTGTCTATCTGTGTGTTTACTCCCTCAAAGAAGTGCAGCAAGTTTGTCAAACACGATCTGCCTTTGCTAAAACCATGCTGACTGGTCCTCATCAGCCCGTGTCTGTCAAGGTGATCAATGATGTGGTCCTTTATCAGCGACTCTACCATTTTTCTGTTACCGAGGTCAGACTCACTGGTCTGTAGTTTCCCGGATCTCCCCTTGAACTTTTCTTGAAGATCGGTGTAACATTCACCACCTTCCAGTCTTCCGGAATCTTTCCTGATTTGATTAACAGATTGGCTATTAATTGAAGCAGTTGAGCTATGGTTTAGGAGAGGGGAGCCTCAGATAATATACTACCACCAATTTTTGTTCTCAGTCTCCACCTGCTGGTCACAGTGTGATATTACCCATCAGTAAAGAACTGTACCGGTCTACAGGCTAACAGAAAGAAAATTAGCAGGTAAGAACCTAATTTCTCCTTCCTATCTTTTTATCACCCAGAATCAACCTCTCATTTATTTTAGTAGGTCAAATAGCTGTTCGCACCATCCCTCCTGATGTGGCAAGCAGCACACTAAAGCTAGCTGCCTTTCCCAACACTCTTCTCATTGTAGGGCCTAAGACTTGCTGCTGCCTTGCACACCTGACATCTTGGTATGGCTTGTGGGGGTGAAAGGAGGAGCACAAAATAGCTGCTGCCTGGCTTTCCATTTATTTCCTGAGTGGCAAATGATTTGTAGGGCAGGGCAGACATGATGAGGCTGTTATATCAGACATGAAGGAAGTGCATGAAAACTCTCATACTGAAGGTTTGTTGGAGCAAGGAGAAAATGTTCCAAGGCACATTAAAGGAGGCACTAGCATGGTATGGCAAATCTAAATTCTAGAGAAAATCACAGATGGGCAGAGTAAGACAAAATAGTTCTCATCTGCTAACTTCTTCTGTCCAAGCTTATAACCGTTGGTTTAAACTGTGTAAAATCAATTTTGCCCACTAGTTGCTATGACAAAATAAGTATGTGCTCATTTTATGTTGTGATTTGTGATCATAGTGCTGATGTTTTACATCTTACATTTACTCTGGTTTTCTATTTTTCATAGTGCAAGAGTTACATTACACAATATTCTGCAGTTGTTATCCAGTTGGTAATGCTGAAGGTAAATTCTAGCTGATGTACTTCTTATGACTCCCTTTCCTTATAATTGTCGGATTTTTTTATTATCTGGATATTTCCTAATCTTTTCCATCAGAACTTGTATCTTCAGGTAGTCTAATGAAGAGCATTAATCTGGGCTGGGTGGCTTTAAACATCTGTCTCCTCACTCTGCATTAGTGCTGTCCGATTCAGGAAAAATAATTTTGATTCGATTCAGCCTATTAAATCAATTTTTCGATTTGATTTTCCTGCCCAATTTGGTGGGTTTTTTTCCAAACATCATGGTGGGTTTATTTTATAGCCTCTTCACCACCTTTGCCCTCTCCTACCCACACTGGTCCTGTGGTGTAAACAAACAAAAAATACTTTTCCTCTCTCTGTTAAATCCTAGCTCACGTTTGCAGTCTTAACACCAGCTCTGGAAGGATACACATTTCAAATCTGATATATTGTAATCAAAAAACAAAATAAAATTATTTTTCCTACCTTTTGTTGTCTGGTCATTTTTCAAATCATGTTGATCTGGTTGTCTTCTGATCAGGCTCTCCTTCTTTCTTCTTTCTCTGTGGTAACCATCCATCTTCCATCTCTGTCCTCCCCTTCTGTTTCCCTTTCCTCCCCCAGAGATCTGGCATCTTTCCTTTTGTTCATCTCTATCCCCCCACAGCTGCAGCAACGGACCTCACCATCCACAGATCCACCATCTCTCCTTTTCTCAACTAACCTTTCATCCAGTAGCTCTCTTCTGTGTCCCTGTCCCTATTCTCCTCTCCAGTACTGTCCCCTCTTTCTCTCTTCCTTACCTCCTTAATCCCCTTCCCCAGGTACAGGCTTTCTCCTACTATCTCTCCTGCCATCCTGCACCCTGCCCAACTACTTTGGAGCAGTATCTGTCCCTCTTGTACCCTTCCCCTTGTGGTCTTGCATTTCTCTCTCCCTCTCTCCATTAGTCCAGTACCTCTCCTATGCTTTCCTCCCCT